>NW_027508833.1:10605000-11805000 GCF_051911475.1 Siphateles boraxobius | reverse complement strand
AGTCCAGCGGTACCCGACTCAAAAGAAAGGGCAAAATTGTCTGTTCCTGGGTCCTAAGAGGGCCAGACTGGCGGTGTGCGACCCTGTAAAGCCTTTCACCCCACAGCCCCCTCTTGTATCGCCAGCTGGGTGTGGTTCGAGGACCCTTCTCAGGCACCCCCTGCCGTCACATGGAGACAGGTAAGTGTTGTGCACCACACTCGGACCCGCTTCGGGCCAAGCTATCCCTGTCTTCCACCTTGCTGGTCCACCCCGGGTACGTCTGTGGTGCCTCTGGTTCCCTGGCCCAGTTCATAGAAGCCTGGAAAGTGCTTCCCAACCGGTCCAGTCGGCTCCTACAGACCATCAGACTCGGCTGTACGTTTCAGTTTGCCCGGCGTCCGCCCAAGTTCAGCGCTGTTCGTTACACTTCGGTGTTGAGCGAATATGCCCTGTCATGCGCGCGGACATCACACTCCTACTGGCGAAGGATGCGATTGAACTCGTTCCTCCTGCTGATATGAAGATCAGCTTCTATAGCTCGTACTTTGTTGTACCCAAGAAAGGTGGTGGGTAATGGCCAATCCCAGACCTGCGACGCTTGATTCGGGCCCTGTACAAGCCCCCGTTCAAGTTGCTAACGCAGAGATGCATTTTCGAAAGCGTTCGACCTGAAGGACAAGCACTTCAGATCTCTATCCTCCACAATGCAGGCCATCCTGCGTTTTTGCATTTGAGGGTTCGAAGTCTCAGTACAAATCCTACCCTTCGGGTGCTACATAGTCAGTTGGGTCTTCAGGTCAACTGGGAAAAGAGTAAACTCACCCACAGGCTGAGGATCTCTTTTTCCAGTAAGGAGCTTGACTCTGTCTAACACTCCTCACAGCAGGAACTTGTCTGGTTGGTGCTTACAGAAGTGAGAAAGGGTCGCACTAAAACCTTTTCAGAGGCTCCTGGGGCATATGGCAGCTGCAGCGGCTTCCTCCATATGACTGATTCAGGACTGGCATTACGGCCGAGTCCCGAGGTGGCCGTGGCAGAGCGGCATGCTCCGTGTGACAATCACCTGGCCTGCCGCCAAACCCTCAGCCCATGATCAGACCTTTGTTTTTTCCGGCCCAGCCACCCTTAGAACAAGTGTCCGCCAAACACCGACGGAGGGGCCACGTACAAAGAGCTTGCAGTAACGGGTGTTTGGGTGGGCCACCGACTGTATTGGCATCAACTGTCGTGAGTTGCTGACAGTACACCCTGCTAGTACCCGCTGCTCAGCAAGCTTTTACTGGTCTGTACAGACACTGCAACTGTTGCGCTACGCTTCCCTTGCATGTTGCAACTCGCCCGCCACCTCCTCTTATGGGGTCAGAAGTTTCTGAGGTCGCTTCATTCCACTTACGTTTCCGGTCTGCTCAACCATGCTGCCGACAAGGCCTCATGACAGCTTATGGCCCAGGGAGAGTGGAGACTCCATCCCCAGGGGTCCAATAAGAGACATATGGTCTTTACATAGCTTGAAGTCTCTACTTTTAAATTATTTAATAGAGCATATGATTGTTCTTGCATTGTTTGTTATAGCTTTTTGGTACATAATAGCTACCGTTGATGCAAAACGCATTTGAAAAAGCGAGGCGCTGGAGAGCACAATTCGACTCTTGCCATTTCAGGTATTTCAGTGAAAATGTTTAAATATTAAAGGTCCCATATTATGCAAAATTCACTTTTGGATGCTGTTTGGACATAAATGTGTGTTGGCAGTGTGTGTACACAACCACCCAATAGTGATAAAAATCCACTCACTCCTTTTTTATTAATCCCCATAAATCATCAGCAGTGTCTCCCAACGACCTGTTTTCAGAATGCTGTTTTAGTGACGTCACTAAGTACAGGTCCCGCCCATGAGTGTTGACAGACACTGCCGTTCTAACATAGACCCGCCCTGATCGAGTTCACAGCTGCTGCACTGACGAGAATGTCTCCCAGCGTTGTAGGTGTTGTGTGGCTGGATGTATTAATCCACATATCTCTCTCTATTTACTCTCGAAATCTGAGGCAGCCGCTGAAGACGAGGTGGAATTATTTTGTTTTTAAAGAAAATGCTCCCTCAACTCTACCGAATTCGATTGCTCCTGTCTGCCTAGCTGCCTGCTGTGTTTTGTTTGCTTCGAGGCTGTAAGCTCCGTCTAAGCCTCGTATTAGCCTTGTATTTCTTTCTGTTTTGAACCATCATTTACTACCATTTCTAGTTGTTTATACTACTAAATACAGCTTAGACAACATCTCAGATTAACCTGACATCGCTAGCTTCCGTTATTGTTAGAACAACACGCTAGTAACTCGCTAGCCTGTTAACGCGCCACCCGTGCGCTCAGTTATTTATTTATTTTTCTCTCGCGCGCCCGCGCCTCTGAGTTCATAAAAAGCCCAGGTGAGTAAGAATCAGTCAACAAACACGGTGAGTAATGTCTTGTCCTGTTATTGTCACCTGCACTTCATGTTACATGTTTAGCATAGCCTTCCCCGTCGGCAATATAGGGTTTATATGTGATAAATGCAAGGAAACAGTCAGGCTGACGGAGAAGATTTCAGAATTAGAAACACGCATCCAAACTTTAATTGAGGATAGTAAGTGTGCTAGAGCTTTAGATTCTACTTTGGATGCGCCTAGCATAGTGAACTCTTTACATGATTCGGTTCCGGCTGAATTATTGCCTGTGCAGCCAGGCAGATGGGTGACAGTGAGGGATCGCTCTAGTCACGGATCAAAAAACCACTCTTCCGTTCCGATTACCACAACAAATCGATTTGCCCCACTCAGTGAAACACCCACTGAGAATTCTGTTGATTGTGCCCTGGTAATTGGCGATTCTATTACACGGAACGTGAAAATAGGGACACCAGCCAACATAGTCACATGTTTGCCGGGAGCCAGAGCGCCTGACATCAAAGCAAATTTAAAAGTGCTGGCTAATGCTAATCGTAAATTCTCTAAGATTGTTATTCACGTCGGCACTAATGATGTTCGACTCCGCCAGTCGGAGATCACTAAAATTAATATTAAAGAGGTGTTTGAACTCGCTAGTACGATGTCAGGCACTGTAATTTGCTCTGGCCCCCTTCCTGTTCGAAGGAGTGATGAGATAGTTAGCAGATTGTCATCACTCAATGGCTGGCTGTCTAAGTGGTGTCCGCAAAATAATATAGAATTGATAGACAATTAGAAAAGTTTTTGGGGCAAACCTGACCTGTTGAAAAGAGATGGTATTCATCCCTCCTGGGATGGTGCTGCTCTTCTCTCTAGTAATTTGGCTCATAGTCTTAGAGACAAAACATGACAATCTGGGGCTCCGGTCAGGAAGCAGACAAACTGGCTAAACCGACCGTCTGCTAGCGGCCTCGCGTCACCAAGGTCAGATAAATCCCATCTCATAGAGGGTCTTTCACCTAGATATCATCATATAGAGACTGTGTCTGTTCCCCGAATTTGGAAATCCAAAAAACGTCCAAACCAATCTAAGGTTAAAAATGTAATTGATATTCAACAAATAAAAAATAGATATAATACAGATGAGCAAACGATAAAGCTTGGGTTGCTGAATATTCGATCCCTTACTTCAAAAGCACTCATAGTTAATGATATGATTTCAGATTATAACCTAGATGTGCTGTGTATGACAGAAACCTGGCTAAAACCAGACGATTACATTACTTTAAATGAGTCCACCCCCCATGATTACTGTTATAAACATGAACCTCGCCTGAAAGGCAAAGGGGGAGGTGTTGCTGTAATTTATAGTAATATTTTCAAAACCACTAAAAAAATCTAGTTTAAAATATACTTATTTTGAAGTGTTGGTGCTTAATGTAAAAATATTTAATGTAAACGATAAATCACGTTTGAGAATTCTTCTGGCTACTGTATAAAGGCCACCAGGGCACCATAAAGACTTTATCAAAGAATTTGCTGACTTTCTATCAGAATTAGTATTGACTGCAGATAAAGTCCTAATTGTTGGTGATTTTAATATACATGTAGATAATGGAAAAGATGCAATGGGATTGGCATTTAAAGACATTCTTAACTCTATTGGAGTTAGACAACACGTGTCAGGACCTACTCATTGTCGTAATCATACTCTAGATCTAATATTATCACATGGAATCAATGTTGATGCTGTTGAAATTCTGCAGCAGAGCGACGACATCTCAGATCATTATCTAGTCTCATGTAAATTACATTTAGCCAAGGCTGCAAAGCCAACTCCGTGTTACAAGTATGTTAGACCTATCACTTCTGCCACTAAAGATTGCTTTATCAATAATCTTCCTAATCAGTTTCATCGTCTCAGCATCCCAGATAGCTTAGAAGAACTTGATATTGCAACAGAAACTTTTAACTCTCTCCTTTCCAGCACTTTAGATACAGTTGCTCCGTTGCGCTTAAAGAAGATTAAAGAAAATAGTCCAACACCGTGGGACAACGAGCACACCCGGGCCCTTAAGAGAGCAGCCAGAAAAATGGAGCGCAACTGGAAGAAAACAAAACTAAAGGTATTTCGGATTTCATGGAAGGAGAGCTCGATTGCTTACAGAGAGGCTTTAAAAGCTGCTAGACCTGAGCACATATATCCAAACGCACATAACTATAGAATCAATTCTTAATGCGCATGTGAACGCCATCAGCGTTTATCACAGGTTCACGTTTAAAGTCTGTTTAGAGAGAACGGTGTCGTCTTAGCGGCCCCTAATTCGTCCCCTTGGAATTATAAGGTTCTATCTGCGTTCTGAGCAGTTTTGAGATATTGAGCTTCAAAGTTTTTGCATTACATATAGGAAAATTTATATGGGGAACAAGTTTCTTTCAAACATGAAAATAACAGGGACCCTAAATGTATTCTAAATGTACAATATCAAAATCCTCTCAAATTTGTAAATGGGTTTTTTTGGAATGGGTCAAACGCAGATAGAACCTTCTAATTCTAAAAAAACACTTTTCGCTTAGAATTATAAGGTTCTATCTGCCAAAACATTATTTGAACATTAAATATAAAATTAATGTTGTAACAATGTCTCAACATGTGTTAGAAAGTAAAATTGTATCTTTTCTATGACATTTATTTCATATTTTTTAGCACTTCCATGTATTTAGGACATTTCAAATTAAGCAAGGTAGGTCTAAATATTTTGTCCATTGCAGAATCTTAATTTTCGTTACCAATTTGGTGGGTAATTAAACACATTATTGCAGAAATTGTTACTTTAATCTTTCTTTTGTTTAGACAGAAAGCAGCTACTGTAATACATCTGAGCAGGACTTTATTCCAGCTAAAGTGGGCCAGGTGCAATGGCTTTCTCTCTAGACATCAGTATGGCTGAAATAACATGCTAATGTTTATTGTTGTAATTAAGACCCCATCAATGAAATTGTTAACTATTTGACCTTTAAGGCTTAAAATTGTAAAAATTAAGACATTTTAAGACTTTAAAAACTACAATAAAATCGACATGCTTCAGCAAATTAATTCATAAAGTTAAATAATCATTGAAAAATGATTCACTGACTATATGATCACAAAAAATGTCAGACTATTTTTGTAATCACACACACACACACACACACACACACACACACACACACACACACACACACTCTCTCTCTCTCACTCACACACACACAGTCACACACACACACACACACACACACACACACACACACACACACACACACTTTCACACACACACCAACACACTTTCACACACACACACACACACTCGCACACACACACACTCGCACACACACACACACACACTCACACACACACACACACACACACACACACACACACACACACACACACACACTCACACACACACTCACACACACACACACACACACACACTTTCACACACTCACACACACACACACTTTCACACATTCGCGCACACACACACACACTTGTATGTTAAATGTTTTTTTTTAAATATTCAATTTACTCACTGCATATTTGTATAATTCAGATAATAATAACTATAATAATAATAGTTATTAATAATAACCTCATTCATAATTAATAATAATAACCAATACATTATAAAGAAAATGGCCAAATTGAAGCCACTTCATAACACTACACAATTTAGTGAATATTTAATTTACTGTAAATGTATAGCATTCTGCCTTTATGGGGTTTCTTTTTGTCTTCAAGGAAAAAGCCGGCGACATGACATATAAAGTTGATTCTGATTGGTCCTCTTCTGTGCATTCGAAGTGCTGATTGGCTCACGCAGATAGAACCTTATAGAGCCAAGTTAGAGTTCGATTTTGTAGATAGAACCTTTTTGTTTTTTCAATAAAAAGTCCCACAATGTACACAACTTTAAAAAAACACATCACATAATGTAAATAAGTTGTCACAGAATAAGAATATGTGAATAACTCAATTTTGACAAAAATGTCAGATAGAACCTTATAATTCCAAGGGGACGAATTTAATAACAGATGATCATTTAGACGGAAGTGAAATCAAAACTAACTTTAGCTGGAAAAAACGTTTTTCAAGAGCCACTATAAAACCAAACCAATCTCTGTTACCTTAAATTATATGTTTATCTCTGTAAAGCTGCTTTGAAACAATCTACATTGTTAAAAGCGCTATATAAATGAGGATGACTTGACTTGACTTGTGTACTTGCACACTTCTTATATCTTACTGTTTACTCAGCTCTTACGGTGACTTTCTGAAGTAAAACTGTCGAAATGAAAAACCGTTACTGAGAGTTTCTGATATTATTATCATCATTCTGTGAGATGAAATTGTCCTGAGACTGAGCGCGAGCTCTTGAAGCTCCGCCCCCTGTACCGTGCTCATTTGCATTTAAAGGGCACACACTAAAACAGCGTGTTTTTCTGAGCACCAAAAAATGACAATTTAAACATGCTGTAAAAAATGATCTGTTGGGTATTTTGAGCTAAAACTTCACATACGCACTCTGGGGACATCAGAGACTTATTTTACATCTTGTGAAAAGGGGCATAATATGGGACCTTTAATGTTTTTGCAGAGAAATTAGATTTTGTAAGTAGCAGTAATTCGCGATGTGTAAACTTACACATGCACGTACGGTAACTAGGCACTGTGGATGAGAGTATCAATTTTCCTGAGGTACCAACATGCTATGTTTAATTAGGGGTTCAAGCACGTAGTGCTGAAACCCTATTGTTATTGTTAATTTTCCCATGATGCAGCATTCTCCATCTAAAACTGATCGGGCAGACCGAACCGTAAGTCGTAGAGACTTGACAATTTGAGGGCTGGTAGTACTCACACCGCCTACAATGTCACCAAGGCCCACCCCGATCGGCATGACGGGGGCGCTACAGCAGTCAAAAGTATGAAATGGCTCATAACTCCTAAACCGTTAGGCGTAGGCTCAAGTGTCTTACATCGTTGGAATCCTTGGCTCAAGGCGGACAAGATGCACGTCCCGGATTTGCTCGCCCTTTGGGCTCCAATTCTGAGAATTTTTTGTTTTTTTCAAACCACTGCAGAAATATTCTCTAGACAGTGACTATCGATAATCATAAAAAAAAATTCAAAATTTCAATTCTCGATCGCTAAGGGGAACCAAAATGTTCGATGTGTCCAGGGCCACTTTTACTAAAACGGCTATAACTTGTGAAAGGAAAGAGATATTTTCGCTTAACTCGGGACACATGTTCATGAGCTCAATCTGAGGTCACATGAAAAACATTGTGACGATTGGCCACTTGGTGGCTGTAAAAAATCATGAAAATGTCTATAACCGCACCCAACCGTTAGCCCGATGAAAATTGGCATGCAATGTCTTTGTCCAGGGTGCCATGATAGTCTATGAGAACATTGGCCTATCTCAAAAAACTCAGTATGCGTCATCAGCACAATGCCCTAAAGGAGCCTGAGACGTTTCAAGCCACCGTTTTTCACGGGAGTGACCTCCTTAGACTCCTGAATCCTTGCCGAGTCCAACGATACCAAACATGCCAGGTTTCGCCTTATGGTTTGTGTAACGGTGTCATTTAGCGCTTAAAAACCTTACAATAACCTTAGAAAATGTTAGTCCGATCGAGACAAAAACACCACAGGAAATTTGAAAACATAATTCAATAGCTAAACAATAACGCCCAAATGTCAAAATTATTATAGGAACTTACAAAAAAAAAAAAAATCCAACCAATGTCAGTGTCACCCATGGATTATTTTTATGCTCTCATAAATATAAGTGTCTAAACTTCAAAATGAAATGATATATTTACAACACATTTGACACATGTATGGGCACACTTTGAGGACACCTAATAAAAGTGGTGGAGATCAGGCAAGACATGGTGCTATAACTGTCAAACAAAACAAAACAAAAAAACAAATATTCCCTTATTAAATTGCCTGTATTGGCTGTAAATGGTCTTTTCCATCTATGATCTAAGTTTATTTGTTTATTTGGATCCTCATTAGCCACTACCTATGCAGTGGTTACTCTTCCTGGGGTCCCAACAAGTAAAAAATACAAAACTACATTTAATCAACAACAATAAAAAGTCAAGTCAATGAAACATACTAACCCAACGTTCATTCCAAATATCAAAATCAACAATTTACTATATATTGTGCCTGTGTAAAAGTTCCTTTAAATATATTTTGTTTAACTAAATTTTCTTGTTAAAAAATGCGTAATATCAATCGTAAATCATTCCATATTTTCATTCCTCTATTATGGAAGCTTGTTTCCATCGAATGAAAAATAAAAAAGGTAATTGCGACTTTTTATCTTACAATTCTGACTTTATTTCTTAGAATTGCGAGATATAAAGTCAGAATTGCGTGAAATAAAGTCACAATTGCGTGTTATAACGTCAGAATTGCGAGATATAAAGTCAGAATTGCATGATATAAATTCTCAGAATTCTTAGTTTTCTCTCTCGCAATTCTGACACAATTCTGACACGCAATTGCGATTTTATTTCACGGAATTCTGACTTTATATCTCACAATTCTGAGAAATAAAGTCAGAATTGCGAGATGTAAACTCGCAATTGTAAAAAAAAAGGCACAATAAAAAGTCGCTATTATTATTTATTTATTTAGTGGCGGAAACAAGCTTCCATACTCTATACATTACAGTCCATTGTTTTGTAGTGGTTTTCGAAACAGGAAATATAAAACAATCCCTTTTACGCATGCCTGGTGTAAAATTTATGACTAGTACTACTATACAAAAGTCGAGAGTACAGGACATTAGGAACTCTAGACACAAAAATATTTCTTATAAAACAAAGCAGAGAACTTTCCTTCACCAGTGCATTCTTATTATATTAGCCCTTCTTTTACAGTTTAAAGTGAGTTGTGTCTCTCTGTTCTGGACTAATTGTAATTTTCCAATTAGTTAAATTTTTTGTCTTTACTTGAAACACTCGACCACACCACTGGGCAATAATCTGAGCAAGAACCATTGTTTGCACAATTTTAGAAATACAGTTGTAACCCAGGTAACCCAGGCCACCAGTAAATGAGTTAAGAGTTGGAAAAAGTTAAGAAAAATAAATAATTAAAGTTTTCTAGAAAGAAACGTGATTCATCCAATCACTGATTGTGCTGCAGTGACTGACACCCCTGAGAGCCAACAGTAGCAGCATATTCATAAGCCCCGCCCACAGGTCGCGCCGGTGCCGCTGTCAGCATGAACAGGAGAGAATCAGATGAGAACAGATCAGATGAGAACAGATCAGATGAGATAGCAGCACGGAGCATTTCTCCATAAACTCCTTGCACTAAATGATAATCATAATCTTACGATAAACTGTGATTGAGTGCACTTGGAAAATTTGGACCCGTCAGCCTGGAGAGTTGTCGTCAGAGAGAGAAAAGTGAAGTGGAAATAATCTGTATTGAATAATGTTCTTTAAGTGAATATGTGATGCAATCTCGTTTTGGTGAGTGAATTTTTTTTAACACATGTTATCATATGAAAGATATATCAATTTCAGAAATGATTTGATTAGCTGAGTTGAGTAGGACGCTCTCACAGCGCGACCTACACTAGTTAGCCGTGAGCTAAAGCTACCACGTGTAACAATGTTCATTGTATCATTAGTTGAGACAATGAGTGATTTATGAGTGTCGATGTGTTAAATAACTGTCAGAAAGTTGGATTAATGTGTCATTTGCAGTAGCGTACGGTGGGGTTTCAGTCAGGGCCTTCAGTAACGCAAATTTTATTAGACATTTTCAAATAATTTTAATCAATGTTTTAACCAATTGCCTGGATTTAATAAATAAGAAGCAAATATAGCAGCCTATAATCAGGACATGGAGGTGCCGACACGATATAACTTGCATCCCACGTGAACTGGAGCTTGTCTCATAAATGAACAGAAACTCTGTCTACTTTTAAACAAAACAATTCAAAACGAAAAGAAACAGACAACTCTCTTATAATCCGTATGAAGTGTGCATTTCTCTCTGTAGGCACCTTCACAATACTGCGAAGGTATACTACATACAAATGTAGGCTACGTTCTTTCTTTTAAATAAAAACCTGTGCGGCGTCATCGTCATCTATGATTACACCATTGGTTTACACATGTCACACTATGGCTTGTACATTCACGTCGTTTCATTCACTGTTCGCGATTGGTAATGATTAGAGATGAGTACCGAAACCCGGTATTAAATGAATTTCAGCCATTTCTATATATGATAATATTAAACCATTTGTCTGTGATGCAATTTTGCTATTCGCAGTCTAGAAGAGAGAGAGAGCGATCTCTCACGCGGAGCCACAGCGCGCACAACACGACAGCCCCGCTTAATGAGTGACAATGAGGACAGAACTAAACATTCAAACGTGGTTACACTTTAGATCTGGGATATTATTCTAATTTTATTTTAGATTTCGGGCTTTCAAAGATTAGAAAAAAAGATATTTGAGATGAAACCATTACAACTCATTCTGTCTAGCGCAACTTCCTTCCCTTCACAGCAATGCGCTGTCATTTCTTCCTAAAACCCAAACGTACCTTCAGAATCAGCACGATCGGTGATTGTTGTAAAATGCAGACTCTACTGTTGCTAAATTGCGGACGCGTTTAATCATTAAAAGAGCTATTAAAAGCGCAAAAATCTGCGCAAGAGACGCTGTTCACAAGGCGACGCGCGCTCCGAAATGGACTGCAACGAGACAAGAAAAGTATAGGTTACTTAACTTTGGGCTTCATGTGCGCATCTAAACTATCAAATATACATAAAATATAAAAATGACCAGCTCTGAGATTCACTGAAACACAGTTTATGTCTTAAATGGACGTAAATAGTTGGGACAAAATGATGGTGGTGATGGCGCAGTGGATAAGACACATGCCTTTGGTGTGAGAGACCTGGGTTCGAATCCACTGTGAGACACCAATGTGTCCCTGAGCAAGACACTTAACCCCTAGATGCTCCAGAGGCGTGCGACCTCTGACATATCTAGCAATTGTAAGTCGCTTTGGATAAAAGCGTCAGCTAAGTGAATAAAAATGTAAATGTAAATGGTGCATCAGTCACCTATCAGATCTGCACTCAGTCTTAAAGGGGCAGCGTCTAATAAACCTGTGACGATTGAGCCATTAATGCGAATCAAACTACAAAAGGCAGAGAAAATCACTCACAGCTCTTGAATGAATAACTTAAACTTTAATAAGCATTAATCTATCTATGATAAACTATCCAGTGTTATTTTACATGTGATTACTAAATTAAATTTCTTTTCAGACATAAACACTCACCTGAAAAGTAATTTTAGACCTTCCTGAAATTAAAGCACTGTGTATATAATTTGTATCTTTGTTTAATTGTATTCTTTTTTTGAACATGTGTTTGTACTTGTTTTTGCTTATCGTATCCTATCTCATGTATATAAAACAAAAAAGCCTGCACACTGCTGCATAACAAATAGCCTAGATATTTTATTCGTTTTGTTAAAGCATTGATTTTTATTTTGCTATAGATATTTTACATTTCAAAATATAAAGCAAATGTTAATTATTACCCAAATGTAAAAAAAAGAAAAGAACCGATAAGAATACCGTTAAAGTACCGGATCGATAAGCAGTATCAGTAAGACTAGTAATACCGTTAAAACTTTAATGATACCCATCCCTAGTAATGATGCAGTATAAAATGTTTGCGGTCACCGTTCAAAGTCATATGGGTTTGGGCACCATAATAAATGCATTCTAAAAAATGCATTAAAACATCTCGACACCGCTTTAACTTGGCACGAAGTTCTGGAAAAACTGTGCCCAGATCTTTTCCCCTCTCTTCTCCCCTGTCTAACGGTGATCGTGTCGACTGACCTGAAGGAAACCACTAAAATGTTGGTGGAGGAAACTCAAACTATTGAGGACGTCCTACAATTTGATCCTAAAATCAAATTGGTTTCTTTTAAATTGAAATTTCAAAGTGAGCCACCACCACCGGCCTTTTTTTTTTAACCAAAAATATGTTTTAGATGGACAGATCAATACAGTACACAGAACATGTAGGATGTTGGAAAATAACAATCACTTTTCTGTTAACCAAATGCTTTTTAATATTAGCTATTACTTCAATGCAAATGAACATGCTCGCCGTTATTTGTTGCTTAGTGACGTGTGTTTTAAAGTAAGCCAGAAATGCGCAGATTCTGCGCAATACGCTGTATTTAATATATAATGAGGACTCATATGTTGCGTATTTGCGCTAAATCCGCGCAGATTTGGTTCCAAAGTTCATTTTTACCCTTATTTGCCGGTTTGGAGGGTGTTAATTTTAATCCTTGAATGTTGCACTCCTGCTTGTCATTGTGCACGAAATTTCACGCCAATAAATCATCAGAAATATAGCTGACTTGTGCGCGTCTCAAGCGCCCTCTTTGCGTTAGTCCCAATGCCTGTTAGTTGTCTGTGGGAAAAAAAAAAGTACTTTTTTTTTTACATTGAATCTTGAAAAAAAATAGACCTACTCAGCGGGTCCCCGAGCCTTCTCCAGCCCGCGAAAGCTCGCTGGTTCGCCCGCCAGCTTCGCCAGCTTCTCCCGAGTCGCTCACCGACGGACAACGGCCACCGTCTGCCGCCGCTTCTGCCATTGACATCGATGAAGCAGCTGTATCTGTGGAGGAGGCCAGCTGATCTATCCTGGCATCGGACAGTGAGGACTGGGCGAGCTCTGTGGACCTCCCCCCTCTGCTCGCGCATCGTAAGGAAAGCGGGCTGGCATTGAGGCAGAACTGATGCGTCTGCTCTCACAGGCCGTGGCGAGCCCCGGCCTTGAGTGGGAGGCGCCCGCGCACAACAGGCTGGATGGATACTTCCTGCAAAAGGACCACGCTCCACCGCCGTCCAGGCCTGCGCCTTTTCTTCCTGAGCTTCACGAAGAAGTCGCAAAGTCCTGGAGCGCCCCCTTCTCGCCAGAGTGCTCACCTCTGTCTCCCCAGCATTCTCCATGGTGGACGGTGCTAAAGAAATGATACCTCTCTCTTCCTCCAGTGGAAGCATCTGTAGCAGCCCATCTCTGCCTGCCCTCCGCTGGACGGCAAGCTAAGACGGCGCTGCCCTCTAAAGCTTGCCGTGTCACCTCTGCTATGCACAGTCGTGCTTACACCGGTGCTGGGCAAGCTGTATCGGCACTGCACTCCATGGCCGTGCTACAGATCTTCCAAGCCGACCTTCTCCGTAAAATGGACGAGGAAGGACCGGAAGCTATCAGCGTGCCGGATTTAAGAAGCGCTACGGACATGGCTCTTCGCGCCGCAAAATCCACTGCACAGGCCATGGGGCGGACTATGGCTTCTCTCACCGTTGCTGAGAGGCACCTTTGGCTGACGTTATCGGAGATGCCGGACTCGGAGCGCTCTGTGTTCCACGATGCGTCCGTCTCCCCAGCTGGCCTCTTCGGATCTGCCGTCAAGAATCTCACGGACAGATTCGCGGAAGCCCAGAAGACGTCACAGGCTATGAAGCACTTCCTTCTGAAGCGCTCTAACTCCGCAGCAGGTCGCTCAAAACAGCTGTCTGCTCGAAGCTCTCAGCCACAGCCTCCGCCCGCCGCCAGAGGATTCTACAGGCCTCGGCCAAGGATTGAAATAAAGCCCAAGGCCTCAAAGTCTTCCTAGCCCTTCTAGGAAAACGACGGTGTTTATGTCTCGCTGCGGCCAGACTCCCGCCGAAACTTTTCGCTCGCCCAGTTCCAGAAAATGTGACTGTTCCAGTGTATTTTGCAGTAAACACGCCGGTACCACGACCCGCTTGCCTGCACACAACCGTCGTTTTTACGGCGACCCAGATAAATCACAGAAAGAGTGTAATTTCTGGTATTCCGGCCACGGTCGATGGTGTTATGAGTGTAATAAAAATGCCCACGAATCAATGTTCATTCCTACACGCAAGCACAGCCCGCCACAGTATAGGGCTCGCACAAATAAAATCGGCTCATGTCGATTGTGCATTAAACATAGTGGATGTGCCCACAACTAAATTCTAAATTAACACCCGCCAACCCGCCAAATGCGGGTTCAAATTCATTTTAGGGGGTTAATAAAAACTTACTAGCAAGTTTGGCCGGTGACGCATAAGGCTCTGTTCTCGGTCATTTATCCCCTGGCAGTACTTCCTACATTTCCCATGAACACTGTGCCGTAATGCTATGTGATGACGTTTCATAGGCCCATTGGCTGCGTGCAGTTTGCAGTGAATTGGCTGCGTGCAGTTTGGCTGCGTGCAGTTTGGCTGCGTGAATTGGCTGCGTGCAGTTTACAGTGAAACCAGCGCAAGAAATGATCATGGAAACGAACGGAGTGACCACCAGAAAACACAAGGAAGATGAAGAACGAACGGAGCCAGAGCAGGGAGCATAGACTGAAAGAGGAGGGAGTTAGCTTGTAAAGTAAAGTAAAGTAAATTAAAGTAAAAAGTTAAGATTAAACTAAATCCGGCGGTGGTTGGGACAGACTTCTGAGTTCAAATTTAAATGTCGTTTAACGAGAGGTACGTTATTTTTGGTTTTTGTCATTATTTCTGAACAAGCTTATACATTAGGCAACATACACAACAAGCTTACTATGTATCTCAAGGTTTTCTTTTAGTTGAAAACATTAAACAATATGTGTAAACAAAAAAATATAAACAGCAAAAGCATTTAAGCTCAAGCAGCGCGAACGGGGAAAAAACGCAAAAAAAAAGCAGACTGCGCAGTTATCATACAGAACGTACATACTCGAGTAAGCATGATTATCGTGTTTATATTGTTTCACGTTCATGTTGAGAAAAACAATAATATCCACATGCTCGAGTGAGAAAACGCGCTGCGCTGACACAGACGTTGCAGAGACATGTGTGTGTGTGTGCAAAGTGAAGTAATAGCACTTTGCGTTGTCTGTTCTTAAACCTGACTCCCTCAACGAAATTTAAAGGAAGCATATGTCTCAAAATCTACCAGAATTTGCTACCAGAAGATATCATCTCGGACCATGATTCCCTCGGGGTACAGCTGCTGATCTGCAGTCGTTAATGCAGTGATGGACAGCTGCTTCCTCAGTCGACTTGTGTTTCTTTGGATTTCATGTGATTTCTCATTGCTCATATATATTGTGGTGGTGATATTATGATAACTCAGTTTAATTAATAATTGATTAAAAGTAATTCCATTTTGTAATAGGATCATTTTCATCTAAGTAATTTCAAACTTCGTGAGGCAGACAACGACATATAAGTGATCAAATACAATCCACTTGTTAAACACGCTCCACTCAGTGCATTTAAGGAAACCCAACTTTTTAAATCTTGGGTCCAGCAGAGTTGCCATGGTCTGAAATGCTTTAGCATGGATGATATGGTGTTTCCATACACAAGCTCTTGGTCACACACCAAGCATTTCACCTTCTGAAAAAAAATTATATGAATGTAAGAAATTACATACAACAATAAAATAATTAAATTCTTTTTTAGAAATGCATACATACATTGGAAGCTGTAAGCTCAAAATATTCCCAGATAGGGGAAGTCTTCCTTTTTATGGCTGTTGCCATTGCTCTAAATACAAACCCTTTAGTGTTATTATACATCATTGGATCCTGTTAAGTGTGTAATTTTTGTGTATACTCACAATATCAACAAAGTATTGTGCTTTTAGTCAAATAAAGAAAAATAAACATCATGCTAGTTTTGCCTTCTCTCTGTCAGTGAAGTCCATTCTGAAACGCGTCCGAAAATTAACTGTAATTCCACGAATACTTGTCATACAGGCACGAGTGTATTTGCATAATGAGGCTTGAACTCTCTTCTTTTAAATGAATTAATTTATATAAAAAAACAAATATTCTCAGTTTATGTGATCTGTATGAAAAGAGAGAGATGTTAGTCTTTTTCTTTCCAGCTCATTATACCTAATTACGCGTTAATGTGCCACGCCCACGGAGAGCGCGGTATTCAAACGCACATGATCTAAGGCAAGCCATTCAAACATGCCAACGCCCACCAGCTGGATTATAAAACAGATCAAGTTTAGTAAGTATCTTACTACCGCTGTGTACACAGCGTATCCCTACGCTGTGAGGAATAATACTATCTAATAACCCTGGAAAATGTACCAGAAGTGCTGGTAGTTTCATTTCGAGGAGCAACGGATCCAGCTGATCTAGTAAGTCATTTATTCTTAAGTGCTTTGTTCTAATCGCAATATTAAATAGTGTCTGTAAACCGCAAAAAGACTGTTTAAATATGAATTGCGTGTCTCTGTGTAGGCTAAATGATGAATGAATGACACAGGCGCGCGCACGCGTTGTTTACTACAGTTATACAGCGCGTGTCTGTGCCGTTCATTCACTCTAGCACCTACATTAGTAAACATGTACATGAACACATCCAAACTATATTGCTATCCTACTAAGATGAGTAAAAATAGACTGAAATATGTTGAAATAAAATGTCTGTATAAGCAACAAACTGCAAATTAACATGCTAATATAATATCATAAACACGATATGTTACAGACTAAATATGAATGTTTAGACAAGGTTTCGTGATTAGTTTTGGATAGATTATAAAGTTTTGACTGTAAAAAAAGACTACTGTCACATTAAATAGGCTTTTGTTCGCCAATTTCTGCTCATATGTTAAATATACTATAGTATGGGATGTTTTGTCAAAAATAAAGTAGGTATATTGAATTATCAACTAAGATGTTATTTAGTGTTTGTTCCAATATTCAAACCAATGAATATGATAAAATGTATACTTTTTAGAAAGAAAGAAGACACTTGAAATATTGTTGGTACTTGTTGTTGTAATTGTAATCTATTTGTAATTGGTTACAATTTCTAATTGTAAAATATACTCTTGAACAAATTCTTAAGACCGGGGGAAACATTGCAAGTATTCGCATTTCGCGCTGGTGGATCATAACCGGGTTGTAAGTACTGCTTCAAAATGCCAAAAGAATAAACAGGAGCAAGAGACAAAAAATAGAGAGTAGGCAATTTATTGAAAACTGCATTTAAACTTAAACAGGCTGTTCATCAGCTGATCAAAAGTTTAAGACCATAGCCCAAAAATAAACCTACAACAGAACTAAAAGTGTCAAAAAAGGAGTAGTGAGTAGCCCCACCGTTCTTGTTGATCACTTCAAACACTCGTTTCGGCATGCTTGATGCGACTGTTCCCAGGAGGCTGCTGGGAACGTTGCTCCATGTGGTGAAGATGACTTCACGAACGGCATCCACGGTCTGGAACTGACGTCCGTTTTTGTAAACTTCCCTTGACATCTATCCCCAAATGTTCTCAATGGGATTTAGATCAGGAGAACACGCAGGATGGTCCAAAAGAGCAACGTTATTCTCCTGGAAGAAGTCATTCGTCAGGCGGACGTTGTGAATTGCAGCGTTGTCCTGTTGAAAGACCCAGTCATTACTGCACAGACGGGGGCCCTCAGTCAAAAGGGATGCCCGCTGCAACATGTCCACATAGCCAGTCGCCGTTTGACACCCCTGGACAACCTGAAGCTCCATTTTCCCATTGAAGAAAAAAGCACCCCAAATCATGATGGAGCTTCCTCCACTGTGCCGCGTAGAAAACATCTCCGGTGGGATCTCCTTGTCATGCCAGTAATATTGGAAGACATCAGGACCGTCCAGGTTAAATGTTTTCTCGTCAGAGAATAAAACTTTCTTCCACCTTTCAATGTCCCATGTTTGGTGCTCCCTTGCAAATTCCAAACGGGCAAGTTTGTGGCGTGGGAGGAGACGTGGCCTTTGAAGACGTTTTTTGTTCTTGAAGCCCTTCTCTGGCAGATGACGTCTTATGGTTATTGGGCTACAGTTAGCATCAGTAAGTGCCTTAATTTAGGTCGAGGATCGACCTGTGTCTTCGCGGACAACCCGTCGGATCCTGCGGCTCAGTGCAGGTGAAAGTTTTTTAGGTCTACCACTTGACTTTTTTGTCCCATAACTCTCAGGATCTTTTAAGAAATGTAAAATGACTGTCTTACTGCGTCCAACCTTGGCAGCGATGACGCGTTGCGAGAGGCCTTGCTTGTGCAGCTCAACAATCCTGCCACATTCAAAGAGAGAAAGCCTTTTTGCCTTTGCCATCAGGAGATCATGACATTGTGACTGCCTGAAGATCAATGACACGAAAGCCATATTTTTGTGCAGATTTTACCTTTTTATGCCTATGGTCTTAAACTTTTGATCAGCTGATGAACAGCCTGTTTAAGTTTAAATGCAGTTTTCAATAAATTGCCTACTCTCTATTTTTTGTCTCTTGCTCCTGTTTCTTCTTTTGGCATTTTGAAGCAGTACTTACAACCCGGTTATGATCCACCACCGCGAAAAACAATTGTTCAAGAGTGTGTATATATATATATATATATATATATATATATAATTTCTTTTGTCCGAGGTCGCATTCTTTGGTACCCAGTGACACAGCTGTGTGAAAGGCTCATTAATATGCAGCTGGCACATTATCCGGCCTTTGTCTTCTCAGGTGTGAACACGCCTCCACGCATATTGCCTTTCCAAACAAAATGTGTCTTATAAAATTTAAATCAATGTATTGTTTTGTGTAAATGATTAGGCAGGATGATTTTCAGATCATTTTGAAGCAAAAATTCTAGGCAACAACACCCATTAGTCAAAAGTCTTGTGGACACATATTTAGTATGTATTTTGTGGCCTTATTTCAGACACTTTAAGTTTTAGTTTTTTCAATAACCATGCATAAGCAATATTCTCTTAAAAATACAAACATGTACATACATATTGCTCACATATTATGGTAGCCCTGTTTGTGCTTAATAGAGTGTAATTACACCTTTGCAATTAATATGTTTATAAACAACTGAAAAAAGCACAAATGTCAGGGCATGTCAAAACATCTCAAGGACCCCAAAAACACCTTAGACCTCAGAGGGTTAAAATATATTCTTATCGAATTTCTAGGTTACAAAAAGTAAACTTACAAACCTTGTGTTTAGCACCTTCTCTACATAACTCAATAGCTGCTATTCATCAAAGAGCCTGTTTAACTTTTAACTATAAATGCTCTACTGTACACAACCAAGCAATGAAAAAAAGCATGTAAATAAGACTGTAATATGACTTAGCCTACCTGTTGAGGAGAAAGCAGGCAATTTCAGCGTCTCTTTTGAAAACTTTTCCTGCATTAACGACTGTTGTTTTTTGTAATCTCCGGTCACGTTTCCTTTTACATTCAATTTTGGACTTTTTTGGCGACGAGGATTTCTTTTCCTGAGGCTCGGCATATGTATGGTCCACCATTAAAAATAACAGTGCATTATGCAGCCTTTTAAAATTCCCGGGGCAGTGACAAGCGCCTCTCACTGCTCTCCTCCTCCGTTTCTGCTGCTTTCAGTTACGTGTGAGGCTGGCTCTGAACAAAAACAAGTTGGCCTAGTACTTTTTGACCCTCTCTGCTATTATAGTTTTTCAAGATGGCGGAACGACATGGAAGCCTCCGTGGACCTACCCGTCACATGTATATAAAGATAATGTGAGAGACCGTGTGCGTCTGCGGGTGGTTATGGATTGCTCGTCAACTGAGTCTTCATCGGTCAGAAGGAATAGGCAAATCCAATGGTGCAGTTTTGAGTATTTATTGAGGGGGAGTCAGGTACATGAAGGTGATGATGGTTCACAGGTATTAATATGACAAAATAGGTGTGTTTGTGAGGGTGTGTGTATATGTGTGTGGTTATCTGAAACACAAATACAATAAAATGTATATTAATAAACATGTAGGCTATGGTTACATATAGTTGCATAAAGAAATGACCCGCAGTACAACCACAATCCACTAGTGGGAGCTCTAACACTATAAATTAACTTGCATTGATACCATAAATCTCCAAACGGTGAAAAGTACAAAAATAGGCTAACTATACATTAAATATATTATTTACGGTTATTTGCAAGGCAATAACTAAAGTATATACAGTAGGTGGCTACTTTATGAGCGCATATGGAGCGCCCGTAGCGGCAACATTAGTATAACAGTAGTGAATTAACACAAGTATATCAACTTGATATACTTCTGGGAAACAAACGCGTCATTCATACAAAAGCCGTACTTACATCTTAAGGACACACAGCACTCATACACACAAGATTAGCGCAGGATGAACAAAGGATGGCAATTCTAAGCATCGTGAATAATGCTCACATGGCACTGGACTACACCAACAGCGAAAGCGCCCAGCACAGCCACGAGTGGTCGGAACTACAAAACGAACACATGCATTATGGGTAACGTAGTCTATGTCAGGGCACGGACTTTTAACAGCTGCCCCTGTATTTGCCTAGCAAATACATTAATTCAAAAGTCAACTTGTTTGAATAAGTGCAGCTTGAATCCTCAGGCATTTCCGGGAGTTCCACCAGTTTAGTTACTGGGCGAATGTAGATACTGTCTTTAACCTTCACCTTTGCAGCTCGAACGACACCATCTGTCCCTGGGAAAACCTTGGTGATGGTCCTAACAAGCCAAAGTCCTCTGGGAAGGTTGGAGTCAATGATTATCACAATTTGTCCCACAGTAGCATTATCAGTGGATTTCCTCCATTTATGTCTCTACTGAAGCCCTGGGAGGTAGTTCTGGACAAAGCGTTTCCAGAAATGATCACTGATCACCTGACTGTGTTTCCATCTTCTGTTGGAAAGGGCATCATGAGGGCCGTATACTGCCTGTGGTAATGCAGCGTTGCGCCGCCCCATTAGCAGCAGGTTTGGCGTGATGGGGTCCGGGTCAGCCACATCAGAGAAAGCATATCCGAGTGGTTTAGAATTAAGGAGTCCTTCAACTTCTATGAGAGCTGTTAGGAGCACTTCCTCTGCCACAACTTGGTCTTTCAGGACGCCTTGCAGGGCTGACTTAACAGATCGGATTTCCCTCTCCCAGGCTTCCCCGAAATGAGGAGAGTATGGTGGGTTTAAGTGGAAGTTGATAGTCTGATTAGCCAGTTGCTGCTGCAACTTTGGTGCCATGCTCTCAAAGGCGCTCTGTATTTCTTTATGGCCGGCCCTGAAATTGGTGCCCCGGTCAGACCACAGCTCGTACGGCTTTCCCCAGCGTGCAATAAACCTGCGTAATGACATTAAGAAAGAGTCAGAATCAAGGCTAGGGATGAGATCTAAGTGAATGCATCTAGTGGTGAGGCATTTGTAGATGATTCCCCAGCATTTCTCTCTCCTACGCCCAATCTTAATCAGGTATGGTCCGAAACAGTCTACGCCTGTAGACCAGAAGGGCGGTTTGTAGAGTCTCAACGAGATAAGGGAAGGTCAGCCTTCTTTGGTGTGGAGGGTGAGGCATGCCATCTCATGCAGTCCACACACCGGTACTGATGTTTCTTAATGGCCTGAAGACCTCTGAGGATCCCGTAGATGCGGCGTAACTCCGCATAGAGTCTCTCTGCACCGGGGTGAAACAGCTGAACATCATAGTATTTTATGATGAGCTGAGTCAGAGGGTGATCAGGTGATCAACTGGGTGGATGCTGTCAGGATCTACATCTGTAGCTTGACGCAGGCGGCCTCCCACTCTGACTAGTCCACTGAGGCTGTCATACTCAGGGGAAAGGGCGCTGAGACGACTGCTCGAGCGAACAGGGTTACCTGCTTGTAAGGCTTGGACCTCCTCTGGGAAGCTATCCTTCTGCGCAGATTGAAGCAGCTGGGTCTCAGCCTCCAGGCGCTCACTTGCAGTGTAGGGGGTGGTAGCCGCCCCTTGCAGGGATTGGTGAGTGGCCAGAATCAAATCATCTAAAGATGTGTACTGTGCTGGATCTGGCAGACTTTGTGATACATTTGTAAGGCCACAGAAGACAGTCTTTCTGAGTTCTTCACTGCCACATTTTAGGAACTCTGTTGGGGACTTCGGCCAGGTGTCAGGAGTCTGTGTGAGAAAGTGTGGGCCCTGTGACAATCGGCTGGAGACTGTGAGCTCTGACAGTGGTTTCCATCTTGTGATGTCATCGGCTGGATTATCATCAGAGTTCACATACCCCCACTGTTCCGGAGAGGTAAGCTGCTGTATCTCAGATCCAAGTCCCCACAAAAACTTTGCACCTGCAGGAACTGGACTGGATCCACTGAAGCACTGTCGTGGAATCTGTCCACAGGTAGACTGAGTGAAGGGGTAGTGATAGCTCAGTTTGTAGTACCTTGACCAGCACAAAGCTCCAGTCGGGGTATCGACACCTGCTTGCGGGGCGCTACTCTGGAGCGTGCCATGATGAAGGAGGTGGAGAGGTGAGCCTGTTGCTCTATGACTCTGAGTTAGGCACCAGCTCCATATGCCTTCTCTGAGGCGTCACAGAAGATGTGAGCCTCATATGTCGCACTGTTGCTGTTGTGAGGAGGAGCGTAACATCGGGGGATGGTGATATACTGGAGATAAGACAATTCCTTTTCCCATTCGAGCCAGGACTGAAGCAGGTTTCCTTCTATGGGCTCATCCCATCCTCTCTCTGTGCTCAACAGTGCCTGCACAATGAGCTTTGCTCTTGTAGTGTAGGGGCAGATATAACCCAATGGGTCATACTGACTGGCCAGTAATTTGTAAACATTGCGCAGCGTCACAGTTGTGTAGGAGACAGGACGCTGCTTGTATCCCAGGACGTCAGTAGTGCAGTACCAGCTGAGACCCAGTGTTGACTCCTGAGGATCAAGACTTTTAAGGTTTAGCCACAGTTCACAACTATCTGACCTGGCCGTAACTGGCAGATGAGCGACCACCTCAGGGATGTTGCTAGCCCACTGGCGTATCTCAAATACACCTTGGATAAGCAGCTCTCTCATTCTGTCAACATGCAACTTGGCTTCTTGTGGGTCAAAAAGGGACTGCAGGCAGTTATCCACGTAGAAAGCTGTGAGGACAGAGTCGTAGACGTCTTTATAGGTGTCTCTGTGCCCCCTTATGTGGCTCTGAATGGCAAAGGTAGCACAGCAGGGGCTACACGTTGTCCCAAAGGGCAGGACTCTCCACTCATATACATCTGGGGGCCTCTCTGTTTCACAGTCTCTCCATAAGAACCGCAGCAGGGGGCAGTCTTCAGGAAGCAGGCAGATCTGGTGAAACATGGCTTTTATGTCTCCGCTCACTGCTACAGGATACTGTCGGAAACGCAGGAGTACACCCAGCAATGTAGGCCCCATGGGAGGTCCCGGTAAGAGGTAGTTGTTAAGAACGGTCCACTGGAACTCAAAGGAGCAGTTAAAGACCACCCGAGCTTTGTTGTTATGATGTACAATGTGGTGTGGTACATACCAAGATTCAGCAGAGCTATGAATCTCTTCAGGAGTCAGCTTAACAACATAACCAGACTGTATCAACCTCTTGATCTCTTGGTTATATGTGAGTACCAGGTCAGGATTCCAAGCTAGCTTACGCTCAGTGGACCTCAGAAGGCCTTTAATTACTTCAGAGGAGACATGCATCTGTGGAAAGTCCTTCTTCCTGAGCAGGGGGGTGGCATATTGCTCTACACCATCCACAGGTACTCTGATGGTCTTTGCCTCTAACATGGCTATGGCCTCTCTGTCCTCTTTTGAGCATGTGACCTCCTTCCCAGGTCTATGAAGGGGAGCACCTAGTTGCCACAGGCGCTGCACATCCTGTTGAAGGGCAATGGCAGGAGAAAGGCATGATATGTTCAGGCAGTGCGCCTCCCCTTGCTGTGTAGGCATACTGCAGCTCGGACCCTGGATGGCCCACCCGAGCTTGGTACAGATGGCAACAGGTCCTTGGGCTGAGCCTCGCAGGATAGAACGGACAGGAGTTATGTGGTGGTCATTGCCAGAGCCGATTAACACAAGTGGCTGTATCTGATTGAATCCTTCAAGCTGCGCTCGTTGTAGGTGATGATACTTCTCCTTTAAGAGCTCCACTGGGCATGACTGTTCAGCTAGGCTGAGCTGTTGAGCGGTGAAGGCTCGCATGATCTTGTAACGTTTTTCCGTCTTGGCCTTTGGGGACACGTGGAAAGAAACATAGCCTCCTTTAATATGGATCACATCTTGACGTATAGTACGCAGAGACAGAGTTTCCTCCTCCTGGATTAACCCTCTGGGTTCTAAGGGGTTTTTGGGGTCCTTGAGGTGTTCTGACATGCTCTGACATTTGTGCTTTTTTCAGTTATTTATAAACATGTTAATGGCAAAGGTGTAAATTCACTCTATATAGCACAAACGGGGCTACCGTAATGTGTGAGCAACATGTATGTACATGTTTGTATTTTTTAGAGAATAATGTTTATGCGTGGTTATTGAAAAAACTAAAACTTAAAGTGTCTGAAATAAGGCCACAAAACACATACTAAATATGTGTCCACAAGACTTTTGACTAATGAGTGTTGTTGCCTAGAATTTTTGCTTCAAGATGATCTGAAAATCATCCTGCCTAATCATTTACACAAAACAATACATTGATTTAAATTTTATAAGACACCTTTTGTTTGGAAAGGCAATATGCGTGGAGACGTGTTCACATCTGAGAAGACAAAGGCCGGATAATGTGCCACATACATAATGAGCTGCATATTAATTAGCCTTTCACACAGGTGTGTCACAGGATCCCAAAGAATGCAAGGACAAAAGAAATTATCTATATATACATATTTTACAATTAGAAATTGTAACCAATTACAAATAGGTTACAATTACAACAACAATTACAATTTTAACAATATTTTAAGTGTATTTCTGTGCAAAAGTATACATTTTATCATACGTATTAAAAAAAGTAAGGATTCCTTAGTTTGAATATTGGAACAAACACTATAATAACATCTTAGTTGATAATTCAATATACCTACTTTATTTTTGACAAAACATCATACTATATTATATTTAACTATGAGCAGAAATTGGTGAAAAAGGCGTACCTATTTAATGTGACAGTAGTCTTTTTTTACAGTCAAAACTTTATAATCTATCCAAAACTAATCACAAAATCTTATCTAAACATTCATATTTAGTCTGTAACATATTGTGTATGATATATTAGCATATACATGTGAATTTGCAGTTTGTTGCTTATACAGACATTTTATTTCAACATATTTCAGTCTATTTTTACTCATCTTAGTAGGCTATAGCAATATAGTTTGGATGTGTTCATGTAAACATAACGTTTACTAATGTAGGTGCGAGAGTGAATGAACGGCACAGACACGTGCTGTATAACTGTAGTAAACAACGCGCGCGCGGGCCTGTGGCGTTCATTCATCATTTAGCCTACACACAGACACACAATTCATATTTAAACAGTCTTTTTGTGGTTTAGCACTTAAGAATAAATTACTTACTACATCCGCTGGATCCATTGCTCCTCGAAATGAAACTACCAGCACTTCTGGTACATTTTCCAGTGTTTTTAGATAGTATTATTCCTCACAGCATAGGGATACGCTGTGTACACAGCTGTAGTAAGATACTTACTAAACATGATGTGTTTTATAATCCAGCTGGTGGGCGTTGGCATGTTTGAATGGCTTGCCTTACATCATTTGCGTTTGAATACCGCGCGCTCTCCGTGGGCGTGGCACATTAACGCGTAATCGGGTATAATGAGCTGGAAAGAAAAAGACTGACATCTCTCTCATTTCATACAGATTACATAAACTGAGAATATTGGGTTTTTTATATAAATTAATTCATTTAAAAGAAGAGAGTTCAAGCTTCATCATGGAAAAACACTCGTGCCTGTATGACAAGTATTCGCGGAATTACAGTTAATTTTCGGACGCGTTTCAGAATGGACTTAACTGACAGAGAGAAGGCAGAACGCGCATCATTTTGTTTTTTTTTTGGCGAAAAGCACAACACTTTGTTTATATTGTGAGTATCCACAAAATAAAATTGACACTTATCAGGATCTAATGATGTACAACACTTAATATGTAAGATCAAAATCAACACTTAATATGTAAGATCAAAATCAACAGAGTATTTTGAGTTTCTTTTGCACCGATAAGAAAAAAAGCAAGACTATAGCGCCTGCGCGATAGTCTACGTCAGAGGGTTAAGCCTAACAACTTGACAGCAGCAGGGAGTATAATGGTTTTCTCTGAGCCATCATCAAGAAGAGCATATGTGTCCAGGGATTTCCTTTGATAGTGTAACTGGATAGGAACAACCTTAAGCATTACACGGCCAGAGTGACTGATAGAAGCCAGAAACACTCGGCTGGTGCTCACTTTTAGGATATTCGGGTCCCTCCTCTTCGCTTCAGACAGGTCATGAAACACTAATAAGTGCTGTTCTCCACAGGTGCTACACATATTCTTAAGAGTGCACTGCTCAGGGGTATGTTTACGGCCACAGCGCCAACATTTTGGATTCTTCTTAGAGGAGGGATAAGGATTAGTAATGTGTGCCTTAGTGTCTATCTTTGGCTGTGTTTGAGCGGGATCTGATCCATAATATATGGATGTAGACTTACTCTGTGGCCTGGACCCTGCAGAGGCTCTGCGGTTGCCCCTCTCTGGGCGTGGTCTGTCTGAGGGCTGTGGCTGAATGGCTTGCCGTGATAACTGTAGAACTTGGGACTTGCACTCGAGCCACCCGGAGAAGTCGTACATATTGTAGGTGCGACTGCTGCCAGTGCGTATGATGCCACGTGTGATGCAGTACTCGATGAAACTGTCTCTGTAGCTAGGCGGAAGCTTAGCGAGTAACCTATCTACGTGTGAACCACACTGGAGCTCACTGGCTGCTACATCGTCCATAGTACTGAGGAGTCCCACAAGGCTGGACACTGCCAGGGAGAAATCTTCAAAGGCTTGAGGTTCACCTGCCTTAATAGGAGAGCAGTTAAGTATAGCACTCAGTTCACTCTGGACTAATTGCCTGGTTTGCCCATAACTCTGCTCTAAAGCTTTCATTGCACTAGTGTAGGGAGTGCGGTCATGAATATAGCGTCTGGCCACTTGTAATGCACATGGATTCTCTAACTGATCTATCAGAATGTGATATTTATACTCCTCTGTGAGATGAGCATGTGGGCCAAGTAGGCTGTCCAGTCCTTTCTTCAGTAACACAAACTCACTACCTCTGCCTGATTTGAATTTCGTCAGTCTAGGCTTCGGGATGCCATATGAAGATTTGGCTGGGTGACTTCTGCTGCAGGAGGTACTGCGTCTTGTGCAGTAAATGCAGAAGGCAGTGAAGGGTAGGCAGAGACTGATGGATAGGCAGCAAAGTAGTAGCTGGCAGAATCAGGAGGTGTAGCTGCATAAAGCTGGCTATAAGTCTGCGGCGCTGATATCCCCGGTGGTGGCTGATACAGTGACACAGTGAACAAGTAGCGGTACCGGCTGAATACCTGAATGGGCCACAGAGATTCTCAACTGGGGAGCAGGCTGTGGTGCGGACCAAGGTGTAGACTGACCTGCGGGCTGAAATGCAGTATTCACCCTGGGCTGCAGTACAGGCGGTGTCACTGTCAGTTGCTGAAGCACAGGTTGAGGTACTAGCACTGCGCCTGGTTGCTGTGCAGGTTGAGCTACAGGATTCGGTGGCAGTGGCCCTGGCTGAATATTTGAAATAGGTTGAATAATAGGGCTTAAAGGTAGTGGAGCTGAATTTGGTGCTAAATGAAGAATGGGGTTTGAATTTTGCAGTGGTGAAGATGCAATATGTTCTACTGGCCTTAACAGGTTTACAGGCGTTCTAATTTCCTGTCTCACTGCTGGTGCCAGTACATGTGGCTGATCAGTGGTAAGGATGCTGCTCGTGTCCACACTGCTATGCTGTGGTGTTTGGAGTAGAGCAGGAAGCGAAGCGGCTCTATCTTGCTGTTGAGCATCACTCTGAGTTGGTAGAGGACTGCATGACATGCATGATCGCTCCAGTTGTTCCACACGCTTTGTTAATGCACCACTGGACTCCTTCATAGTGATTTGATCTCATTCATCGTTTTCAGTACACTGCCCCAAGCTGCCTCCATTCTTTTCCATTTTTTCATCTCCTTCTTCTTCTCCTTATCAGATTCCTCTGAACTGCTGCTGCTTGAAGACTCTTGTCTCCTCTGGATCAGGTAGGTCGTGCTCATACTCCGCCAGATGTCCCAGAAGCTTTCTGCTCCTTCTTGGATGGGAACTATGCTTTGGACTCTTCTCCTGAGGAACTTCATCTTGTGGAGTTGCCATCTTGTTGACTCAGCCAATAAACATCCGGCTCAAAGGACCACTTGTGAGAGACCGTGTACGTCTGCGGCTGGTTATGGATTGCTCGTCAACTGAGTCTTCCTCGGTCAGAAGGAATAGGCAAATCCAATGGTGCAGTTTTGAGTATTTATTGAGGAGGAGTCAGGTACATGAAGGTGATGATGGTTCACAGGTATTAATATGACAAAATAGGTGTGTTTGTGAGGGTGTGTGTATATGTGTGTGGTTATCTGAAACACAAATAAAATAAAATGTATATTAATAAACATGTAGGCTATGGTTACATATAGTTGCATAAAGAAATGACCCGCAGTACAACCAAAATCCACTAGTGGGAGCTCTAACACTATGAACTTGCATAGATACCATAAATCTCCAAACGGTGTAAAGTACCAAAATAGGCTAACTATACATTAAATATATTATTTACGATTATTTGCAAGGCAATAACTAAAGTATATACAGTAGATGGCTACTTTATGAGCGCATATGGAGCGCCGTAGCGGCAACAGCAGTATAAGAGTAGTGAATTAACACGAGTATAACAACTTCGCCATCTGGGAAACAAACGCGTCATTCATACAAAAGCCTTACTTACATCTTAAGGACGCACACAGCACTCATACACACAAGATTAGCGCAGAATTAACAAAGGATGGCATTTCACAGCATCGTGAATACTGCTCTCATGGCACTGGACTACACCAACAGCGAAAGCGCCCAGCACAGCCACGAGCGGTCGGAACTACAAAACGAACACATGCATTATGTGTAATGTAGTCTATGTCAGGGCACGGACTTTTAACAGATAATAAATTCTTTGTTTACGAGGATAAGTCAGATAATTGGCAGAGGTATTTGTACACCATTTAGGACATATTTATGAATAAAAATATTGATTTTAGATAATAAAATACCTAAAAAACTACACATAGTCCCTTTAACTTTACTTGTGTAGTTTTCCACCCTCGATTCTCCAAACAACAATCCTCCCCTGCAGTTCCGTCTTTTGGGTGCCTTTTCAGTACGGCTTATTTTAAATTTAAAGGGAAAATAAGTAACCACGAACCAGTTTGAATTTAGCTTACTAAAAATACAATTTGATTTAAAAAATAAAAAAAGAGATCAACTTGACTTAACTTATCTCTAACAATGTAAGCTGAAGCTTAAGGGTTTTCTAGCAAGTCAGACATTTTCATGAATGCATAATAAAAAAAGGTTGAAAAAGGGTTGAATTTTAAAATAACATTAAAATGTTCTCATAGCAGTTTGTGCTGATTTGTCATTAATTTACTCATAAATTAATTTATCAATAGGCTATTGTTATTTATAAAAATGTCATGTAAATGTCGATATTTAAGACAAATTAAGTATTTATTCAGTTTTAGTTTTATTTATTTTTTGAATATCAGGGTCAAGCAGTTTATAAATGATTTCCATTACACGAGAGTAGGTGTTAAAACTTCATGCTGATTTGTACTCGGCTTTCGCCAAGATGATCACCAACTAAGACGTAGCTTTACAGTAACCTAGGCTTCTCCATCCATTTACGCTTCTTTCCATCTGGTGACGTGAATCTCCTTCTGTCTGGTGTTAATAGCTGCAGTGTATAGCGCGTCAGCACACACAACGGCTGCAACCACAGTGCGGTCCCCCCATAACAACCCTCTGGATTGAGCGGAGTAGGAAACATCTCTAGGGTCTTCAAGTGGGCACCTTCCGTCCTCAGTGTTTCGTCGACTAGCCCACGACACCTCAAGAGGGCTCAACAGTGACTCTGGCGTTCCAGAGTCACCCCCCTCCGTCCCCCACTCAACTCAGCCCAGCTTACTGACCTCTACTTCCCTCTTGCTGCTGAGACATACAGGTGAATGTGATTTCAACAAATATGTTTCTGGATAAACATCTTTGTTAATCCTGCATTCCAATCAACAAATCATATTTGAGTGACAAGTTTACAGTTTGTTAAATTTATGGTTAAAGTCCCACTCCGATCATATTTTTTAGCTATTTTTAAACATTCCCAGTGGTCTTTAAATTATGATTATGCCATTTTTAGCCAAAATCACAAAACCTGTGCCGTTTTCTGGGACTTCGCTTCAGCAGAAGGGCAGTAGCTCATTAGAAATTCGCCTCTGCGTTGTGGGCGGAGCCGTTGGCACGGAGGCACGGGGACGACCCTCCCCCTCCCCGTTGCTGAGAGCTCTGTCTCTCCCGCTAGCTTACATCCCCAACCTGTCAATACCGGTGCAACAAAAATGGAGAACAATATTGGAGCTATCCAGCCGTACAGTTTTGAGCCAGATGCCAGCTCGGACGAGGAACAAGAGGACGTACATAGATCTAGTCGTCTACAAGTGGATGTATCAGAATGGTAACGTTATTGTTTTTGTAATCTCTTGAATTGACTATTTCAGGCCAATAACTCCTAATAACATGTTAGTAAATAAATATGTATGGTGTCTTGATGGAAGGCACTGCATCCGGCTTCAAAAACAATTTATTGACGAAGCCCATTTTCTTCTCCTGCCAGTTGGTGAAACAGTCTTCTGTAAAGTGCTGACTGCAAACCGATTTGTGGTTTTTATCATTGCCGTGACCAAGGAACGTCAACCATCTATCTCTCACAGCAACATGTTTTGGTAAAGCATGAAAGCTAATACCACTATCTCTCCTCTTAGCATTGCAACCCGCTACCGCACATAGGTGTTGATCCGCCATCGTCTTCTCTACTCCTCAGAACCTGAGCGGGCGTGGCGGGGAGTATGAGCTTGTGGCCCCGCCCAGTGGAGTTACTACGTCACAACTCCAGTCTATTTCAAACGGCATTTTTGCGTCTGCTACTGATTCACAGCCATTTGAATGTAGAAATACTCAGAAATACAACTTTGAGCCTATTTTTCTAAAGATATGTCCTCTAACATAAGAAAAATGCCACAAGAACATGTTAACACCTAGAAAAACATTATTTTCATCGGAGTGGGTCTTTAAAGGGTTAGTTCGCCCATTTAAGACATGAAGTTGTATGCAATCCTTACCAGCACTATATCCAACGCCGGCTTATTATTGAACAGTGAACAGCGTCAGAGGCTGACACGGAATAGAAGAAGTTGTTGAATGAAGTCTTTTTTTTGTGTGTGTGTAGCGGTTTTATAGATGGATCACAGGATCAACCCCAAATAAAAAACAACACAACTAGTGCCTTTTCTTGGGCGTTTACTGTAAACATAAAATGGGACAGTGTTACAGCAATCATCTGTTCTTGTTTCACAATCTCTCTTCAGAATACTTCCCGCAGACTGATAATACAAGATGTATTTTATTTACAACATCTCAAATTGTTCCACTTAATAAAATGCATAACACCCAGGCGCGGATTTATGGGCGGGCCTGGGTGGGCACGTGCCCACCCAGATTGACAGGTGGCCCATCCAATCAGATTAATAAAAACGAAATTTAAATTTTTAATTTTAATAATAATAATAATAATGAATTAAGTTTGGCCATATACGGCCCGCCGAACACTTTATATGATATATGACAAGCCTGAGCGCGTCCATCTCTGGCTCAGCGCCAGACAACGCGCGAACGCACAGTTTGAATCTGGCAGTTATGTCATGTCACTGTACATATTTTGTCCAGACTTTGACACCCTTGCAAGGAGAGGGGACGAGGCTCATTGTTCACATGAACACCGTGTCTTGGAAAGACAAAGACGGGCCCGTTCACATATCGCGTTTTTTGCGCGCTCAAGTTTGTTATTTCAGATGTTCGCGCTCATAATGGAAGCGACGCGGTCGTGAAAGACGTGGTCAGGCATCTGATTGACTCGTCAAACGCATGCGTTTCGACTGCCAAGGGACTCGCGATTTGTCATAAAAGCGCGCGTTCTTAACGTGCGCTTGTGGTCACGGAAAAAGCGCGTCAGAAACGCACGTTTTTTGCATCAAAACGTGCGTCCTCGACGTGTGATCTGCTATTTAAATGATATTGTTTCTGTCTGCAGGTGTTTTATGCCTCTGAAGTGTTTTTGTAACAAGAAAAGAAAAACAACTCTCGGTTTCAAGTTCACTGTTTTTTATTTCAGCACCTCGGACAGTCCCTTAATCCCTTCGTTCGAGACACATCTCGCAAATTTTCCAGTTGTAATTCCGGTAACACTTTACAATAAAGTTTCAAACATTATTTTTTTAATGCAAAAACCACAAATTTCTGGCGCGCGTTTTCCGTGACCACAAAGTGCACGTTAAGAATGCGCGCTTTTATGGCAAATCGCGCGTCCCGCATGCCTTATGAATACTTTAGCTTGCCATCAGTGTTGCCAGATGTACGATAATTATAGTATTTGTACGATAATTTTGACCTCTGTACGATGTACGATCAATAATGAAAAAAATCCCATGATGTACGATAATTTCAGAGTTTTCAGTCGTTCGTCCAAACACACATCCTACCGCTTCTCTCTCTGACCCAGAATCATTTTGCAGGCTCACCTGCCTGCACGCAAGCACGTATACACACACACACACAGGCACCACACGTGTCGCCCGGCCCGCACGTCAAAACTACTCCATCTAATCCATCCTACATGTTGGGATAAATAGCTGTATTCTGCACGTTTACGTCGTGTACGATAAAGTTCTTCCAAATACGATCATTTTGAACTTCTGGTACGATAATTGGACATTTCCAATCTGGCAACACTGCTTGCCATACGCATGTGGTGCAGGCTGCAGCGCGCTCGTTTTTCCAGGCGCGCCTATATGCCGCGGCGAGATGAAAAACATCTCAACTTTTCAGAGAGTGCCGCAAGGTCATTTGACTAAAACCAACCGGTCAGCTTCGGTCTTTCCGTATTAACAACTTCGAAAGCTCGGCCGAACAGCTGATCATAGCTGTACAGTGCGGTTTTTATTTCTCATCTCCATAAATATAGCCTACTAAACCCTAGATTCAGGCCCACCTCGACTTAATCCAGGCCCACCCATCTGTCACGTTCTGCATCCGCCACTGATAACACCACAGGCATATTTTTATATAGAACTAATAAGATTAATGCATTCTGAAAATTAATAAAATAAATAAAAATAAATACAATAACTCAAAGCTGTAAACATAAACTGGGACAGTGTTACAGTAATCATCTGTTCTTGTTTCACAATCTGCAAATAAAATTTAGTTAGTACATTGTCCCATCTTTCTAATATACAGGCAACTTAAAATACCAAAGTAACAATTCAGTTTATTCTCATTAACCCATATTATAACATGCTTCATGTTGTGAACTACATTACCCAAAATGCACCACTGGTTACTCGCGCGCATTTCACTTTGTGCCGCTCCAAATTAACCACTCGTGTCATCATAACATTCACAAGCTTCAGATTACTTGTGAAAATGAACATAGGACATTAACTGATACTCTAGTTGTTGTACCACTTATAGAAATACGTCACAATTGCAGATTTAAAAGCAATATAGTTTATGCGTCATTTAAACAAGAACAACCTTTAATTTAATACACAACAGTGTCAACAACAGTATTACCACCATATTGTTCTGATTTCAACGTAACTTATATTTAATATGCTTTAGGAGCTTGCTTAAGTTGATCATTAACAGAGAAACATACCTCTCTTCAAAATGCTTCCTGCAGACTGAACAGTGAAACACCCATGGTATATACCATTAATCAAAGAGAGAGAGGGGTATACCAATTCGTTAACAAGAAAGAACATAAAAAAATACCTCTAAACAAACACATGCAGTACAGGGCTGTGGTGCAATTGTAATGTTTGATAAGCACCTAGATTAAATGCTGTGTAAAAGACTCACAATATTGTGCAAATGTCATATATACTCCCAAACCCCTCAATGAAATCATTGATCATCCCTTGCTCAGTCTCTCTGCATCTGGTTAAGAACCAACTGATCAATTGATTAAAGTTTGATGAATTATAATGCAGTTACATGTGCACAAAAAGTATTCTCTTTGCTTCCTGACATTAAAGGGTTAGTTCACCCAAAACTGAAAATGATGTCATTAATGACTCACCATCATGTCGTTCCAAGCCCGTAAGACCTCTGTTCATCTTCGGAACACAGTTTAACATATTTTATATTCAGTCCGAGAGCTTTTTGTCCCTCCATTGAAAATCTATGTACGGTATACTGTCCTTGTCCAGAAAGGCAATAAAGGCATCATCAAAGTAGTCCATGTGACCTCAGTGGGTTAGTTAGAATTTTTTGAAGCATCGAAAATACATTTTGTTCCAAAAATAACAAAAACGACGACTTTATTCAGCATTGTATTCTCTTCCGGTTCTGTTGTCAATCCAATAAGATGAACTGTGCAGAATACAAGCAACAAGCCAACATATGAGATTGTAATAAAAGTATCTAAATGCAAACTTCTGTCAAAAACGGCACAAGGAAAAACTTTGTAAAAAATTACTCCCTTCTATAAAATGTATGAGGGGAGGACCAGCCTGCCGCATTACAAATATCCTGAAGGGAAACACCCGAAATTAAAGCCTAGAGGCAGCCATACTCCTAGTAGAATGGGCCTGAACAGCCACAGGTGAACGCTGTCCGGCCGCTTCATAAGCAAGTGAGATAGCCTCAACTACCCACTTGCTCATTATCTGTTTAGATGCAGGGCAACCTATCTTAGGTTACCCGAAGCAGACAAATAATTGTTCTGATAAACGCCACTGAGCAGCTCTGTGGACCTAAGCATCCAAAGCCCGGACAGGGCATAACAGATTTAAGATTTTCCTGATCTGGGGTATTAAAGGTGGAGGACAGAAGGCCTGGAGCACAAATGACCGCACATTTAGTAGGGACCTAGAAATACAACCCGATCTGGGGTGAAGAAATACTACCACCAACCAGGTGCAAATCCAAGTACGTGCAGGCCTCAGCCTCATGTACCACGGAGGAGACGAAATTAGGGATCTCTCCTCAGAGATAGCCCAGAAAGAAACATTCATTACAGAAATCAAGTACTGTACCAAAAAGGGCAGAAACGAGATTCAGAAGGCGTTCTCTGCACCAGGCAGAGAACAGCATATTAGTCTTCTCGTGGAGGGAGCTCTAGACTGGAGTATGGTCTCCACGACCTCGGTCGAGAAACCTGAATCTATGAGCTGGGCCCCCTCAGAGGCCGAGCCCACAGTATCCACAACTCCAGAGCTCCCAGGAGCAAAGATATCGGGAAAAGCATATAGGTGTAGTGGCAACCACACCTATTACATTACATCCAGTCCAAGCGGAGCTGGATGCGTGAGGGAGAAACACAAGGGCAATGCATTGTACAAGCGATGCGAAAGGTCGACTTGTAGTTTGACCGAAGTTCTCCCTAAGAAGCTCCACCACCTCGGGGTGAAGTCTCCATTCCCCGGGCCACAGCCCCTGCCTCAACAGGATATCTGCTCTGATATACGAGACCATCAGTGTGTTGTCCGGACCCTGCGCCGACCAACCACTCATGATTGCCCCCGACTTGTGAGGGAAACATCCGTCGATAGCATTATGCGTCGACAAGAAGCCCCCAACACTGGGCCTGGGCGAGGAACCAAGGTTCTTCCACATGACCGAGGCACGAAGGCATAGCCGCGTGACCTTGATCATGCGAAAACGGATTTCCCCTCGGAGAAAACCCCTTGGTCCCGAGCCACCACTGCAGGGGTCTCATGTACAGAAGGCCAAAAGTAACTACGTTGGACGCAACTGCCATGAGCCCCAGCCAAAGACCGTTCACCGAGCGGCCACTCATGACCGCCCCCCATCCTGTGAGGGAAGCATCCGTCGATAGCGTGACGCGTCGACAAGAAGCACCCAGCACTGGGCCCTGGGCGAGGAACCAAGGTTTCTTCCACATGACCGAGGCACGAAGGCATAGCCGCGTGACCTTGATCATGCGAAAAACGGATTTCCCCTCGGAGAAAACCCCTTGGTCCCGAGCCACCACTGCAGGGGTCTCATGTACAGAAGGCCAAAAGTAACTACGTTAGACGCAACTACCATGAGCCCCAACAGTCTCAGAGACTGTATGCAGTGAGTGACTGACCTAGTTTTACATTCTTTACGGCTGTGAGAATCGCAGAAATATGTGCAGGAGACAGACGTGCTTGCATTGTTGTCGAATCCCATAATACACCTAGAAAGTGGTCCTCAAGCTGGGAGGAGTACACTCTTTTTGGTGTTGAGCCGCAACCCCAACCTCCTTATGTGGGACAGAACGACATCTCGATGTTGAACTGCCAAAAGCTCGGACTGAGCTAAAAATCAACCAATCGTCGATATAATTTAATACGCGAATGCCCTGGAATCTCAGAGGAGCCAGAGCTGCATCCACGCATATTGTAAAAGGTGTGGGGTGATAACCTAGGCCGAATGGAAGAACCCGATACTGGTATGCTTCGCCCCTGAAAGCAAACCTCAGGAACCTCCTGTGATGAGGATGGATAGATAAGTAAGCGTCCTTTAACTCTATTGTGACAAACCAGTCCTCGGACTGAATCTGTGACACAATCATATTTAGCGTAAGCATAATATGCTGTTTAATTGACGCAGGTCTAGAGTAGGACGCAACCCCTCATCCTCTTTCGGAACAATGAAGTAATGGCAGTAAAACCCTGACTGTCTGCCGGGAGGAGGAACCCCTTCTACAGCTCCTTTTGCAGAAGTGTCAGTACTTCCTGCTCCATAACCAAAGCCTGCTCGGGGTCCACCACAGTGGGGAGGACCCCTAGAAATCTGGGCGGACAAGAACCGAATTCTGAACCCTTTTCTATAGTGTGCAGGACCCACCGAGAAATATGTGGCAGTAGTTTCCACGCTGCCAGAAATTCTACTAGGGGAACCAGTCTCTCAAGACTGGCCTCTGGATTTGGTTGAACAGTCAGTACGGTGCCCTGAAGCGGCGAACCGGCAGGGAACAACCGAACTGACCGTTCCACGACCCTCCTCGGAGGATCGTATGGGGACGCTGACACCTCGGTGCCCTGAACGGCGAACCGGCAGGGAACAACCGAACTGGCAGCGCTGCGACCCTCCTCAGAGAGTCGCACCCCAGAGGGCGCCGAGGAGAAACGATTTCTCAAAACCGTCCCTGCCCCGGAGGAGCCCTCAGAAGCTTTATTAGAGATGACAGTCCTCAGATTTTGCCTCCCTTTAAATAACTTCGTTCCAATGACCCTCCTCGGAGGATCATTGGAAAAAGCAGGCACCTCGGCACCCTGAAACGGCGAACCGGCAGGGAAACCGAACTGACTGCTCTACGACCCCCCTCGGAGGATCGTTTGGGGACACTGACACCTTGGTGTCCTGAACGGCGAACCGGCAGGAAAACCGAACTGGCAGCGCTGCGACCCTCCTCAGAGAGTCGCACCCCAGAGGGCGCCGAGGAGAAACGATTTTCTCAAAAACCATCCCTACCCCGGAGGGGACCACCCTTTAGAAGCCTGATAGCCTCAGCATCAGGGCTTCCTATTGTCCAAGCTTTTTTAGAGATAAAATAGTCCTCAGATCATATCTCTAACTGGCTAGACTGCTACCGCCACCCAAGTCCCCTTTGATTGTGGAGGAGCCCAAATGGCGATGCTCGCTTTGCTGCGAGGAGCTTAATAGACTGAGACTGCTCCGCCCAGCAGTCTCAGGAACATAGATTGGTGAGGAAGAAACCTCTGGAACGCCGCTGAACGGTTTATTCTTAGTTTCTTGAAAGCGGAGCATCCAGAAGAACAGACATAATTTTATCTTATTTTTCTTTACTTTTAAATCAGAAAAACGTATATATATATATATATATATATATATATATATATATATATATATATATATATATATATATATATATATATATATATATATATATCAGTCTGTGGCCACCAGCAGGAAAACAACCGAACTGGAAGTGTGCGACCCTCCTCAGAGAGTCGCCACCCAGAGGACGCAGAGGAGAAACGATTTCTCGAAACCGTCCCTCCCCAGTATAGTTTATCTGTTTTTGCACGACGCAATTCTCGAATAGCGTCAGTGCTGACAACCTCACATTCATCCATGTCTTTATAATTTACCCACCAGCGTTGCCTAAAAATTTTTTTATTTAGATGGCTGGTGGGTAACGTCGGGGTTAAAAATTATGACGCCGACTCGGGAGAGAGAAAGCTAGCAAGCGTCTCTTTAACCCGAGGCACTGTCATACCATGGTACTTAATACCCATAGCATTACTATAGTTAGACGTAGGGCATTAAACACATAAAATAGAAACCGACTTATTCCACGATCTTGACACCTCAGTGTGGTGTGGAGATAGGGAAAAACGGCAGTCCCCGACGAGGAGGCTGAGATACAGAGTTTTTCGGTTTTTAGATTTATTTCATCTAATAAACTCCTTATTTTCACTCTCATAAAGTTCAGCTGGCCAGAAAATATTTAACTAACAACAACACTAGATAAACCTCCTTTTAAAGCTCCTCTTTATTCAACAGAGTTATGAGCTGACTTATTTATTCATTTATTGAAAACTCAAACATCTGCCTTTTCTTAATATCTTTATTTGTTTTGTTCTCTTTTTCTAAACAAAACACTAACGATACCAATTCCTCGGAACTGGAAATCGCCAGCACTGGATCTGGCAGGTGAAAGCTGAGATAGGGCAGAGCCCGTCCCAACCCCCGCTGTCAGATCCGTTTGCGAACCCCAAAATGCGAGTCGCCGCCGTGCATCGGCAACAGCGGGACCCGCGCGGGGAGCGCGAACCGAACCGTCCTCCTCGAAGAACGCCCGGCGGGAGCGGAACGTCCTCACGGACAGTTTCTCGCAATGCTCATAGTCAGCCCCCTCGAGAACTGACTGTGGCATGCTCCACTCCCAAATAGTAACAAAAAGCTGATGTGTGTGTCCCCACCCGTGATATAACGTGGGCAGGGAACAACACAAAAGCTGCTTGCTCTCTTTTGCCATAATATATATATATATTGCAACTTGACAGACAACAATAAATATGACAAGGACAGAATACACAGATCGCTTGCTGAAGGCAACAGAAGCTGTCGCGGTCTGTTTTCTGGTGTGCTTTATAGCTTCCTGGTCTATGACGTCACCGCCTATGACGTCTCGCTCTTCCATTGGACTGATTATACACGTGCTTCACGACGCAATCACGCAGAGCGTTCCCACCGCGTCTCAACGCAGCTCGAGTTCCCTTGAAAGGGAACTTGCTTTAAACGGTTTGACATTTTGCCATCAACTGGGTTTCTTTTGATCTACATGCGTTTCATGTTGTGTGGTAAAAACACCAGCCTATCCACAGCATCTGGCTTGAGAGCAGCACGGTGACATGTTACAATATTTCCTCGTGTGCTGAAAGCCCTCACAGAAGGGCTGCTTGAGGCAGGTGCTTTTTTGCTAGTTTTCCAAGTATGGGGACATTTATTTCTTGTGTTTTCCACCAGTCAAGTGGATTTACATCACTGTCCACCTGAGGTATAATTCAGTAGCTCTGGATCTCCTCTTCAATAGCAACGTGCAGAGACTCGCCTCCGAAATTCCTGTGGTTTCTTGAAATAACTGCCAAAATACTTTTTTTTTGCTGGCTCAGTGGTGTCATCATCACCTGCTCCAGGTTCCACTGTTGTAGCCTGAGCAGCAGCAGTTGAGGGGCAAGGGGTAGTGCTGTCTTCCATAGCCGTGAGTTCTGCCATCACTGCTGTCAATTGAACATTCAAAGTGTGAAGGTGTGTGAATATAACTATTTTATATTAGAATTATTGTATTTTAATTTGTAATTCATGTCAATTATATTGCTGTTAATAGTCAATTTTATTATATGTGTATTTTTCTTTGTATTTTTAAACAGCCATTTGTTTATCCGTAGTGCACTGACTACGTTAGCCCCGCTGTCTGTTGTCATGCAAACCATGCGGTCTTCAGGCAACAGCCAGCGCATCTTTTAGACCTCGAGCAATGATAATAATAATAATAATAATAATAATAATACATTTTATTTAAAGGCGCCTTTCATGGCACTCAAGGACACCTAACAAATTTCATAAAAAAAGACAGTAAACAATCAAACCGCTACAGCAACAAACATTAAATCACATAAACCGATACGTTTTAAGTCGAGATTTAAAAACTGAGAGACTAAAACTGTTGCGAACTTCTAACGGAAGAGAGTTCCATAAACGAGGAACAGCATACTCAAAAGCTTGTGACCCTATAGAAGTTCGAGTGCGTGGCAGAACAAGAGTAAGTGCAGAAGCAGATCTTAGAGTGCGGGAAGGAGTGTGTATATGAAGAAGATATTGAAGATATGGAGGAGCCAAATCGTTAAGTGCTTTGTAAGTTAAAGTCATATTTTAAAATGTACACGGCAGCCAATGAAACTCCCACGTAAAACAGGAGAAATGTGTTGGAAAATGGAAGTTTTGTTAATGACTCAAGCTGCAGCATTTTGTACTAACTGTAATTTATGAAGGGATTTGGAAGGAAGCCCATAAAACAAAGAATTACAATAGTTGATTCTTGATGTTACAAGAGCATGCAAAAGCGTGGCAGTACTCTTGAGTGAAAGGACAGGACAGGACGCAGACGATTTATATTGCGAATATGGAAGAATGCAGAACGTGTAACACTATTTATGTGAGATTCAAAAGACAAAGTTGTGTCAAGAATGACACCCAAACTTTTAACCTGATTCGACAGAGGAACAGAGCACTTATCTATTACCATTGAAGAAATATTCAACTTACTGTAGGGTATGGACCAATCAGACACATACTAATTATTCATTATATACAAAGGTTTATGAAACTCCTCACACAGCCCAAATGAACAAACACAAGGGCAGAAACAGTGTCATGTTACAGGGCATGATAAGGAGATTTTACGACCTCCGAGGAATGTGGCCACGTACTCAAGAGAGAGACTATGAAACAGAAACCCTCTTTAAAACAGACTTTGCTGCATTAATCATAGACTAACTGATCTATAAATGAACATACATAAAACTGTGAAAGAAACAGTGTAAATGGTTTACTGTCTCGTGTACTATTAGGTATATATTATGGTATGTATCCTGGTATACAACCAACTAACGATCAATGTAACCTCACCTGTATCATGCCTCCTACCTAATTAATCCTCATTTAATGACTCACACTTTGATGTACATCACCTTCTTCTAGAATGCAGTGTGGATGTGTTATAGCTATCTGAGCATTAATGAAGGTATAATCATGCTAGGGACAAAGATCCGTAAATCAACTAAGAGCCACTTTCCCTCTCAGACATGTCACCTTTCTGATTGGTCGAGTTCAACCCTTAGGGGAGGATCTTTTCCAGGCCTTATTAGAGACAGTCCACATGTGACCTCCCTCTCTTAGTTCTTTCATCCAGCCGCAACACTGTTCTGGTGATACTGGGGAACCCCCTCCCCCTCCACGGGGGCCCCAGGGCCCAGCAGGCCTCGATTCAAACCAGATATGGGCTCAGGCAGGAGAGAGATGACTCTCTCACAAAGAACCAAGGACAATCTCAAGAAATTTTGGAACAAAGACTCCAACCAACAACGACTCCAATCACCCATCCTTCCGACTTCCTCACTTCTCCTGGGTGCTCGGCGTGGCCTCAACAGAGTCCCAGGCCTGGACCAAACCAGCCAATACAAGCAATACAAGTCACTTTACGATCACGTTTTTTGCTACTGGCTCAAAGTACTGTACAGGCGAAGAAATAATTATTCTTCTGTGGCCATGGAATATACCCTTTTCTTAGAATAAATTAATAATCAAAAGAGTTTGTTGGAAGAACTGATTAATTGATTGTAATATTTATTCAGCCACATCAAGTTAATCCAATTAACTGACCCAAATATTTATAATTAATAATAACAAGATATTATTGATTATTAATATTTCCAAAAAGCTGAGTTCCTTACATATATGGTGGAGAATTTTAAGGCATCGTATTAAACATTGTATGCAAGCAGACAGTAATCAATCATATGTTGACCCATAAGTTTTTATTAACATCTCATATATGCACGTACAAGTTTCTGGGTAAATCAGCAAAACTATAGCTTGAATATGCCTTCCTACGAATGGCAGAAAGTTCACAAATGCTATAATGCATATTTAAATCGTACGATAAGAAACTCCTGATATTAGCGAAGAAAACCTAATTTCAGATATAAATAGAGCAAAAGCCTTCTCTGACGAAGAAATCTCAGATTAGCGCATAAATGGTACCAGAACAAATTAACCTGATATGGACGAAGAAATCTCCATTTTCAGCATTTTTGAATGTGACCTGAGCGATGTTCCTCAATCACCGATTAACGCCTTATTATGCGTTACGTCATTGTATTAATATTAAACCGCTGAAGCGCTCATATGAAACAATCGCGTCGAATTAGTGGTATAAATTCTAGCCCAGCTAACTAGTAATTTGCCATTGTCTGTGAAAGAACTGTGCTGTTTTGATTTGTTAAAAAGAGTCACTCACACGCAACGTCGTGTCTAAGCGAGAGACTCAGTGCAAACTGTCAGCACAGCTCCTCCGCTGCTCCGGCCGATCTGTGTTGTTGGTTGGCATTGCGTCCGGAACGCGAGCAGGCGTTCCTATCTAGTTTTTCTGACAACAGCACCAATCTCACAGACCCTCGTGTAAACAAGCGACGGTTGTAGCCAATAGCTCCCTCAATCCTAACTTACAAGTAAAACCCTCTACCTCGAGTGATAGTTTTAGCACCGCCTAAAAACTTAAGACACGTTAGAGCGTAAAGTGTAACCTTAAACCAAAGACTATAGATTTTTTGCGTGATTTAAACTGAGTGATTTGAACACGAGTAATGAGAGTCAAAGCTCTTCAAGGCTTTGAATCAAAGGAGTCAACTGCGTCACAAATTATTCTTTGTTTGAAGTGCCCTCGCTGGCGACCCCTGCTGGTCAAAACAGTGGATGTGTAGCGGAAACTCAAATCAACGGAACACCTTTTACAAACCAATCGCAAAGGTTTTATCAAAAGGTGTAATCAGGTAATGGCAATCCGCGAGCTACCTAATATCGTTTAATATAAGGTGTCTTTCAAGGCACAATATCTTAGTAAACTGTAGGGCTCGTTTTATGAAAGCTTGACTTGAAAGTCAATCAGACCCTTTATCAAATGCGTCATTAAATGTGTACGAATCTATAAAGTTATACGAGATCACATAGAGACCAGATACACACTTGTTCACGATCCATTGAAATTTAAAACAATTTCGAAACAGCTATGACGCGTAACGAAGCCCAGTTTAATAAAATCACGTGACCTTAGCAGTGATACACATTACACACTCCGAATGATTTGAGACGAATGATTCACCCTGGTGTCAGAGCTTCACGAAGCACGTCTCATAAAAGGGTTAAACCACCCTCTTCTCTCTCTCTTTCTCTCTCTCGACCCCTTAATCTTGGTTTCACTTTCAGATTGAAACCCAGATACTTTGGGTTTTTATTTGTGTTTCTTTTATTTTTACTTAAATCTACCCCTATTTTATTTTATGTATTTACACCTGTTGAGCCTGAATCGTCCTATTCAGTTAAGTTGAATTTAATTAAATTGGGAATTTAATTAAATCAATTTGCTTATTCAAGTTCCCCCCTAGTTACCAGAGCTATGAGAACACACAATGTTTACATAATTTTTTTTAAATTTATTTCAATTTAGTTATTTACTTTTGTTTCAGCCTGAATTCTTATATTCAGCTAAAGAAAAAAAAAGGGCTTAACTAAATTTGAAATTTAATTAAATTACTTGATACGCTTCCCTTTCCTTTTAGTTTTCTTAGAGCTATAAGGACGTTCTAACTTTACCTTTACCTTATTTTAGATCACTAGTCACTATCCTCATCTTCTCTCTCTCTATAGGATTACAATATCTAGCGACTGTTGTTTCCATAGCGAGTTACACAGGTCATTAATATCCTACTTCCTGTCTGTGTTTTACCCATCCTCACTCCTTAGCACCAAGCTAAATACATGAAGTACGGCTAAACACAAACGCACAGTAGGCCCCAGACAGAACTGGAAACACTTCCCATTGTTTCTTCTTCTTTTGGACCTTGAGATGTCTGATGTGTCCCTGGTAGCTTAGTCTAACAGCAGCATAACCCATAAGTGACTCCTGTTTACCTATGTCTCCTAGCTAAACCTAAATAGGTAAAACACTCCTTTCTTCCTCTTCTTTTCTGGTTTCATCCTATTGTTTTATTTTGGTTTTGCTCTATCTGTTACTCTCGTAGCACAACATGTGAGAAGAACCATCAGCATTTTTGAGTAATAGGTTATGACATGTAAGAGCCCAGTCATCAGTCGATGCTGCTTAAAGCACGTCAACTAAGATACTCAAAACTTTTTTTTGTTGTTGTGTGTGCTCCCCAACACTAAATTTTAGCTGCTCCACATAGCCATTCTCCCACACAGATAGCTCACCACCTCTGTAGAAACGTGCATTTGCCTTTGCCATTTCTCTCTCGTGTTCCCACAAGTGTGCCAGTAGGCCTCAGACACCCGGCCCTGCCACCAGGACCACCTGAAGATCCGGCAGAGCAGTATCATGGACATCCTTCAGCCTGAAGCAGGCAACGACCTGCCACGGCAGAGGAAGGAACAGTTAGGCAACAACGAAAGCAGACGTCTGACACCCAGCCTGAGCCACCAAGAGCTGACCAGCATTATCTTCTCCTTGGCCATGCTCCCGCAGGCCTCAAACAGGAGGTAAATTAACTAACGCTGCCAGCCACAGGACTCCACAGAGAACGAACCCTGCTTAACGGGAGAAGGCACAGGACAGATGCAGAGACCCTGACAGCGTGGAGCAACTGAAAGAGATCACCAGTTTTCAAGCGGCTCTGACAGCTGCTGAGCACCTGCCAACAGACGAGAGAGGAACTGGTTGAACTCAAAGAGAGAGACGCTGAAGCCATCGGCTTGCAGCCAGAGCTGAAGTCCCAACACTGACTCAGCGATGCTGCAACATTATAGACCAGCTCGATGTGGTCCAAATAGAACTGAAACAGTCCAACCAACTGCAAATGGACCCCACGAGAAAGATGTACCCTGCTGAACTTCGCATCAGCAGCGTAGGCTTCCCAAGCCCTGCACAAAAGGGGGGAGGGGGGCAGGGCTACTCTTCTCGAGTGAAGGGGGTTCAACGTCTGGTCCGCGTGGTCCCGCTCGTGCCGAGGCAGAGCGGCGACTTGCATCATGGGCTTCCAGATAGAGCTCATCGATCATCTTGAGAGTCCTAAAAGTAAACCTCTCAAATGATTCGACGGCTGACGAGGGCGAACTGCAGGCACCAATGGTTTCCTGCAGTTGCTGCTCTTCAGGACGAGCAGGAGATGGCTGAGGAGGTTTATAATCAGGTAGATCCTGAACCCTCTCAGCCACCCTGCCCCGTGTATGCAGACCTGGTGGATGTTGTGGAGCGCGCCGCCAACAGGCTGTAGCTGCCATGGCGACGCGCTTGAGGAGAGACCGCTCGCGGTAGGCTTGGCGATCGGTTTCTCCCCTGCCATACACCACCAGCTCAGGTGAGCCTTCCATTCCTTCCTGATCTTCACACGGAGATCGAGAGGGCATGGAAGAGCCCATACTCTGCCCGTATTCACCGACATCAACGGGTTAATTTCGCTGATGTTGAGGGGATCGCAGAGCATGGGTATGTGTCGATGCCGCCCATTTGACGAGTCGTTTGCGAACTATCTCGTTTCTGGGCAGGCGTCGACACTGAGAGCTCCAACCCTGCCATCCAAACCGCTAAAGTCAACAGCACGTTTGAATGGCAGAGCATACACGACAGCGGTTCAGGCTGGTGCTTCCCTGCACACTATGGCGGTGCTGCAGGCATACCAGGCCGACCTGCTGCAGGATCCTGCATACCGCTGAGATCCGGTTCCACACCCAGGCAGGCAGGAGGGCCTGGCCCTTCACGGTCCGAGGACCGTAGACAGGGCCAGAGAGCCAGTGTCGCCTCTCGTGCGCCCCCTCCGTGGAGGAACAGGGCGCAGAAGAGGCGTGACTCCCGCAAGAAGAGGGATCTGAGGGAGGTTATCCAGCACAAGCGCACACAGTGTCGCTGATGGATAATCTCCCCGGAGGGCTTCATTAAAAAGAAATCCAGCCCTCTCCTCTCTTCTGACTCCCCAGACGTTCATTACATCAGGCCTGGGGCTGGGCCTATGATAAGAACGATGTTCCAATGGCCCGCCTAGGCTTGGCTAGTAGAAACGCCTCTTTCAGGCATGTAAAGTGGTGGACCCCAGGGTCATAAAGAACTATCTAGCGAGTCTTCACTCCACACGCCGCAGGTGAGCTGACTGGTCTTTTAAGAGTAATTTTTTTTTTTTGTGAATTAAAATTCCGAAATGTATCTCTCTACAGACCTCGTTCCCTGTATAGAGCTATGGGGTCATGTCAAGGTAATAAGGTAAGATAAGTTTCCTGGATCATTAGGGCCCTGAAGTTCCCCGTTAGGTGGCCAGAACGATAACTATGTTAGCCTTCGGGCTGTTAGCCACCTCAGGGTAGAGTAGTTGGTCTCTCTCTTAGAATTTTTTACTTAGAGTGTTGACTGACGCTAGAGCTTCAGATAGATCTTATGTCCGGCCCACGGGTCCGTTGACTTCTTCCTGAGTATTTCGCCCCTTGAGCTCTGTTTGGGTTTCATTAGGCTGAGCGATTCTGCAGCCCTTTGTATGGAATAATACAGACTATATTCTTTAGTAAGGCTGTGGCTCCTCCGGGCCCTCAGATTGATCTATGCTTGCAGGCTGGCCCTCACCAGGGCCACCTCTGTAGCTGGCCTAGGCTGTGCCAGGGATAATAGAGGCGCTCTGCTAAAAAAATAAATAAAATAAATTAGCATTTCTTCCTCTGACCCTTCACTTTGTGAATGTTGGTTTATAGCATCCCTGTATAAACAGCCTCCTCCCGTGGGAGTCGTTAGGCCAAGGCCCGCCCCCTTCTCTGCATTCTGGGGTGACTAGAGTAATGCAGCGTGGTGCAGAGGATGGTTTGTAAGGACATGGTAGGCCTCAAACAGGCCTCCGTGGTATATATGTCTTTATTGAGCAGGGTTAGGCCGTCTTTCGCTTAACGAAGAAGACTGGGTTTCCTGCCCGACCCTGCCATGCAGAACTGGCCTACGGATTTAGGCCGCCAGTTTAGGCTTCACTCACCTCGCTGAGCTAGTGCTCGAGCGCTAGGTTGTAGGTGGTTGGCTTTCATTCAAGCCCCACTCCCCTAGGTTGGGCACAGATACATTTCTGTCACCCCTAGAGCCGCTGGCAGGCCCGCACCCTGGTAACCTCAGGGTGAGATGTGAGTATTCCCCTGTGATACAGGGTAGGTCTGAGCACTTCACTCCCAGTTCTGTTTTATCCTACCTCGCACCACTATGGCTCGGGTCGAGTATGAAGTAAGCTTCACTTCTTCTTTGGTCGAAGTACGCTCCCCTGAAGCCAGAGCATTGCCCTGAGCTGACGCCCATGCATAGATGGTAGGCCCCTGACTAACTGGGGCCTCCGTTGAGGCTGAGTGGCGTATGTTGTACTCCCCTTGTTTTAAGGGTGCTAGCTTTCTTGCGGAGTACACTGCCATGGGCAATGTGATAAGGCACCAGGATGCTGTAGGCGCTGTGTAAACAGTTTTTCTGCCAACGAAGGCTGCGTCATTAGGTAGTAGGCCTCAGCAGGCCTCCTTGATTGGACAGCCCCCCAGAGGGCACTGTAGGCCAGCTCACTTTACGTGGTTGGCCTTGGTGGTTCGGACAGTTGACTCACTCATGGGTAGTAGGCCTTAAACAGGCCTCCTCGGAGGTGAGTCCCAACATTGTGGGACATACCTTATAGCGCTAGTGGAAGCCCATTAGTAAATGATGCTGTGTAGTATGGTTTCCAACAGTGTACTTTATGGCAGAATATGACTTGCTATTAGCTAGTAGGCCCGACCAGGCCTCCCTGATAGGCGAGTCCCCACCTGACTGGCCTTAGCAGGCCACCTTATACTATCACCCTGACTCAGGGCTCAAAGCTACCAGTGCTTATCAGGTAGTAGGCCACTCAGGCCTCCCTGAAGGTGAATTCCCACTTAAGATGGTTATCAGTTAGTAGGCCTCACCCGGCCGCCCTGAAGGCGAATTCCCACTTACGTTGGCTATCAGGTAGTAGGCCTCTCTGGGCCTCCCTGAATGTGAGCTCCCAAATATTGTGGCTGTCAGGTAGTAGGCCTCACCAGGCCACCCTGAAGGTGAGTTCCCACATGCTGTGATTATCAGGTAGTAGGCTCCTCCAGGCCTCCTTGAATGAGAACGGTCAGGTAGTAGGCCTCACCAGGCCTCCCTGAAGGTGAGTTCCCACAGATAGTGGTTACCAGGCAGTAGGCCTCACCAGGCCTCCCTGAAGGTGAGCTCCCCACATACTGTGGTTGTAAGGTAGCAGGCCTCACCGGGCCTCCCTGAAGGTGAGTTCCCACGTACTGTGGTTATCAGGTAGTAGGCCTCTCTTGGCCTCTCTGAAGATGAGCATCTCACATACTGTGGTTATCAGGTAGTAGGCCTCTCTGGGCCTCCCTGAAGGTGAGCTCCCAAATATTGTGGCTGTCAGGTAGTAGGCCTCACCAGGCCTCCCTGAAGGTGGGTTCCCACATGCTGTGATTATCAGGTTGTAGGCTCCTCCACGCCTCCTTGAATGAGAACGGTCAGGTAGTAGGCCTCACCAGGCCTCCCTGAAGGTGAGTTCCCACAGATAGTGGTTACCAGGTAGTAGGCCTCACCAGGCCTCCCTGAAGGTGAGCTCCCCACATACTGTGGTTGTAAGGTAGCAGGCCTCACCGGGCCTCCCTGAAGGTGAGTTCCCACGTACTGTGGTTATCAGGTAGTAGGCCTCTCTTGGCCTCTCTGAAGGTGAGCATCTCACATACTGTGGTTATCAGGTAGTAGGCCTCTCTGGGCCTCCCTGAAGGTGAGCATCCCACATACTGTGGTTATCAGGTAGTAGGCCTCACGTGCCTCCCTGAAGGTGAATTCCCACTTACGTTGGCTATCAGGTAGTAGGCCTCTCCGGGCCTCCCTGTAACGTTCCCTAGTGGTGCTGGGTTTATGAAGCAAGTGGTCACTTGCTATCAGTTTCAGCTAGCCTTAATAGGCAGCTGCTGAAGGCGAGCTTGCGCCCTGGCTCGCTAAAGTGTTCATTCTCTGCTATTGGTTCCCTCCCGGAACCTTTTCTGCCTACAGCCTGGTTTGCCTACCAGGCAGACCTTGTGCTCCCCTCACCGAGGGTCTCTATGAGCATGCGGCTTCCTGAGTCTGGTCAGACGGTCGTAGGCCTCTCGTGAGGCCTCCCAGTTAGATCAGCCCTTAGGCCTTCACAGGCCTCCTCAGTGTTTTGAAACACAGACACTGGGTTGATCCATGGATCGAGTAGAGAACTCCCCTCGCTAGCAAGGGTTGAAAAGCACTATGCTGAGTCATACTCTCCGGGATATCCCGTCTCTGAGATCCGGGCCGAGTGGTTCTCTGCCAGCTTCGCAGTCCCTCGGGTTGGATGCCTTACTTAAGGCATTTGTCCAGAGGCTCTGTCTTCAGACAGACAGGATTTGGCCAGACTAAGTGTCTATGTACTGGCGCCAGGTCAGGCCGTCCTGGTGGCATTTTGGGGTGAGTACGTTCCCCTGAATAGTGACTGGCTGGGGTTCCCTTGGGTTCCCTAGCCACATTCCCTAGAAGGGACCCCTTCTAATTGGAAGCTGAGGTTCCAGGCCCGGAGCCGGTCCAGGTAGACCTTTCATTTAACCATGTTTATGAAGGTTTTTCTGTGAGGCTGTAGCTTGGGCTATGACCGTAGGGAATGCTGTCACTGACAGCCCAGTGTGACCTGAGGGTGAGTGATTCTAGCGTTTCATTTGAAGTTGCTGGTTCTGACAGTTGTCACTGCCACTTGGCATGCACTCCCCTTAGCATGGCGGCGTTGGTATATCGTTCCCCATAACGTCGTTGACGTATTGTTGAGTTCCCTTCGAAAGGGAACGTCTCAGGTTACGACTGTAACCTATGTTCCCTGAGAACAGGGAACGAGACAATACGTCTCCCTGCCATGCCTCGGGGCTTGCCTACCGTACAGTCCCTTCAGACGATTAGGTGATTTGTCATGTTTAAAAAAGGCGCCCTTTTATACTTCCAGGTCGCACGTTAATCATTCACGCTAATGATTCACGGGCTGTCGCCGGTCAATATGATTGACGTGATTTGATAGTGATTTCAGACACCTGTCACGCCTGAGGCGTTCCCCATAACGTCGTTGACGTATTGTCTCGTTCCCTGTTCTCAGGGAACATAGGTTACAGTCGTAACCTGAGACGGTCTTAAACACGCAACAGCTGTGACCCACTATGGAGTGTTGGTCCAGGCAAATCTAAAGGTTAGGCACTAGTGCTATTGATTATTCTCAATTTCAGATCATTCCCGCTGTTTTGATCACTTACTTAAGTCCTTTTTATTTTTATTTTACTTCGATAATAATAGCAGTCAGCTATTCCCTTGTCTATTCTGTCATGTATATGATTTATTTCCATTTCCTCTCTTGTTCAAATGTGGTTCCATTTCCCATTGGGCCCAGAAAGGAACCAGAGACACCTTTATTTGTGATTTTGTTTATTTTCAACAAGTGCACTAATTTTTATGACCCTGCAACACAAGTAATTTCAACGATTACTAGGGCATAACTATAGTCCTGAGGATTGATAATAAGCATAATTTGAATAGGAAAACTGTCCTTTTTCCTCCTATTCTTCACTTCGTCAAGCCGTAGTGAACCACCAGTTAAGTCCAGAGAAATATTTTAGTCATAAGAACCATCTTAAGTCATTTATTTCATCTCGGCTATGCCCTTTCCAGGAAATACTCTCGGAACCACACAAGTCTTAGCCTCCTAACATCCACAGCTAAGATGATAAGGATACAATACACACTTCACTAGCTAGCTACACATGAAATACCTAGCTTTATGCTACATATCTAGCGAACCCATTAAACCGTGGCTCTGAACTTTCTAGGGTCATGCATTAGTCTCTCACCACAAGTGTGCCAAAATGTTGCAGATCCTCTGCTTAACCTGACCTTAACCGGACAGGAGACCGAAAAGACTGACAAGCCATCGCGAGGAACACTGTTCCACCCATGGCTGCTGACATCCGACGGCACAGAGCCAACGGAACTGCGCCATGAGAGAAGAGGACAAACGACCCATGACCCAAGCCAGAGTTACAGCCACACCGGGGTGATCAAGATTCTCATCTCCTTACCCCACCTTATGGGTATAAAACAGAAGGTAAACAACCTCACATAATAGATCACAGCGTCCCACAAGGAGCGGACCTGTGCCCAAAGCCTTACAGACCAGCTAGAGACTGAGGTTCGAACCAGATTCAATGCAGTTGGACTGAGCATGCCCAGGACCAGCACAGAACTGTCACCATGGCAACAACCCAGGTACCAGCCAAGCCCCTTGGAGAAGCCATGGAGGACAGCACCCTAAACCTGCAATCACCACAGGAGGACCAACGGCTGTCAACGACAACATCCTCTTCCATACCCTTCACACAGGTGTCAATCTGAGGCTCCGCAAGGACAGCTGGACGCACCTGCCTCAGAGTTACTGGAGCCGCTGACACACGCCAAATAGCTCCCTGCACAGGACTCACCCGAGGAGTCCTGTAAGGTACAAGCTTCCGACTCCTTGCCCACCCCAGCTTAGGCAAGCTTGCGTCGGCACCACCATAAGGACAGAACAACACTTCAATCCTTCAGACCTCTCGTGACTGAGAGGCTAACAACCACCTTCTGACCTCCGGCCACCAGCACCAGGTCAGCTTGAAAACCTCTCTATGCTTCATAGAGGCCTAACCACTTCCTGCAACCACAAGGAAACACCTGCCCCAAAACTAATGAACTTCAGAATGCCCCAACACCTGCTGCCTCAACACCTGCTGCAGAGACCTGGACTTGGCTACTGTCCACATAACCAGCCGTGGAACGACCACCGCTCCAGAAGACACGAGCAACCAGAGGCCACCATGGCCTTCCAGCCTTCTATGAGAAGTGTGTATCTGATCTCTCTGCACTTCCAACTTCGCTCGTGGTTGTCCTTGAGGGGAGACAACAACCATCGAATGGGGGGATCTGTAGGGTATGGACCAATCAGACACATACTAATTATTCATTATATACAAAGGTTTATGAAACTCCCCACACAGCCCAAATGAACAAACACAAGGGCAGAAACAGTGTCATGTTACAGGGCATGATAAGGAGATTTTACGACCTCCGAGGAATGTGGCCACATACTCAAGAGAGAGACTATGAAACAGAAACCCTCTTTAAAACAGACTTTGCTGCATTAATCATAGACTAACTGATCTATAAATGAACATGCATAAAACTGTGAAAGAAACAGTGTAAATGGTTTACTGTCTCGTGTACTATTAGGTATATATTATGGTATGTATCCTGGTATACAACCAACTAACGATCAATGTAACCTCACCTGTATCATGCCTCCTACCTAATTAATCCTCATTTAATGACTCACACTTTGATGTACGTCACCTTCTTCTAGAATGCAGTGTGGATGTGTTATAGCTATCTGAGCATTAATGAAGGTATAATCATGCTAGGGACAAAGATCCGTAAATCAACTAAGAGCCACTTTCCCTCTCAGACATGTCACCTTTCTGATTGGTCGAGTTCAACCCTTAGGGGAGGATCTTTTCCAGGCCTTATTAGAGACAGTCCACATGTGACCTCCCTCTCTTTGTTCTTTCATCCAGCCGCAACACTGTTCTGGTGATACTGGGGAACCCCCTCCCCCTCCACGGGGGCCCCAGGGCCCAGCAGGCCTCGATTCCAACCAGATATGGGCTCAGGCAGGAGAGAGATGACTCTCTCAAAAAGAACCAAGGACAATCTCAAGAGTTTTGGAACAAAGACTCCAACCAACAACGACTCCAATCACCCATCCTTCCAACTTCCTCACTTCTTCTGGGTGCTCGGCGTGGCCTCAACAGAGTCCCAGGCCTGGACCAAACCAGCCATGCATTCCTGGAGAAAGAGAACGCTCAACCATCAACGACTTCAATTTTCAACAACTTCAAGAATTGTTCTCATTACAAATGCAAATATTCAATTCAATGAAATGTGAAAATGAAATTCTGATGGTTCTTCTCATAGACCCTCTTCCGGTTTCCAATTTCATCCTATCACTAACCTATTTATGTATTCATGTGTGTATGTTGTTTAGTTTATTTATATTCATATAAATATCTATATTTAGTTAATAAAACTTGTACATAATATGTATTTGGTTCTGTTTTGTTTGCAATACAAGTCACTTTACGATCACGGTTTTTGCTACTGGCTCAAAGTACTGTACAGGCGAAGAAATAATTATTCTTCTGTGGCCATGGAAGATACCCTTTTCTTAGAATAAATTAATAATCAAAAGAGTTCGTTGGAAGAACTGATTAATTGATTGTAATATTAATTCAGCCACATCAAGTTAATCCAATTAACTGACCCAAATATTTATAATTAATAATAACAAGATATTATTGATTATTAATATTTCCAAAAAGGTGAGTTCCTTACATTACTTATTGTATTTTTTGATCCAACAAGTAGAATTTCTGTTTTACTGCTTTTCAATTTTAGAAAATTACTTGAAAACTAATTTTGTAATTCACTTAAGCACTCAACAAGAGCAGAGGAGGGACACTTTGAAGAAGGTTTAGAAGACAGGTAAAGTTGGGTGTCGTCGGCATAACAATGAAAATGAATATCATATTTCCTAAAAATGCTGCCAATAGGTAAAAGATAAATAATAAACAGAAGAGGTCCTAAAACAGAACCCTGGGGAACACCAGTGACAACAAAAGTAGGTTTTGATTTAAACTGTTTAAGTTGTATGAATTGAATGTGATCTGTGAGATACGATTGAAACCAGCTTAAAGCCACACCAGTTATTCCAATGGATTCCAACCTGCTCAAAAGTATGGGATGTGAAATGGTGTCAAATGCTGCACTAAGGTCAAGAAGTATAAGTATTGATACAAGACCAGCATCAGCCGCTAGTAATAAATCCTTAGAAATCTTTACAAGTGCTGTTTCAACACTGTGAAAAGCAGGAAACCCTGATTGTAACTGCTCATATAGACTATTTTTTAAAGAGAGATGTTCGCGGAGCTGAAGAGCAATAATTTTTTCCAGGATTTTTGACAAAAACGGCAAGTTTGAAATAGGTCGAAAATTTGCTAAATTCTTTGTGTAGGTCCCAGGTTTCTTAAGAATAGGTGTTATTACTGCTGTTTTAAGGGCAGTAGGGACAGTACCAGTAAGAAGTGATGTATGCATAATATCAGTGATTAAAGAGGAAAGAAATGATAAACCAGCTTTAACCAAGTGAGTCGGTAATGGATCCAGTTGACGTGACAGATTTAGATTTTTGTACAATGGAACAAATGTCCTCAACTGTTGGAATTTTAAAAGCAGAAAATGAAAATAAAGGAGATGGCACAAAGCTAGAATGAGTTATGTTACAATCAAGGTTTGGTGGAACCAATTGCTGGTGGATGTGTTCAATTTTCTTATTAAAAAAGAGCATAAATGCTTCACACAATTCTGTAGAGTTTATATGCCAGGTGGACACTCAGGTGGCTTTAAAATAGTGTTAACCACAAAGAATAGAGATTTTTGGTTTCCTACACCAGATCCAATTAAACCTGCATAATAATCTGATTTCACTGTGGAAAGTGCAGTCTTGTAAATTTACACGTGATCAGCATACAATTCTTTATGAACTACAAGTCCAGTCTTGGAATACAAGCGTTCTAATCGACGCCCCTTGACTTTTAGCAGACGGAGATTCAATGTAAACCAGGGTGCAGAGTTGACAAACAAAACATTCCTGGTTTTCAATTGGGCAAGTGTCAAGGATCATTTGAAGGTTGTCATTATAATACTGGATTAAATCATCAGAATTCCATGAATAGTCTTTTTAGGAAAGTGTGGACAGACATGCCCCAAGAATTGAGGGATCAATGTTCTTAATATTACGAAATGTGATTGTACGACTCAAATTAGGCTTAACCCTTTAAGACCTAAGGGCATTTTTACAATTCATTTTCCGTCTGGTTTTATTTACTATAAAAGCTTGTAAAACATCAACCCTGTTGTGCACAGCCAATTGACACACCTCTTTTTTTTCAAGACAAATTGGACTTTCAGCATATTTGTGTTGCATTGATGTAACCTGAATGTAAAATAAGTTATGGGACCATAAAGACACATGAAAAAATAAAACGGAAATTGAATCACTCAAATATTTATTGAAATCACACACAAATAAATAAAAGCTAAGCAAATTTCCTCTGGAAAACAGTTTGTTCGTGTCTTTGGAGTCCTGGAGCACAAGAATAAACATTGTAACTTCTACAGAACCAAAACTATTTACAATTTTCCAAAAAAAGTCGGGGCGTTTTTTGCCTCATTCACTGGTGCCAAGCCTCAAAACAGTTCCTATCAGCAATCACACAGAGGGCCACATCACAGGCTTTACATTTCCAGGGGGTGGCCTGTTTGACCTGCCTTGTCTGCTTGCAGTTCACACATTGCCTTCTACCATAGGAGGCCTTCTCGCTGGTTTCAGTTTGGTCTGATGTTGGCACAGGTACATGGTCACTTTGTTGCTGGGTGGGGGGAACAGCAACTGTAACACCACAGAGTTGGGCTGTCAGCTCCTCCAGAAAAGCCTTGTGGGTCATGGTCTGTTGCTGCTTCTCTGCACAAACTTCCTTGTGAAGTAAGTAACTGTTGGTCGCAGCAATGTCCAAAAAATGGAAAAACAATGTCCTGTACCATCTCATAGTTTTATGGTGAACTGAGTAGTATTGGATGAGTTGATCAGAAAGATTAACACCTCCCATATTCTTGTTGTATTCAGTGACAGGGGTTGGGCATGGAATGGATTTGGTGTTCCAGCCTCCATCCTGAGTTCTTACCCTTCTCTGAACTGTGTTGCCAGAGAAGGCCGGGTGAATTGTGGAGCAGACAGAGACTTCCAAAGTGTCCATCCACGTTACAAAAACCAGAGGGCCGTCACGGATCCACCTGATGGTGCCCCTAGGATCCTTTTTGGTCATGGCATTTGTGGTTGTGCGTGGGCATCCTCGTCTGTTGTCCCTGTAGGTGCCACATGCTCCAAAGTTCATGCTGTAGAGATCCATGAATAGCTTTGGACTTGTGTAGAAGTTGTCTACATAAACATTGTAGCCACTCCCTAGGGATGATTTGTTCATGAGGGACATAACCGAGTCGTATGACAGTCCTACACCAGAAGCAAACACAGACTTCCCCGTGTATACAGCAAAGTCTAAAGTGTACCCAATGCTGCTGTCTGCCAGCACAAAAAGTTTGAAGCCCCACTTAGTTGGCTTCGCCTTCATATACTGGGTCATGCCAGTGTGAGCCTTTGTTGCCACCATCCTCTCGTCCACTGAAAGGTTCTGCCGTGGGTGATAAAATGCTCTGCATGCATGTTTGATGTCATCTAAAAGGGGCTTCAGACGAAACAGCCGGTCATAAGCTGGTGTCCCTCTCTTCCGGTTGTTGTGGACATCTTCATCAGGGTCGCTCATGTGGATGTTTCAGGTAATTACCTGATACCTGTCACGTGACATCACTGAGTGGGGAAACTGTTAGCTGAAAATGGTATTTGTCCTCCAGTAGTCCCGGATATTTGTCAGTCTCACCAGTGCAAAAAAGAAAGTCAGTCCTAATTATTTGAAAAATTCTTCAACAGTGAAGTTTTTCCAGGAATATTTTTTGCCATTGGCAATGTTTTTTGCAGCGTTTGTGTTTGTGTTATTACACAAAGTGGTTGCCGCACTGTCACTGACAAAAAGTTTGAAAAGGTCAATGGTGTGTATATGGATGTGGGGCTAAGCTGATGTCCTGGCTTTCTTGTTGGGACAAACCTTTTGGGCACTGGAGTGATGTCTGGCTGACTCTCACTGGTCCATGATGGAGTTGGAGCTGCTGGCTGTGGTGATCTAGATCTCGACCTAGTGGATTCAAGACTCTGTCGACCCCTCAAGCTGCCGGATCTGGATGCTCTCCCTCGTGACTGCAGTCGTCCATGACTTCCTGGCAGCTGCTGGGATGCTGCAGCAGAAGTGGAAGGCTGGGATGCTGCAGCAGAAGTGGAAGGCCCCTCCTCAGCGGAAGAATGGGAACTTTCATGTCTGGCTTGGGTGGGTGGGCTGGTGTCCTCTTCATTATCACGACTGTAAAACAAATAAATAAAGCAAAATATTAGATCATACATATCAGATCAATGAGTTTTTTTGTATTTTATTTCTCACATAAGATAAACGCACTAAACCTCAGACAAAAAATGGCTGAGAGACAAAGTGTAATCCACAACTCTTACTACTCTGTAGTAAAAACAAGAAAAACAAAATACTACTTTTACAGAACTTATTTTTACATGTTTAGAAAACGCTACTGTGCGCATTTCTATTTTATCGTATTACTTTTTTTTTATATACTTTTGCTGTAAATAAATAAATGGCACTTACTCTTCAGCGGGGTCTAGACCATCCTGGTAATCTAGTTCCTCATCTGTCAAAAAGCTCTCTTCCCCTGAATATCCATCATCCTGCATGGCATCAAAAAAGGCCAGCGCTTGATTTACATCCATGTTTCTCTGACGATCCATTTTTCTCCGTGTTTCTGTGTATCCTTCAAAACAACTTTGCCGTGCGTCTCTCTCTCTCCTCAAAACTACTTCGCCCACTCTCCTCAAAACTATTACCTCAAAACTATTACCTCAAAACTATTACCTCAAAATTATTACCTCAAAATTATTACCTCAAAACTATTACCTCAAAACTATTACCTCTCCTCAAAACTATTACCTCAAAACTATTACCTCTTCTCAAAACTATTTTGCCGCGCATCTCTCTCTCTCTCCTCAAAACTACTTTGAGGAGAGAGAGAGAGAGAGAGAGGACCGCGCGTCTCTCTCTCTCCCTCTCATCAAAACTATTTTGCCGCGCATCTCTCGCTCTCTCTCTCTCCTCAAAACTACTTTAAGGAGAGAGAGAGAGAGGACCACGCGTCTCTCTCTCTCTCTCCTCAAAACTACTTTGCCGTGCGTCTCTCTCTCTCCTCAAAACTACTTTGCCGCGAGTCTCTCTCTCTCTCTCTCCTCAAAACTACTTTGCCGTGCGTTTCTCTCTCCACAATATCAGAGCTTGGTTCATGCATAATGAACGTGGAAGACGGATCAGCCTGTCATTGGTCAACAACATCACGCAAAGCATCATGTGATATCCAAAATGGCAGCTAGCATCGAGCTAGCGGCAAAAATGATGGAGAATTGATAAATTATGGACATCAAGTGGATAAATCTTGGATGTAAGTGTTTGGATTTATTGCTGAAAAACTCCGAAAAGAGGCACAAGTTCCGGGCTGGATAGAAAACCTTCTGTAAAGGCTACAAAGACACCAAAGACACCCCCGTGATGGCTAGCTCGTTAGCTTTCTGCTGGAAAACTGTAAGAAAATCGATAAAACTTTCATCAAATTATATAAATATTTATCGGAGGTGCCGTGTGACGTCGAGGACGATGCCGTCGGGCTCTGAGGGTTAAACACAGATAAAGAGACATTGAACGACACCAGCAGGTGTCCAGGAATCACACCTGAACAGCAGACCAAGTCAAGAGAATGACCTTTTGAATGAGTTTGGACATTGATAAATTGCTGTAGTCCAAAACTATCTATGCATGATAAAAACTCTCTAAAACATGAATTTTCTGTATTATCCACATGGATATTAAAGTCACTAACCAAAACCACGTTTGGAGACAATGAACAAAGAGAAGTTAAAAAATGTTAAAAATTCCTGTTGGAATACAAAGTTGGCCTTTGGAGGCCTGTATACGATAGCAATGATAGTAGGTACGAATTCCATTGATTTGCAAGGCAACAGATTCAAAGAAAGTATAATCAGTTTCAGGAAGAGTTGTAACTTTCCATTTTTCTTTATATAGTACTGCAAGCCCCCTGCCCAGACCAACAGTGAGTGGTTTACAGATAAAAGCATATCCAGGAGAAACAGAGTGATTCAAATGGTAAAAGTCATTACTTTTTTGCTAAGTCTCAGTGAGACAAAGAAAGTCGTACTTACGATCCAGCAACAGATCATTCACGAAAGGACCTTTATCAGAGATTGATCGAATATTCCATTGTCCAAATGAAAGATCGTTCTTACGGTTGATAGGGGTAGTCGTCTTTGTTGGCTTTACTAAGACACTGTGATTGTTGTGGCAGATTTAAGGGCTCTGGTTCTGGTCTGCAGATTTCAAAGTTCTCTAATTCAGGTTTCAAAGAAAATCTTTCAGAGTCGACGTTCCAGGTCTCAGAAGAAGTAACTTTATTGAGCAATTCAACAAAGTGAGATGCAAGCTGGCCATCTGATTTTACAGTGGTCGACATTCAGGTCTTATACCTTTTTCTTATCATTGGTACCCAATGAGCATCTGTATTATTATCCTTTTACACAATGGGCATCTGTATTAGTCTCCTATTACACAATGGGCATCTGTATTATTATCTGGTTTCTTCCTCATAATCTCGCCACCATTAAAAACATCTCCCCCTAGACCTTCTCCTATTGGTGGAACATCTTACATTGTACACTTACATTTCTCTTCCACTGCTTCCCCACACCTTCTACCAGTGTTTTTGGGTACTTTTTCCATTCTCTTATCCCTGTCCTCATATGCCCTGTCCTTACATGCCCTTTGACCTAGTTTTTCTGCTTGGCATTACAGCACTTAGACTTGTGCATGAGACAGAGGAGATTCCCCAACACAGGAGATTCACCAACATGATCAATAGTCCGAGCATGTTTCCTTGGAGGACGAGGGTTCGTAGACCAAATGGAAGGAATTCCACTTGGAGAGACAACCTTAAAACTCCTGCGAGATCCCCGATGAACATATTTACGGCGTGGTGTAAAAACAATATCCTGATGTAAGTTTAAAGCAGACGGGGGGTCGCCGTGGTGCATGCCTGGCTGCAACAATTCTGCTGCCGAGTAGTGATTGGGCGGATACACAGGATGGAAGATTGAATAGAGGACAATCAACACAATTGAAATCCAGATAGTCAGTTTGACGATCATCATTGCCGCAGCTGAAGGAGGATAGAAGCCGACAGCCTCGAACCAACTTGACAGGTGAGCAGGAATCCAGCAATGCCGGCAACAGTCTCAGGTAGCAGCAAAAACTCGGAGAGTCCAAAATCTTGCACAAATGTACAAAAAAATGTATGCTGTCCAGGCAGGTGAATAAAAGACAGTGAGCTAAAAAGGTAATCTAAAAGCTAAAAACGTAAAAAAAAAAAAAAAAAACTTTTAATTGTTCAATGTTCCTCAGAGCAGTGGCTGCTAACAGCACCAGCGTTCGCTCCCGGAAGTCAAGTGTCCCCTTTGTGGTCATCCAGAAAGTAAGATGTCTGCAGACAGTAGCTTTTGAGTTGCCAGGTCTCATCAATGAAATGTGTTGTCAGGGAGAGGTATGGTCCCGACGTTCTGCTTGACCACTAACGGTTGTTGTGGCAAAATGTAAAACCATCTGTACTTTATGCGCAAGAGTTGGTGACATGACTCACACAATTTAGGCAGCGCTGTTTCACTAAAGTATTTTCGCCCAGGCAGTGTTTATCTTGGGTCTAACATCTGTAAAAGCTGTTTAAAACCATCTCTCTCAACCGCTTGAACTGGCACTAATTGGTGACACTGTTTGCTATATCTTGCCATCTGTTGCTTTTTCTGTCGTAAGGAACTTTCTTTGTAAATGATTCTGCCAAAGTTTGTTGCGTGTGTCTTTTTGATCCTTCAGCTGACTCCCGTAGCTTTTCATAATCCTCATTCAGTTTGGTGGGTAGTTCGAAGATGGTGAAAGAGATTGGTCGTCGAGCTGCTTTTGACTGTAACTGATTTTCGGCACCCTTAGCAGATCGGCGTCTTTTGACTAACATCGGACCTTTCAAAACCAAACCACCTCCATGCTAGTAATGACGACCCACGTCTAGGAATTAAATCTAACGTGGATTATGAGGTTGCTGTTGTTTGAATATATTCTCCTCTTGCAGTTCCTTCGCTCATTTTAACTTCTGTTAAATACTGCAATCTTTCGTGCTACACCACCACGCTCTGAATGCATGCGCGCAGTAGTATACTTGTTATAGTATGTGTGTATGAATAATATATATATACATATATACATATATATATATATATATGTGTATGTATATGTATGTATATGTGTAACGGAGGTCAGCTAGTAGTCGCTGTGCGAGTAAACCTCACTCCTCTGATCTCAATAGGTGCTCTAGGACAAATGCTGGGGGGCTGCAGTCTTTAGCCTCCTTGTTAGAGCGCCTGACTCTCCCACCGGGGGCCTGCACGGAGGAGGGTGAGTACGGCCCGGGTTGAGGGGTTACAAACACACACACACATATATAGTAGTTGTATACTATTATCGCAAACTATATATATCGCACACCCCTAGTGCCCATCGCCAGCGGGCAGCAGTATGCGGCTCGGGGATGCCACGAAGCCTTCCCATGCACCCTCTGCCCCACGGTGTCTGTGAGCTTCATCAGACTCGGCAATGCAATTCAGTTCGCCCGGCGCCCACCCAAGTTCAAGGGCATCCATCGATTGCTACTGTGCTCGATTGCTCCTGTCTGCCTTGTTGCTGCTGCTGAGTTGGTTTGAGTCTGTAAGCCTCATATATCTTTCTGTTTTGAATCATTATTTAATAGCATTTGCTGTTGTTTATACTGCTAAATATAACTTACTCAACATCACATATTAACTTTACATCGCTAGCTTCAATCTAAATCGTTGCTTGCACAACACACTAGTAATTCGCTTGCCTGTTAACGTGTCATCAGTGCGCTCATTTATTTATTTTGCTCGCGCACTCGCTCCTTTTACCAATCCATCAAACAACTGAGGTGAGTATCAATCAGTCAAACAAACAGGGTGAGTCATGTCATCTTCTCCTCTTGTTGTCATTTGCACTTCATGTAACATGTATAGCATAGCCTTCTCTGTAAGGATTTACATGTGATAAATGCAGGGAGATTTCAGAACTAGAGACACGCATCCAAACTTTAATTGAGGTTAATTGTAAGAGTGCAAGGGCTTTAGATACTACTTTGGATGGGATTAGCTAACACTGAACATTGTTTGGTTCCGGCTGTAGTAGAGCCCGTGCAGCATGGCAATCGGGTGACGGTGAGACGGTGTAGTCGCGGGAAAAAACACAGCTCTTCCATTCCGACCTGACCTGTTGAAAAGAGATGGTGTTCATCCCTCCTGGGATGGTGCTGCTCTTCTCTCTAGTAATATTGCACATAGTCTTAAAACTCAAACATGACAATCTGGGGCTCAGGTCAGGAAGCAGACAAACTGGCTAAACCAACAGTCTGATAGCTGTCTCACGTCACTGAGGTCAGATAAATCACATCACATAGAGACTCTTTCACCTAGATATCATCACATAGAGACTGTGTCTGTTCCCCGAATTAGGAAATACAAAAAACTTCCAAACCCATTTAAGGGTAAAAAATGAATTGATGTTCAACAAATAAAAAAACAGAAATAATACAAATGAACAACTGATAAAGCTCAGTTTGCTGAATATACAATCCCTTACTTCAAATGATATGATCACTGACTATAACCTAGATGTACTGTGTTTGACAAAAACCTGGCTAAAACCAAACAATTAAATTACTTTAAACGAGTGAACCCCCCAATATTACGGTTATAAATATGAACCTCTTATGAAAGGCAAAGGGGGAGGTGTTGCTGTAATTTATAGTAATATTTTTTGAATTACTAAGTCTAGTTTCAAATATAATTTGTTTGAAGTGTTGGTGCTAAATGTAACAATATCTAGTGTAAATGATAAATCACATTTGAGATTTGTGCTGGCTACTGTATACAGGCCACCAGGGCACCATACAGACTTTATCAAAGAATTTGCTGACTTTCTATCAGAGTTAGTACTGGTGCAGATAAAGTCCTAATTGTTGGTGAGTTTAATATACATATAGATAATGAAAAAGATGCATTGGGATTGGCATTTAACCCTCTGGGGTCCGCAAACGTGCCGGCACGTTTTACTCGATTTTTTTCGCAGCAAAATAGACCTAAAATACTCCGTCATTTTTGCTCATACAGACTTAAGAAATATGAAAAAATAAACTGTTAAATGTCTACTTTTTTATGTGTCCAATTACAATCAACATAAAACTTTGTGCTTTTGTAAAATACAGAAAATGAACAGGGTGTGCTTTCTGGCTCTCCGTCACAGTGGGCTTTTTTTTTTAGCACGTCTCTAAACTTAAACAAACTTAGCAACTACTATTCACCCAGGCAGGAGCAATATATCTTTATAATCGTTTAAGTTTGTACTTTTAAATGATCTAATTCATAACAAAAACAAATATGCTCTGTTTATGTAATCTATATGAAAATAGGGAGATGTCCCACACAGCAGGAGACTCCTAGGCGGATCCGCGTTCAAGTCGCCAAACCCGCGTGACTGTCACATTAGTTTTGGGGCCGCCCAGAGGATCAGCTCCGCCTCCGGGAGGCGTCGTAAATTCTACTGTCAAACAGCAGATCCTGTGCGGACCCATGTCGGATCCCCGGATGCGGACACGCCTTTATTGTAACGGTTGAACTACAGCACGTCACGAAGAGCCGATATTAGTCGAGGCTTTCTTTGCTGGGACACGGTTGTGCTGAACCCTCTTTTGAGTAAGTATTGATTTATTGATATATTGCAACATTCACAGTAAACATTGTTTTTTTAATCATGTATATGATTGCAATTTGATATGTTTGATATTAGGACAACTTTAGCATGGGTTTAGCGCTTGCTTCTAGCTAGCTGTGCATTATTAAGTTTGCATTTTGGCAATTTTGGTATCATGTGTAGTGTCTATCTGCCATCGTTTGACCGTCAAAAAGTACGGGCTTATCTGCTAATGTTAGCTACCATCTATTAGCCATAGGGTGATTTAACGTCAGCGCTCATTTTACACAGTTTAACAACAAAACAAAACGCGAAGTGAACATTACTAACGTTAGCTACGTTTTTCAAGTTGGTTGTGAGCGCTATGCACCCCCACTAACCTGGAAAACGTTTTTTTAAACAGTATGGGTAATACAGCGTGTCGGAGGAATACAGTGTTTCCTGCAGCGGGGAGTCACAGGCAGAGGGTCCCTGCAGCGTTCACTAACGTTAGCTTCTTGTGTCATCTGGGGTCTGATAAACACTAAATTCATCTAATCCAGTGTCCACAAATGCTATTTTCCAATAAACTGTAACTGTCATATTTCACGGGACCCACGTGAGTGTGGATTTCATGTTGCGGCTTTCGTCGCTGTTTGTCACTTTGCCTATAGGCAATATATATATATATATATATATATATATATATATATATATATATATATATATATATATATATTATAATATATTATACAATATAAATAAGATTGAGTGACAATTTATTAAACCAAGACAAGAATGTATTTAAGTACTTCAAATGTAAACATAACTTAAATGATAGCAAAATATGATTTTAAATAAAGGACATTGATGAGACAAAATGTTCTCTTTTTTTCTTTTAGACAGGACTTTTATTATTTAAGTTAAAATAATGTTTATGTATATTTAATAAATATACAATATGATTACGTCATACTAGGCATTTCTTTCTGTATGTATATTTATTTATATATATTTCATTATTTAACAAACATGTACACTCATTCATAAATTATATTTATACACGTACAAATTCATAATTTCAAGTGTAGCTTAATGTTTTTTTTTGTATTATGTCGATGATCTTCGTTACTTGATTCATGTCAAGTCAAGTCATCCTCATTTATATAGCGCTTTTAACAATGTAGATTGTTTCAAAGCAGCTTTACAGAGATAAAAATATAATTTATGGTAACAGAGATTGGTTTGCTTTTATAGAAGACTGATCTCATGAAATGGCGTATGTATGACGCCAATTCATATTTCCATTTTTGGCGTGCTATCAACAAGCATAATCGCTTTTCAGCGTGTTTATCAACGCCTTTGACTTAACGTTATATTACTGTATTATGTATATATAGATATATGACCTACCCCAACCCCGTCCCTAAACCTACCCGTCACTGGGGTTAATACCATTTATGAGTGTTCTCCTACCATCCTAGGAAAAAAAAGATCGCTCCACAGATGTAGATATAGATTTTGCTTCGTTTCGCTCGGACATTTAACGGCGTACACATACACGCGGAATCACTCGACATTTAATGGCGTAGACATACACGCAAAAGATTTCGGCGTGGACATACACGCGGATAGCTCAAAATGCGTATAGATAACACGCCACTTGACTTGAAAGTGGCGTGTATGTTTACGCAAAGTCATGATGTCATGTTGTTTATAGTGGTTCTTGAAAAATGTTTTTTCCAGCTAATGTTAGTTTTGATTGATTCACTTCCGTCTAAATGATCATTTGTTATTAAATTAGGGGCCGCTAAGACGACACCGTTCTCTCTAGACAGACTTTAAACGTGAACCTGTAATAGATGCTGATGGCGTTCACATGCGCATTAAGAATTGATTCTATAATTATGTGCGTTTGAATATATGTGTATATGTTTGTATTGAATATATGTTGAATATATGCCTAAACAAACTACTTGTCTTGTCTATAAATTGTGATGCAGAATTTTATTTTATCTTATCACTTTGGGGCCGTTTTTGTCACAGTGTTGGGTTTGTGTTCCCCAGGTGTCCACTAGATGTCCTCCTTCCCCACGGTGTCACCCACTTAATGAACTGCATTCCCCACAATCCTTGTCTGTACCCTTCACTGCATCATTGCACTCAGCTGTTCCCCATCATCATTGCACTCAGCTGTTCCCCATTATCATTGTTAGTTCTGTGTTATATATACCCTGCCTGTTTAGTGTTTGTTACGGAGTCCTTGTATATTGTCACACCACTTCTGGTAGCCTGTTTTTGCTTGTTTTCAGATTGCCTTTTGGATTTGACCCTTGCCTGGACTAGTTTGTGAGTACGGTTTACCCTTTAAATAAAACTGCAATTGGATCTCTGTTTCCCGTGTGTGCATCGTGACAGAAGGACTGTCACAAAGAGATCCAGCATGATGGGGTTCCGTATCCTCCCTCCTACCACGGAGAAAGAGAGGATGGGCCGTGTCCAAAATTTGATGAGCTTTCGTCAGCAATGCCTGCCGGTGGGTTGCATAGCCCAGTCATTTGGGACGCTCTCGAGGGGAATGGGATACAGTGAGGCAGCATTAAAAGACATTTTTAATACCTGTCTTGATGACCCATTGCCGGGGTGGGAAATGAAGGGTCTGGAAGTCTTGGACTTTTGGAGTTTTACCAGATACCTTGAGCATCGGAGTCAGTGTGATGTATTGGAGCCTCGCTATGCCGACGCCGTCACGAGTCCGGTGGTCCCGAGTCCGGGGGTCCCGAGTCCGGTGGTCCGAAGGGGGAGGAGGAGGAAGAAAGAGACGTCTACCGTCACTTCTGCCGATTCAGAGACTGTTCACGCTCTATCTGCCCAGTCAGAGACTGTTCCCGTCCCGTCTGCCCAGTCGTCCCGTCTGCCCAGTCAGAGACTGTTCACGTCCCGTCTGCCCAGTCAGAGACTGTTCACGTTCCGTCTGCCCAGTCAGAGACTGCTCACGTCCCGTCTGCCCAGTCAGAGACTGCTCACGTCCCGTCTGCCCAGTCAGAGACTGTTCACGTCCCGTCTGCCCAGTCAGAGACTGTTCACGTCCCGTCTGCCCAGTCAGAGACTGTTCACGTCCCGTCTGCCCAGTCAGAGACTGTTCACGTCCCGTCTGCCCAGTCAGAGACTGCTCACGTCCCGTCTGCCCAGTCAGAGACTGTTCACGTCCCGTCTGCCCAGTCAGAGACTGTTCACGTCCCGTCTGCCCAGTCAGAGACTGTTCACGTCCCGTCTGCCCAGTCAGAGACTGTTCACGTCCCGTCTGCCCAGTCAGAGACTGTTCACGTCCCGTCTGCCTTCATGGACCTGGACTATCTGGAGCGTCTGGCTCGGATCCCGGACATGCCCGTGTCTGCCGTTCCAGAGCCGGAGGCAGAGCCATTGCCCGTTCCAGAGCCGGAGGCAGAGCCATTGCCCGTTCCAGAGCCGGAGGCAGAGCCAATGCCTGTTCCAGAGCCAGAGGCAGAGCCAATGCCTGTTCCAGAGCCGGAGGCAGAGCCAATGCCTGTTCCAGAGCCGGAGGCAGAGCCAATGCCTGTTCCAGAGCCGGAGGCAGAGCCAATGCCCGTTCCAGAGGCAGAGCCAGTGCCCGTTCCAGAGCCAGAGCCAGTACCCGTTCCAGAGATGGAGGCGAGAGCCAGTGCCGTCTGCCTTCATGGACCTGGACTATCTGAAGCGTCTGGCTCGCATCCTGGACATGCCCGTGTTTGCTGTTCCAGAGCCGGAGCCAGTGTCTCCTGTTCCAGGGCCGGAGCCAGTTTCTCCTGTTCCAGGGCCGGAACCAGTGTCTGTTCCAGGGCCGGAGCCAGTGCCCGTTCCAGAGCCGGAGGCAGAGCCAGTGCCTGTTCCAGAGCCGGAGGCAGAGCCAGTGCCTGTTCTGGAGCCGGAGGAAGAGCCAGTGTCTGTTGTTCCGGAGCCGGAGGCAGAGCCAGTGCCTGTTCCAGACCCGGAGGCAGAGCCAGTGCCTGTTCCAGACCCGGAGGCAGAGCCAGTGCCTGTTCCAGACCCGGAGGCAGAGCCAGTGCCTGTTCCAGACCCGGAGGCAGAGCCAGTGCCTGTTCCAGACCCGGAGGCAGAGCCAGTGCCTGTTCCAGACCCGGAGGCAGAGCCAGTGCCTGTTCCAGACCCGGAGGCAGAGCCAGTGCCTGTTCCAGACCCGGAGGCAGAGCCAGTGCCTGTTCCAGACCCGGAGGCAGAGCCAGTGCCTGTTCCAGAGCCGGAGGCAGAGCCAAGGCCTGTTCCAGAGCTGGAGCCAATGTCTGTTCCAGAGCCAGCGCCTGTTCCAGCGCCAGAGCCAGTGTTTGTTTCTGTGTTTGTGTCTGTCCTTGTGACCATTTCTGTTCTAGTGACTGTTCCTGAGCCGGTGTTTGCAGTTCCTGAGCCGGTGGCTGCTGCTCCAGAGGCAGAGCCAGTGCCTGTTCCAGAGGCGGAGGCAGAGCCGGTGCCTGTTCCAGAGGCGGAGGCAGAGCCGGTGCCTGTTCCAGAGGCGGAGGCAGAGCCGGTGCCTGTTCCAGAGGCGGAGGCAGAGCCGGTGCCTGTTCCAGAGGCGGAGGCAGAGCCGGTGCCTGTTCCAGAGGCGGAGGCAGAGCCGGTGCCTGTTCCAGAGGCGGAGGCAGAGCCGGTGCCTGTTCCAGAGGCGGAGGGCAGAGCCGGTGCCTGTTCCAGAGGCGGAGGGCAGAGCCGGTGCCTGTTCCAGAGGCGGAGGGCAGAGCCGGTGCCTGTTCCAGAGGCGGAGGGCAGAGCCGGTGCCTGTTCCAGAGGCGGAGGGCAGAGCCGGCGCCTGTTCCAGAGGCGGAGGGCAGAGCCGGCGCCTGTTCCAGAGGCGGAGGGCAGAGCCGGTGCCTGTTCCAGAGGCGGAGGGCAGAGCCGGTGCCTGTTCCAGAGGCGGAGGGCAGAGCCGGTGCCTGTTCCAGAGGCGGAGGGCAGAGCCGGTGCCTGTTCCAGAGGCGGAGGGCAGAGCCGGTGCCTGTTCCAGAGGCGGAGGGCAGAGCCGGTGCCTGTTCCAGAGGCGGAGGGCAGAGCCGGTGCCTGTTCCAGAGGCGGAGGGCAGAGCCGGTGCCTGTTCCAGAGGCGGAGGGCAGAGCCGGTGCCTGTTCCAGAGGCGGAGGGCAGAGCCGGTGCCTGTTCCAGAGGCGGAGGGCAGAGCCGGTGCCTGTTCCAGAGGCGGAGGGCAGAGCCGGTGCCTGTTCCAGAGGCGGAGGGCAGAGCCGGTGCCTGTTCCAGAGGCGGAGGGCAGAGCCGGTGCCTGTTCCAGAGGCGGAGGGCAGAGCCGGTGCCTGTTCCAGAGGCGGAGGGCAGAGCCGGTGCCTGTTCCAGAGGCGGAGGGCAGAGCCGGTGCCTGTTCCAGAGGCGGAGGGCAGAGCCGGTGCCTGTTCCAGAGGCGGAGGGCAGAGCCGGTGCCTGTTCCAGAGGCGGAGGGCAGAGCCGGTGCCTGTTCCAGAGGCGGAGGGCAGAGCCGGTGCCTGTTCCAGAGCCGGAGGCAGAGCCGGTGCCTGTTCCAGAGCCGGAGGCAGAGCCGGTGCCTGTTCCAGAGCCGGAGGCAGAGCCGGTGCCTGTTCCAGAGCCGGAGGCAGAGCCGGTGCCTGTTCCAGAGCCGGAGGCAGAGCCGGTGCCTGTTCCAGAGCCGGTGCCTGTTCCAGAGCCGGAGGCAGAGCCGGTGCCTGTTCCAGAGCCGGAGGCAGAGCCGGTGCCTGTTCCAGAGCCGGAGGCAGAGCCAGTGCCTGTTCCAGAGCTGGAGCCAGTGCCTGTTCCAGTGCATGAGCCGGTGTCTGTTCATGAGCCGGTGTCTGTTGCTGTTCCTGTGCCATGGTCGCCCTCGCCCTGGTCGTCACCTCCCTGGCCGCCTGAGGGGTCTTCACCGCCCTGGCCGCCCGAGGGGTCTTCACCGCCCTGGCCGCCCGATGGACTGTCTGCTTCGCCCTGGCCGCCCAATGGACTGTCTGCTTTGCCCTGGCCCCCGGCTGAACCATCACCCCCTGTTTCTGTTCCCTTTCATGGACCTGGCCCCTCATCCTTCCCCCTGATCCTCCACCATTCCACCTCCCTCCTGAACTCTTGTGTTGTGTGTTTTGTCTTGGAGCGTCTGGTAGCCGCTCCGTAGAGGGGGGGTTATGTCACAGTGTTGGGTTTGTGTTCCCCAGGTGTCCACTAGATGTCCTCCTTCCCCACGGTGTCATCCACTTTATGAACTGCATTCCCCACAATCCTTGTCTGTACCCTTCACTGCATCATTGCACTCAGCTGTTCCCCATCATCATTGCACTCAGCTGTTCCCCATTATCATTGTTAGTTCTGTGTTATATATACCCTGCCTGTTTAGTGTTTGTTACGGAGTCCTTGTATATTGTCACACCACTTCTGGTAGCCTGTTTTTGCCTGGTCTTGTTTGTTTTCTTGTTTTTGGATTGCCTTTTGGATTTGACCCTTGCCTGGACTAGTTTGTGAGTACGGATTACCCTTTAAATGAAACTGCAATTGGATCTCTGTTTCCCGTGTGTGCATCGGGACAGTTTTATCTTTACACTCTTATCACTTTGGGGCCGTTATCACTAGGTCAAAGAGAAAAATCATCTCTTTGACCTAGCATTCACATAACACTCTATAGACTTCTATAATTCAATATTAGGCTGCTTAGATTAGGTCAGCCGGAACTGGGTACACTTCCCTTAAATCCTGATGTACTCGTTACATCATAAGAAGAATGGCATCTATGCTAATTTTAGTGTCTTTGTTTATCCCGAGGTTTTCCCGCAGCCTGCCGGATCCAGGCCGTTTCCAGATCTGACGAAGGACTTTCGCCTGGACCTGATGACAATGCAGTGCTGAAGTGCCAACTAGCCTCTCCCTCTGGAGGATCCCTATACCACTCTACAGATAAAGCGTTGTGGAATTTTTCGGTTTGCGTACCTACCCAAAGTGATAAGATAAAATAAAATTCTGCATCAAAATTTATAGACAAGACAAGTAGTTTTTTTAGGCATTGTTTGTAAGGAATTACAAACCTGCGCACATATATTCAAACGCACATAACTATAGAATCATTTCTTAATATGCATGTGAATGCCATCAGCGGCTATCACAGGTTCACGTTTAAAGTCTGTTTAGAGAGAACGGTTTCGTCTTAGCGGCCCCTAATTTAATAATAAATGATCATTTAGACGGAAGTGAATCAATCAAAACTAACTTTAGCTGGAAAAAACATTTTTCAAGAACCACTATAAAACCAAACCAATCTCTGTTACCTTAAATTATATGTTTATCTCTGTAAAGCTGCTTTGAAACAATCTACATTGTTAGAAGCGCTATATAAATGAGGATGACTTGACTTGACTTGACTTTGGGTAGGTACGCGAACCGAAAAATTCCACAACGCTTTATCTGTAGAGTGGTATACGGATCCTCCATAGGGAGAGGCTAGTTGGCACGTCAGCACTGCATTGTCATCAGGTCCAGGCAGATCTGGAAACGGCCTGGATCCGGCAGGCTGCGGGAAAACCTCGGGATAAACAAAGACACTAAAATTAGCGTAGATGCCATTCTTCTTATGATGTAACGAGTACATCAGGATTTAAGGGAAGTGTTCCCAGTTCCGGCTGACCTAATCTAAGTAGCCTAATATTGAATTATAAAAGTCTATAGAGTGTTATGTGAATGCTAGGTCAAAGAGATGTGTTTTTAGCCTAGCTTTGAATTGACAGACTGTGTCTGCTTCCCGGACAATGTTAGGAAGATTGTTCCAAAGTTTTGGTGCTAAATAGGAAAAGGATCTACCGCCAGCAGTCGATTTAGATATTCTAGGTATTATCAACTGGCCAGAACTTTGAGATCGCAATAGACGTGAAGGACTATAATGCGTTAAGAGCTCGCTCAAGTACTGGGGAGCTAAACCATTTAGTGTTTTGTAAGTAATCAGAAATATTTTAAAATTTATACGATGTTTAATAGGGAGCCAATGCAGTGTTGACAGAACCGGGCTAATATGGTCGTACTCCCTGGTTCTGGTAAGAACTCTAGCGGCTGAGTTTTGAACTAGCTGTAGTTTGTTTATTAAGCGTGCAGGGCAACCACCCAGTAGAGCATTACAATAATCTAGCCTTGATGTCATGAACGCATGAACTAGTTGTTCTGCATTTGTCAATGAGAGCATATGACGTAATTTAGATATATTTTTAAGATGGAAAAATGCGGTTTTACAGACACTAGACACGTGACTTTCAAATGTAAGATTGGTATCAAAGAGCACACCCAGGTTCCTAACTGACGACGAAGACTTAACAGAGCAGCCATCAATTGTTAGACGGTATTCTAGGTTATTACGTGTGGACGTTTTTTGTCCAATAATTAGAATCTCTGTTTTTTCAGAATTTAGTAGTAGGAAATTACTAGTCATCCAATTTTTTATATCAACTATGCATTCTGATAATTTTGTGAATTGGTGAGTTTCGTTAGGTTTGGAAGAAATATAGAGCTGAGTATCATCAGCATAACAGTGAAAGCTAATTCCATGTTTCCTAATGATATCTCCTAAAGGTAGCATGTACAGAGTGAACAGCAGCTGTCCTAGTACTGAGCCTTGTGGTACGCCATACTGAACTTGTGATCGATAAGACATCTCTTCATTTACTGCTACAAACTGATAGCGGTCAGATAAATATGATTTAAACCATGCTAATGCAATTCCACTAATGCCAACATAGTTTTCTAGTCTATTTAAGAGAATGTTGTGGTCAGGGGTGTCAAATGCAGCACTAAGATCAAGTAACACTAATAGAGAGATACAACCACGATCGGATGATAAGAGCAAATCATTTGTGACTCTAATGAGAGCTGTCTCAGTGCTATTGTGCGGTCTAAATCCTGACTGGAAATCCTCGCAGATACCATTTCTTTCAAGAAAGGAACACAGTTGTGAGGATACTGCCTTTTCTAGTATCTTTGACAGAAAAGGTAGATTTGAGATCGGCCTGTAATTGACTAATTCTGTAGGATCAAGTTGCGTTTTTTTAACAAGCGGTTTAATCATAGCCAGCTTAAAGGTTTTTGGTACGTATCCTAGAAACAAAGACGAATTAATGATGTTAAGAAGAGGATCTATGACTTCTGGAAGCATCTCTTTCAGTAGTTTAGTCGGTATAGGCCGTTTTAGATGAATTAACGAGTTTGCAAAATTCTTCCTCTCCTATGGCAACAAATGAATCAAATTTTACCTCAGGGAGACTATAATGCACTCCCTGGTGTAATGCTGTAGTAGACGGTTGCATAGTTATAATTTTGTCCCTAATATTATCAATCTTATAAGTGAAGAAGTTCATAAAGTCATTACTGCTCTTGGAAACTTCTGGGCTTGAAGCTTTATTTTTCGTTAGTGTAGCCACTTTTTCAAATAAATACCTAGGATTATATTTATTTTCTTCTAATAGGGTTGAAAAATAAGCAGATCTAGCAGCTTTTAAAGCCTCTCTGTAAGCAATCGAGCTCTCCTTCCATGAAATCCGAAATACATCTAGTTTTGTTTTCTTCCAGTTGCGCTCCATTTTTCTAGCTGCTCTCTTAAGGGCCCGGGTGTGCTCGTTGTACCACGGCGTTGGACTATTTTCATTAATCTTCTTTAAGCGCAATGGAGCAACTGTGTCTAAAGTACTGGAAAGGAGAGAGTTAAGTTTCTGTTGCAATATCAAGTTCATCTAAGCTATATGGGATGCTGAGATGATGAAACTGATTAGGAAGATTATTGATAAAGCAATCTGTTGTAAGGACTGGGCTAAGTGGGTGAATCTGAATAACTAAATACATTCTGCTAAAGACCAAAAATCTCTGAATGTAAATTACCCCAAACACACACACACACACACACACACACACACACACACACACACACACACACACACACACACACACACACACACACACACACACACACACATTCCCCCACCAGTGAAGACCACACTCAGGACAGAGCGTGGTGTCCGCTTACAAGACATTTTATGACTGATCGGAATGTCCCAAAGGAAGTGGATTCCAAAGCGAAAAGGAACTTCTTTTCTTTAAAAGACATTTAACCAGATATATTCGATGTGTTTTTTTTGTGTGTCCATTTGCCCATGTCACATTGGAATGACTATGATTTTATCGTAGCTTAAGGTGAATTATAAATTCCTTCATTATGCATTTTAAATATAACTGTCTATTCCCATAACTTGTACACATAGTTCTGGACACCTCCAGAATGCTTTCGGTGTGATCAATCAGAATACGTACAGTAATATCCAGTAAAATATAGTTTACTATGTTTTCCATCTTTGGAGTGAAAAGAGACCAAAACTAACATCACTGGTGTTCTTAGATAACAGCGTTTACGACCCAAAGGAATGTTCACAGAACTGTGGCTCTCTCTGAATTCTAACCAAGGAGGAGAAATGAATCCTGTATTCATATATATATATATATATATGCTATTATATATCCACTTGAGAATTGTATGAACAATGTATCTAAGTTCCCTATTTCATGAGTTGCCTTTTTGTGGTTTGGTCTATGTTTCTCGACAACTCTAATGCGATAATGTTTTAAACTTTGCCAACTAATGTTTAACCAAATCCATTTGTGGCAAGTTTGGTCTCGATAAACTCCAATCTTCATTCCCCATTTGTTAATTGACATTACATTTTGCTAAACTTGTGACGCATTAGTATTATAAGAATTGTGAAGATTCTGCTCTTAAACACCGACGAAATTAGGGTTTCAAATGTCTCTCTCTTAGACAAAGAGCAATAAAAACCAAAGTCCCGCCTGTGAAATTCCAACCCTCTAATTGGCCAAGTCAACAGGAAGAGGCCGGATTTCTCCAAGGTGATAAATGACGCTTCCCCCCTCCGCTCGCTCTGTTACTTCGCCTGTCTTTGTGTCATAATGTAAGGTCTCGCCTCCGGGCGAGCTCTTCGCCTTTCTTTTATTTGTTTCTAGTTTAGTTTGTGTTTTTCAGTCTTAGATAAGTCTCCGTGTTTAATTCCAATCGACGACTGAAAAGAACACCGCGTGACATATCTCATCAGCAAATCCATCTACAAGGGACCTTTAAACGAGCGCGCTCGTTTTGAAGGAGAAACACGCGCACGTGACCACGTGGCGAGAGACGCACACACTCTTCTTCACCAGCCATGCGAAGATGTGACGTTAACTCCGCGTGATTTCCCCGTAGAGATCTTTATTTCTTTTCTTTGTTAGTCAAAGTTTTGTTTTCCGTAGTCGACTCTGTTCACTTCCACAAAGTGAAACGAACTTAGCCGAACTATTTTCCTTTGGTAATGTTACCCCAAAGACTTGGAAACTCCGTTCAACACGCGCGCCAAGCAGCACCCAGTGACGCTTCCTAAAGGACTCCGCTCACGCACGCGCAGGAATGCCGCGACACAGAGAGACCCAGAAACTTAAGTATATCTCTTTATAGAGCTTCTAAGAAGCATTAAGATGATGTTTTCGTGTTGTTACAGACTGGGGACTGTCAGGGGGAATGTTGCCAATGCTCTCTCTCTCTCTCTCTCTCTTCCTCTTCCCCTCTCACACGTGTTTCCATTGTCCACACTCTATGCATTTCTCGTTCATCGATGCCTTATCGTGTATTGTTGTTTATTATGTTTGTAAATACATATATCCCATGTAACCGTAGTAAATACATAAGTAGTTCTGGCTTATTAAATTCATTATATTCATCTGATTGATGTACTGCCTTTTGGCTCATTTTCAAGTTCCTTAAGTGCCAAAAGATCTTATAGCAACAAGCTTACAAATTAAAGATACTTTAAAGAGTATGTGTTTATAGGGCAGGAAACCCAATTCTTGTGGCCACAGAATTGCTTTTCCTGAAATCCTATAAAGTAAGATGATATTGTGGAGTCCCACAAATATTAGTCTGACAATTGAGCTAATTAATTTAGCCTGTTTTGTAAGACGTGGTCCGTGTAGTTAATTGCATAAACTCCTGGTTAAACATTGACGTAGCTACTCAATTGTAAAAAACCTAAAGCATATTTAATCATAAGTGCTATTTGATAATATGTCATGGGAGTCGAAAAAACAGACGAATATTTCCTGTTTTATTTTGCACGACGCAGCGAAGCAATCCCGCCAGACGTGTTTGTTAAAATATAGCACCAAAAAAATCCAAAACCTAAAAACATTTTTAATCATAAGTGCTATTTGATAAATGTTATTTGGATCCGAACGACAGACGTATAATTCCTGTTGTCCATATTAGTGTGTGGAAGCGAAGAAATCCTTCCGTGCACACGTGTGTCGAATAGAAAAAACCCGCCGAGGTTTAAAATTCATAAGCGAACACGTGTGAATCATAGCGCTAATTGTTGTATGTGGGAATCGAAAAACCGATGCCTAATTCCTGTTGTCCCTATGTGTGTGTGTAGAAAAAATTCCTGCCACGCCGTTTTGTGAAATATAGCCGAAGAAAAAGAAGAAGAAGAAGAAGAAGAAGAAGAAGAAGTTTTATTTATATAGCGCCTTTCCAAAGCTCAAGGTCGCTTTACATGGTACCTTTATAATACATTTAACACTGACGCACAACTTTACAATCACAAAGGACACATATAATCACATTTAGGCGAAGTACATGTTAAACAGATATGTTTTTAACTGTGTCTTGAAAGCAGTCACTGATGAGATATTTCGAAGTGAAAGGGGCAGTGAATTCCATAATGTTGGCGCATTAACACTGAATGACCTTCCACCTACTGTAGATAATCGAAAACGAGGGATGGACAGTAAACCAAGTTCAGTTGATCTGAGAGAGCGTGCAGGACGGTAGGTGAAAAGTAGATCAGACAAATATGGGGGTGCAAGACCGTTTAATGCCTTCTATGTTAAAAGCAATACCTTAAAGTGGATACGTGATGAAACAGGTAACCAGTGAAGGTCATGAAGCACCGGAGTAATGTGAGAAGAACGCCTGGTGGAGGTGAGAACTCTTGCTGCTGAGTTTTGGACGTACTGCAATCTTGCAATAAGTTTTTTGGGAAGGCCAAAAAATAAAGCATTGCAATAATCCAGACGTGATGTGATTGATGCATGAATTAAGAGTTCGGCGTCAGCTAAAGTGAGAGATGGTCTTAGACGAGCAATATTTCGAAGATGAAAGAAAGAGTTTTTAACAATAGAAGAAATATGAGAGCCAAAAGACAGAGTTGAGTCAAATAAGACACCGAGGTTGCGAGTCAGTGATGAAGGCTTTATATGGAAACCATCAATAAATGAAGAAATGAACGAAGAAAAAGAAAAAAAACCCGCTGAGATTTTATTTTGGATAAGTGTGATCTTACAGAAAACAAAGCGTCTGCACGCTCAAATTTGAATCACACATGGAAGCAGGCTGGTTGTTATTCCGCTGACAAACACTAGAGGGCAGCACTGAGGCCTAAGTGCTTGACAGTTCTCGAATTACGCACCGCCCCCTGACTTTACCCTCCATGAGCGAAATAGCGCCATCTCGTGGACACTAGTAACGAGGTCGTCCTTTCCTAAACAATCTCTCTCATCACAATTTCAGATTTTTCCACTGAATTTCTGAAATTGTGTTTCTAACTTTCAATGCATGTGCAAGTTCCAGTTTTACTAACATGATTTCACTCCTGACTGTGTACACTTATTTTGAATTTGGTTCAAACCACAGTTGAATTTAAAATGTAAAAGTAAGCAGTAGCAGTTTCTGATGACCACTTAGGAGGAATGCGCCCCTTGTGGCCTCCCCCTCTACGTCAGCTCATCACTTAGTTCCTAACATCATTCTTTTCTGAAGTGGCTTTCTCCCAGTTGGTTTTATTTTGGTTATTATCATTGATACCTCACCGTAGTCGTGATCATCATCAAATATAATGCCAACCTTTAATTTCCTACACTTAATCAAATTTGGTTTGAAACAAACAAATTTCAAGATCAATTTGAATTAAGTCTCCTTTCCTGTTGGGAATGGTTTTATGGCTTTATTTCTATATTTCCCTTTTCAAATTATTATTAATAATTTTGATTTGATACGTTACGTTATGTATTTGATACGTTATGACAACTGTATCCTTACTATTCTAGAAGTTACTTAACATCTATGCATACGCTTGATTTGAATTGTATTTAAACCAGTTTGAATGCAATTTAAATCAAGTTCTCTGTCAGCCAGGTTGACCACTAGGAGGAAGTGGCCCAAACCCTTAGTGGCCCAAACGCGCCACTACAGCTTGCTTCCTCCTGTGCTCTTCCTGCTGCACTTAATCTCTTCTCTGAATGGAGGCTAGGTTGTTCTGATAATTAACATTGTCATAATTCCCTTTTTGTTTGAACCATAATTTTAGTAAAGCCGTTGCCTTTGATGACTTTTCTACAAAAAAAAATAGACACTCAACTTGATTTAGATAGAGAGAGCTTTAATTCACGTTGAGGTTCACTGGTCCTTCATCCTGTTTTGTGTTTGTAGGTAGAAATTTCTCTCGTGCTGTGGTGATTTGACAGTCATCTCTGCTTGGGGTCCAGCAAGCTGGTTCGTCTGACCTGCGTCACCAGCGCTGACTGAGCACGAGTCTCGGACTTTCCTGTATTTCTCCGTTGGTGCGGCCCGCAACACGACATCACCAATTTGGCACTGCCGGTTGTGTTCAAAGTCAAGTTGCGTGAGGGCACACATCGGTACAGATATACGGAAGGGCCCGAGAGACTGCTGTCAAGTGTTTGGGGACTACAGAAAAATCCAACCACGATGCTGACTCCAACCTGAATGACCTCATTTCACCCCAGGGAAACTAGAAAAGGTATTAAATCCATCCAATTAGTATTGGCCACAGAATCTAGAGATTCCCCCGGTCATTGAAGTGTTTGGCTCCCTCCTCCTCTCCGAGCCACAAATCGCAGGCTTAGGCCTCCTCTTCCCCTGTAACACTTCCTGTGTACTATTAACGCCATTTCATTACAGACCTTTCCATCTTGGATGGTTGCATGTTACTTCAAACTTTGCTATCTTGCCATTGCTGTTTTCTGTTGTGCTCTGTTCCTTTCAGTTCACCTAGAGACAGAACCTATCTGAGACAACAAGGAACGCTGAATAATAGTTTGACAACCAAGCCGTTAGCATCAACAGGTGACCCCTAAGCTACCGCCCCGTTAAAAATCTTTATTCAGGCCCATGCTGACCTACCCAAATTGTCCCACCAAATGATTTAACTGTCGGCATCAGTTAACCAAAATTTTCATACGCGGCATAGCCCGTTTTATAGCTTGTTAAACGTAGAATGAACCTGCATACAGATACAGATACAGATAGCTTTATTAATCCCCAAGGGGCAATTCAGTTCCATTGGTCTCTCTCTGTGTGTGTGTTGTGTTCCTCTCGCCCACAGTGAAGCCAGTATGTTCCGGTCCTACAGTCCCACAACCCGCTGGGACAACCTGGAGACATGGCTGAGATTCATGACACCTCCATTCCTGACCAAGGTCGCCAGTGACTCAGAGCCCCGAACCAAGAGCATTGCAGACGTGGACAGGCTGATGACGCACAAACCAAGCCAAAGCTCCCACGACAAAGACCGGTCAGACACGTCAACCTCACTTGCCAGCTCATCGCACAAGCACGTCTCCACGAAAGGAGCCGCATCGCCCTGGAGCACGAAGTTGCAACGCTAAGGATGCAAGCCGAGGATGACAACGACCCCGAGCTACAGAAGGAAGTGGAAAGACTTCAAACTGCCCTATCTGATCTTCATCTGCACATAGACCAAAGAGTGCAGTCAGAGAAAAGAACCAGAGAGGAACTCAACGAGAAACTCCGACAAAAGTGAAGCCCCTTGCAAAGAGCAGAGACTGAACTTAAAGAGACTCAAAAGCCACGGCCTGCGAAAGAAACTCGCAAGAGGCCCGTGCTACCATCCACAAGCTCGTTCAGCAGAGACAAGATCTCGAACACGAACTTGACACCGTTCACACAGAGTTGAAACCCTCTTATAGACTGCAGAAGGACCGGGAAGGGGAAACGCACACCACAAAGTTTCCCTGACCAGCCAGTCCGCACCTTTCAGCCAAGAACCCAGAGCTGTACAGGGGGGTGAAAGCCCACTGTTCAAAACATCACCAGCAAGCCCACAAGAACCCCCGTCAGCAGCGAGGGGGGAAGAGCCTTTCCAGGAGAGCCCCGGCCACTAACCACGGCATGGCTCCCAAAAGACTTAACAAGCTGGCCAGAAACATCCCTATGTTCACTCCGAACCATGCAGGAGGCCACAACGTGCACGCCATCCGCAGAACATTGACTTTCACTTACAAACTGTTACCAACGTCACCGCGTGGGACAGATTGTACCTGCTCAGAATCACGTCCAGTCGTGATGCGCGCAGCTTCCGCGACCGTCAACCAGAGACAGTCAAGTCGGACTACCAGCCGCTGCGGCAGGCCTTCACTAAAGAATTCTCTGATCCAGAATCAGACCAAAGACTAATCACAGCCATGGACCTCAATCAGTCCGGCATGGAGGATGATTTCAACTTCAGAACTTTGTCTCTCCGAAATCTGCACCCCACAGTGAGTCATCATCTAGACATCCTGGCCTGACCACATAGCATGACTACTCAACAGCTAAAAGAAGCTTACACAAAGCAAAAGACTGTGTCCGAAAAGACTTTGAAAAAACCCACAATCTACTCTGTCTCTGAGCCATCTCAGAGCTGCCTCTAGAGGGCGCCCCACAACACCATAGCCCTGTTTACAGAGAGTCAAGACCGTTCCAGGCCAACAGAGGGCAGCACTACTGCGATGGTGCTCGTCCAAGACACCAGAGCGAGGGTTTTGACAGATTCTGGGACCTGCAACAACCACCCGACCACCCAAAAGGTGGAGCCACATGGGAAACAGACCAATGGCCCAGAAAGAGCCGAGCCCCATCGACCAGACCATCAAGCCCAGACAGCCCAGAGCGGAACCCCTCTTGACATGCCACTTGTAAGCACAAGTCTGAACCCACATCAGAAAAAAAAAGTGCCGCCACATCTGAGACAGCTGAGACCCTGAAGTCGCTGAAAGAGCTTCTTCACAAAAGACTTTCCAAAGGAGACAAGAGGGACGAGACGGACATCCTATGTCTAAGCGTAAGACCTGAACCAGGCAACCAGAACACTGCTCGTCAGCCTCAGAGCACAGAGCTAACTGTCACATCACAAAATGACAGCATCACCCAGTCACCACAGCTGACAGCTGCCCAGCCTGAGCAGGACGGCACAAGTTCCCATGTTTTGGCTACCTGCCTCCGCAGCAAACCACATGAGACCGGCCCTAACCGCCCATCGATCACCACACCAGCCCCTACGCTAAGACTCCTGGGGAACCTGATCGAAAAGGGGGGGTGGCCCGGAAACTCTACCTAGCCATCACTTTGGAAAATGAGGTGAGCCTGGAAGCCCTGGTAGACACCGGCTCAGACCTCACTTTAATGTCAGCTCAGCCCTTTGAAAGACTCGGCACTAAAGCTAAGAGCAAAGATCGAACTCTTATACCCCAAACGTGACAGCTGAACGTGCAGTCGTACAGCCAGACTCCAAGGTCACAGAGTTCCCAGGAACTCCAGCAGCCATCCATGGGTACACAGCCTCAGCACCAAGTCAAGATTCAAGTTCGCTACCCTGCACCTTCCAGCTCGCCAAAGACCAAAATACTGCTGCGCAGCGATGCGTGAACTGAATACAGAAGGCCTCTAACACAGAAGGCCTCCTCAGAAAGGGTCCCTAAGATCCCATTGATTCCGAACTGCAAAACCAGAAGGCACACAGAATGAACACAATGCAAGACTCTGTAAAAGGGTCCCTGATCAGCATAGGACATAGAACTTGTAAAAGTAGATGAAAATGTGTGCTCAAAGAGTTGCAAAACTCTGCATTCGTAAAATTAGAATTTTACTGATTTAAAAATCTTAAATGGACGTGTAAATCTCAACGGCCAACAGACTATGAACGACTCTTTTGAAACAAACAGTTTCTAGATGCTGGTTGAATTGGCACTGCTAAACATTTCCATGACAATGAAAGGTTACAGGAAACACTAGCTCCAAATAAGGCATACGTCACCTTGACGCCATAGTGTAGGAAAACCACCTGAGTTTAAACTACTATAAACCTACAGGTGTGCATTTGATCATTGCGATCCAAACGGAACACAACATGCGATAAGCATTTTGATCACTGGTTGCTGGCTTGTCTAAATGCAGATAAAACAATAGCTGGAATTGACATCTCTACTGTAAGTGAAAGAGTCTTAGATTTCCAACTAATATAAGTAAGTTCAGCAGTAAAGCGTAAGTCTGTTTGACAAAAAAAAAAAAAAGCAGCTCGTAAACTGTACCGATATCTATCCTGCTTTGGTTAAAGAAATCCAAATTGCAGTATTGCTAAACCTGTTTCTGACAAAGAAAGCTCAGGACAGTGTTATATATACGTAGACCTGGGTGATGCTCCCCTTTCTACAATGTAAAGGCCTTACAAATTATTGTTAGATTGATGTAATTCACCTAAAAATTTTAGCTGCATCTACAAGCAGAGAGCTACCTAGCGATCAAAACTGTTCACTCGCTGAAGAGCCAGCATTTATGCATGAGAGGGACGTAACTACATAGGCTTAGACAAACTTTGACTTACAGCAAATCTATTTCCTTACTCTGTAAACAAATAGAATAAGTTGTGTAAAGTAAAGAGAAGAGTTCCATGAGTAAAATTAGCAAATGCCAAAACACATTTGCATTTTACTAAATGTAACATCAAGTTCTTGAAAGACTTAAAGTATAGGCGCCCCCTTTTAACCCGTTTAAACATGCATAACTCATTAAAAAGGTGCAGACATTCTTCAGGTACTGTCGAATTGTTCTGACATGCTCTGGTTCCCATGACAACGACTTGTCGCAGGAAGTGCTAACTCGTGATGTCACTTTGTAAACAATCCAGCCTAGGTGGCTAAGCTAACCTAACCTAGCGTCCATCCAGCTTAGGCTAAGCTAACCTAACCTAGCATCCATCCATCCAGCTTAGGCTAAGCTAACCTAACCTAGCATCCATCTAGCTTAGGCTAGGCTAACCTAACCTAACATCCATCCAGCTTAGGCTAAGCTAAATAATAACTTCTACAGTTAGCAGTTAGCATCATTTACTTGAAGCCTTAATTACAGCTGCTGTTTATACAGCCCAAAGTATTCTAGAATACTTTCTTTAACCCCAGTTAGGGTTTGTAATTCTTCACTTTCTGTACTTTCAATTCTGCTCAGCTAAAGTTCAACTTCACTAGTTTAGGCATAGTCCTTGCTGAGCACTGTAGGCTAAATCGCCAATTAAACTTAAGCTTAAGTACATGTAAAATGTGTAGCTAAAGAAGAATCTGTATAGTAATGAGAATTTTCATCAGCATGTTGACTAAACCTTTGAAGGGACACACAGAGTGGTCGTGAACACGCAACCGCTGTAACCCACCATGGAGTGTTGGTCCAAGCGAATTCAAAGTTTAGTCACTAGTGCTACTGACTATTCTCACATTCAGATCATTCCCGCTGTTTTGACCACTCACCTACGTTTTATTTTTATTTTTACTTTAATAATAATAGCAGTCAGCTATTACCTTGTCTTTTCGGTCATCTATATGATCCAATTCCATTTCCTCTCTTGTTGGAATGTGGTTCCATTTCCCATAGGGCCCAGAAAGGAAACAGAGACACCTTTATTTGTGATTTTGTTTATTTTCAACAAGTGCACTCATTTTTATGACCCTGCGACACAAGTAATTTCAACGATTACTAGGGCATAACTATAGTCCTGAGGATTGATAATAAGCATAATTTGAAAAGGAAAGCTGTCCTTTTTCCCCCTATCATCCACTTCGTCAAGCCGTAGTGAACCACTACAAAAGTCCAGAGAAATAATTTAGTCATAAGAACCATCTTAAGTCATTTATTTAATCTCGGATAGGCCCTTTTCAGGAAATACTATCGGAAACCAACATAAGTCTTAGCCTCCTAACATCCACAGCTAAGATAAGGATACAAGACACACTTCACTAGCTAGATACACGTGAAACGCATAGCTTTATGCTACATTCCTAGCGAACCCATTAAACCTTGGTTCTGAACTTTTAGGGTCATGCATTAGTCTCACCACAAGTGCGACAAAATGTCACAGAGCCTCTGCTTAACCTGACCTTAACGTTCCAGCTTACCAAAGACTATGACAAACAATGGACACTATGAGAAACCACCTCTCATACCCCTCCAACCACACACGAACGCCGTCTGCACCCACCGACAACCAATGCCCCAGACAACCGACGTCAACCGGCACATGCTGCGTGCACAAGACAACATTCAGCGTTCTGCACTTGATGCCATCTCTGCGCCACAGCTTGTGGTGCCACAGTCCAAAAGGGGGGTCATGCCAATGTATGCCCATGACGCACCATGTGCTGCACACCGCAGCACCAGAGACACTTGCAAGACACCGAACCAAGTGGCATACCGGCTTCCTCAAAAGCGGAAAGACTGTCCTAGCCAACCAAGGACGACACTCGCTGAAATTTTTCCTCCCTTTCTCTTTCTCTCTCCCTTTCACTTTTACCAGGATGCTGCTGTGCCTCCAGCCAACCAGAGGGCAGCCGCAATCGGACATCTCACCAGGTCCGGCATCAGGCATCGTCCTAAGGGAACAACCAGGACTCCTTTTCTGCCGGACCCGCACTCAGAAAGTGTATGTGCCACCTGATCCTCGCAACGCCTACAGAACACAATACAGCTGGGTAGGGGCCGATGGACAGAAGACACCCTCACTCACGCTGAGGCCGATGTCGAGCACATGCTCAACGAACTTGAGAAAATGACCATCACACAAGCGGAGTTAGGTGGACACAACCACCGCTCCAAACAGTTCCGGGGAGCTTTGCCCGGAGCCGCCGCCACTCTGTTTAACACTTGTATGTCCAGTGTGAATACAGTGAACCTAGCCACCGTGAGGCGGCATGCAGCCGAAATCCAGACAGAGATTCCACAGATAAAAGAGCAACTCGCAACACAGAGTGCATCCCTGCAGACCATCGACAAGACACTAAAGGGGATTGTGGTAATTTTCAACACTCACAGCGTTCTGCTGACCCAGAGATTGAACACCATGAAACAGCTGTTTACTGTCTTCCAGAATGACTTTGCTCAAACTCAGCTGGTAACAGCCCTGATAATAGACACGCTGCTGGAGGTGAACTCCTCCATTGACAGCCTAGCCATGGGTAGAAATCCACCGCACCGGATACCCTTAAGCCTTGTGCAAACCGTGCTGGCTTCCGCCATCACCACGCCAGCTGTCTCTCTACAAATACACCTTGCCTATTCGCTGGCTAGTGCCAGCCCACTCTGCGTCGACCTCAAGCAGAGAGAAGTGGGTTTTGCTCCGTAACTTACCCATCATACAGCCAAGCGAATTGACATTTATCCTATCGACACAGCCCTCCAAGCTTTGTCTCAACTGCCCTACTTAACCACCACACCTGCTGTCCAATCCTGGATTGCGGCCGACCCTACGCTGGGTACCTCTATCAACCACACCCAGACGCTCGACAGTCATCCTGCGCAAGAGGCTCAACGAGGTGCGAATATCTACAGCCAAGCCCACGGGACCCTCAGGAAGAGGGTACCACGCTGGGGGCTGCGTCGAACTTAATCAAGCTGAGCCCTCAGCCTCAGCCTGAGAGCACCTGCTACCCGATCATCATGATTCACCTGTCATCCGTCCATTGTGATGAGTGTTGTCCGATTAAGTCCACACAGGGACTTCATCAGACAAAAAGGGGGACTGTAAGGACTGGGCTAAGTGGGTGAATCTGAATAACTAAATACATTCTGCTAAAGACCAAAAATCTCTGAATGTAAATTAACCCAAACACACACACACACACACACACACACACACATTCCCCCACCAGTGAAGACCACACTCAGGACAGAGCGTGGTGTCCGCTTACAAGACATTTTATGACTGATCGGAATGTCCCAAAGGAAGTGGATTCCAAAGCGAAAAGGAACTTCTTTTCTTTAAAAGACATTTAACCAGATATATTCGATGTGTTTTTTTTGTGTGTCCATTTGCCCATGTCACATTGGAATGACTATGATTTTATCGTAGCTTAAGGTGAATTATAAATACCTTCATTGTGCATTTTAAATATAACTGTCTATTCCCATAACTTGTACACATAGTTCTGGACACCTCTAGAATGCTTTCGGTGTGATCAATCAGAATACGTACAGTAATATCCAGTAAAATATAGTTTACTATGTTTTCCATCTTTGGAGTGAAAAGAGACCAAAACTAACATCACTGGTGTTCTTAGATAACAGCGTTTACGACCCAAAGGAATGTTCACAGAACTGTGGCTCTCTCTGAATTCTAACCAAGGAGGAGAAATGAATCCTGTATTCATATATATATATATGCTATTATATATCCACTTGAGAATTGTATGAACAATGTATCTAAGTTCCCTATTTCATGAGTTGCCTTTTTGTGGTTTGGTCTATGTTTCTCGACAACTCTAATGCGATAATGTTTTAAACTTTGCCAACTAATGTTTAACCAAATCCATTTGTGGCAAGTTTGGTCTCGATAAACTCCAATCTTCATTCCCCATTTGTTAATTGACATTACATTTTGCTAAACTTGTGACGCATTAGTATTATAAGAATTGTGAAGATTCTGCTCTTAAACACCGACGAAATTAGGGTTTCAAATGTCTCTCTCTTAGACAAAGAGCAATAAAAACCAAAGTCCCGCCAGTGAAATTCCATCCCTCTAATTGGCCAAGTCAACAGGAAGAGGCCGGATTTCTCCAAGGTGATAAATGACGCTTCCCCCCTCCGCTCGCTCTGTTACTTCGTCTGTCTTTGTGTCATAATGTAAGGTCTCGCCTCCGGGCGAGCTCTTCGCCTTTCTTTTATTTGTTTCTAGTTTAGTTTGTGTTTTTCAGTCTTAGATAAGTCTCCGTGTTTAATTCCAATCGACGAGTGAAAAGAACACCGCGTGACATATCTCTTCAGCAAATCCATCTACAAGGGACCTTTAAACGAGCGCGCGCTCATTTTAAAGGAGAAACACGCGCACGTGACCACGTGGCGAGAGACGCACACACGCTTCTTCACCAGCCATGCGAAGATGTGACGTTAACTCCACGTGATTTCCCCGTAGAGATCTTTATTTCTTTTCTTTGTTAGTCAAAGTTTTGTTTTCCGTAGTCGACTCTGTTCACTTCCACAAAGTGAAACGAACTTAGCCGAACTATTTTCCTTTGGTAATGTTACCCCAAAGACTTGGAAACTCCGTTCAACACGCGCGCCAAGCAGCACCCAGTGACGCTTCCTAAAGGACTCCGCTCACGCACGCGCAGGAATGCCGCGACACAGAGAGACCCAGAAACTTAAGTATATCTCTTTATAGAGCTTCTAAGAAACATTAAGATGATGTTTTCGTGTTGTTACAGACAGGGGACTGTCAGGGGGAATGTTGCCAATGCTCTCTCTCTCTCTCTCTCTCTTCCTCTTCCCCTCTCACACGTGTTTCCATTGTCCACACTCTATGCATTTCTCGTTCATCGATGCCTTATCGTGTATTGTTGTTTATTATGTTTGTAAATACTATTATCCCATGTAACCGTAGTAAATACATAAGTAGTTCTGCCTTATTAAATTCATTATATTCATCTGATTGATGTAGTGCCTTTTGGCTCATTTTCAAGTTCCTTAAGTGCCAAAAGATCTTATAGCAACAAGCTTACAAATTAAAGATACTTTAAAGAGTATGTGTTTATAGGGCAGGAAACCCAATTCTTGTGGCTACAGAATTGCTTTTCCTGAAATCCTATAAAGTAAGATGATATTGTGGAGTCCCACAAATATTAGTCTGACAATTGAGCTAATTAATTTAGCCTGTTTTGTAAGACGTGGTCCGTGTAGTTAATTGCAATCAACTTGTGGTTAAGTGCAAGGATACACAGACATGCATGCAGGTAAAATGACATATCATCCCTTATCGGGAGTTTTATTAACAAGTAAGACTGATCTAATCCAAACATGTATGAATAATTATTAATTACCAATTATTAATTATGATATGCAAATTCCCCACGGATTAGATCCGCCCCAGAGTCTTTACACTGTAGTGGCAAAAGTGATAGGTCTAACATACTTGTAACACGGAGTTGGCTTTGCAGCCTTGGCTAAATGTAATTTACATGAGACTAGATAATGATATGAGATGTTGTAGCTCTGCTGCAGAATTTCAACAGCATCAACATTGATTCCATGTGATAATATTAGATCTAGAGTATGATTACGACAATGAGTAGGTCCTGACACGTGTTATCTAACTCCAATAGAGTTAAGAATGTATTTAAATGCCAATCCCATTGCATCTTTTTCATTATCTACATGTATATTAAAATCACCAACAATTAGGACTTTATCTGCAGTCAATACTAATTCTGATAGAAAGTCAGCAAATTCTTTGATAAAATCTTTATGGTGCCCTGGTGGCCTGTATACAGTTGCCAGTAGAATTGTCAAACTTGATTTATCGTTTACATTATATATTTTTACATTAAGCACCAACACTTCAAAATAAGTATATTTAAAACTAGAATTTTTAATGGTTTTGAAAATATTACTATTAATTACAGCAACACCTCCCCCTTTGCCTTTCAGGCGAGGTTCATGTTTATAACAGTAATCATGGGGGGTGGACTCATTTAAAGTAATGTAATAGTTTGGTTTTAGCCAGGTTTCTGTCATACACAGCACATCTAGGTTATAATCTGAAATCATATAATTAACTATGAGCGCTTTTGAAGTAAGGGATTGGATATTCAGCAACCCAAGCTTTATCGTTTATTCATCTGTATTATATCTATTTTTTATTTGTTGAATATCAATTACCTTTTTAACCTTAGATCGGTTTGGAAGTTTTTTGGATTTCCAAATTCGGGGAACAGACACAGTCTCTATAAGATGATATCTAGGTGAAAGAGGCTCTATGTGATGGGATTTATCTGACCTTGGTGACGCGAGGCCGCTAGCAGACGGTCGGTTTAGCCAGTTTGTCTGCTTCCTGACCTGAGCCCCAGATTGTCATGTTTTGTCTCTAAGACTATGAGCCAAATTACTAGAGAGAAGAGCAGCACCATCCCAGTAGGGATGAATACCATCTCTTTTCAACAGGTCAGGTTTGCCCCAAAAACTTTTCCAATTGTCTATGAATTCTATATTATTTTGCGGACACCACTTAGACAGCCAGCCATTGAGTGATGACAATCTGCTAACTATCTCATCACTCCTTCGAACAGGAAGGGGGCCAGAGCAAATTACAGTGCCTGACATCGTACTTGCGAGTTCAAACACCTCTTTAATATTAATTTTGGTGATCTCCGACTGGCGGAGTCGAACATCATTAGTGCCGACGTGAATAACAATCTTAGAGAATTTACGATTAACATTAGCCAGCACTCTTAAATTTGCTTTGATGTCAGGCACTCTGGCTCCCGGCAAACATGTGACTATGTTGGCTGGTGTCCCTATTTTCACGGTCCGTGTGATCGAATCACCAATTACCAGGGCACAATCAACAGAATTCTCAGTGGGTGTTTCACTGAGTGGGGCAAATCGATTTGTTATGGTAATTGGAACGGAAGAGTGGTTTTGATCCGCGACTAGAGCGATCCCTCACCGTCACCCATTTGTCTTGCTGCACAGGCAATAATTCAGCCGGAGCCGAATCATGTAAAGAGTTCACTATGCTAGGCTAGCGAGTTACTAGCGTGTTGTGCTAACAATAATGGAAGCTAGCGATGTCAGGTTAATCTGAGATGTTGTCTAGTAGTATAAACAACTAGAAATGGTAGTAAATGATGGTTCAAAACAGAAAGAAATACAAAGCTAATACGAGGCTAAGACGGAGCTTACAGCCTTGAAGCAAACAAAACACAGCAGGCAGCTAGGCAGACAGGAGCAATCGATCAGGATCAGCAATCGATCAGGTGACTCTGAGTGCCTTTGTTGTAGTGAATGGGACCGGGTATTGCTATCGATGTCAAGGCTTGATGACAATGAAAAGCTTTGCGTCACTACCACAGAAGATTTCTCTGCCCTACTACACCCGGCAGTTGTCGATTTTTTTTTCCTGTTGTGACAAGATCAACTGGAAGAAAGTAAGTGATTTTGTAATAACCATAATGCATAGTTCAATGTAATTGTAATTTGTCATTTGTAAAAGGAATGTAATTTGTCAATACACGAAATATGCACACATGCCAATTGACACAGCACCCTTGTAATAGCCTTGCATGATCACCTGTTTACTTGTAGCCTAGCTATTCATACAAAGTTTTCTGTGCTCTTAGTCAATACAGGTTGGTGTCCTACCGCATAGTATTGGAGTGGGCCCTAAAGGGAGAAACTTTGGGTAGAAGCAATCGTAAACCATTGCCATCATGTGTGGTTTGTGCCATTCGAAGAAAATATCCCTCAGAGACTGGTGTCTATGTGGGATTTCAAGAGGCGGAGGAGGCAATGGAAATTTTATAAGTAAGTATGTGCTAACACCAATCATATAAAGTAATTAGCCTATACTACGTCTTTATCATACACAACTGTCGACAAAATTCATAAACTAGATATATTCAAATCTATTACAAGATTAAAAGTAGAATTTTTTTGTTGTGTTGGTATTACTGTATATGTTGCATAGACTATATCTGTGAATAAAGATATGTAACAACATAACATAAAAGAGCAAACCACGAATATCAGAGTAGAAGTAGTATTGTCCATGACTACATTATTCTGTATTCACTTTGCATATTCTACTCAGCCTGTCTGATAATTTGACACTGGTCTGTGAAACTACACTGCCTTACAGCTTCTTCTCTGCCCACACAGGTTCCATCCTTTGACCTCTTACAAGACAGCAGAGCTTTATTTCATCCGGAAAATATGTGAAACCTTGATTTGCTTTTTATTTATTGTAATATTTTATACTTCAAATACGTTATTGCATATTATTGTATGAGATTGAACACCTTTTACTGTACAACTTGTAGGCCTACACAAGGCAGGTTAGCACAGGACAAATAAGAGAACAAGAGAAATTACAAACTGATAAATATTATTTATTTTACACTAGCTGTATAACAATAACAAAAACAATATACAATAATTATAACAAAAAAGGCACTTTGGGTGGCAGTGGAGACAGAGTGAAAAGCAGGCCTATGGAATGCTAGGTGGGTGGGGTGGGTGACCATGTATTTATTTATAACCATATCATACCATTATGAGTCTGGACCTGTGAACCTTGATGTGTGTCCGGCAATGACATCCTCCTTCAAGGGTTTTGAAACTCTGAAGATGTTAGCAGCCAAATGGGGAACTTTGAAATGGGATAAAGGGTCTTGGTATTTCACTGATGGATCCAGCCTTCTCTGAATGACTCCATCCATCAAGTCTTTCCTGAAAGTCTGTGTTGTTACCTGGTAGACAGGTTTGGAAATACATTGTTTGGATTGTTTTTGGAAAATCACATTGTGTCTTTGGAGGTCTGAAATGAAAACCAGTATGACTGAGGAGTTTGGTCTGTTATTATTCTGATCTGCAGTCTATATTATTTCATGCCAGTTATACCAGCAAAAGTGTTATGTTGTAAAAGATAAACATGGTCATTTATATATTTAGGCAATACATTTCATACTGATCATTACTGACATGTGTATGACTGAAAACTCTGAAGTATCAGGAGGATATAATGTTCAATTTAATGTTGTTTGTACTTACCAGAAGCTGTTTTTGATTGTTCTCGTTTTGTTTCGTGGTTCTCATTATGGTCCATTACTGCCAACATTGTTCGCGCTTGCATTGATGCATATTCAAAGTGCAGTCTTTTGGGACAGTATTTGAGAAGGGCATTATAGAATACCTCAAGTTGTCCTGGTGAACAGAATTTAAGACAGTACAAATTAGAAAATACTGTATAAACAATACATGTAACATAGATTACAAGATGTGTGCATGATCTGTTGAAAATTGGCTTTATGTAATGTTCATCACTACTGTGGTGCAATATTATCACCTAATACATTGTAAAACAGTTTCACAGAAATAGTTCCCACAGAAACTAAAATGTAAGGAGCCAATTCACTAGCTGTGAAGTGTTTGATAAACATACCTGTGTGTTTGAACAGTGCCATTTGTTCCAGGTCTTTCAGTAGGAGTGCATTCATGACCACTTCATAAGGGGCCTTGTAGGCAGGGGAGTCTTCAGCCAACCACTTCTTCCTCCTTTGCTCGTCGGCTGGCAGCTCAGTGTGGTAGCATTTATGTTCCATTCCATCATCTTCCCAGCGATGGACCCCACAGATATGATGGAGAATTGACTTCCATCGTCTCAGCAATTCTTCACAGTAACAATAGAGCACAGGCAGATATCTTATCAGCATTGTCATAACATACAGGATGAAAAACTCATTTTAACATAAACAGACCCTAATAAATAAAATCGATGTCCTAAGGTGATGTGTGCAAGCCAGCAGTGACTTTCCACTGTGCATTATACCCGCTTACAATATGCACATGAGAAATAAATTAGACTTTTAGAATAATTTAGAAATTAGAATGAATAAATTAGACAATATGTGTGTGTGTGTGTGTGTGTGTGTGTGTGTGTGTGTGTGTGTGTGTGTGTGTGTGTGTGTGTGTGTGTGTGTGTGTGTGTGTGTGTGTGTAATGTATGATTGTGTACCTTTGGATCTCCTTTTGATGAGCTACAGCTCCACCAAATGTGATTGCCCAGACTCTTTATCCAAGGAACAAGGTCCATGCAGTTCTTGCGATTGGATGCCAAAACCATTTTATTTATTAAAATATGGAAGAACATTATAACAACAGTGTACTTCAGAAAATGCTTATTCTGGTAATTGTGATACACTGAGAAACCAGACAGCACAGCAGAAGTATCAGGAGTTTTGCACAATATCTTATACTGACATACAATAGACAAACCTTTTCCAGTATGGATCAAACTGGTGTTCTATATTTGGAAAATCCTCCCTCATTATTTTCCTGATAGAGGGATGTCTGTCGGTTGTGACAACCTTTACATCGATCCCTTCTTCTAGGAGCTTTTCCAGTCCTTTCTTGAAACCCATTGGCTCCATGGCAACAGAACTTTTGGCCTGGGTCACCTAGAGGGAACAAATACGTGTTTACTGCCAACTGTACAGATTTGGACATTATATTTCTGATAAGACTTTTCAGAACAATGACTGAAGGTCTGGATCTATTATTATATTTATTATTGATCATTTTTACCTGAATCAGCTCAAATGTTACAATCTGATAGGTGGAGTCATCCATGTAGGAATATGTTGTGTATTTGCATGAATGACCTGGGCTATCACTTCTCCCATCTCCGCAGATCTGCACTCCCTCACCATCCAGAGTCTGGAAGATGAGTCTTGCTCTTATAGTGTCCTCCTGCGCCTTGTATTGTTCTGCAATAACTGGAATCAGGTAGCTGGACTGTTTGCTGTAGTAGGTGGTTTGATGGGGAAGTTGAAGGTTCAAAAGCCCTGCCCAATCAGCAATGTCTGTATAAGTTGCACCACTGAAGAGTGTTGCTGCTGCTGCTAGCAGGTTGTTCTCCGCCATTCCACGGACACTTGGGCATGATTCCCATTCTCCAGTGTGTCCACTAATACATTTCCATAGGACTCTGATCCTGCTGCCAGATGTTTTCACATTTTGGTTCACATCACACATTGCAGCGCCACAAACAGTGCATTTCTGGAAGAGTTCCATGAGTTTCATGAGTTTCATTAACCAGCCACTTCCTCTCTTTCCATCCTTTATATTGCCCAGGAATGCTTTCTGTGCTTCCTGTGGTAGAGGTGGAGGGGCTTGTGTCAGGGACAAAACTGGAGTCAGCAAGATCAGCGGCAGGTTCTGAGGCCATGCTGATGTCCAAGGCTGATGTTGCTGAACTGATATCCATTTCTGAATAATCAATTTGTTGTGGTTCCTGTTGATGACAAACCAACATGGAAAAGTTTATTTTCTCATGTCACCTCTACATACATACATGTTAGTCATAATTTGAAAATACATTTTTAATATTCAATTATCTGACTGTTCTATTTTGAATTTCATGGTGATCAAGATAAGTGTCAGCTGAATGTTCAAAATGTATGTAAATGTTTTGATAACATTATCATGGATAGATAACCTGGCTTGCTACACCAAATATTAGACTTTTTTTTGGCCTGCAGGTAGCCATCGATGATGAAGCAGTGTCCTATAAAGAAAATCTAGAAATTTTTATTTTTTTTTGCATTTATCAAATAGAACAAATAAAACCATTGAATGATAAAATATTAATTATCCTACCAATTGACGTGTCCAGCTGGGTGCCAAGGCAATCAATGGCTTTGTCCCTGTAGCTTTCTGAGCAGGACTTGTGAGCTGCAAAGGTAGTGGGGCTTTGAACTCTGGAGTAGGTGCAGTACAGGTTTTTCGGGGGGTGGAGTGTGGTACACCTGCAAACAGGCTGGAAGCGTCCTCAAATTCCAGCAGATCCAGCTGCAGGTCACTTGGCTCATCCTGATTAATCAATATCACAGAACATTTATAAAGAATTATTATTACAGGAATGTATATATTTGAAATGCAATTTATTACAGCTGAACCAAACGTATTCAACAGCATATAATACAATAATGTTAGATAATTGTATTACAACAGGCTAGAATAAGCGGAAAGTAATAGCACAAGGCAAATTGTTTTTGCACAATGAACCTACAGACAGTAGCCTACTATTTCACAAACAAGGTCACTGTTTCTCAAAAATGAACACTGCCCATCCCCCCCTCCAATTCATTAGCAAGTAGAAGGCTACAGTCCTGAAAGTTACCTTTAGCGCTGCTTATTTGCTACTGTGGCGATAGAGCGCGTTTGTGACAACACAATACAACTCGGTTACTAACGTAACCTCGGTTCCCTGAGAGGAGGGAACGAGTATTGCGTAAGTAGCTTAGGCTATGGGGAAAACTCCTTTTCTCGAGAATATTGAAGTCTTTATGTAAAACGCATTGCAGCTGCACAGCAGACAGCAATGAGCGAAGGAGCTTGGTCTTTGGCTGTGCTGGGGCAACTTGCTCGAACCAATGACGGGGCAACTCTGAATGCGCGACCAATGAGCGCGCCTCGCGCCCGCGCGCGTCAGCGCCCGCCAAGATGGGCGTGGCCAAGAGCTATATATTGGGCGCACCGTCATGAGAGTTCTTTAGGTTAAAACGACTGAAGCGAACTAACCAAGCACAAGCACGGCAGCTTACGCAATACTCGTTCCCTCCTCTCAGGGAACCGGGGTTACGTTAGTAACCGAGTCATTCCCTTTCGAGAGGTCTCTCCTATTGCGTAAGTAGCTTACGCTATGGGAACACCATGCAAAACGCCGTGCGTGCTGAACTTCGCCTTATGATAGCCAGCGGCAGGTGCCTGAGCTTAAAAGCAAAGTTATCATCCAACCAGCCGGCAGAGGCGAGCTTTATATGTGGGGAAAAAGTAAAGAGCGGCCAGAAGGTGCTCAGTGTGACACAAGCACATACATAATCTAGATACGAACTCATAGTTCTACTAGCATCATGCTGATAGTACATTGGAATGCAATGTCGGGACCTGTAGGTTGTAAAACCTGATAAATGTGGACGGTGAGGCCCAACCTGCCGCAGCACAAATATCCTCGATCGGTATCCCGCTCGACCACGCCCAGGAAGAAGCCACACTCATAGTGGAGTGTGCTTTGACTCCCCAGGGGCATTGAAGTCCCTTGGCTTCATAAGCCAGAGCTATAGCCTCAACTATCCAGTGAAAGATTCTCTGCTTTGAAACGGCGGAACCCTTCGTACGGCCGCCAAAGCATACAAACAGTTGTTCTGTCTGTCTGAATAGGGCAGAACGCTCCAAATACACTCTGAGAGCCCTAACGGGGCAGAGTAGGTTAGCGTCGTGTTCGTCTGCTGGAGACGATAGCGCAGTTAGGGAGATAACCTGTGCTCTGAAGGGAGTGGTGAGCACTTTAGGAATATACCCATGTTTTGGCCTAAGGACGACCCTGCAGTCGTTAGGTCCGAATTCCAAGCAGGCAGCGCTTGCCGAAAGCGCGTGCAGATCACCCACTCTCTTGACCGAGGCGACTGCCAGCAAGAGCGCAGTTTTAAGCGAGAGCTGCTTAAGGTGCACGGTTCGGAGTGGTTCGAACGGGGGCCCTTTAAGAGCGTCTAGGACAGTAGCTAAGTCCCAGATCGGCACTGAGGGGGGGCGTGAAGGGTTCATCCTCCTAGCGCCCCTTAGGAAACGAATAATTAGGTCGTTTCTTCCCAATGGACGTTCCATCACAGGGTCGTGTGACACTGTGATGGCCGCCACATATACTTTGAGCGTGGAGGGGGAGCGGCCCGCCTCCAGAAGCCCTTGTAGAAAAGCGAGTACGTTAGTAATCTCGCATGTTTCAGGGTTCAGGCCCTCGGCGTTACACCAGTCACTGAACACTTTCCATTTCTGGGCATATAAGCGTCTCGTGGAGGGCGACCGCGCCTCAGCGATGGTTTTTAGCGCTCCACTCGTGAGGTTCCTGGGAACCCGTTGAGGGGCCATGCATGAACGGCCCACAGATCGGGGCGGGGATGAAATATCATCCCGCTGGCCTGACTGAGGAGGTCTGGCCTCAGTGGAATCGGCCGTGGTGCAGATTGCATTTGCATCAATTCTGGAAACCATGTTTGGTTCTTCCAGAGTGGGGCTATCAGGAGCACTGCGTTTTTCTCCTCTCTGACCCGACTGATGACCTGTGGCAGCATCGCGATCGGGGGAAAAGCATATAAGGGGCGGCTCGGCCAGCTCTGGGCGAGCGCGTCCATGCTTTTCGTGAAGAAAAGAGAGCAGTGTGCATTCTCCTTGGAGGCGAAGAGGTCGACCTCCGCCTCGCCAAAGATTTTCCATAACCACTGAATCGTCAGTGGGTTGAGAGCCTATTCTCCTGGGAGAATCTTGTCTCTGGATAGCATGTCTGCCCCTTGGTTCAGCGCGCCTGGCACATGCGCTGCTCTCAGCGAGCGCAAGTTGTGCTGGGACCATAAGATGAGTCTCCTGGCCATTGAATGCATGGAGCTCGACCTGAGTCCACCCTGGCGATTTATGTACGACACTACCGTCATGTTGTCCGTTCGACCAGGACGTGTTCGTTTTTTAGATGTGGAAGCAGGGCTCTGAGAGCCAAAGCGACCGCTTTCATCTCCAGACAGTTTATATGTAGGCGCTTCTCCGGGTTTGACCAAAAGCCGGAGACAGGCCTGCCCTCGTAAAGGGCCCCCCAACCTATTTTGGAGGCATCTGTTGTGATCATCTTTCTCCTTGTGTTCACACCCAGGCTCACGCCTGACTGGTACCAGTCGGCGGCTTTCCAGTGCGTCAGGGCTTTTAAACAGCCGTGGTTCGCTCTGATTAAAAAGTGGCCCGAACGCCACGCGTGAGCAGGGACGCGGCTCTTGAGCCAGCGTTGGAGAGGAAGCATATGCAACAATCCTAGCTGGAGTACGGCCGATGCTGAGGCCATGAGACCCAGCATCCTCTGAAACCGCTTGACGGGTACGCGCGCGCCCGCCCTGAATGATGTTGCAAGGCGCCGGATGGTGAGCGCACGCTCTGATGAGAGACGAGCTGTCATTTGCATCGAGTCTAGAACTATTCCCAGGAAAGAAATCTTCTGGCTGGGAGATAGTATACTTTTTGCAAAATTGATTCTTAGACCCAGGCATTCTAGATGGCTGATAATCCAAGATCTGTGTGTTATTAACTGACTCTCTGATTGTGCTAGGACCAGCCAATCATCGAGATAATTCAGTATTCGCACTCCCCTTCGTCTCAAGGGGGAAAGTGCTGCATCTATACATTTCGTGAATGTACGGTGGAGCCTGGGACAGGCCGAACGGGAGTACTGTGTACTGGTAAGACTGTCCCTCGAACGCGAATCTCAGAAAAGGCCTGTGATGAGGCGCTATTGGAATGTGAAAGTAAGCATCTTTCAGATCCACTGAGAGAAACCAATCTCCTGGGCGTACTTGCGCGAGGATATGTTTGGTTGTTAACATTCTGAACGAGCGAATCATTAGTGCTTTGTTCAGGTGTCTGAGATCTAGGATGGGGCGGAGACCGCCATCCTTTTTCGGGACGAGAAAATAGCGGCTGTAAAAACCTGCCCCGCTCATAGAGGGGGAAACAGTTTCCACAGCGCCCTTTTCTATTAATTTGTGCACCTCGGTGCGTATAACATGCGAACACTCCTTTCTCACTTTCGTCTCGACCACAGTCGTAAAACGTGGTGGTCTGCGAGTGAACTGGAGCGAGTATCCGTGTCTTATTATATTCAACAACCATTTCGGCATATCTGGAATGTTTTCCCATGCCGCTGCGTGTACAGATATGGGCTGTATACAGGCTAGGGGCGGGCCGCTGTGACGTAGGGACCCGGCCAGCGAATCGCCTGAGCTCGTAGCTCTCAGAGGCGCGGGCGCGCGCTGAGCAGCCGAGTGAATGGGCGCGTGTGTGATTACAACAGCGCGCGCTATGTCTGTAAGACTCGCAGCCTGAGCTGGGGTTGTGTTTGACACTGTAGGGACAGTGTTTATAAGTGGGGGTGCATAGACAGTGGTAGGCACACGCGTCACTTTTATAATGTTTCCCGCTTTTATTGGGGATGAATTCATAACTGTGTGAACAGTGCTTGTATGTAGTGGTGCGTACATGACCGTAGGCACGTGATCTACATTCATGGGGCGTGCAGCCTGAGCTGGGAATGAATTTGGCACTGTTTTGAGAGTATCTGGGAATGCACACTTTGTGGACATGTGAACCCTTAGTGACACAGGCTGAAAAAGACTCTTTTTGTGTTTTCTGTGTGTTGCCGTAAAAACGGCGTTTGTTTGCAGGTGAGCGAGCTCTGTGACTGGCCCATTGACTGCTGTATAGAAGGCCTAACCCGTGCACACAGTTTATTTATTTTTCTCTTCCCCACATCCTTGGGGGGCTCCGTAGAAAAAGCTGTTTTACTGTCTATGAGAAAAAGTCGCTTGTTTTGCAGAGGCGCCTCCAGAAATTTTTCATAGGGGTGGCCAGATGGGGCCACTTAAAATCTTGGGGTGGCACACCAAAACTATAAACCATAATTTCAGAATTTTATTCTACTGTTGTAGTAAACCGGCCTGTAGAAAACTATCAGAAAGACTTAAGGAAACTCCTCCTGATATACTTTGGTTTATTGTGTTATATTTAATGTTACTAATGATATCAGTAGGGCCCTACTAATATATATTATATATAATGATATATATTATATAGATATGATATATATAAGGGCCCTCGCCCCATGGCAAATTTCCAGATACTTACATAATTGTGATGAATTTAATCCTTTTTAAGTTATTATTTTGCAGTGTAAGATTACAGTTAACACCTTTAAATATTACATACATGTATTATGAATTTTTAATAAACTTAATGAGTGTATAAATTAGCATCAAAAAGTAATTCTTGAAAAAATCTGCACAGTGATTTTATAAAATCTAAATATGTTAATAAAAACAAATTACTATTAGTTATCTTATAAAATACAATCAGGCAATCATACATTTCGCAATTTTATATTTATATAGGCTATTAATGTCAAGAATTCAGAATTGCATATATACCCTACACTACAAAGAAATAATATACAATTAAATTATGCTTATTTTAAATGTATTGAGCAGGCTAGCTATAACGAAATATATTGGCTTTTAATAATATTCCAGTGCGCAAACCCATGATAACATGAAAAAACAGAGCGCACACAGCGTGTATGCGCATCGCGGGATTCGCGGGGGCAGAAATGATGGGTAACACTTTACAATAATAGTAGGCTACATTACTTCAGCGCTGCGCTGCATAAGTGCGCATTTAAAAGTTCACGTCAGAAAGCGAAGAAATGTCGAGCGCACAAATCCTAGTGCGATTTGTTCCTTTGTTTCAAAGTTTTAAATTCCAGTTATTGTGCGTTTGATGCCAATTCATAGTCCAACAAGCACACGGTAGTGAGTCGTTTAAAAACAGCAGCAACAAACTCCACCAAAATAAAGTAATTTTATGCAAATCTACAGCCTTTTATCTACAGATCATGCATTATAATGTGAATATATCATATTGGAGAGAGTTTTACCGTGCATCCAAGAGGCGCGCGCGCCCTGTTTGAATATGAATGGAGAATGACTGACAGCCGCAGAGGAGGGAAAACGAGTTTCCGTATACTTTAATGATGTAAGTAGACTTCTGTCCCTCACATTAATCCGTGGAATGACTTCAGATGACTTTGTCACCCAAACTGACGTGAAAAAAGCGGGAGGCGCCGAAAAGCGCGCTGTTTGCATCCCTGCTTGTCAAAACGTGGCAAAGACACATCGAAAAGCTGCTGTAACAGTATACTGTAACCATTTGGCACTTAAAAAGCACGTCACGACACATAATTCCCCGTCTTCTTTTACTAAAGAATATTTTTGACTTATTTATGAAATGCATAACTGATGCTACTAAAATTTATACTGGTCATTGGGGTGGCCAGTGGGGTGGCCAGTGGGGTGGCCAGGAGTCGGCCAGGGGTGGCCACGGCCACCCCTGGCCACCCCCTGGTGGCGCCACTGTTGTTTTGGGCTTGTTTTCACGGGCCTGGTTGCTTATTTGTCTCACGAGATCTGGCAACACTGACGCCAATGGAGATAGAACGGGAAGACAGAGAGAGCGAGAGGACAGAGATGAAGTTGTCCAAGTTGATGCTGGGCCCACAGCTGCAGCAAGAGCTAGGATGAACGACAAATTGTGGTGCACTTGTTCAAATTGTCAAGTTATGCCAACAGAGGTTGAAAGCTATTGCTGCCACGAATGGGAACTCATCATGCCACAGCTGCAAAACCTATCGATTGACGAGGAGGCCAACGCACCGTCTGTCTGCATTGCATCCAATGACGTTTTCCCTGCAATGCTTAATGCTGGTGTCCTGGAGACGTTCTTATACGTACCTAAAATCAATTGGAAAAAGCGACCCAAACCAGTTGGACTTGACGGTCAGATGTCTGCAGAGTAATTGTGATCGCTCATGTTGCTTTGTAACACAAAACCTCAATTGTGTGTGTGTTCAATCAAATAGTTTCCTCAGCAAATTGTACCTAGATGTAACCCTTACTTAATTTCAGGGTTCATAATAAGAATTGTATATAGTTTAAATCAATTATAACTTATAGCTATATGATTGTTAAACTAAAATATAATGTAGGAGGAATAAATAAATACATGTGGAAAAGGAATAATTCAAATAGTATTTACAATAGAGTTGACCAATGGGAGAGGACTGAGAGACTCCGCCCTGCAGAGTCATTAGGAAGTATGGATCTAACAAAGCAACCGAGAGGAGAGCAATAAGCTAGAGCACGTATTTTCTAAAAGGAGGAAATATTAGTGTAAACTGTTGATTTTTTAAAAAACTTTTTGGATTTCATGAAGAGACAGTTAGGTTGAAAGAATCCAGTTAATTTTATGTTCGTGTGGATGTTAGTCTTGAAGTATTACCGTGTGGAAATACTGGATGTGGTGAGTTATTCTTCAATCGCTGTTTATTTTGAAATAAGCACAAGACAATTGTGAATACACATGTTTATTTAAACTGTAAGATGTATGTGTTATTTGAATGTGATTTCTTAATGTATAAGTTAAATCGTTGAGTTTACTCTCACACGGAGCTGTAGTTCACGTGGCTTTGACGTGATGAGCCTGAAAAAGAGAGAGAGGTTCCTGTAAAATTATTGAAAACATTTTATTTTGTGAATGTTTATTGTAATATAAGGAAATTACTTACCTGAGAGATATTGAACACAGATATATATATATATATATATATATATATATATATATTCATCGGAAAGTTCATCGGAAAGTTCCGTTGATGGCGAGCTTGAAAGGAAGTTATCAAGAGGACACCAGAGACTGAAATCAGGTTGTTTTCATTCATTTCCTCGGGAAGGATGTTTTTTTCCTCTTTTTGAATGGAACTGTGAATTGACAGATGCATCGTTGGATTTGAGATAAGTGACTGAACGAAATCTGATATCAGTGACTGATTGAACTGAACTGTGATTAGCTTTCAAAGTGTCTTCTTTGAGAGAAGAGGTTTATCTTTTAAACAGTGAATCTGGTGTTATCTAGTGTATTAAATAATACACCGTGACGGTAACAGGTGACTGTAAATTTATTTTACATTGGAGAAATGTGATTTGTTTGTTTTTTATTTTCCTATTGTTGATTTAATTGTTTTTTCTTTCAAGAAGGCCTACTTTTCATTGGGGAATATTATTCAAAGTAAAGTACGTACTCTATTATTGGCTCCTGTGTTCTTCAGTGAATATACACTACCTCCAGTAGCCGTTCCTGTGATTTTCTGATGTGCAATTGGTCCGTATATATAATTTATGTCAGCCGCTACATAAACTTTGGCGAGCACAGCCAGGAGTTGGTGTTCTACTACTCTACAGTGTGAGTCATTCAAAAAGGCCGTTGACAAAATGGAAGTAATTGTAACTGAAGGTATCAAGGTCCCTAATGCAGTGATAGTTAGTGGAGTAACTGCAACTGAAGATGATGAGGAGTTACTTTAAGTCTTGCAGAAATATGGGTCTATTGCTAAAATAATTAAGGTTGAAAATCCTGAATCTGAATTTCACCAAAATTTGAATGTTGAGTTTAGCAGTGGGAACGCTATGCAAACTTTAGAGCCTGAATTACCTTTCACCCACAAGTTGATTGATAAGCCCGAAATCAGCTAAGTAGTGAGGTCTCTATCCAGTGTGTATACCAAACAGTTAGGGGGGGATGCCACTAGGTCTTATCTAAAAGGGTTGAGAGAAATGGCAACGCTTAGCGGAGTTAACTTTGAGACCATGCTAAGTGAAATGCTAACTGAGATGAGCTCTGAAGTTTTTCCCTTGTGTACTGAGACAGGCACTGCTGACAAACATCCTGAAACTAATGTTAATCAGGACCAACAGGAGAAAACCACGTCAGCATTGGGTGACCCACTTTCAGCAGGAGGCCAGCAAGCAACATCTGCTGCTACTTGTGTGAGTAACTCAATTCTTACTACACCTTCTGTACTGAACCCACCTGATGTACAAAGATTAGTTGTTGAGCATGTGGTGCGGACTGAGGAAGCAAATTCTCAAGCGCTCACAAGCACAAGGCTCAGAGCTTTCTCTGGGAGGATTCCCAGGCCTGTGAATGAGGTAGAATATGACACGTGGCGCACAAGTGTTGATTTCATCCTGCAAGACCCTGCCATATATAACCTTCATGGGTCACGGAAGATTTTAGACAGCCTTCTACCCCCGGTTGCTGACATTGTGAAGCATTTGGGCCCTGAAGCCTCTCTATCTGATTATCTTCAATTACTTGATTCAGCTTTTGGCACTGTAGAGGACGGTGACGAGCTTTCGGCTAACTTCATGAATACTTTACAAAATGCAGGTGAAAAACCTTCAGCTTATTTGTCTAGACTTCAAGCTGTGTTGAATATAGCTGTTAAGAGGGGAGGTGTCTTGCCCAGTGAAGCAGACCGGCATCTGTTGAAACAGTTCTGTCGGGGCTGCTGGGATAACAACCTAATAGCAGACCTGGTTCTGGAACAAAAACGTGAGAATCCTCCTCCTTTTGCACAGTTGTTACTGATGCTGCAAATTTGAAAAAGACAAATATGCGACCAAAGCAAAGCGCATGAGGCAACATTTGGCTGGAGCGAAGCAGCGTGTTCAAGTTCACACTCAAAGAACATGGGTGGTTGATGAGACCGATCAATCAGGAAGTCCTGATGTGCTGTCAGTCGCATCTGAGACTAAAGAGCTAAGGAGGCAAATAGCTAGTCTTCAGAGTCAGCTGGCAAGACTGACTACTAATGCTGGAGCTGTCAAGAAAAATACTCTGCCAGTCAAAGCTCAGAAAACCTCTGTAGTGGAAAAGAAACCCCATAAATCAAATTTTGAAGCTACCCCGATTGAAATGAGGAATCAAGTTAAAAAGCCCAGGCCATGGTATTGCTTCAAGTGTGGAGAAGACGGCCACATAGCAATCTCTTGCAACTCCGAACCAAATCCAAAGCTTGTGGCAGAGAAACGCAAATTGCTGAAAGAGAGACAGTCCAAATGGGAGTCCCACAATGCTGTCCTGAAAGAAGCTTTAAACTAGAACCAGTTCCTATTGAGGGGCGAATCGGAACTGAAATTATTACTAGACCCACCAAGATTAAAGCTTCTACTTGCAGCCAATGCCCTAAGAATCCAAACTTGAAAGCTAAACTCCCCAAAGGTTTAGTTGGTGCTAAGTGCATCGTGCTAGTTGATATTTCAGGGCAAGAATGTCGTTGCTTGATTGATACTGGTTCGCAAGTAACCACTGTTCCTTTTTCCTTTCATGTACAGTATCTTTCGGATCATCCCATTCATCCTCTCTCCGACCTACTAGAGGTAGGAGCAAATGGTCTTTCTGTGCCGTTCCTTGGGTATGTGCACCTGAACATAACCTTTCCAGCAGAATTTGTCAGCATCAGAACTGAGGTTCCCACCGTTGCTTTGGTGGTGCCGGACATTAAATCACATACCCAACCTTTGGTTCTAATCGGAACAAACACCCTGCATATTCTGTATTAAGAACATCTGAAACTAAGATCCTTCCCTTTCCTATGGTTCTTGGGCTGTCCTATACACTCTTGAACTGCGGCACAAACGCTGTGAAACTGGTATTCTTGGTCATGTCAGACTGAAGAGTCGGACACCTGAAGTCTTGACCGCTGGTCAAACTGTTGTCCTGGGGGGTGCTGTTCATGTATTGGATACTCCAGTTGACAGATGGGTTGTGGTGGAGCACCCGACTGTATCCTCCTTACCAGGGGGAGTTGTAGTAAAGTGTGCTTTACTTACCCTTCCTCCTGAGAAGTCAGGATGTCTTCCTGTGATCCTCACTAATGAGGCTGATCATGATGTGATTATCCCGCAGCGGTGCGTCATCGCTGAAATTCATGCGATGGAGTCTGTGCTTTCATCTAACAGAGCACCAACCAAGTCTGACTCGCAGAACATTGAACCTGAGATGAGTAAAGAGTCAAAGGTGACTTTGGTAATTCACCATTGTCACAAGAGTGGAAAGATCGAATTACTAAGCAGCTTAACGAAATGCCTGAGGTCCTTGCCCACCATGAACTAGACTTTGGATTGACTCAGAAAGTAAAGCACCGTATCAAGCTGAATAACGAGACCCCATTTAAGCAAAGAGCACGACCCATTCACCCGCAAGATTTTGAAGCTGTGCGGAAACATCTTCAAGAGCTTATGTCGAGCGGTATTATTCATGAATCAGAGTCTTCTTTTTCTTCACCCATAGTGGTGGTCAGGAAGAAGAATGTGACGTCCGACTTTGTATTGATTACAGAAAATTGAATCTGCAAACGATAAAGGACGCATATGCCTTGCCGAACTTGGAGACATTTGCAGCTCTGAATGGTTCAAAATGGTTCACCGTGCTTGACTTAAAGTCGGGATACTATCAAATTGAGGTAGAGGAAGCCGATAAACCCAAAACTGCTTTTGTGTGTCCCCTAGGATTTTGGGAATTCAACAGGATGCCTCAAGGAGTGACCAACGCACCGAGTACCTTCCAACGGTTAATGGAGAAGTGTATGGGAGATATCAACTTGAAGGAAGTACTCGTGTTTCTAGACAACTTGATTGTATTTTCCAAGACCCTGGAGGAACACGAAAGGCGTTTACTACAAGTGCTTACTCATTTGAGGGAATACGGATTGAAGCTGTCACCTGAGAAGTGTCGGTTTTTCCAAACTTCTGTGAAGTACTTGGGTCACATTGTGTCCGAGCGTGGAGTAGAAACTGATCCGGAGAAGATAGAGGCCATAAAGACCTGGCCACGTCCTAAAACCCTTAAAGAGTTAAGGTCATTTTTAGGGTTTTCTGGTTACTACCGTAGATTTATAAAGGACTATTCCCAGATTGTAAAGCCCTTGAATGAACTGACCTCTGGATATCCTCCATTGAGAAAAGGTGTCAAAAAGCTTGGTAAAGAAGATCAATATCACAACCCGAAAGAGCCATTTGGTGGTCGTTGGACCCCTTCTTGTCAAACAGCGTTTGAAACCTTGATCATCAAGCTCTCTACTGCTCCTGTCTTGGGTTTCGCTAATCCTAAGCATCCTTATATTCTTCATACAGATGCTAGCACCTCAGGATTGGGGGCTGCGCTGTATCAGGAGCAGGGCGGGCAGCAACGAGTCATTGCTTTTGCCAGCAGGGGGCTATCCAGGAGTGAATCTCGTTACCCAGCGCACAAACTTGAATTCTTAGCCCTCAAGTGGGTGGTAACGGACAAATTCCATGACTACCTTTACCTGTCAACAAAGGAAATTGAAAGGATTGAAAAGTTTGTTCAGTATCACACGGCTGATGCCAACGCCCCCTGTATCACTGATTCTGATGTGATTAAGGCCATTTGTGAAAAACACCTTGTACAGCAGAACAACAATCCTGCTTACTCCTTGGTCATGTCTCTTGCTATTCATCTCGATGCGGTACCAGACTGTTATGTGCAAGAGGATGTTCTAAATGGGTCATCAGCTATACCGCACTTGACAAAAGAAGAGCTAGCCAAAAAGCAGAGATCTGATCCAGTAATTAAGGAAGTGCTAATGTATCTGGAATCTGATGAAAAACCTCCTCCTGTTGTTAGGAAGGAAATTCCAGATTTTCCTTTTTACCTGCGAGAGTGGGATCGTCTAGAGATGAAAGAGGGAGTTATGTACAGAAGACGACAGGATGGAGATTCTATCACGTACCAGTTGGTGTTGCCCGAGGAACTCAGATCCTATGCTGTAAACCAATTACATGATCAGATGGGTCATATGGGCATAGAAAGGACCCTGGATTGGGTCCGAGCGCGGTTTTATTGGCCGAGAATGGGTTCTGAGGTAGAACACAGAATAAAGACCTGTAATCGTTGTGTGCGGAGGAAAGCCTTACCCCAGAGAGCCGCACCTTTGGTGAATATTCGAGCATCACGACCACTTGAACTTGTCTGTATGGATTTTCTTTCCCTCGAGCCTGATAAAAGCAACACTCGGGATATCCTTGTTACAGATTTTTTTACTAAATATGCTGTTGCTATACCAACACCCAACCAAAAAGCCAGGACTGTTGCAAAAAGCTTATGGGATCAGTTTATCGTGCATTACGGTTTCCCGGAATGCTTGCACAGTGATCAAGGACCAGACTTCGAGTCACATACGATCAAAGAGCTTTGTGCAAAAGCTGGAATTCAGAAAATTCGCACTACACCTTATCACCCTAGAGGAAATCCAGTGGAGCGATTCAATCGCACACTCTTGGGTATGCTGGGAACCCTGGAGGAGAAAGACGTGTCGTTGGAAGGAATTTTTCAAGCCCTTAGTTCATGCGTATAACTGTACTAAACATGATAGTACGGATTTTCTCCGTATGAATTAATGTTTGGGCGACCACCACGGTTGCCACTTGATTTGGGATCTGGGTTGCCTAGAGAAGGAATCTCACAGACATCACATTCCCAGTATGTGCGACACTTGAAATCACACTTAAAAGAGAGCTATTAGGTTGCTGCACGCAATGCGCTAAAGCTTGCGGAAAGGAACAAAGTTCGCTTTGACAAGCGTGTGACTGAGTCTACCTTAGAGGTGGGAGACCGTGTGTTGGTGAGAAATGTTAGGATTGTGGGAAACATAAACTTAGGATTGTGGGAAACATAAACTTGCTGATAGGTGGGAGTCTGAAGTCTATGTAGTGATGAAGCGAGCGGACAATTTACCTGTCTATTAAATTCGTCCGGAGATGAAGGATGGTCCAGTTCGTACTCTGCATAGAGACTTACTACTTCCTTGCAGAATTTTGCCTGTTCCTGAAACTGTGGATCCTATTGCACGGCAGCCTGTCTCGAAGCCTAGGACTAGGTCGAGTCTTGGTGTGCAAGAACAAGATGAGCTGACTGTTAATTCAGAAATGGACGATGAAATCTCTGATTTTACATCTCGCAATTATCCAGTTGAGGGAATAAAGTTCATAACTTAACGTGACTTTCCTAGACAAAGGGATGTCTTACCTGTTGTAACTCCAGGAAGTTCTTTACCTGTGGGTAACACAGAAGAAATTCAATCACCTGAAATGTTAGAACACTCACTTGTAGAAGATTCCACTGAAAACTCAACTGATGTTGCAGCATCCGTTGAGTCAAACCATACGCTTGAAACAGAAAATGTTAATGGAGGAGACAACGTTGGAGGAGAGAGCCGTAAGGATAACAGCCCTTTGAATGAAGGAAACACTGTTGAGGAAACTGTGTGCAGACGTTCTACTAGGGAAAGGACAAAACCTAGGATACTTACCTATCCAAGTCTGGGAAATCCCTTGATCCAAATAGCCCAATCTTTGTTCCAAGGATTGAATACTGCTTTTGTCACCGACTTGAGTGATATTGCAAATCTTAGGGAGTTGACTGAAATATCTCAAACACAGATTGTGTGAGGGTTATATTACCTTAACTTGTGTTCCGAGGACATACACAGTTAGGAGGGGAGGATGTAACCCTGACTTAATTTCAGGGTTCATAATAAGAATTGTATATAGTTTAAATCAATTATAACTTATAGCTATATGATTTTAAACTGAAATATAATGTAGGAGGAATAAATAAATAAATGTGGAAAAGGAATAATTCAAATAGGATTTACAATAGAGTTGACCAATGGGAGAGGACTGAGAGACTCCGCCCTGCGGAGTCATTAGGAAGTATTGGGATCTAACAAAGCAACCGAGAGGAGAGCAATAAGCTAGAGCACGCATTTTCTAAAAGGAGGAAATATTAGTGTAAACTGTTGATTTTGTTTGAAATGTTTTGGATTTCATGAAGAGACAGTTAGGTTGAAAGAATCCAGTTAATTTTATGTTCGTGTGGATGTTAGTCTTGAAGTATTACCGTGTGGAAATACTGGATATGGTGAGTTATTCTTCAATCGCTGTTTATTTTGAAATAAGCACAAGACAATTGTGAATACACACGTTTATTTAAACTGTAAGATGTATGTGTTATTTGTATGTGATTTCTTAATGTATAAGTTAAATCATTGAGTTAATTAGTCTGTCACGGAGCTGTAGTTCACGTGGCTTTGACGTGATACACGTGAGCCTGAAAAAGAGAGAGAGGTTCATGTAAAATTATTGAAAACATTTTATTTTGTGAATGTTTATTGTAATATAAGGAAATTACTTCTTACCTGAGAGATATTGAACACAGATAAATATATATATATATATATATATATATATATATATATATATTGTTGCGATCTCTGGCTTTTTAATAGGTCAGGTTTTTTTAATTCATCGGAAAGTTCCGTTGATGGCGAGCTACCCAATCGAACGCTAGAAGAGATTATCAAGAGGACACCAGACACTGAAATCGGGTTGTTTTCATTCATTTCCTCGGGAAAGATGTTTTCCTCTTTTTGAATGGAACTGTGAATTGAATCCACATCGTTGGATTTGAGATAAGTGACTGAACGAAATCTGATATCAGTGACTGATTGAACTGAACTGGGATTAGCTTTCAAAGTGTCTTCTTTGAGAGAAGAGGTTTATCTTTTAAACAGTGAATCTGGTGTTATCTAGTGTATTAAATAATACACTGTGACTGTAACAGGTGACTGTAAATTTATTTTACATTGGAGATTTGTTTGTTTTTTATTTTCCTATTATTGATTTAATTGTTTTTCTTTCAAGAAGGCGTACTTTTCATTGGGGAATATTATTCAAAGTAAAGTACGTACTCTATTATTGGCTCCTGTGTCTCGTAGCTATATCCGAAACAGGAAAAAGATGGAATCTGAACGGTGATCCCGGCACATTCTTGTGGTCACAGCCTGGAAATTTACAAGTTCGCACCATCGTTAATTTTCTACTTTTTACGTCGTTTCGTAATCGATTGTGTAAACACTATGGAACAGCTGATCGGAACGTGCGCACTGTTGACGTTGACAGCAGCGCGGATTTATAGAAATGGAAAGAAAATAGTGCAGATTAAAACAAAGGTATGAATTTTGACCGGCGTGTTTTTTGTGTGTTAAATTAATCAAGCTTTGAAACGCAAATAATTTTTTCACGTAAAAATGCACACTTTTGAGGCCCCGGAAACTAACCGGGAGTACTTTCTTGAAAAACTTCCAGCGGCCAGAACTCTGACCAGGGAGGTGACTACAGAGTGTGTACTATAGTGTGTATGCACTATAGTGCTGTTAAGAATTCCATACAACTTCATGTCTTAAATGGGCGAAATAACCCTTTAATAATCTATCCAAAACTAGTCAACGAAATGTTGTCTTTCATATTTCGTCTGTAACATAGGAATATAGTTTGTTGTTTTTATGATATATTAGGGCATATAAATATTAATTTGCAGTTTAATACGTTTATTAATACAAAGACATTTTAACGTTATTTCAACATATTTCAGTCGATTTTCACTCATCTCAGTATAGCAATAGGGTTTGGTAAAAACTGTTCAGTTCATTCACACACAGACGCGATTCATATTTAAACAGTCTTTTTGCGGTTTAGCCTACATACACTATGATATCGCGATTAGAACAATAATAAAAAAAAAACTTCTCAGATGGATCCGTTGCTCCTCGAAATGAAAATAAACCAGCACATGTTCTGAGGTAAATGTCCCAGGATTATTCCTCACACAGCCTCGCAAGACGAAACGGTACATTAATCTGATGATTACATTTGTTGTGTTATCGCGTTTATGAGAGGGCGTTGACACGTTTGCATGTGTTGCTTCAGATCATTTGCGTTTGAATACCGAGCGCTCTCCGTGGGCCTGTCACATTAGCAGAATAATGAGCTGAGAGAACGATAATGAGATCGGCTGACACCTCTCTCTTTTTTTATAGATTACATAAACGGAGAATATTTATTTTAGTTTTGAATTAGATATTTTAAAAGTACAAACTTAAATGATTATAAAGATATATTGCTCATGCTTGGGTGAATAGTATTCGCTGAGCTTTGTTTAAGTTTAGAGACGTGCTCCAGAAAAAAGTTAACGGAGACAGAGAGGCAGAAAGCACACCCTGTGTGTGGAGGGATGCTGCTAAACTGTCAATGGCTTGAGGTGAATCTATATTATTGTTGATTGCTGAGTGCTCTCCACTCGTGTTAATCATCTGAACATGCTCCTCCCGAACTTAAATAAAACAATTTAGAGAAAGAAAAAAAAATCCAAGAGAAGAGGATTTATTTCTTTACAGAAAAAAGTAGAAACATAGGTTTTCTATCTTTTTCTACATTTCTGGATGGTTTCAAAAGGAACATAAACATTTTAAATGCACCTTTAAATTCAACTTGAGCTTAGAAATGTTTACCTTGCAGTCTATTTAAAAAAAGATGTATTTGCCTTTTAGATTTCTTCTTTGGCCACTATTGGAGGCCAGGATGTGAAGAGGGTGACCTGGAACATCCTGAGCTGGCTCTTCACAGATGAGGTGTCACATCAGATCAACTGGAAGGGAGTTAATAGCAAAAAGCCCTTCAGTAGGATGGCAACAAAGACCTTGCTTTTCAGTAAGTATATAATTCAAAGTAATATTAAATAGTCAATAGTTTGTAAATGTTAGGGCAGCATTAAAAATTGCAGCAACCATCTTACCATTGTGACCGTGTAGCCTTTTGTTTTTAGACTGGCTACTAGACCATAGACTTTTTTGACGTTTGATGTCCTTTTTTGGCAACACTTTATAATAATTGAAAAACTAAATAATTGAAAACTGTTACTTACCTGTTACAAATGATCTGTATGTGTATGAAAGGCAGTTACAACACTTTCTGCACCCTCTAATTGCTGCATACTTACAAAAAACATTATTTATTCAAAATTGATGAAACGCATTTTCATGTTTTAGTAAATGATTAGTTAATCAATAACTAGTCAATTGTAAATGACTTAAAACTGAATCTACAAAACATACATACAATAATTAACATATCACTTATTAATAATGAATAATGAATGCATTCATGTTTTGTAAATAATTAGTTTGTAAACCTAATCATTTACTAACCATTTGTAAATGACTTGTAACGGAATTTACAAAACATACTTAAAATGTTAGTATATCACTTGTTAATCATTTGTGAAAGTTTTGTAAATGATTAGTTCATCATTAATTAACTGACTTATAAATGACTTACAACTGAACGTTATTAATAACTCAAAATCAAACATAGTATGACCATGACTCCCTGAGCAGATGATGGCAACTTTGCATGTACGCAAATTTTCAATCAGGTAGGCTTATGTCTGATGTTATGTTTAACACAATGCAATAGTTAGCGCATCAGTAAAAACCTGACACGGTCACTTATTTAGTAGGGAATATAGGCTACTAAAAATATTCCTGTTAACTATCAGGCAATGCAATAATGATAATAATAAAAAGCCTACCTTTCTGACATGTAGTAAATATTCAAAATTGCTGTGAGACTCCCTCCTTTTGATTCCTTCAGTTTGTTGCTGGCACTGTAAACGGTGTTGACCATAGGTGCACTTCTAGAAAGTGGAGATGCCAACTTCCGGCAAAATCTAAAAAAAAAGCTACATGATGCAAAATGCAAAACAGTGGCGTACCTGCACTTGTGCGTAAAAACGCAAATACGGTCGAAGTTTAGGGATTGAAATCAGTAAATTGTCATGTCAAGAGAAACACACCCCAGGTGTGGGCAACAGGCCCATCATGTTATCAAAGTAAATGCACGCAAACGTATTGGCTGCCTGGCGGTTGCGATAGTTTTGCTTGTGTACATTTGTCTTGGATCTCCATAATAATAATAATAATAATAATAATAATAATAATAATACACACTGATGGAATGCAGTTTTGTGTGGGTTGTAAATTACCATGCGAGTTGTATTTTAATTTAGTGTTGATTTTGGAATGGTTAACCTAACACTAAGGTCTCTGCTGCAACATATAGCTTGAATGTTAAGTTGCTTTGGATAAAAGCATCAGCTAAATGACTTGATGTAATGTTAACCAGGGCTGTAGTGGAGACTAAACGCAAGTAAATGCAGTTTACCCACCGCTCAAATGTCAGAAATTGTTTATCCACCTGTTTATGTAATGTTAGGAGTATACCCCCAAATAGAATGTTATAGGACCCTAACAAACTCAAAACATTACAAAACCACATACAATATGTGCTCTGATCAAGGGACCATTTAATACCACTGATATTGTTTGAACATTTTGGGTGTCTTATTTAAACATTTGATAGTGAAAGACGCGACACACCTTACCCTGATCACGAATTCAGTTTACCCACATATAATTTTAACCACCACAACCCTGTTTATAACTTTGTACGTCATGTTTATTTTTAAATGTAATCTCCTTAATACCCAGCTATCTCATATATTGTATTGTGTAAGCATACTTGGCTTTGGATGCTACATACCATAAACATATCTGTCTGTTTGATTACAGGTGCTGTGAGAAAAAACTCGGTGACACGGTCAGCCACGGATGCGGATGTCACCAAGCATGCAATCAGGTGGTTCAACTTGGCGGCAGATCGGACAACTAGGAGAGTGTCCCGCCTCCACCCACACAAACTGAGTAATAGGAGAAATGATAAACATTAAACCATTTTTTTATTGAACTTCACCAGTTATTCATTTTCTGATATTTTAGCTGTGCATAGTGCAGCATTTCATTGAAGTTGTAGCCTAATAGATAAAATATTTTATGTTTGCACCAACCTAGGCCTATAAAGCACTAAATTAGGTTTTGATCACAAAAGGCATGTAGATTAGCCGATAACCTATAACTTTCCATAAATGTAAATGTTAATTAGTGATTACTTGTAATTGTACAGTAAATTGATGTGTTGTATTGAAAATTTTCTGTTAGGCCTATTTATAATATTGTTAGGTTAAAATACAAGGCAATGCAGATTTAAGCTTAGGTCTATATTGCTGTAGTAGCCTAGGCTAGCCTTAGTGATAGTTTTTGGTTTTATCCTATAGTTTATTTTATTTTATCCTACAGCCAGAACAGAAGTGATTTTAAAAATGAGATAAACAGGTCCAAAACGGACCTGGGCGAGATGAGCCAGAATCAGATGAGATCAGCACACCAAATTTGATCAGATTACAGTACTTTACGTTGTCTTGCGAGGCTGTGAGGAATAATCATGGGAAATTTACCGAGTGGGGGTTCAATCTTCAGCTGGCTGGCAGGAGCCGCCACTGGCATGTCACGTGACCTGTCAGTGGCTGGCTGGCAGCTGCCAGTCTGATTCTAGCATGTCACGTGACCTGTCAGTGGCTGGCTAGTTCCCTGGCAGTCTGCCTTTGCCAAGTCTCAGAAACCATTAGTTTTTGGCAGTTTTTGTGTTTTGTGTTCCTCCCTTTCTAGCTCATTTATTATGCAACTGTTGATATGATTATGTTCTTTAGTATGATTGATGTTTTGGGGACTGTTATCCCAATTAAACCAGTCAAATGGCCATGATCAGACTGGCAGCTTACTGACACTTTGCTCGACGCTCATGAGTCAGCCGCGGCTGATCAGCGAGTATAACGCGTTGCCTGACACTCTCGCTGGACTGACATTAATTGTTTTCTTATTAAGAATATAATGTCATGCATCTATTCTTTAGTATAATTGATGTTTTGGGGACTGTTATCCCTATTAAACCAGTCAAATGTGCCATGATCAGACTGGCAGCTTACTGACGCTTTGCTCGACGCTCATGAGTCAGCCGCAGCGGATCAGCGAGTATAACGCGTTGCCTGACACTCTCGCTGCACGGAAAATAATTGTTTTCTTATTAAGAATATAATGTCATGCATCTATTCTTTGGTATAATTGATGTTTTGAGGACTGTTATCCCTATTAAACCAGTCAAATGTGCCATGATCAGACTGGCAGCTTACAAACGCTTTGCTCGAGTCACTCGACGCTCATGAGTCAGCTGCGGCTGATCAGCGAGTATAAAGCCGCCTTGTATAAAGCCGTCCGCAAGAGCGCGAAGGTGCGCGTGGCAAAAATGACGTCATTGCGGTGTGGGCGGTCGTGCACGTTGGGTGCGCAAGACCCCATTGCACCTGGCGGTGTGCACGGCACTTTTTGTAACATCGCGCGCGGCGCCGCATCCGAAGATGAACGACATCGAGCCGAATCTGGGCGAACTGGTACGTCTGTACCAGCATGTGTATGATCCTTCTATACACAGAGACATTTGCATTGATGGGTGACCATAAGCCTCTCATTTTGTGAATAGGAACACATTTGCATTAAGCACACAGTTTGCACTTGTCTAAAGTAACTGCTTACATTTACAAAATTAAGCCTACAATAGCAGAAGTAAGCCCTGCTGATGAAATTAATGTTTAAACACTCTTCCATAAGGCTTCAGTTGTTTAACTAGTTTACATGCAGTGAAAGTACAACAAACCTACTGCATTTATTACTCTTTTTATATGAATCAGAAATTAATAAACTACTAATAAACAAATAAACGGCAAACTACTTCTTCACTGCTGACTCCTGGTGGTTTAGAGGAGAATTACTCCGAGTCGCCCCCTGTCGTTTCACAGAATAGCACAACGGCGAGCGCGTCAAGTATAAACTTCTTGTCCGTTTGGAGAGGTGCGCGTGCAGTCAGCGGAGACTCGCACTCGTGTGGACGCGTCGAGTATAAACTTTATACTTTATACTTATAAAGGCTTTAATTACCTGAGGTAATTTTGTTACACTATGCTAGACTGCATAATATCTCTTCGTTAATACTTCTCACCATTTATTCCCAGGATATGACCGATTGCTTTCCATATATCCATCTTTTTTAACGTATCCTTGAAAAGGGGGTTGACTTGTCAAGCAGTGGAGGATTTTTTTGTACCTCGACGATTAACTTCCCCAGCGAGCAAAAAGTCGTCTAGAACACGTCTAAAAGACGTAATTGTTAGACATCCAAAAGACGTCCTCACAGGAGCCAGAATGAAAGTTTTTTATACGTCTTTTCAGGACATTGTTTAGACGTCAATTAAAGACGTTCTATAGACGTAATTGTTAGACATCCAAAAGACGTCCTCACAGGAGCCAGAATGAAAGTTTTTTATACGTCTTTTCAGGACATTGTTTAGACGTCAATTAAAGACTTCTAAAAGACGTAATTGTTAGACATCCAAAAGACGTCCTCACAGGAGCCAGAATGAAAGTTTTTTATACGTCTTTTCAGGACATTGTTTAGACGTCAATTAAAGACGTGCTATAGACGTAATTGTTAGACATCCGAAAGACGTCCTCACAGGAGCCAGAATTAAAGTTTTTTATACGTCTTTTCAGGACATTGTTTAGACGTCAATTAAAGACGTGCTATAGACGTAATTGTTAGACATCCAAAAGACGTCCTCACAGGAGCCAGAATGAAGGTTTTTATACGTCTTTTCAGGATATTGTTTGGACGTCAATTAAAGACGTGCTATAGACGTAATTTTTAGACATCCAGAAGACGTCCTCATAGGAGCCAGAATGAAGGTTTTTATACGTCTTTTCAGGACATTGTTTAGACGTCAATTAAAGACGTGCTACAGACATAATTGTTAAGACATCTAAAGGCAGCCAGAATAAAAGTTGTATTAGACACATTTTCTGTAGTAGAAATGTCAAAGACTGTTCAAGACCCATACTGACATGGTAATCCCATCTGTGCATATTTGCAAGGATCCTACTTTAAAAAATGTTTACTTCAAAACAGTGTCAGTGAGTTAGTTTTCACTGAGAAAACCCCAATTACTCATTGTTAATGGTTGTCGTGTCATGAAATTGCAGACACGCAGACCTAAATTAGATTTTAAAGAATATTGATAATATTGAATATTCAATTGAATAACTGTGTAGTTTATATACTAGTCTTGCATTTTTATATCTTATCAATATAATTGTAATAAACTGCTTACCATTTTCCTGTAAACCAAACTGATCACTCCAAGAAATCAATTATTTAAATCTCAAAATATATTTTTATTACCAATTTTACACAAACTTAAAACCAGAACAGTAAAGTATAAATTAACACGATAACATAATAAAACTTAAAAGCCAGAACAGTAAAGTTTAAGGGTGTCACGATTTTGATTTTAAATCGAAATCGATTGAAATTAATTCACAATCTCGAACATCGAATTAAAAAATGGAATTGTCGATGCTGCCATGCCCCCATGTCACGTCCGGTCGGCGTGCCAAGCCGAAAAAACACGCGTGTTGAAGTGCTGGAAGTTTTTTGGATTTCCAGTGAGTTATGTTGACAACGTTCGCGCTTCAAAAAAGCCACAGTTTGCAGACATCCCAAGTCTCCCGCATATTGATAGCAGCTCCCTGATGCCTGCAAATTAATTAAAACTCCCGGAATCTAGAGTGAGCGAGCATGAGAGACAGAAAAAACTGTGCTCCAAACCGTATAGCGCGCCCACGGCAGAGAGGGAGAGAGCGAGAGACCTTGCGCGTGCGCCTCATGAAGCGCATGTAAGACAGAGAGCATCCTGATTGGCCGGTTTCGGCTTTAAAAAAATAAATGTAAAAAAATCAAGAATCGAATCGAACCGTGACCTTTGAATCGAAAATGTAATCGAATCGAGGATTTGGAGAATCGTGACACCCCTAGTAAAGTTATAAATAAAATAAACAATTAACAAAATGTGGCTGCTATAAGGTCCACAATAGGCACAATAAGGCTATTCATTTATAGCCACCACCAAACAGGCATGTTTCAGATGATGAGATGCAGCAGACTTTATTTGGGCCTCTGTAGCAGCTGGGTCCCATTTCATGACAGCAGCTACAATCAAAGCGAAAAAATCCACATGTAAAATAAATAAATACAAATGCCACTGTTGTGGTTTAGCTTGCAGCAGAGATGCATAGTATACATAGATGAAAATTCGAGTACTCGAATCAATTAAATGAAATCGCTATTAAATCACAAATCAAGTCAAATTACATCGAGCCTGATATTAAGCATTCCACACACACACACAAACACATATATATTAGGGCTGTAGTCAACCAAAGAAATCCTTAGTCGACCAAAGTCCTGTCCTGCGCAACGATCAGTCGACTGAAATAAATAAATAAATAAATTAAAAAAACAGCGATGTTTTGCATTTTTATTGAACATTTATTAAACAAGTGTCATAAAGCATTTATAAAACAACAACGAAAAAACATCAATAATACATAAAACTATAATAATAATAATAATACAATTCTTTGAAAATTAAGTGATTTTTTTTTTACTGCAAAGTGAGGAGCTCTGTCCTAGGTCTATAGTGACAGTCACAATCGCGCACCTGACCACACCACACACTACAAAAAATATTACTTTTAGCAGCCAAATAATGAAAAATCCTAACAAAACAAAAGCTCTCGTTTATACAGGCTGTATATTCTTCTTTACTTTCGAAGCTATGGGTTAACTTTTGTCCAGCCGATCTAGGCGTTTTAAAACAAACACACAAAAAACCCAAATAGCCTAAAAAACAATCCTAATAATAATAGTCTGTATTAGGAAGGCATATAGTTTTATTTTCGTTTTGTTACATTATTTAGGCTATTTTCAAACGTGTCAAGTGTACAAATAAAAACATAAGAAAACACAATCTATTGAGTCAGCATAATAAAGCCGTTAAAGGGCCTGCTCACATATTGCGCCTTTTGTGCGCTCAAGTTCGTTATTTCAAATGTAGGCCCATGGTATGTGCGCTCATAATGGAAGCTCGTTTTTTTCCAAGCGCCTCCGCGCCGCAGCAGCACTGCAGCCAGCCACAGGTGCGGTTCCCGAGTGTTCTACGTGTGTGCGCTAAACTGTCGCGCTGTTACAAAATAGCCTAAATTACAGCATTTAAAGTTGGGGATAAAACATAGGCTAATTAATACAGTAATATATAACTGCTTATAAAGGAATAAATATCAAGGAGTAAATCAATGAAAATTTATTTCTATTGGTAAAAAAAAAAAAAAAAATGCAACTGGTCGACCAATGAGAATGTCAGTCGACCAAGACGGCATCGACCGATTAGTCGACTAAACGACTAAAGTTGACAGCCCTAATATATATATATATATATATATATATATATATTAGGGCTGACTTCTAATAGTCGAGGATTTGATTCGGAGAGGTCTGATTCGACTATGAACCTCATAGTCGAATAGTAGGGAAGTGTTATGTAACCAGGGGTGTGACGATTATTATATAACTGTGAGAACAACAGTTATAGTTGAACACCGTCATTAGAACTCTATAACCGCCAAAACCGTGCTATTAAAATATTTTTTACAAACATTTTTTATCATAGAGAATGTTTAAATACTAATATCATCTTACTAGGGAAACGGAGGCGGAGTTAGTGGTGCGATCGGAGGCTGAATGCTGGAGATGATTCGGGAGAGGTCTGTGCACCTTTACCGATCAGAGCGCGCGCTGACACGGAGTAAAGCCTTGTTTATACTCGACGCGTCCGCACGAGCGCGAAGGTGCGGACGGCAAAAAATGACGCGTTGGGTGCGCAAGACCGGCAAGACCCCATTTCGCTTGGCTGTGTGCACAGCTTTTTTTGTAACAGCGCGCGCGACGCCGCATCCGAGGATGAACGACTTCAAGCCGAATCTGCCCGAGCATGTAGGCTACGTCTCACCGCACCGGCACGCAGTTTGCGTGTCTAAATTCCAAAGTTCAATGCAAAGTTTTTTTGTTAAGGTTTTGTTTACTGTGTGTGATTTACTGTGTGTTCATTGCAACGTTTTTTTGTTAAGGATTAATTTAATGGAAAGCACATTCACTTCTAGTTGTCTTGCTGTTCATTTTAAATAAACGTAGAGCGAGTTGTCCTATAACAGACGAACAGTTATTCAACCAAACGTCTAGCTGCCATCTAAAAAAAAGAAAGAAAAAAAGGTTCGACTATCAGTCGACTACGGCAAAATCTAACGAATCAGATTCGACTATGAAAATCCTTAGTCGAAAACAGCCCTAATATATATATATATATATATATATATATATATATATATTTACACACACACACTTTTTTTTATTACCATAATATGAAGCTTACCTTTTATTGCTGAAAACAATTTCTTGTCTTCAATTCTAATTTCATCTTTTTTGCCCTTCCCCTTCATATTGAATAGGGTCATCAGCTTATTGGTGAAGAGCCTAATCCAATCCAAGACAAAAATAACATGCAATTATTACACACACACGCACTTAACTTTTTTCTGCAGGAATTCAAAATAAATTACAAAAAACAAACAGTGATTTTGATAGAGAGCATTGGCATTATGCACAGCCATACTATTTTTACCTTCCACTGAAAACGACAATATAACCATACAGATCTCTACATACATCAGACCTCTTGCTTGGCTGAGATGGACATAGGGCTGCATAAATTAGCCAGCGTCAGCCTTAGGCTGGCTACACACTGGCTGCGTCGCATGAGCCTGGCGTTTCTGTTGTGTGGCTGTGGCGTTTTCTATGTCTTTGCAGACCAGAAACGTGTCTGATGCTGCGCTGCTGCTGCTAGACTTGTCTTTCCAATTGATTTACTGCACTCAAGCAGTAGTACACTTCATGTTAAACAAATACTGATTTGATTTGAAGACAACTTTGGAAGTATTGACGGCAAAATAGGCTACAGAATATTTTGTTCTGTATTGACAGGTGCAATTACATTTATATCTCCATTTAGGTCAAAACCTAGAGACTTTCAAACATTAATATGTCATCGCGTGAAAAATAAGTGTCAGTTCTATTTCTAGCATGTACGCATTTTCGGCGCGGCATTCTGGGATTGGAGAAAAACGTGGTTTATTGGCACTTCTCTAAACTAATCACAATCGTCTTGGGCGTCGCTAAGCATGAGGCAAAGCCATGGTACAGCTGCAAAATAGCCTCGGGAAAGAATTTCTTTTGGTGGAACGTGCACGTTCAAAAGTTGTTTTAGTCGTGCGACAGATAGTCTAGCTAGCTGTCTGGATTTACCCTGCAGAGATCTGAGGAGCAGTTTGCATAAATCGACCGGAGCTTAAAGGGATAGTTCACCCCAAAATGTAAACTCTGTCAGTAATTACTCTCCTTTCGTTTCGAAAAGACTTTCGTTCATCTTCGGAACACAAATTAAGATATTTTTGAATAAATCTGAAAGCTAGATCACTCCTCCATAGGCTTCTAAGGGATTGAAATATAAATATAATAGTCCGAGTGACTACAGTGGCTCAACCTTAAGTTTATCAAGCGACGAGAATACTTTTTGTGCACAAAAAAGAAAAAAAAAATAACGACTTTATTTAAGTGTTAAACACACACACACACACACACACACACAAAACCACGCAACGTGCAGCAACGCAGATTTGGAAAAATATTCATAAAATACATCAAAAATACATAAAATTAGGGGAGAATAATACAAATGATGATCAAAATGAGCATCTATTTGCAAGACAAGATTAAAAGACTATGATTCAATAGGCCTGCCTACTGTATGTAGAAAACAAAGTATACAACACGACTATCCATTCTAAAACACCTATTTGATGTATTCAGATGAAAATTTACACAAGCGATTCTTCAGAGGCCCGAGCTGGAACTGTAAAAAATGTAATATTACACCCATGTGTCAGTTACGGTTAATATAATCATAAGGTCATGATTTCATCCTTAAAACAGATGAAGAAATCAACTAATTGTGGTGTTAAGCTGAGAGGGTAGTGGTCTGTTGCTCTTTGACTTATATCTTTCAATGCAGGTTTATATTGTTTCAACAATTTTTGCCTGACCCCTGAGGGCTCTGTAATGTCCGTATATTTCTGATAATATTTGTGGAGAAACATTACACTGTTTTAATTCAGAATCCTAACCATAAATTGTACTAATTAAAAGTAATTTATTAAATAAGTAAAATAAAATAAAAAACACAAAATGTCAATGAATACTTACCAGAAGTGATAGTGCAATGTAGCTAAAGAATACTCCTCCACCTTTCCCTCAATGTTTTCCAGTGAATTAAATAAAGGCCTGATGAAGGTGACATGATGAATCCCCTTTCAATGCACCACTTCAACAGAAGAAAGACAAAAGGACAAAAAGTCACTCAGACTTTCTATCAGTAACGTTAAATGTCTTTTAAAGATGAAAATCATACTTAATACTATTAATCCCAGTGTAGGTTTTCGAACAGTGGGTAAAATTGACTTACTGTAAGGTGGTGAATGGGTCTTTCTGTTGGGTGTTCTCCACCGATTAAAAATTTATTTCTTGATCTAAAAAAAAAGTAAACAAATATCTTTTCAATATCGTTATCAGTGTTTGAAGAGGTTATGTAAACATACTTCTAACGAATAAATGACGGTTTTATCACTACTCATTCCCACGCTTTTTTTTTTTACTTCTCATGCGTTTCGTTAAGTTAGCTGACAACATTAACACAACACAGCAATGTCAGATGGTACTAATGTTACATCGAAATACGTGATAATATCGCGCTAATGGTGAAGTACAAAAACACACACAGAGATAACTTATTTAACGTTATCTTATGACGTTTGGTTTCAGTAAGCCCGTATCCATGTGGACTGAAAAATGTTTTCTTACCTGATATCGCCAGTATTTTTACAGACCACATACGACCCAGCTTCCTCTGTTCACATTCCAGCGTTTGTTCTTCATTGACTTATCAACTCAAAATTTAAGAATTTAACAAGCAGATATAAAATAATCCATCGAGGTCTGACCGAGTAATCACAACGCAAACACCAGCTGCTCACACCGACCGACGGACCGAGTAACGGACGTATTTTCAAACTTAAAATAGGCGCGCAGAGCGCGCACATTCTCATTGGACAGTTTCCTGGAAGACAGACAGATTAACCAATCATGCTCAAAGAACATAAGTGTAAACTCAAAGTGTAAACTTTTTGGCAAGCAGACGAAATTGTAAATTCACACAAAATCACACAAGGCAAAAGATTTCTGCTGTACTGCTCTCTTGAGGGTGAAACTATTATTTTTAATGATAATAATTATATTTTAATATACATTGAAGAGTTATGATAAAAAAAACATTAAATGCTAATTATCATGATAATACTTTAAAATGCAGATATTTCTGTTGTATGGTGTTGAAAACATTATGTTGTTTCAACGTACAGATCTTGTAAAAAAATGTCAACGTTGATTTAGAAGTGTTTTTGTTAACCTTTTTCAACCATTTAATATTATTTCAACCATTTCAACGTTGAAGGTCGGTCATATGCCGGCTGGGATTCAATAGGTCTGCCTACTGTAGCCTACTGTATGTACAAATATTATTTAACCTTAAAACTCACTTTAACACCCACATGCTTAATGATCTTCAAGGAAATGTTAAATGACTCCTGATTTCTGCAGTTATAGGCCTACCTTCTTTTCTTTGTTTTCTAATTTCACAGAAAGAATCTGTAAAATATTACTTAATATTTTATGTAAAATTACACATAATAACCCTGTAAAATACAGACAATTACCTGTAAATTTAATTGTGGACCATTAAATTGCAGCAAATATCTTTAAAATATTCACTGTATAATGAAAAAATGGCAAAATTCTGTAAATAAAAATAGAGACCGTTACCTGTAAATTCCTACTTTTTTTTTCTTTCTTTTTTTTTTACAGTGGTTGAATGCAATACACAATAGTGATAAAAAAAAACATTATGCATAGGCCTACATCGACACACTTAGCTAGCGTCAACTCCACGCAGCTATAGCTTATAAGGCGCTCGCGACCCTTTCGCATAATGCGAAAGGTGATAATAAATGCAGAGTACGCTAGGTGATAAGTGTGAGGTTATTTGCAAGGTGTCTGCCAGTTTATGTTATCAAGCAAACTTTAAAAACTGCCCAAAAAAAACTGCTTGCTGGCGAAGGGCTAATTTCAAAATGTTACATATTACAAACGAATAACCGTTATTGTAACCAAGATATGTGTGAGTTTATTTGCAAAAATTCAGTGACTGCTACACCCCACAGTAGGCTACACCGACTATCAACATACAGGACGAGTTGACAAAGTCCTTGGGGCCTGCCTCAACGCAAAGATAGGGTTACACATTTTTGGAGGTGCACACATCGAGGTACGGCGGGGCTCGGAGGGGGGTTCGCAGCTACGCAGACGGGTCTGCGGGAGTATGTCCTTGATTTGAAGCAGAAACATAAATGCAGCATTTAGCCATTTTGTCAGAAAATCTGTAACTCCATTGAGAAGGAGGGGGGGGGGGGGGGGGTTAAACTTTCTTGATTTTACCACTTTAAACAACACCTTTAAAATAAATTGGATAAAAAACTTTATTAAGCCCGCCTCTATCTGGAATCTGATCCTAATGTTATGTTTTTCCAAACTAGGGGGTTTAAAATTCTTGTAATTATAATAATGAATAACCCCGTCAAATTATTCCTTTAGGCAAATGTCGTCCCTCTTATATATAATTTGGAATAAGGACCTACTGTATAAACATAAATCTATTTTCTTTGATGGGTAACGGAATTATTTTTGTATCTCAACTTTTCAATCAAAATGGTTCAATTTGTAATTATTCTTAGTTCTTGGTAAAGCATGGAATTCCTGTTACTCCAAAAGAGTTTGCAATCTGGCTGATGCAGTGCCACAAGAGTTATCATGTTTTATAAAGGATTTTCTTTTTCCATCTCTTTGTTGCTCAGTGGATCTGTGTAAGACGTTTGTAGGTAAATCATGCCTTTCTTCATCTAAATAAAAAAACAACAAGAAAATTTTGTCTTGTTTCGGTAGGAGTCCGTTTCTATGCCATATGTAGCCTAATTTCTTATTGGAATGGTTCTGTAAGTGACATTCCGTGGAAAAAAAGTTTGAACTTTACCTCAAATACTAACAAAATGAGAGAAATTATACCTTTAAGTTAATTGTAGGTTTGATAAGTGCTCTCTCAAAAGACTTAAGAATGACATTACCCTTCTTTCTGTAAGAACACTGGCTGTGTTTAAGGACTTGGCACTTAATCTGGATTGAAAGATATAGGAAATTAGTTTGGACTGAGGGACTCTGGAGTACGGTGGTAATGTTATGACAATGACGATGGTTGTTAATGTGTTTGTGTTTTGTTGTAGTTTTCTTCAAGCATTTAATAATTAAAAAAAAAAAATTAAAAAAAATCTGCCTTTAGCCATGCTGTCTCTTCACCACTGCCATTTTTCTTTTCTTTTTTCTTTTTTACTGTCAATTCTGGTTATAGCCATCGTGAAAGTCTTTTTTTTTTTTTTTGTTGATGTTTCGATTAACATATTTTCTGTCATTTATCGACTAATTCTGGATGTCAACGGACGTTTAGATTGTGGCCAGATTGGACATCTTTATTCAAGTCGTTTATTGACTTTTTCTGGATGTCAATGGACGTCCAGATTATAGCCAGTATGAACGTCTGTTCTCGACTAGTTCTGGATGTCCGTGGACGTTTAGATTGTGGCCTGATGGGACATCTTTATTCACGTCATTCATCGACTAATTCTGGATGTCAACTGACGTCCAGATTATAGCCAGTATGAACGTCTGTTCTCGACTAGTTCTGGATGTCCGTGGACGTTTAGATTGTGGCCTGATGGGACATCTTTATTCACGTCATTCATCGACTAATTCTGGATGTCAACGGACGTCCAGATTATAGCCAGTATGAACGTCTGTTCTCGACTAATTCTGGATGTCAACGGACGTTTAGATTGTGGCCAGATTGGACATCTTTATTCACGTCATTCATCGACTAATTCTGGATGTCAACGGACGTTTAGATTGTGGCCAGATTGGACATCTTTATTCACGTCATTCATCGACTAATTCTGGATGTCAACGGACGTCCAGATTATAGCCAGTATGAACGTCTGTTCTCGACTAGTTCTGGATGTCAGTGGACGTGTATATTGTGGCCAGATTGGACATCTTTATTCACGTCATTCATCGACTAATTCTGGATGACAATGGACGTCCAGATTATAGCCAGTATGAACGTCTGTTCTCGACTAGTTCTGGATGTCCGTGGACGTTTAGATTGTGGCCTGATGGGACATCTTTATTCACGTCATTCATCGACTAATTCTGGATGTCAACGGACGTCCAGATTATAGCCAGTATGAACGTCTGTTCTCGACTAGTTCTGGATGTCAGTGGACGTGTATATTGTGGCCAGATTGGACATCTTTATTCACGTCATTCATCGACTAATTCTGGATGTCAACGGACGTCCAGATTATAGCCAGTATGAACGTCTGTTCTCGACTAATTCTGGATGTCAACGGACGTTTAGATTGTGGCCAGATTGGACATCTTTATTCAAGTCGTTTATTGACTTTTTCTGGATGTCAACGGACGTCCAGTTTATAGCCAGTATGAACGTCTGTTCTCGACTACTTCTGGCTGTCAGTGGACGTTTAGATTATGGACTGATGGGACATAATTTCTCAGTGTCATTAATCGACTAATTCTGGCTGTCAATGGACGTTCAGATCATGGCCTGGACGGACGGACGTGATATCAACCTGTTTTGTATGTCCACAGACGTCGCTTGCTCAGTGGGTCTCTGTATCAATGTCATCTGCCATTTTAAATGCGCGAGACCTTTAACCCCCTGGAGTCGGCGCGCGATAGTCTTGCTTTTTTTCTTATCAGTGCAAAAGAAACTCAAAATACTCTGTTAATTTTGATCTTACATATTAAGTGTTGTACATCATTAGATCCTGATAAGTGTCTATTTTTTTGTGTGGATACTCACAATAAAAACAAAGTGTTGTGCTTTTCGCCAAATAAAGAAAAATAAACATGATGCGCGTTTTGCTTTTACTCTGTGAGGGAATCCATTCTGAAACGCATCCGAAAATTAACTGTAACTTAGGGGTTACTTGTCATACAGGCACGAGTGTTTTCCATAATGAAGCTTGAACTCTCTTCTTTTAAATGAATTAATTTGTATAAAAAAAACAAATATTCTCAGTTTATGTAATCTGTATGAAAAGAGAGAGATGTCAGTCTTTTTCTTTCCAGCTCATTATACCTCCTTACGCGTTAATGTGCCACGCCCACGGAGAGTGCGCGGTATTCAAACGCAAATGATCTAAGGCAAGCCATGCAAACATGCCAACGCCCACCAGCTGGATTATAAAACACATCGTGTTTAGTAAGTATTTTACTACCGCTGTGTACACAGCGTATCCTTTCACTGTGAGGAATACTATCTGATAACCCTGGAAAATGTATCAAAAGTGCTGGTAGTTTCATTTCGAGGAGCAACGGATCCAGCTGATGTAGTAAGTCATTTATTCTTAAGTGCTTTGTTCTAATCGCGATATTGAATAGTGTCTATAAACCGCAAAAAGACTGTTTAAATATGAATTGCGTGTCTGTGTGTAGGCTAAATGATGAATGAACGGCACAGGCGCGCGCTTTGTTTACTACAGTTATACAGCGCGTGTCTGTGCCGTTCATTCACTCTCGCACCTACATTAGTAAACGTTATGTTTACATGAACACATCCAAACTATATTGCTATAGCCTACTAAGATGAGTAAAAATAGACTGAAATATGTTGAAATGTCTGTTTAAGCAACAAACTGCAAATTCACATGTATATGCTAATATATCATACACAATATGTTACAAATTAAATATGAATCTTTAGAAAAGATTTTGTGATTAGTTTTGGATGGATTATAAAGTTTTGACTGTAAAAAAAGACTACTGTCACATTAAATAGGTACGCTTTTGTTCACCAATTTCTGCTCATAGTTAAATATAGTATAGTATGATGTTTTGTCAAACATAAAGTAGGTATATTGAATTATCAACTAAGATGTTATTATAGTGTTTGTTCCAATATTCAAACTAATGAATCCTTACCTTTTTTTAATACGTATGTTAAAATTTATACTTTTTACAAAGAAATACACTTGAAATATTGTTAAAATTGTAATTGTTGTTGTAATTGTAACCTATTTGTAATTGGTTACAATTTCTAATTGTAAAATATGTATATATAGATAATTTATTTTGTCCTTGCATTCTTTGGGATCCTGTGACAAGCCTGTGTGAAAGGCTACTTAATATGCAGCTCATTATGCGCCACATTATCCGGCCTTTGTCTTCTCAGGTGTGAACACACCTCTACGCATATTGCCTTTCAAAACAAAAGGTGTCTTATAAAATTTAAATCAATGTATTGTTTTGTGTAAATGATTTTCAGATAATTTTGAAGCAAAAATTCTAGGCAACAACAACAAGTCTTGTGGACACATATTTAGTATGTGTTTTGTGGCCTTATTTCAGACACTTTAAGTTTTAGTTTTTTCAATAACCATGCATAAACATTATTCTCTAAAAAATACAAACATGTACATGTTGCTCAAATATTACGGTAGCCCCGTTTGTGCTATATAGAGTGAATTTACACCTTTGCCATTAACATGTTTATAAATAACTGAAAAAAGCACAAATGTCAGAACATCTCAAGGACCCCAAAAATCCCTTAGACCTCAGAGGGTTAAATTAGAATGGATTCTAATTGGCTGTCAGTGTTTTATCGTTCGACAGCAGGAAAAAAGTCGTTCTGAAAGTGATCCCAACGATATCGTTCCTCATATCTTTATCGTTATAGTTGTGGTGTGAACTCTGCTAATCTTTAATATGGAGAACGATTTTTAGAATTATACGTTTATCCTTATCTTTATCGTTATCTTTATAGTTATCGTGCTTGGTGTGAACGGGCCTTAAGACTGCTTACCTGACTGCTGTCCAGAAGGCCATCATTGACACCCTCAAGGAAGAGGGTAAGACACAGAAAGAAATTTCTAAACACATAGGCTGTTCCCAGAGTGCTGTATCAAGGCACCTCAGTGGGAAGTCTGTGGGAAGGAAAAAGTGTGGCAAAAAATGCTGCACAACGAGAATAGGTGACCGGACCCTGAGGAAGATTGTGGAAAAGGACCGATTCCAGACCTTGGGGGACCTGCGGAAGCAGTGGACTGAGTCTGGAGTAGAAACATCTAGAGCCACCGTGCACAGGCATGTGCAGGAAATGGGCTACAGGTGCCACATTCACGTGACATGCCAGTGGCCGCACTGGCCAGCCAGCTGAAGAATGAACCCCTACTGAATTTACCTCAGAAGGGCTGGTTTAAATTCATTTCGAGGAGCAACGGATCCATCTGAGAAATACGTTTTTTTTATTATTGTTCTAATCGCGATATCCTAGTGTATGTAAACCGCAAAAAGACTGTTTAAATATGAATCGCGTCTGTGTATGAACGAATGAACTGTACAGCTTTTACCAAACTATATTGCTATACTTTGATGAGTAAAAATCGATTGAAATATGTTTAAATAAAATGTCTTTGTATAAGCAATGTATTAAACTGCAAATTTATATTTATATTCCCTAATATATCAAAAACAACAAACGATATGCCTATGTTACAGACGAAATATGAAAGACAACATTTCTTTGACTATTTTTGGAAAGATTATAACGTTTTTACTGTAAAATAGACTACTGCCACATCAAATTAGCTTTTTTTCACCAATTTCTGCTCAAATGTTAAATATATTAGGCTATGTTTGTTAAAGACAAAAATAAAGTCATCAACTAAGATGTTATTATAGTGTTTATTCCAATGTAGGCTTTATTAAAACTAATGAATCCTTAATTTTGAAATACGTATGATAAAAAGTATTTTTTTTCCAAGTTTTTTTTCTTTAGTTTTTACAAAGAAATATTACACTTGAAATATTGTTATTTTAATTGTTGCTGTAATTGTAACCTTTTTAATAAAATGGCTTTACATTTTTCTTTACTTTTAGCAATTTAACTGTCACTGTAACTTCCATAATAATATAAGAACAAGTCAGTACTATAACGCAATACACAACCAGAAAAGGACATTTCCATCTTAAACATAGTCCTTAAACCTGGCAGGTGGTCTAATAGCTCTCCTGGCTAAGGTTCTCTTTGGAGAAGCGCCCGAACCCGGGGAAATAGTGGGGACACAGGACACAGGTGAACTAGTAGCAGTGAAAGGGATGTCTGTGTCACCTTGGGTGGCAAAGTCACAGTCATAATTAGTCTCTTGTCCAGCACTTTCAGATACTGGCTCAGGCACTTCTTGCAAATGCCTCCTGTCCCTGTGGGCAACAGTCCCTTGGTCAGTTTGAATTAGATAGGACCTGGGCTCTTGAGCTTTCGCAATAACTTTTGCTGGGGTTTTCCAGCCCTTCTCCCAATCCAGTTTGACATTAACCCTCTGGCCAGGCTGCAGTGTAGGCAGAGGTCGGGTTGAGTGGCGCCTGTTGTAGAAGAAGTGGTAGGCTGCTTTGGATTGTTGGTCCTTAAATCTTACCGCCTGATGGTCAACAGCAGTCAGGGTCAGCTGTTGTGGCAACCCAGGAACTGTGGTTCTGATTTCTCGTCCGATCATCAGTTGAACTGGGCTCTGGCCTGTTGCGGGGATAGTTGTGGCCCTGTAGCTCAGCAAGGCTAGTTGTGGATCCGGTTGTCGAAGGATTCTCTTTGCAATGGCTACACTTCTCTCAGCAGCTCCATTCGCTTGAGGGTAGTGAGGGCTTGACGTTGTGTGGTCAAAGTTGTAGTCCTCACTGAACTGGCGAAACTCCACTGAAGCGAACTAAGAGCCATTATCTGTAACTAGCTCAAACGGGATCCCCCACCTGGCGAACATGCACTTCAGGCGAGTGATGACTTGAAGGCTGCTTGTGGAAGGTAAGTGAGAAATCTCAATGTAGCGTGAGTAATAGTCTGTTGCTACCAAATACTGTTTACCTTCAAGCTCAAATAAATCAGCAGCTATCTTCTGCCAAGCTCCCATTGGCAGTGGTGTGGTGATCAGTGGCTCTTTTCTTTGAGTTGGTTTGTTCTTGATGCAAAACTCACATGCTTTTATAAGCTCGGCAATGTCTCTCCCGACATCTGGCCACCACACTGAAATGTTAGCCCTTTTACGGCACTTCGTGAGTCCCCGATGACCCGCATGTATTTGTGACAGCACAGTCTTTTGCATTGAAAGAGGAACAACAATGCGGTCATCATGCAGCAAGAGTCCATTGACTTCAGACAGGTGAGCTCTGGTGGCGTGATACTTGAGCAGGTTGTGTGGCAGGCAGGACAAATCTGAGGGCCAGCCATTACTTGTGTAACGAATCAGCGTTTGAAGTATGTTGTCGTTGCTTGTACAGTAGCTTCTCTCATTGCATTTAGTCTGTCTTTGGTGATTGGTCTAGTTCCAATCACTGCCTGAACATAAGCATTGACATCATGCTCTGTGTCTGACACAGTACCGCCCTGCAGGGGGTTGCGAGACAGGGTGTCAGCGACAACGAGCTGTTTTCCTGGTACGTGAACAGCTTCTGCGTTAAACTTCATTAGGCGCATCAATAACCTCTGACACCTAACAGGTGCTTTATCCAGGTCGTAGCTGTTGATAAGTGGAACCAAAGGTTTGTGGTCCGTCTCTAGCACGAACCTGTCCATACCTTGTAAGTACCTCCTGAAACGCTCGCATGCCCACACACTGGAAAGGCATTCCTTTTCTCTCTGGAAGTACCTACGCCTAGTCTCTGTCAGTGTCCTTGAACAAAAGGCAACTGGTCGGAGTCCATCACTGTGTTCTTGGTAGAGCGCGCCGCCTAGGCCATAACTACTTGCATCTGCGCAAGTTCTTTAATTGTTTTCATCACAGCTTGTAGGTTCTGGTCGTGGTCTTCCTTGTCCTTGCCAAAGATCAGAATGTCACCCATGACAACTTCTGTGCCGGTGTGATCCCTCAGAAGTGTGCTCATTTTCAGCTGAAATATTTCCGGCGCAGATGTAATGCCGAAAGGAAGGCGACGGAAACAGAAGCGGCCCACTGGAGTACTAAAGGTTGTAAGTTTCCTGCTGCTCTCATCAAGTGGGATCTGTCAAAACTCACTTGATGCGACCACTGCAGAGAATTTATTATTTTTGTATTAAAAAAAAACAATTAGTTCGGGCGCCAGACAAGCTTAATCTTGTCAAATGTTTTTCCTCGGAATAGCTCTTTAAGCCACCGGTTACGAATAAACATGAATCAGAATCACACAAATGAAGTTCAGTTTCACAGTTATATTTTCAGAATTGTCAAAGAATTCAGACAGACCATAATCTCAGTTGTAGCATAAGCAAAGAATAAAAACAAACTCAAACACACACCAAATAACTTTGGTTCAAGTTCAAAATCTTACAGTCTTTACACCACTGTTTTTGAATTGGTAAAATAAGTAAAAAAAAAAAAAAAAAAAAACATTTAATCAAACTAACAATGAAACCAACCGTTTAAATGAAACACTTCACTGTATTATACAGATATGAAATACGTGGTGAAAGTGGTTGCGTGAATGTTTGGTTGGCTTGAAGACGGTGCATGCATGTGCGTGCGGGCGTGTGTGTGTGAAAGAGCGTTTGGCCAATAATGTCAGGAAGGAAAGTTTTCGAAGTGAGGGTAAAAACAGGGAATAACCTGGAGAATTTGCTCACTCGTCAGCCTCAAAAGCGACAAGCTTCGCAGTGCAGCCGGTGTCCAGAGGTGCAGCGCACCCTCAGTGGCAATCGCTAGGCAACTCACGCTCACTCTAGGTCCACGCACAGCCCAAACACAGCGTCTCGCGACTCACTGACTGTGGATTCGTCTCCGTTCCTTTTTTTTCCCTTCCCCTTCCTCTCTTACAACTCCACCTTATAAACTCGTTTCCTCACTTCCGGATAATTGATTTCCCTCCTCCCTCCAGTCACGTAACTTACGGTTTTTTTTTGCACCGCCACACTCTCCCCCCTTGGAGAAAGCAACCCAAGGTTGTAGGATAGAAAGTGTGACTTAAAATCCCAAGAACTCTTCATCTTCTTGTGACGATTCTTAGAATATCTCAAGGAGTCTTTTCCTCTCCTGAATTTCCAGCTCCTCGGCTGTGGGGAAACATACTTTTAAATTACTCACATGCACATTACGCACATCTTCCCCCGAGGACTCCAATGCCACTTGATAATTTATTGGTCCCTGTTGCTTGATTATCCGATAAGGACCCTTCCATCGTTGTGCAAGTTTTGCACTGAAATGGTGTTGGGCACTAGATTGGGGGAAATTCCTTAGCCACACTCGGTCCTTTTCTTTAAAGGAGGCATCATGTCGGTTCTTATTGTAGCTCCGTAGTTGTCTTTTCTGTGCCTTTTGGCAGCACACTTTCGCTTTAGCTTGAAGTTGAACTAGATGACTGACCACATCATAGGAAGGTAAATCGGGAGAGATGTTCTTGCCACGCAACAGTTTGTCCATGGGACCTTGCAATTTCCTCCCTAGGTGAAGCTCTGCTGGGGTCATGCCGATGGACTCCTGGACAGCTTAATTGACTGCAAATCGTAGTTCAGGCAAGTACTGATCCCATTCCCTGTGGTTATCTTCTACATAAGCCGCCATCATGTACTTTAGGTTACGATTTATTCTCTCTGTCATATTCGTTTGTGGGTGGTAAGCAGTAGTGAGTTTCTGTGTGACACCCCATTTACCACATATCTCCATGAATACAGCAGAAAGGAACTGAGAACCTCTATCAGACAGGATAAAGTCAGGAACCCCCCATCGAGTCAGAATCTCTCTCCTGAAAAGTGCTGCAACAGTCTCTGCACGGGCATTCCGCATAGGAAATAGCTCCACCCAGCGGGTAAAATAGTCCACAAAACAAGAAGGTACTCATTCTGATGGGTACTGCGGGGCATTGGTCCCATGATGTCTACCCCTAGCATTTCGTTGGGATGTGATGTACTGACTTGTTGTATTTTTCCCGCAGGTTTACGGTTTTCCCCTTTGAGTGTTTGGCATTTAACACATCTTGTGACATGATTCTTCACATCCGTCCACATCCCAGGCCAAAATGCAATATCATGCAGCCTCTGGTAAGTTTTGTAAATACCCATGTGCCCACTTAAAGGATTTGAATGGTAGTCGTGGACAACGGCTGAAATTAGACTGTTGGGAAGGTACACCCGGTAATGGCGTTGGCAACTCTTCAGCTGAGTTGTGTGGTACAATTTATCCTCTACTACCTCATATTGATTTTTCAGCTGATCATTTCCTGCCAGTGCTTGGAATAGTTTTGTGATTACAGGGTCCTTGTGCTGCTCCTCCCAGATGGCAGCGGCAGTGATTGGAAGGTCTGACTCCTCCGTTGCCTGACATATAAGCTACAACCAGGTTGGTTGTGGATCCGAGAAAGAGCATCTGGTGCTACATTCAACCTTCCTTTTCGATACTCAATTACAAAATCAAACTTCTGCAATCGGAGAACCCATCTAATGAGATGACTGGTGGTTTTTGTAGAGCTCATTACCCATTGCAGGGCGGAGTGATCAGTCACAACCGTGAATAGTTTAGGCTCTAGGTAATGTTGCCATCTTTCCAGAGCCCATATGACGGCAAGGCATTCTTTCTCTGTCGCAGTGTAGGTGGTTTCCGCTTTGCTCAGAGATCTACTGGCGTACGCAATCACCCACTCTGAGCCCTGGTCCTTCCGCTGCGTCAACACCGCACCTAGTCCGCATGTTATTTGTGGGACGCTGCTGAACAGATGGCTGGTTGGAAGCGGACATAAAGTGAGGGCAATTTCCAGGTGCATGGGAACCCTTACACCTCCAGCACTGTACTTGAGGCTTCTCCACAGGTTGGCTAGAGACTGGTCTTTGTGGCATTGTAGGTGGGGGTTTAAAATCCTTGCGTCCCTCATATTGTACTTGTTGCACATAATCCTTCTCCAGCTGATGACCCAGTTTTACTAGCTCCTCGACAGTGCTTACCCTGCTGCGTAACTGGCTGGCGAGATGGGGCTTGATATTTTAAGGATAATTTTTACCATGTCACTTTCTGTTAGGGAAGGCTCCCACCTTTTGCAGAGAACTCAATATGAGAATGCAAAATCCCTGATGGACTCCTTCTCTCCCTGGGTCCTCGTTCTGATCCGATCAGCCAGCTCATCTTTGTAATCCTCAGATAGGAAGGCAGAAAGAAAAGCTGATTCAAACTCACCCCATGTTGTTAAAGAGGATCTGGCGACCTCCCACCAGTCGCGGGCAGTTCCACAGAGTACAGTTCGGAAAGTGCCCAGCAGGTCTGCATCAACCAAGGGATGTAATGCTAGAAAATCTTGGCAGCGTGTCAAATATAATAAAGGATCTGGGTCATCTGATGGCCTTCCAAAGGTGGGAAATGTTATCTTAAGATGGTCACTTCTTACTACTGTAGTAATGGGAGGAGTTGCAGGAGCAGTCACTGTGGATGGTGGTGAAGAGATGGAGGTAGTGCTGGGTGGTGTTGGTATATTCTCCTTAAGAAGATCCACTAATTTATTTTCTTGCATCTCGCTTCGTTTCACCATTTCAGTTTGGAACTTTTTAAAGTCTGAATAAAGGCTAGCAGTTTGGACGGAGCACTGATGCATTTCCGCCGTAAGCCAGTCCTGGCTTTTTTGAAAGTTCTGTTGCATGGTTTTGAGGTCCTGTTGAAGTTCCAGCTGAAGTTGATCCACCATGAAGCGCACCTCAGAGACAAAGGTAGTTTCAGCTTTTTGAAGTTCACCTGTAATCATGAGTTTAATGGCTTTGGTTAGTTGATCAGTCTCATCCTCCTGTTTTTTGTTCGAAGCAACCAGTGTGAGAACTTGCTGCTGGTTGTCCTTAATTTTAGTAGCAAGCTTGGTAATCTGGTCACAGTGCTGAGAAGTTGCTTTCAGCCCCTGGGTAAGTTCAGAGACCGCTCTCTCCTGTTTCTTTATGAAGTCCAACAGTGTATCCCAATTACCTTGAACTTGTGAAGTAAGTTGTTGCATTTCTTTACCAGGAGTGGGAAGTACACCGGGCAAATCCTGCCGTGCCACAGAAGAGGAAGTAGAAAGTTCAGGTGGTGACGTGCATAGATGCATAGGACCTGGTCCCTGGTTCCAGGTAGGGGTTTGCATTGGAGTGCTGCTGCCAGCCAAAGCTGAAGCGAACTGCACCTGGGCTCCATGGGCTCCTGGATAGCTGGAAGGCGTTTGGATGTATGGGTCATGGAAGACAGGAGGTGAAAGAGGTTGTCCAGGAGTAAACCGGGGATGTGCTGCAATGGGCCAAATTGGGGCTGCAACATCTGGAGCTTCAATATCCACATACGTTGACAAAGGAGATGGTGTTGTGGTCATGATTCAATAGTGTCTCTGGAGATTCAATGAAGTGTGTAAAATGTTATGCAAAATGTAATGTATGTCAGTAGTAATAAAATAAATAAATAAATCAGATTAACTAGCAAAATACAACCTTATTTCAGTGTTCAATGTACAAATTAACCCACTGAATTTACAATTTCTGTTCTAAGACGTATTCAAATTCAGTCACACTTTAATAATTACCTTATAGCTAGCCCTCACTTACTTCAACCAGGATATTTTCCCCACACAGTCACATGCAAATAAGTAATCATATACACACACTTAGCACAACAAATAACAAAATTGACAGTTTGACAAGTTTTTTTTTTTTTCACAGAGCACAAGGCAAGTGTCTATTCTTTTTCTTAAAGAGTTCAGTTCAAGTCCCTGTTCGGGCGCCACTTCTGTAACAGTGGCGGGCCCCAAACGAAATGAAAATCATCAAGTGAAAGATGTATTAAAAAAAAAACAATTAGTTTGGGCGCCAGACAAGCTTAATCTTGTCAAATGTTTTTCCTCGGAATAGCTCTTTAAGCCACCGGTTACGAATAAACATGAATCAGAATCACACAAATGAAGTTCAGTTTCACAGTTATATTTTCATAATTTTCAAAGAAATCAGACAGACCAAAATCTCAGTTGTACCATAAGCAAAGAATCAAAACAAACTCAAACACACACCAAATAACTTTGGTTCAAGTTCAAAATCTTACAGTCTTTACACCACTGTTTTTGAATTGGTAAAATTAGTAAAAAAAAAAAAAAAAAAAAACATTAAATCAATGAAACCAACCGTTTAAATGAAACACTTCACTGTATTATACAGATACGAAATACGTGGTGAAAGTGGTTGCGTGAATGTTTGGTTGGCTTGAAGACGGTGCATGCATGTGCGTGCGGGCGTGTGTGTGTGTGAAAGAGCGTTTGGCCGATAATGGCAGGAAGGAAAGTTTTCGAAGTGAGGGTAAAAACAGGGAATAACCTGGAGAATTTGCTCACTCGTCAGCCTCAAAGTCGACAAGCTTCGCAGTGCAGCCGGTGTCCAGAGGTGCAGCGCACCCTCAGTGCCAATCGCTAGGCAACTCACGCTCACTCTAGATCCTGGAGAACTTGCTCACTCGTCAGCCTCAAAGTCGACAAGCTTCGCAGTGCAGCCGGTGTCCAGAGGTGCAGCGCACCCTCAGTGCCAATCGCTATGCAACTCACGCTCACTCTAGGTCCACGCACAGCCCAAAAACAGCGTCTCGCGACTCACTGATTGTGGATTCGTCTCAGGTAACCCGTTCCTTTTTTTCCCTTCCCCTTCCTCTCTTACAACTCCACCTTATATACTCGTTTCCTCACTTCCGGATAATTGATTTCCCTTCTCCCTCCAGTCACGTAACTTACACTTTTTTTCGCACCCCACAAACTGTCTCACAATTTAACAGTCCAATGTTCCCAAATACATCATCGTATGACTTGATTCCATTTACTCTGCGCACTAGTCCCATTTTGATTGCAGTTTTCAGTCCAAGTAAGTTTGTTGTCAAGTCACCTTTATTTAATAGCACTTTTTACAATAGAGATTGTTTCAAAGCAGCTTTACAGAGATAATTTAACAGGAAAATAATGTTGTAATAGTATTGTTAAATACAAAATGAAACGTCCCCAACTAAGCAAGCCGAAAGCCAATGGCGACAAAGGCGAAGAAAGGCGAAAAGGCAACTGTGGCGAGGAACCAAAACTCCATCAGGTGACAGAATGGAAAAAAAAACCTTGGGAGAACCCAGGCTCAGTCAGGAAGCCAGTCCTCCTTTGGCCAATGAACAAACAGTGTATGATTATGATTCAGGCATAATCAGATCAGAAGTTAGATGAGATCAGAACTTTCACAATATTTCTCCAGTTCATCTGGTTGGGGGTCGGAGTCATCACGCCAGTATGGAGACGAGTTTGTTGAAGTGTCCATGAGGCCACTTCAGGGATGTGTTGTCGTCGTGTCCAGACGCAGGTCCTTCATCAGATCTGGATACGGCCTGGATCCGGCAGTTTGTGGTAGACCTCGGGATAAACAGAGAGACTAATATTAGCGTAGACTCCATCCTTCTTATGATGTACAAAGTACATCAGGATTTATGGGAAGTGTTCCCGGTTCCCGCTGATCTAAACTATGCAGCCTAAAATTGAATCATAGAAGTCTATAATGTGTTATGTGTATGCTAAGCCAAAGAGATGCGTTTTTAGTCTGGATTTGAACTGACAGACTGTGTCTGCTTCCCGGACAATGTTAGGAAGATTGTTCCAAAGTTTTGGTGCTAAATAGGAAAAGGATCTACCGCCAGCAGTCGATTTAGATATTCTAGGTATTATCAACTGGCCAGAATTTTGAGATCACAATACACGTGAAGGAGTATAATGCTTTAAGAGCTCGCTCAAGTAATGGGGAGCTAAACCATTTAATGCTTTGTAAGTAATCAGCAATAATTTAAAATGTATACAATGTTTAATAGGCAGCCAATGCAGTGTTGACAGAACCGAGCTAATATGGTCATACTTCCTGGTTCTGGTAAGAACTCTAGCGGCTGCATTTTGGACCAACAGTTTATCTATTAAACGTGCAGGGCAGCCATCCAGTAGAGCATTACAATAATCTGGCCTTGATGTCATGAACACATGAACCCATTGTTCTGCATTTTTCATTGAGAGCATATGACGTAATTTAGATATATTTTTAAGATGAAAAAATGCAATTTTACAGATACTGGACAGGTAACTTTCAAATGAAAGCTTGGTATCAAAGAGCACACCCAGGTTCCTAACCGACGACGAGGACTTGACAGAGCAGCCATCAAGTGTTAGACAGTATTCTAGGTTATTACGTGAGGAAGTTTTTTGTCCAATAATTAGAATCTCTGTTTTTTCAGAATTAAGTAGTAGGAAATTACTAGTCATCCAGTTTTTTATATCAGCTATGCATTCCGTTAATTTTGTTCATTGGTAAGTTTTGTCAGGGCGTGAAGAAATATAGAGCTGAGTATCATCAGCATAATAGTGAAAACTAATGCCATGCTTCCTAATAATATCTCTTAAGGCTAGCATGTACAGAGTGAACAGCAACGGACGTAGTACTGAGCCTTGTTGTACACCATACCAAACTTTTGACCGATAAGACATCTCTTAATTTACTACTACAAACTGATGACGGTCAGATAAGTATGATTTAAACCATGTGCAATTCCACTAATGCCAACATAGTTTTCGAGTCTATATTTAAAAGAATGTTGTAGTTCAACAGTCGATAGTTCAAATGCAGCACTAAGATCGAGTAGCACTAATAGCTCGATACAACCACGATCGGATAAGAGCAAATCATTTGTGACTCTAATGAGAGCTGTCTCAGTACTATCTAAATCCTGACTGGAAATCCTCACAGATACCATTTCTTTCTAAAAAGGAATATAGTTGTGAGGATACTGCCTTTTCTAGTATCTTTGACAGAAAAGATAGATTCGAGATCGGCCTTTAATTGACTCATTCTGTGGGATCATGTTGCGTTTTTTTAACAAGCGGTTTAATCATAGCCAGCTTAAAAGTTTTTGGTACGTATCCTAATGACAAAGATGAATTAATGATATTAAGAAGAGGATCTATGACCTCTGGAAGCATCTCTTTCAATAGTTTAGTCGGTATAGGGTCTAACATACATGTTGTCGATTCAGATGATTTGAAGAGTTTAGAGAATTCTTCCTCTCCTATAGCAATAAATGAATCGTATTTTTCGTCAGTGAGACTACACTGAACTGTCTGATGCGATACTGTAGTAGACGGTTGCATAGTTATAATTATCTCCCTGATATTATCAATCTTATAAGTGAAGAAGATCAAAAAGTCATTACTGTTGTGCTGCTTGCAAACTTCTGGTCTTGAAACTTTATTTTTCATCGGTTTAGCAACTGTTTCGAATAAGTACCTTGGGTTTTGTTTATTTTTTTCTAATAGGGTTGAAAAATAAGCAGATCTAGCAGTTTTTAAGGCCTCTCTGAATGCAATCGAGCTTTCCTTCCATGAAATGCGAAAGACCTCTAGTTTTGTTTTCTTCCAGTTTCTCTCCATTTTCCTGGCTGCTCTCTTTAGGGCCTGAGTGTGCTCGTTGTACCACGGTGTTGGACAATTTTCCTTAGTCTTCTTTAAGCGCAACGGAGTAACTGTGTCTAAAGTGCTAGAAAAGAGAGAGTTAAACGTTTCTGTCGCAATATCGAGTTCTTCTACGCTAGGTGTGCCAAACCCTGCTCCTGCCGATCGACTGTCCTGCACAGTTCATCTCCAACCCTAATCAAACACACCTGAAGCAACCAATTAAGGTCTTCAGGATCTGAAGCAACCAATTAAGGTCTTCAGGATCACTTGAAAATTAAAGGCAGGTGTGTTTAATTAGGGTTGGAGATAAACTGTGCAGGACAGTCGATCGGCAGGAGCAGGGTTGGGCACCCCTGTTCTACACTATCTGGGATGCTGAGATGATGACACTGATCAGGAAGATTATTAATAAAGCATTCTTTTGTGGCAGAAGTGATAGGTCTAACATATTTGTAACACAGAGTCACCTTTGCAGCCTTGGCTAAATGAAGTTTACACGAGACTAGATAGTGATCTGAGATGTCATCGTTCTGCTGCAGAATTTCAACAGCATCGACATTGATTCAATGTGATAATATTAGATCTAGAGTATGATTACGACAATGAGTAAGTCCTGACACGTGTTGTCTAACTCCAATAGAGTTAAGAATGTCTTTAAATGCCAATCCCAATACATCTTTTTCATTATCTACATGTATATTAAAATCACCAACAATTAGGACTTTATCTGCAGTCAGTACTAACTAGAAAGTCAGCAAATTATTTGATAAAGTCTGTATGGTGGCCTGGTGGCCTGTAAACAGTAGCCAGCAAAAATCTTAAACTTGATTTATCATTTGCACTATATATTGTTACATTAAGCACCAACACTTCAAAATAATTATATTTGAAACTAGACTTCTTCGTAATTTTGAAAATATTACTATAAATTACAGCAACATCTCCCCCTTTGCCTTTCAGACGAGGTTCATGTTTATAGCAGTAATCTTGCGGGGGTGCACTGATTTAAAATAATGCAATTGTTTGGTTTTAGCCAGGTTTCTGTCATACACAGCACATCTAGGTTGTAGTCTGTAATCATATCATTAACAATAAGTGCTTTTGAAGTAAGGAATCGAATATCCAGCAACCCAAGCTTTATCGTTTGTATTATTTCTGGTTTTTATTTGTTGAACATCAATTACATTTTTACCCTTCGATGGATATGGAAGTTTTTTGTATTCCCTAATTCGGGGAACAGACACAGTCTCTATATGATGATATCTAGGTGAAAGAGCATATATGTGATGGGATTTATCTGACCTTGGTGACGTGAGGCAGCTGGCAGACGGTCGGTTTAGCCAGTTTGTCTGCTTCCTGACCTGAGCCCCAGATTGTCATGTTTCAGCGCTAAGACTATGTGCCATATTACTAGAGAGAATAGCAGCACCATCCCAGGAGGGATGAATACCATCTCTTTTCAACAGTTCAGGTCTGCCCCAAAAACTTTTCCAATTATCTATGAATTCTATATTATTTTGCGGACACCACTTAGACAACCAGCCATTGAGTGATGAAAATCTGCTAATTATCTCATCTCTCCTGCGAACAGGAAGGGGGCCAGAGCAAATTACAGTACCTGATATCGTATTTGCGAGTTCACACACCTCTTTAACATTAATTTTATTGATCTCCGACTGGGGAAATCGAACATCATTAGTGCCGACGTGAATAATAATCTTAGAGAATTTACGATTAGCATTAACCAGCACTTTTAAATTTGCTTTGATGTCAGGCGCTCTGGCTCCCGGCAAACATGTGACTATAGTGGCTGGTGTCTCTATTTTCACGTTCCGTGTAATAGAATCGCCAATAACTAGGGGACATTCAACAGGATTCTCAGTGGGTGTTTCACCAAGTGGGGAGAATCTGTTTGATGTTGTAATCGGAACGGAAGAGCGGTGTTTTGTCCTGCGACTACAGCACCTTACAGTCACCCAATTGCCCTGCTGCACAGGCTCTACTTCAGCCGAAACCGAAAAATGTACAGTGTTGTCTAAGATAATCGCATCCAAAGTAGTATCTAAAGCCCTTGCACTAGATACACGCAATCGCCTTCTTCCTCGTCTAATTTCTGTCGCTCTACATACGCCATCTGGTATAATTGAAACGATTGGTTATGAGCTACGTACAGGTGCATTTGATAAACATTCTTAGCACCAAATAAACGGCTCTGGGCATTCGTAAACCACGCCTCAAATACGAGAAAATGAACGTGGTTCCCAGACCCAAGTCTCAATGAGACTTGGGTCTGACGTTAGCCAGGCTAGCTGTCTCCCACATCTTGTGCACATTTTCCTTGTTTGATGTGTCACATTCTTGTAATGTTCATCTTTGTTTTTGGCATACCTTTTGTCATACTGCCTAGGCTGATTGTACTTGCGTGCATTAACGGCACCCACCTCAACATTTGTTGCTTTGGCGCTGGCGTTTTGTGCTTTAAAAAGCTCCGACTGTTGAGCAATACTGATTGCCTTCTCCAATGTCAAGTCCGGTTCGAGTTGTAACTTTTGCGATACTTCTCCATTGGCAATGCCGATTACAATGCGGTTCCTTATCGGTTCGTCTTTAGTTGCTCCAAAATTGCAGTGCTCTGCAAGGTTATAAAGCTCTCTGACAAACGCCTCCACGCTCTCCCCGTGGAGCTGAGAGCGTCTATGGAAACAGGCATGTTCATGTATCGTATTCAGCTTTGGCACAAAAATGTTCATCAAACTTTTTCAAAACCTCTTCATAATAGTGCTGAACATCATCCGGAAATGTGAAGGTACTAAATATAGCTTCAGGCTCTTTCCCCATTGCGTATAACAGCGTATTTACTTGTGTATCGTCGTCTTCTTGGTTTAGTTTAGTCGCTATCCGAAAGCGGGAAAAACGCTGTCTCCAGATCAGCCACGCCGAAAGCTGGGTGAAGTCAAACGATTCGGGAGACTGAAACTTAGCCATCTCGTTGCTTCAATCTTGTTCACAGGGCGAAAGAACTGACTTCTGACACCATGTCATGAATCACGGATTCCTGAAAGTAGTCTTCAACGGTTTATTAACAGGATTTTTCCGGAGCAGAGAACAGTGGCTATCAAGTAAATATCAACAATATTACAACTGCCGGAAAGCCAGTGATAAGCCAGAGCTAAATCAATACAAAAGCCAGTAGCGCCTCCTAGTTGAGCTTACTGCCACATACATTTAAATCACATCACATCTTCAAATTATTTTTATTGTGTTTTATTAGTGACAAATTTGGGGAGAGGATACATATCCAAAACTTTCTGAAAATACAGTATGAGAATTAACTACACAATTACTAGAAATGTTCACCTTGGATATTATACAATTTGCAAGCAAAAATACAAGTGAAAAATACTATTTCTTTCTAGATGTTTCCAACTGTGAACCAATATTGTAGTGTATATATATATTAAGGGTGGATCGAAATTAATTCACAATCTCGAACTTCGAATTAAAAAATGGAATCGTCGATGCTGCCACGCCCCCATGTCACGTCCGGTCGGCGTGCAAAGCGGAAAAAAACGCGTGTTGAAGTGCTGCGAGTCTATGATCAACCTCCTCTAACTTAGCTACAGCCACTCAAAAGATAGCATGGCAACTGCAGATGCAGGAGACCCATCGACAGAACTTGAACCCCTCCTCTTTCATTGAAGTCGTAGGTGTGGACGTTTTTGGGATTTCCAGTGAGTTATGTTGACAACGTTCGCGCTTCAAAAAAGCCACAGTTTGCAGACATCCCAAGTCTCGCGGAAGTTCCGGGTAGGGGTGGGAGATATTGACAAAAATGAATATCTCGATATTTTTTTTCAATATCTCGATATCGATATTCAGACGATATTTTTGCAATCCTTCAAAGAAATGTGTGCAAACTGGTAAAGAAGGTCCAGTTGGTCTTTTGACTTGCTGCATTTGACCTATTATTGTATAGAATTACTAGTACATAAAGATATGAGACATTATTGATTTAAAGACTCCTAAACTTTTTAAAATAATAAAATATTATTCAATAGTCATTTATTATTCAAAGTCTTTATTGTTCTTTTATATTTTTTTTAATAGGGGTGTAACGGTTCACAAAATTCACGGTTTGTTTTGATACGATACAGTGGTGTCACGGTTCGGTACGGTTTCGATACAGCAAAAATAAAGAAATGCCATAGAAATTTCTTATTTATTAATAGAAAAATTATTTTTAAATAATTGTGAGTTTTCCTACATCTTGAAACTTTTAGTTTTATAAATGGGGGTAATCTTTGAAGGATGAACAAATAATGTTTTGGTCATCACATTAAAAATAAAATTTAAATAACATATAACATTTGAGTTTTGTAGTGCTGGAAAAAGATGTGTGACGTACTTGAAAGCATTTTAATATTTCTGCCAAACTTCCATGGTTACAAGTTAGTGTTACTACATTAAATCCATGGTGAATGATCTGTGGACTTAAAACCTATAACTAGTTCATTCATGGAACAATGTTTCTCCTGGTTTCCACATCAGCGCTGTTTGATCAGTTAATAATGGAGAAATTGTAATGCTTCTCACTAGATAGCGATGTTATTACTTAAGTGGCGAATTCAAATGCTTTGTTTACTGGATCTCTTATGTAGCAACGGTGTTGCTTCAAGATCGGATCGCGCTGCACTGATATTTGTCCGAAATGATAAATGGTCCGTAAAGCACAAAATAATGAGTTTCGTTCCGCTTTCATTACATTTGCCAGTTGATGTTGCGCAACATTGTGGTGTTCGCTCCAGCCCGAATTTTGGTCGGCAGGAAAAATGGTACAACCACCGGAATGGTTCGGTTTGTAATGCGTACGGAACCGATCTCTTGGGAAAATGTATTCCATGTTTTGGACTCATACAACGCAATTTTCTAATGATGCAATCACGAAGCTCGCCACTCGAGGACGCCACAGACATTTAAGAAAAACTTTTTAACTTAAGATAATTTTTCCACAAACAACGCATATTTTGCCTTCTCTTTACGAATTTGGATTGTTGCTTCAACCTAAACGTCATAACACACATGTAAGAACTTCGTAGTTGTATATTGCAAATTAGTAACTTTAGTAGCTTACTCTCCTGCAATTGAGGAACGATCGTGATTTTGTACAAAAAATAAAATAGTCAAACAAACCCCTACAGTATTAAAATCGCTACATATAATTGTTTAGAAGGCTATAGTGTGCGTTATTTGTTTTCTCTTTAACTTCCTTCAGCTCTTTTCATGTTTGGGGCGTTGGATCGTACAAATTATGAAATATTCGATATCCCAATTTTGCATATCGTCCAGACAACAATTTGGATATTATCGTCTAAACGATATATCGCCCACCTCTAGTTCCGGGAGTCTCCCGCATATTGATAGCGGCTCCCTGATGCACGCAAATTAGTTAAAATCTCCCGGAATCTAGAGTGAACGAGAAAGAGCGCGCATGCAAGACAGAAAAAACTGTGCTCCAAACCGTATAGCGCACGCACGGCAGAGAGGGAGAGAGCGAGAGACCTTGCGTGTGTGCCTCATTAAGCGCATGTAAGACAGAGAGCATCCTGATTGGCCGGTTTCTGCTTTAAAAAAAGTAAATATAAGAATCGAATCGAACCGTGACCTTAGAATCAAAAATGTAATCGAATCGAGGATTTGGAGAATCGTGACACCCCTAATATACAGTGTATATATATATATTTTTTTTTTTTTTCGTCCTTTGATTCCTTCTTGTGGCTCAGTGACACACCTGTGTGAAAGGCTCATTATACAGGCTGATTAAGCAGGTCTTTTGTCTTCTCAAATGTGAATCGGAGCATTATTCATGATTCACGCCCCTTTCGCATATTGCCTTTCCAAACAAAAAGTGTTTTAAAAATTTTAAATCAATGTATTGTTTTATGTGAATGATTAGGCAGGATGATTTTAAGATCATTTTGAAGCAAAAATTCTAGGCGAGAACCAGGCTCGGATTAAGAGGACTTTGGGCCCCGGGCCTATAGCAACACCAAGGGTTCCCTTTCATTTGATTGCCACGCCACAGTCTTCTACCGCAATAAATATTTTTTTATTGTTATTAAAGCTGCAGTCCGTAGCTTTTCCCCTTTGTCGCCATCTCTGTTCGAAAACTGCAATTGCAGTTATTTGCGGAATTGTCAACTTTACGTGGGTTGTACATCGGCATGAAACAGCGCGGATGAATCCAATGTTTTGAGGTGAGTGTGGCTGTTAATCACCACGCCGGTGTGGATACGGGAATTCAGAATCACACATTATACTTTTTGGAAGTATGACCAATATTAGAATTTTCAACAGAAAATAATGTCTGAACAAGTAAGTAACATCCACTTTTGTTCTGATCAACTAAGGGGGAAAAAAGAATTGCAGTAAATCTTATTTTGTATAAACAAATAACAATCATAGTGCTATGAAATAAACGGTGTATGAACAGAATCCCTGTTATGCATAAACGTGTTATAATATAACATAATGTAAACATCTTATGACATTTTGATATAGAATATCAGGATAAAAATTACTCCACATAATTTCTTTGTTCATTTTGGGAACCTTTTATTGATATAACATTTTTACCCACTCCCCTTCCATAAGTGCATTTACTCCAGATATGAACTCAAAAACATAAAGGTTGCCAAAATCAGCAAAAACATTACTCATACTTCAGTCATACTTCCTGAATAAGTAGCCTACTTAACCATGAATAATTTAAAGGGATAGTTCAACAACATCACACTCATGTTGTTCAAAACCTGTATGAATTTATTTCTTCTGCTGAACACAAAAGATGATATTTTAAAGAATGTTGGTAACCAGACAGTTGACGGCACCCATTGACTTCCATAGTAGGAAACGGCTGTTTGTTTCAACGACGCAGCAAACGAGGAGTCATTTAACCATTAAATGAATGGATTTGTTCAAAACGCGGATTATTCCGTAACGAATCACCACTATCAGTTTCAGAGATTGTTTCTGCTGTGGTTTCATTCTGGAATTTTCATCGGCGAAGTGACGATAAACCAAACGTAACTCTCAATGTTATTGGTCAACTCATTTATTGTTGCATAACATAGCCTATATCACATTTGCAATTGTGCTGATATTTCGGGAAAACTGCGGTTTTACTTGTGAATATATCACATCATTTTATATTATGTAATATTACAATAAGACAAAAACTCATCGGGGCAAAAATGCCCACGTAGACCTTGGATATTGGACCTTGGATGTTCGTCAAAAAAAAAGTAATCAGCTTTTAAAAAGATATATATATATATATATATATATATATATATATATATATATATATATATATATATATATATATATATATATATAAAAACGTGGAAGGCCCCGTGGAAGATTTTTACACGGGTGAGTGGTGGGAGAAAAAACACTGACATTCTGGATTCAGACTGCAATAAAAATCATCGACTAGCCCCTATAAATTTTGAAAATACCTTACGACTCCACGAGAAACAATTACCATCCAAATAGTGCTTAAATCATTAACTTACTTCAGCTACTTGTTTACCTTCTTCGACGTATAAAACACGCGGATCGGTGACGACGCAGGAGGGTGAAGCTAACTGTGGGCTGCTGCCGCTGCACTCGGGGTCTTCCACGGGCACGGATGAAAGTGAACCAAAGTATTTATTTAGTTTAGGAATTTTTGCATCCCTTTTCTGTCTTTCGAGTTTGTTTTTCCTTTTTTGTGCACCACTATCACTTTTTTTCATCATTTTTGCACTCTAGCGAGCGATTTTAGGTCTGAGGTCACGGGCACGAGGTTACATTGCGCATGCGTCGAACCGTGCGATGCACACAGGCACCGAACCGAGACAAGCGAACCGAACGGTTCGGATGTTTTTTTCATGTACCGTGCCACCCCTAGTGGACACATATTTAGGATGTGTTTTGTGGCCTTATTTCAGAAACTTTAAGTTTTAGTTTTTTCAATAACCATGCATAAACAATATTCTCTCAAAAATAAAAACATGTACATACATATTGCTCGCATATTATGGTAGCCCTGTTTGTGCTAAATAGAGTGTAATGACAACTTTGCCATTAATATTTTAATAAGCAACTGAAAAAAGCACAAATGTCAGAGCATATCAGAACACTTCCAGGTCCCAGAAAACAGTTTAGACCCCAGAGGTTTAAAGACATTCTTAACTCTATTGGAGTTAGACAACATGTGTCATGACCTACTCATTGTAGTAATCATACTGTAGATTTAATATCACATGGAATCAGTGTTGATGCCATTGAAATTCTGCAGCAGAGCGATGGCATCTCAGATCACTATCTAGTCTTGCGTAAACTTCATTTAGCCAAGGCTGCAAAGCCGATTCCATGTTACAAATATGTTAGACCTATCACTTCTGATTGTATACCCATGTTCTATCATGAAAGCATAACGAAAAGAGGCGTTTCTCATCGTCATGGCGCAAATTGTAGAGTTAATTTGATTGGGCGGTGAATTATATCAGTCAGGCACATTTTCTAATAACTTCTTGTTATTTTATTAATCAAAAATCAACCACCTATGATTTAACAATCTCATTTCCTCCAGCAAATCACGGGCCCCCTAATCCCGCGGGCCCTGGGGCTTCAGCCCCACCTGGCCCTTATGTTAATCCGGCCCTGGCAAGAACATCCATTAGTCAAAAGTCTTGTGGACACTAGGGGTGGCACGGTTCACAAAACCCACGGTTCGGTTCGTATCACGGTTTTAGGGTCACGGTTTTTCGGTTCTGTACGGTTCTTGTTGTTATTTTTTCTTTTAATCTTTAACACTCCAGAAATGTACTTCAGCATATGATATAGGCTATAGCTTAATTATCCACAATTCAGGATACAGTATAAAAAAAAATGTATATCATGTAATCATGCACAAACTGAATTTGACTTGACTTTAAGCACATTATTGAGACAATCTCTGAGGAAAGCTAGGTGACATTGATGAAATGCTTTTGTTTATTTGGCAAAAAAGGAGAATGTGTATTGCTATCTCTACAGGGACTTATGTGCATGTTTAGCACACAAAGATTAAAATTAACATTTATCAAACTGTCAACGTCAGTGTAGCTCTTACAAAATGTTTATTTTTTAAAAGAAAAAGAGAGAAACTCTTAAAGCACTATCTTTTAAATAAGTCAAAATATGTTACACATAATTGCCTATAATGAGGCTATAACAATAGCAAAGGCATAACCATAAAGTTCAACCTCAACACAAAAACAGTATCAACAATCCTTCTATTCCCTGAGAGGGAGGATACATTTTTTTCACTTGAAATTAAAGTGCAGTATTTGGAAACATATGACTGGAGTTCTTATCTAAACTTGGTGTCAATGTATATAAATATCATAGGTAACATGAAATCCAAAATGTTCCCACACACCGGACTTATACGACGCTGGCGCATCCTCCAACTCCGTTTAGCCTTCCTTATATCTCCCACTTGACATTTCTATACGTGACGAGAACTGCAGCACTCCATACTCCACTTTTACTGTATGCTTGTTCGACTTGAACCGGCGCTGCACAGATCGATCGGTTTATGACATCAAAGTACCGCGAGAGTGATTGAAAAGCATACGGAGCCGTTGCTCTCGCGGTACTTTGATGTTATTCATCGATCGGTCTGTGCAGCGCCGGTTCAAGTCGAACAAGCCTCATATGTATGTCAATTGTCCACACATCTCTTATTTCACGCGAAAAGTAAACACACTGTCTGAGGTCATGGGCACAAGGTTACATTGCGCATGCGTCGAACCGTGCGATGCACACAGGCACCGAACCGAGACAAGCGAACCGAACGGTTCGGATGTTTTTTTCATGTACCGTGCCACCCCTAGTGGACACATATTTAGTATGTGTTTTGTGGCCTTATTTCAGAAACTTTAAGTTTTAGTTTTTTCAATAACCATGCATAAACAATATTCTCTCAAAAATAAAAACATGTACATACATATTGCTCACATATTATGGTAGCCCTGTTTGTGCTAAATAGAGTGTAATGACAACTTTGCCATTAATATGTTTATAAGCAACTGAAAAAAGCACAAATGTCAGAGCATGTCAGAACACTTCCAGGTCCCAGAAAACAGTTTAGACCCCAGAAGGTTAAAGACATTCTTAACTCTATTGGAGTTAGACAACATTTGTCATGACCTACTCATTGTCGTAATCATACTGTAGATTTAATATTATCACATGGAATCAGTGTTGATGCCATTGAAATTCTGCAGCAGAGCGATGGCATTTCAGATCACTATCTAGTCTTGCGTAAACTTCATTTAGCCAAGGCTGCAAAGCCAATTCCATGTTACAAATATGTTAGACCTATCACTTCTGCCACTAAAGAATGCTTCATAAATAATCTTCCTGATCAGTTTTATCATCTCAGCATCCCACATAGCTTAGAAGAACTCGATATTGCGACAGAAACTTTTGACTCTCTCTTTTCCAGCACTTTAGACACAGTTGCTCTGTTGCGCTTAAAGAAGATTAAAGAAAATATTCCAACGCCATGTAACAATGAGCACCCCTTAAGAGAGCATTTTTGCATTTCATGGAAAGAAAGCACGATTGCATACAGAGAGGCCTTAATAACTGCTATATCTGCTTATTTTTCAACCCTATTAGAAGAAAATAAACAAAACCCTAGGTATTTATTTGAAACCATGGCTAAACTAATGAAAAATAAAGCTTCAAGCCCAAATGTTTCCAAGCAGCACAGCAGTAATGACTTTATGAACTTTTTTACTTACAAGATTGATAATATCAGGGAGAAAATTATAACTATGCAACCATCTACTACAGTATCGCATCAGACAGTGCAGTGTAGTCTCATTGACGAAAAATTTGATTCATTCTTTGCTACAGGAGAGGGTGAATGTTATAAACTCGTTAAATCATCTAAATCGGCAACATGTACAGTATGTTGGACCCAATACCGACTAAAATATTGAAAGATATGCTTCCAGAGGTCATAGATCCTCTTCTTAATATCATTAATTCACCTTTGTCATTAAGATACGTACCAAAAACTTTTAAGCTGGCTATGATTAAACCGCTTGTTAAAAAAATGCAACTTGATCCTACAGAATTAGTCAATTACAGGTCGATCTCAAATCTACGTTTTCTGTCAAAGATACTAGAAAAAGCAGTATCTTCACATCTATGATCCTTTTTAGAAAGAAATGGTATCTGTGAGAATTTTCAATCAGTATTTAGACCGTATCATAGTACTGAGACAGCTCTCAATAGAGTCACAAATGATTTGCTCTTATCATCCGATCGTGGTTGTATCTCTCTATTACTCGATCTTAGTGCTGCATTTGACACTACCGACCAAAACATTCTTTTAAATAGACTCGAAAATTATGTTGGCATTAGTGGAATTGGACTTGCATGGTTTAAATCATACTTCTCTGACCGTTATCAGTTTGTAGCAGTAATGAAGAGATGTCTTATCGGTCAAAAGTTCTGTATGGTGCATCACAAGGCTCAGTACTAGGACCGTTGCTGTTCACTCTGTACATGCTACCCTTAGGAGATATCATTAGGAAAAATGGCATTAGTTTTCACTATTATGCTGATGATACTCAGCTCTACATGTCATCACACCCTGACGAAACTTACCAATGCACAAAATTAACGGAATTTATAGCTGATATAAGAAACTGGATGACTAGTAATTTCCTACTACTTAATTCTGAAAAAACAGAGATTCTAATTATTGGACAAAAAACTTCCTCACGTAATAACCTAGAATACTGTCTAACACTTGATGCTTTCTCTGTCAAGTCCTCGTCATCGGTTAGGAACCTGGGTGTGCTCTTTGATACCAATCTTTCATTTGAAAGTCAAGTGTCTAGTATCTGTAAGGGGGCTTTCACACTAGCACTTTTGGTTAGGGTTAGGGTTAGGGTTTGCGCACCCGGGTTCGAATGACGTCAGAGTTCGGTTCGTTTGGATGATGTGAACGCTGTCTTCCGAACTCGGGTGCGAACCATACTCGGGTCCGCTTAAAAAGGTGGTCTGGGGTACGGTTCATGTGTACTCTAGTACGGTTCGCTGCTGATATGAACGCAAATCGAACCAAACCACGGAAGTGAACCGCTATTGATGACGTATAATGTATAATGTGGTCGACAGGACAGTCGCTGTGTGTGTGTGTGTGTGTGTGTGTGTGTGTGTGTGTGTATACACTTACCTTGACGAAAAGCGGGATTGACGCACTGCAAGCAGAGAGATGATTAATGCTTGCCTCCACAAAAAATGTCTTCGGCTGACAGCCAGCTGTCTTTGTAACGATTTTAGTACTTTTGCGGGAGACAGACGCAAGTGTGTTTCTGAATGTTTTCTTTGAAAACAAAACCAAAGGTTAAAAAAAGAAGAACAAATGTGAAGCGAGCAATTCTAACCATTTTGACGTCTTTTCCTTCATAGCTGTCACGGTTTGGGTTTTGTTTCTTGTTCCTGGTTCTTGTCTGTCATGTGATCCCCTGTTCTAGTCATGTGATCTTGCCTTGTGTTCCCCTGTCTGTTGTGTCATTGGTTGATTGTTTAAATGTTCACAGGTGTCCCTTGTCTCGTTGTTAGTCCAGTATGTACTTAAGCCCTGTGTCTTGTTCAGTCTTTGTGAGTTCTTGATGTTGTAGTGTTGATCAGTTATGCAGTTAGTTTGAGGTTTGTTGTTTTGTTCCAGAGTCATGTTCCTAGCCCGAGTCTTCGCCTAGTTTTGAGTTTATTTAATAAAGAGTGTATGCTGCATTTGGAACCTGCCTCATCTCTGCTTTCTCCTTGCTTCAACCTCACCACCATCGTAACAATAGCGGCGCCGGTTACCAAGCAACACGATTCCGCGGCAGCTGCAGCTTGATGACGCAAGCATACCGCGGTTCGGATACAAATAATATAATGTGAACACAGTCCATCGAGGGCAGGGGGAGGGGGGAGCAATCGAACTCGGGTTCGGAACAGGCAATCGAACCAAGTGTGAAAGCCCCCTTAAACTGCATTTTTTCATCTTAAAAATATATCTAAATTACGTCATATGCTCTCAATGAAGAATGCAGAACAACTGGTTCATGCGTTCATGACATCAAGGCTAGATTATTGTAATGCTCTACTGGGTGGTTGCCCTGCACGTTTAATACATAAACTACAGCTTGTCCAAATGCAGCCGCTAGAGTTCTTACCAGAACCAGGAAGCATGACCATATTAGCCCGGTTCTGTCAACACTGCATTGGCTCCCTATTAAACATTGTATAAATTTTAAAATATTGCTTATTACTTACAAAGCACTAAATGGTTAAGCTCCCCTGTACTTGAGCGAGCTCTTAACGCATTATAGTCCTTCACATCTTTTGCAATCTCAAAATTCTGGCCAGTTAATAATACCTAGAATATCAAAATCGACTGCTGGTGGTAGATCCTTTTCCTATTTAGCACCAAAACTTTGGAACAATCTTCCTAACATTGTCCGGGAAGCAGACACAGTCTGTCAGTTCAAATCTAGACTAAAAACAAATCTCTTTGGCTTAGCATACACATAACACATTATAGACTTCTATAATTCAATGTTAGGCTGCATAGTTTAGATCAGCTGGAACCGGGAACACTTCCCATAAATCCTGATGTACGTGGTACATCATAAGAAGGATGGCGTCTACGCTAACATTAGTCTGCCGGATCCAGGCCGTATCTGGATCTGATGAAGGACCTGCGCCTGGACACGACGACAAAGCAGTCCTGAAGTTTCAACTAGTCTCTCCCTTGTGAAGGCCTCCTTCCCTTTACCTCTGTACTGATAAAAAGTTGTCGGGATAATTTCGATTCGCATGGCTTCCGCGTGGAAGCGATACAAAATTCTCAGACCCACCAGGCATTGTTTTATGCAAATGAGCAGCCGGATCGCATTAAAGGTTTTCTGAACGGTGTCGTGTTAGCGGCCCCAAAGTTAATAACTAATGATCATTGCGACCAAAGTGAATGGTCAAAACTAACTACTAACTACTGCTTGCCTTAAGTCTGTGCTCCCTAACTTTGTACAGTGCTCAACCAGAGGGAAGAACACATTAGACCATGTCTATTCCAACCAGAAGCAAGCCTACAGGGCAGCACCCTTCCCACACCTGGGCATGTTGGACCAGCTCTCACTGCTCCTGGTCCCTGCGTATACTCCTCTCAGGAGGAAATCCAAACCTGCCACAAAGAACATTCAAATCTGTCCTGAAGGAGCACTCTCTCAGCTTCAAGATTGCTTTGAGCGCACTGAGTGGAGCATATTTGATCATCCTGATCTGCAGGAGCACACAGAGACTCTTCTGTTCTACATAAAAAACTGCAATGACAGTGTCACAGTGAAGAAGCGCATCCGAATATATCCTAATCAAAAACCGTGGATGACTTCGGACGTCCGGATGCTTCTGAGAACCCTTAGCTTTGCCTTCAAGTCAGGTGACAAAGAACAGTAGAGCGTGGCAGGGGCAGAGCTGAGGAGAGGCATCAAAGCTGCTAAGGCTGCTTATAAGAGGAAAGTGGAAGATCACCTTGCCAACAATAACTCGCGGCTGGTGTGGCAGGGCTACAGAGCATCACCAACTACTACGGCCCCACACCCGTCACCACCAGCATCGATGATGCATCACTGGCTGAGGAATTGAACATTTTCTTTTCCCGCTTTGAGACTGAGGCTCCACACATAGCATCACGGCCACCACAGACCTCCAGTCACAGCATACTCATACTCCAGGAACATCAGGTGAGGCAGGTGCTGAAGACCGTGAACACAAAGAAAGCAGCCGGTCCGGATGGTGTACTCGTAAAAGTACTTTGTGCCTGTGCTGACTAGCTAGTGGGAGTTTTGACTAGGTTGTTCAACCTTTGACTAGGTTGTTCAACCTCTCCGGCCGGGGGGTACCCACGAGCCTGTGCCTACTCCCCCCCCCCGGCGGCGGCGATCCCTGGGGGTTATGGACCGACAAGCCAAGGGAAACGGAGACGGAAGCATGAGGAGCGACAGATCGAGAGAGGAAAAAAAAAATTTGGTCCGGTTCCCACAACACGCTGCCATCATGGTCCTCCACCAGCTGGGCGATCTCCTCCGCGGTGCCTGGCGATGACGCTGGGTAGCCCTCGATGGACGGCTCGACACTCCTCCGCCGCCCGGTGGACGGCGACGGCTCCTTGGGATCTAGGGCAGACGGCAGGAGTCCCCCGCTCCCTGCTCCTCCCCTTTGCTGGTGGACGGCAGCAGGCTCCGGCCCACGGCGAGCGGCGGCGACTCCCCCGCTCCCTCCCGGACGGCGGCCGCCCCTCCAACTCCCAGGCGGCCGGCAGCGAGCTCGGCCGTCCCCCCGGCAACTCACTCCAGTGTACCGCCTCGAGCGTCCATGGCCGCGAGTCCCCCGCTCCCTGCTCCTCCCCTGCCCGGCGGATGGCAGCAGGCTCCGGCCCACGGCGAGCGGCGGCGACTCGCGCACCATGCTCGATGGCACCGCGGATTCCACACAGCGGCGAGGACTCTCTGACAGCGCGTTCCTCCCTCTTCCCGGGTTTCGGCACCAGTGTAACAATGTTCAGGGAAGAAGGAGGCGGGAACCGGCGAACAATCAAAATAAACTTATTTAAAATAAAACAAACAAACGAAAATACCGCCAGCAGCCCCTCGCGGACGACTGCTGGCTACCGAAAATAAACATAACGGCCAGCAGCCCCTCGCGGACGACTGCTGGCTAAAATAAGACACAAAAACCAAAACTCAACTAAAACACAGGCCTGTTCCTCTCTCGATCATCAACGTCGTCGCTCCCCCTTTATGCTTCCGCTCCTCCGTGAGAGATGCGAGACCGGTGTGCTTCACAGGTGCTGCTCATTAGCAATCGCACCACTGGCCTTGCGCCGTTCTCTCACGTCCCTCGGCCGTCCTGTTCGCCACAACCATTATTCCTGATATCCTGGTGGACAAGTTGACCAACATCGCTCTCCCCCCTTCCATCCTTGCCTGGATCAAGAACTTCCTGACTGACCGCCCTCAAACGGTTAAGGTAGGCTCCACCTGCTTCTCCACCCTGACCTTCAGCAAAGGCTCCCCTCAAGGCTGTGTGCTGAGCCCTCTCCTGTACTTTCTGTACACGCACGACTGTACATCCATCGACCCCTCCAATACCATCATTAAATTTGCAGATGACACTACTGTCATCGGCATCATCAGCCGAGGGGATGAGACTGCATACAGGACTGCATACAGGGATGAGGTTAACAGGTTGGCAGGTTGGTGCTCTGAACACAACCTGCTGTTAAACACCAGCAAAACTAAGGAGAGGGTCATAGACTTCAGGAAACACAAGGGGGAACCAGCCCCCCTGAGCATCAACGGGGACTGTGTTCAGCGGGTGTCCTCCTATAAATTCCTCGGCACATATATAACCGACGACCTTTCCTGGACTGCTAACTCATCTGCGTTAGTAAAAAAGGCTCGACAGCGACTCCACTTCCTAATGATACTCAGAAGGAACCATCTGGAGGAGAAACTGTTGGTGGCCTTTTACCGTAGCACCATCGAGAGTGTCCTGTCATATGGCATCACGGCTTGGTATGCTAACTGAAAAGTGGCGGACAGAAAGAGCCTGCAGAGGGTCATAAAGTCGGCACAACACATCATTGGCAGCCCGCTACCCTCACTAGAAGACATCGAAACATGCGGTGTCTCAGAAGAGCTAGGGCAATCACTGCTGACCTCTCACACCCAGGACAGCACCTGTTCAACCTCCTGTCCTCTGGCAGAAGGTACTGGTGCCTAAAGAGTAGGACAAACAGACACCAAAAACAGTTTTTTTCCTTGGGCCATTAGGTCACTGAACTAATAAAGAATGTGTGCGCCATGATGTGTAAATGTTTTTCTTTTGTTTTTCTTATTTTTTTTTATATTATGTTTATTATGGACTGGCCACAGATGAACTGTAATTTCATTGTATATCCGATGTGCAATGACAATAAAGATTCTTATCTTATCTTATCTTATCACCCGCCATCTCCTCCTATGGAGTCAGAGGTCGCTTCATGCCATTCACATCCCTGGCGTGCTCAATCATACAGCCGACGAGCTCTCACGACAGCCTACACTTCCGGGAGAGTGGCATCTCCATCCCCAGGTGGTCCAGCTGATATTGGACTTCTTCGGAGCCACTCAGATAGATCTGTTTGCCTCTCGGACTTGACCCATTGGCAGTTATTTTGACCGAGGGGACTGTGCACGGATGCACTGGCACACAGCTGGCCCCAGGGCCTATGCAAGTATGCGTTTCTCCCAGTGAGCCTTCTCGCATATACACTGTGCAAAGTCGGGGAGGACGAGGAGCAGGTCTTGTTAGTTGTGCCGTATTGGCCTAACCGGACCAGGTTTCCAGAACTAATGCTTCTCGTGACAGCCCCTCCTTGGCCCATTCCCCTGAGGAAAGACCTGCTTCCTCTGGAAACTCCATGTCTAATCCCTAGATGGGAGATGGAGATTCTAAGTGACCTACCCTAGGCGGTGGTTGACACCATCACTTCTGCTAGAGCCCCCTCAACGAGGCGCCTCTATGCACCGAAGTGGAACCTGTTCGTTGAATGGTGTTCTTCCCACCGGGAAGACCCCCGAAGATGTCCGATCAGAGTCGCGCTTTCTTTCCTACTAGATGGGTTGGAGCGAAGGCTGTCTCCCTCCACCCTCAAAGTGTATGTTGCAGCTATCGCTGCACATCACAATGCAACTGAAAGTAAGTCATTGGGAAAGCATGACCTGATCTTGTGCTCAGCGCACTGGAGAGTTCTCCCTTTGAACCACTGTATTCAGCTAAGTTAAAGATCCTGTCTCTAAATACAGTGCTCCTGACTGCTCTGGCTTCCATCAATAGGGTAGGGGACCTGCAAGCATTTTCGGTCGATGAATTGTGCCTAGAATTCGGGCCGGCCAATTCTCACTTTGTTCAGAGACCTCGGCCTGGATATGTGCCCAAGGTGAACCTGCAAGTGCTGCCTTCGGAGGAGGCAGACCCGGCCCTGGCTTTTCTCTGTCTGCTGCTCCTTGCGGTTATATGTGGACAGAACGCAAAGCTTTAGGACCTCAGACCAGCTCTTTGTCTGTTACGGAGGCCAGCAGAAGGGAAAGCTGTCTCCAAGCAGAGGTTAGCCCACTGGATAGTGGATGCTATCGTCTTGGCGTACTAATCCCAAGACGTGACTTGCCCGTTCGGGTTGCTAGAAGTGTTGCTTCCTCCTGGGCGCTGGCTCAAGGCACCTCACTGACAGATATATGTAGAGCTGCAGTCTGGGCGTATGTCATAGTGAGCTGACGAAGGGGAACGTCTCGGTTAGATATGGTAACCCTCGTTCCCCGAGGGGGGAACGGAGACGTACGTCCCCTTGCCACGATTGCTGAGCTTCCGCTGTACGGCAGAGTCACAAGTCTGGCTCCTCAGCGGAAAAACAAGGATGCGATCCACCTGCCTCTCATTATATGCTTGCGCCGTGATGCACAGCAGCTGTTGCAATTATCGCATGAGCATTGGCTTATTTAGTTACACTTGAAGTAGATAGGCTTTCGTGCGAGATCCCCATTCGTCAGAATCACTTCTGCCGTATTTCTCCGTTCCCACCTTGGGCCACAAGCCAGAGCTTCCTCTACTAGCTTATGTTTTGAAGTGGAGTCTTTTCACTGAGTGATGCTCTTTCCCGCTGGGAAGAACCCCAGAAATGCCGCATCAGTTCTGTGCTTTCCTTTCTGCAAGAGAGGCTGGAGCAGAGGCTGTCCCTCTCAACGTTGAAAGTGTATGTTGCCGCCATTGCGACAAGCATGACCTGATCAGATTTCTGAGATGCATCAGGAGCCTGAATCCTCCCAAGCCGTGCGGAGGTAGAGGAGGCAGACCCAGCTCTTATGTTTCTATGTCCCGTTCCCGCCCTGCACGTTTACATGGTCTGCAAGCAGTTTCAGAAGCTCTGAGCAGCGCTTCGTTAGTTAGCAGCAGGGAAAAGCCCACTGGATAGTGGAAGGCATCTCCTTGGCATACCAGTCCCAAGGCATACCAGTTCCCTTGCTCCTTGGGAGTGAAGGCTCACTCCACTAGGAGTGTTGCCTCATCCTGGGCCTTAGTGTATGGCACCTCTCTAGTGGACATCTGTAGGGTTGCAGACCGGGTGACCCCTAACACCTTTGTGAGGTTCTACAATCTCCGGGTTGAGCCGGGTTATTTCCGTGTGTTTGGTACAAACAGGAAAGCGGAAGACCGACTCTGTGTTTTGCTTGCAGCACCATTACCCTCTCGGAGGGGATCAGAGTGCCCTCTTTGCTCTCCATGAGTGTTCCCCAGCTGGCGAACCCTGGATTAGAGTATCCTCCAAAATCTTCTGGCAGTCGGAGTTGGTGGAGGAGCCCATGCCAGGGCCAGTACTTCAGTGCATGTCCAGTCAGTCAGCCCCTGTACAACCCCTGTCCCACTCCATACAATAATGGGCCTCTGATAGGGGTTGAACGACCTCAGATTTTTTTTAAATCGACTGTTTTGTGATTAAATTTGAGTAGACGTCAACTAATTGCTGATGACGTCATTAATAAATGACATTTATGCAAGATATAGGCTGTAAGCCTACACACTGTCTTTCTCATCCTCAGTCACCAGTCTATCACCTCTGCACACTACATCTCCCACAATCCTCCTTGGTCATCACCTTGCACTCACTTCTCAATCACCACACCTGTCTGCGATTGCCCTCATCAGCACCTCTCATAACACCCTTCAAAAGCAGTTACCTTCCACACCACAAGTGTCTGGTCTCGTCATTCTGTACTGAACCACTACCTGACCCCTTACCTTCGGATACATACATGTGCATTGAACTGTCCTGTCCTCTGTCGTCTACATTCTTCTTTGTGTCATCAGCTGCCAGTCTTCAGTCCTCCAGTCATATTCAGTCTTCTGTGACCATTCGTCTACCAGCCACCCAGTCCCCAAGCGACTTCTCTCCATCACCTACAAAATATAAGACTTTAAAATATAAGAAAAAATCTTGTTCAAATCTTGCCTTTTTTCTAGTTACTGGCTTCATTATCAACTGTGTCCTTGCTGTGTACATAACCTAGGATGAAATTTATTTAAGATATAAATTCACCACATCTGCACATTACTGATGCATATAATCGCAATTATATCTTATTGGTTATGTTTATACATAAGTAATGTAAAATAATATTCCAATTAATTGTGGATGAATTGGACCTAAAGCATTAATATGTTTTAATAAATATGTTTAAAAATAATAATAATAAAGAGACAATCAAAAGCCTTCGAAAAGTCAGGTAAGACTAAGCCAGTTTTTATTGCTAGCTGTAGGGTGTGCTCGGTGCACACAAAATATTTTGGTAACATTTCACATAGCTCAATGGCTAAGCTCATGTTCCGGACATTATCGTGGACTGCGCAAAACACCTGTATGCCCCATTCCTTGATTATCTGAGAAAGACGGTCAGCAATGTTGGCTGCAGTATGTCTCTAGCATCATAGATGTACACAGCACTCAGGCCTTCAGCTTCAATGTGTTGGTGATGTAGTGTGGGGAATCACAACATACCAACAGTTCAGCTAAAGAAACGTTTTTCGAAAAATATTTCTAGTGGATAAAAACTCACTAAATTATGTGATCCAGGACCTTTGTACAGTGAGTGCTTTTGTAAAGTCTGTAAGTCTGTCTCTCACAACCTCATAGTAACCTGATTAAGGTCTATTACAGATTATAATTTTTAACATAAATTCATGGTTTCTTATTTTAACTCCAAAGAATGTTTCTGTTTTACACAAATTAAAATTTGGTTTCCTTTACAGTTTTTTTTGTGTGTTATTTATCAGAAAAAATAGACTTGCCAATAAGATGAATTATTGTAAACCTACTTTAATTGACATGTGAGTTACAGATGTCTACTCTGGAAAGCCATTCAGGTGAGAACAGCTATCCTAGGGAGGCATTTCCTTAGCTCTTGTATTTATTTTCAATTCAGGATTTATAAGCTGCTATCTGCTGTTGGGTGTGCTCACGCTGATTATTTACCAAGAGAATATATAGCAGTGAAAAATTAATGTGTGTGTCTACTGAGCTCTGTCTGTCTGACCCCATGGTCACTGGCAGAATGAGAAAACAGGGTCGTGGTGCTGTGAGATGAGGTCAGTATTTGAGGCAATGTGGAGAGGGTTCTGATCTCAACTTGTGACATCACCTCTCCACCTCTATTAGCCCTCTTAAAAGAGCCTATATGAGGCAGGAGATCCAGGAGATGGTCTAATCCAATGGTTCTCAAACCTGTCCTAGGGACCCCTCGACACTGCACTGTAACAACATTCAGTTTTACATTAAATTAGCTCAAATTATATATAGGGAATTTGAATAATGAATCATGAATATGATTAATATATTGTATATTACAGTTATTATTGTATATATACAATTATCGAAGTTGAAAATAGATTGATTGTACATATGAATGATCAATCACAACGAATTATAATTCCTCATTCATATATCAATGGTCCATTTCCAGAACGATTATATGAAATTACCTTTAATGGAATTAATTTAGCTATCGAACTGTTTGTCCAGCAAACGGCCGTAAGATTAACTTATCAACTTCTCAACAAAGTTATCCCTTCTTATAAACTCCAAGAAATATCAATTTTCCGGCCGTGAACATTAATTTTACTGTGTTTATAAAATTAGACTACTCAACGAAGTCAATAATAAAAGCTTTTGTAGCTAGGATCAACATCTCATTGACTTTGTAAAATTCAGCATTTTAGACAGAAGCAATCAAGAATATAATGGTTTAAATAATTGGACTAATAATACATCAAACTACAATTCACACAGAATATATGTGTATACACCCGAAACAAACAAAACGAAAAACATTACAAACACAAATTAATATAGGATGAGAGAGGAAAATAAAAATGAGAGGGAGAGAGAGAGTTGGGAAGAGAGGCAGTGAGTGAGAGAGAGATCCATAGGATCACAGGATGGCAAAATTCACCTGGACGTTTGAACCTTCAAGAGACAACACGGAAAAACGTCTCGGTTACGTATGTAACCTTCGTTCCCTGAGTACAGGGAACGGAGACGTGTCGTCGGGGGAGTTCCCTGACGAATTGGGATCACGCTAGGGAGACCAATTGCCTTCGAGTGAATTAAAACGAGCCAATGAAAATTGGCATGCAAGATTTGCATTCCGCGACCCGCCTACCAGCGCGGGTATAAAAGCCGGAAGTAAACATTGCGCAATGCTTTTCGCTGAGGAGCCGAACAGTGTCCAGTCCTCCGCGAAGGTACAGCGACATGGCGAAGGGACGACACGTCTCCGTTCCCTGTACTCAGGGAACGAGGGTTACATACGTAACCGAGACGTTCCCTTTCGTCCTGGGAACTCCGACGTGTCGTCGGGGGAGTTCCCTGACGAATTGGGATCCCTAATAAAGCGCCATGGTGCTGGCCCCTTCCAGCGCCCGGCTAAGCTACCCTGCAGCAGTTTCTTGAAATAAGTTGCGGGAGCTAGCACGGGAACCACACTGCTGTTCCGCAAGACCCGCACAGTGGACATTGGATAACACTGGGAAAGCGTTCCCCAAGAGAGGGGGAAAGCTGCGGAAGGCCCAGCCTGACTGACCAGGAATACACATATGTACTAGCCCAATGGGGTAGTGAAACATATGGCAGTCCCTGAGGTGGTCCCAATCCAAGGGAAATGGGAGCGCACTCAACAGGGATGACGAACGAGTCCGTCAAGGGGAAGACACGGCTAAACTGCACGTGGCATGATGGTTCACAGTAGAGATCACTGGAGCACCCAGTCTACTAACAACTCCTCACTAGAGGTAGCAGACCTGGCGCCGGGCGGTCCGCCACGCCCAGCACCGGAGGGGTGAAGGAGGAACTCACGAGGCTCACCAACGTAGGGCGCCATACGGAGCAAGAAAGCACGTATCCGCTGTTCGAGGCGGAGTGGCGTAGCAAGCCGACACAACTTATTCCCTCGACCCACTGGCCGTAGCCAGAACTCGGGAGGAAACAGGTTCCACACGAAGGCTATAGAACCTAGCGAACGTGTTCGGTGTCGCCCAGCCCGCAGCTCTACAGATGTCTGTCAGCGAGGCGCCTTGAGCCAAAGCCCAGGAAGCGGCAGCACCTCTAGAGGAGTGAGCGCGCAACCTGGGAGGACAAGGCTCACCCAGAGACTCATATGCTCGGGTGATAGCATCCACTAACCAGTGGGCTAACCTCTGCTTGGAGACGGCCTTCCCCTTCTGCCGGCCTCCGTAACAGACAAAGAGCTGATCTGAGGTTCTGAAGCTTTGCGTTCTGTCAATATAAACCCGCAGGGCGCGGACAGGACAGAGAAAAGCTAGGGCTGGGTCTGCCTCCTCCTGGGGCAGCGCTTGCAGGTTCACTACCTGGTCCACGAAGGGAGTGGTAGGAACCTTGGGCACATATCCGAGCCGGGGTCTCAACACAACGTGAGAAAGGCCTGGCCCGAACTCTAGGCACGATTCGTCGACCGAAAAAGCCTGCAGATCCCCGACCCTCTTGAAAGAGGCCAATGCCAACAGGAGCGCTGTCTTAATGGACAGGATATTAAGCTCTACCGTCAGCAAAGGCTCAAAGGGAGGACTTTGAAGAGCTCTAAGTACCAGAGCAAGGTCCCAAGAGGGTACCGAGTGCAAAACACGAGGTGGATTTAACCTCCTGGCACCCTTAAGGAATCTGATGACCAGGTCGTGCTTCCCCAAGGACTTACCTTCCAGTGCATCGTGATGCGCGGCTATTGCGGCGACATACACTTTGAGGGTGGAGGGAGACAGCCTTCGCTCCAACCCATCTTGCAGGAAGGAAAGCACGACTCCGATCGGGCAAGTTCGGGGGTGCTCCTGACGGGAGAAACACCTATCGACGAACAGGTTCCACTTCAACGCATAGAGGCGCCTCGTAGAGGGGGCTCTAGCGGAAGTGATGGTGTCTACCACTGCCTGTGGCAGACCACCTAGAACCTCCGCGTCCCGTCCAGGGACCAGACATGGAGTTTCCAGAGGTCTGGACGCGGGTGCCAAGAGTGCCCCGTCTCTGAGAAAGAAGGTCCTTCCTCAGAGGAATCGGCCAAGGAGGGGCTGTCGCGAGGAGCATGAATTCGGTGAACCAAGTCCTGGTGGGCCAATACGGCGCCACAAGAAGGACCTGCTGCTTGTCCTCCCTGACCTTGCACAGAGTCCGTGCAAGAAGGCTCACTGGGGGAAACGCATACTTGCGCAGGTCCCGGGGCCAGCTGTGAGCCAGGGCTCCCCTGGAATGTGAATGGCACGAAGCGACCTCAGATGCTTCTGACTCCATAGGAGGAGGTGGGAGGCGAGTCGCGACATACGACAGGAGCGTAGACCACCTTGATGGTTGATGTACGCAACGGTCGCAGTGCTGTCCGTACGGACCAGTACGTGCTTGTGTCTGAGAACCCCTTTGAGGCGACGCAAGGCTAAGCGTACTGCTTGCAACTCTAGGCAGTTGATATGCCAATGCAGTTGAGGCCCCGTCCACAGACCTGAAACTGCATGCCCGTTGTACGTGGCCCCCCATCCGGTGGCAGAGGCATCTGTGAAAACCACAGCATGCCTGGAAACCTGGACTAAGGGCACTCCGGCCCGTAGAAACGCAGGATCCGACCACGGGGAGAAGGTTTGGCGACAGTGCGGGGTCACTTTGACCCGGAACGTGCCGCTGTGCCACGCCCACCTCGGGACTCGATCGTGAAGCCAGCGCTGAAGCGGTCTCATATGTAACAGGCCGAGCGGCGTTACTGCGGCTGCGGCTGCCATATGCCCCAGGAGCCTCTGAAATTGTTTCAGTGGAACCGCTGTCCTGCCTCGAAAAGACCTGAGGCAGGTGAGCACTGACTGGACGCGTTCCTCCGTGAGGCGCGCAGTCCGGGCTACCGAGTCCAGCTCCATACCGAGGTAAGAGATCCTCTGCACGGGGCAGAGTTTGCTCTTGTCCCAGTTGACCTGAAGCCCCAACCGGCTGAGGTGCCGAAGCACCATGTCCCTGTGATCGCACAACACATCTCGCGAGTGAGCTAAAATGAGCCAGTCGTCGAGGTAGTTGAGGATGCGAACGCCTTGTTCTCTCATGGGAACAAAGGCCGCCTCCGCAACTTTCGTGAAGACGCGGGGTGACAGGGCCAGCCCGAAGGGTAGGACTTTGTACTGATACGCCCGACCCTCGAAAGCAAACGGAAGAAACGGTCTGTGTCGAAGGAGAATCGAGACGTGAAAGTACGCGTCCTTCAGGTCGATCGCTGCAAACCAATCCTGGGGACGGATGCATTCGAAAATGCGCTTCTGCGTGAGCATCTTGAACGGGAGTTTGTGCAGGGCCCGATTCAAGACCCGCAGGTCCAGGATTGGCCGTAACCCACCGCCTTTCTTGGGTACAATGAAGTAGGGGCTGTAAAACCCGGACCTCATCTCGGCAGGAGGGACCGGCTCGATCGCGTCCTTCGCCAGCAGGACATCGATCTCTTTCCGCAAGACAGGGGCGTCCACCGACCGCACACGGGTAAAGTGGACGCCCCTGAACTTGGGAGGCCGGCGTGCAAACTGAATTGCATAGCCGAACCGGATGGTGCGGATGAGCCATCGGGACGGACCCGGAAGCGCTTCTAGCCAGGCTTCCAGATACCGTCCCAATGAACCCACCCGAACCACCGGCGTACCCGCGGAGGGGCAGCGAGGTGGAAGACAGGGACCCGGCTATGGTGGCGTTGTAGCGACCGAGAGCGGGGGTCTGGGTGCGCCTGAGACCAACCTGCTTCCACCGAGGGGCAGACGGCAGAGAAGGCTCGTGGGCGTTCTGCTGCGGACTGCCCGGTGGCGAGGGGAGGGGGAGAGACGAGGAACGAGGCCCTGACTCCTCGTATGCTGGTCTCTGCGCCTCCGGGCCCAGCTGCAGACCGGAGCGACGCAGCTGAGGCTGCGTCACTGCTATCTGCAAGCTGGGGAGAGGGGAACGGGAGTGGTGCAGCTCGGGGGCGGCACGCACTGCCATTCTGACCCTCTCGGACGGAGGAAACTGGTCTTATTATACTGCCAGTCTCGACCGTGAGGGGAAACGAGGGACGAGACCCGGGGGCATCGAGTCCTGGTTTCCCCTCACCCAGCGAGAGACGAGAGTGACAAGGCTGTAGCCCTCACTGCCATCTGAGCGCTGGGGCCCGTGAACGACTCAGAGGAAGTGGACTGCTCAAACTTTGGGTACCGCTGATTACTGGATAACCAGCGGCGGAACAGAAACTAAATTCTCCACCCGGCCCTCCCCCGGGGGAAGGAGTGGTGATGACATGCACTCCCAAAGAGCAGATCGTCACATACTCTGGGTCGCTCCTCTCAGGGTTGCTTCCCTTCCCTTGGGAAAAACAAACTCCGAGCGGGCTGGTTTTGAGGTGCTTCTGGACCACCAGTGTGGACATCGTCTAACCGAGGGCCAGCGCTGTGACTAATCACGGTCAGTCACTAAGCACAGCTCAACCCCGAGTTAGAACTACGCACGTGCAGTGGTAGTGAGAGAGGAAAAACTTCTGCAGATTTAGGCATGTTTGGCTTGCCATATTGGCACCAAAACGCTTCCATACTGCCAAAATTCTTCACACACATCCAGTCGCTTTAGAACAGCCCAGGAAAGTGTGGCTGTTAAGTCTGAATCTTCAGCATGAGAACACGACATTATAGTAGGAACTCAGCATCATTTTCAGAGTATAACAGCCCTCTCTCCGATGTAGCGATCGACATCTGTCCTCCCTGGGGCCCCGAATGAAATGCTTGGTCCCTCATGAGAAGGACCAGAATCCCATCCGAAAGCCTCGACGGCACACGGCACGCTGAGCGGCTCAAGCCTTTACGAGAAAGGGGAGACGAGCAGCACGCCGACGTGGTCATGCACTCCTGAGAGAACATGAACCACCCACGAACGCAGTCTCAACACACTGATTAGGCATGTGAAACAGTGATCGTGGCCGTCAACCAGGCATGCAAGATAGTGAACGTGGCCATCGCTTCGATGACACACGGCACGCTGGGCGCTCAAGCCTTCAGGCAAGGCGAACAACGTGCCGACGTGGTCATGCTCTCATAAGAAAGCATAAACCACCCACGAACACAGTCTCAGCATGTTTGCGATGCGCTAGAGGAGTGAGTGGTTCATGCTCACTGAAACCCTCAGATCACCAATGTTATTCGCCAAAGTAGCCCTCCTCTGGTGCACCAGAAGAGAAACTAGATCGGGAAATAAGCAAAGGGACTCACCTCATAGAGGCACGCGAGTCTTGATCTTGACCACGCATCTTGAGCGCCGAATGACGCGCGCTGGGTTGCCGTGACAACCCGCGCTGTCAGCCGGCGCTCGACGGCACACGGCACGCTGAGCGGCTCAAGCCTTTACGAGAAAGGGGAGACGAACAACGTGCCGACGTGGTCATGCACCCCTGAGAGAACATGAACCACCCACGAACGTAGTCTCACACACGGATTAGGCATGTGAAACAATGAACGTGGCCGTCAAATAAGGACAGGGAACGATCGCATCCAGAAACACACGAGTGAAACGTCATCCTGAAAAGGACGCGATCTTCACTCGTGTTGCTCTTTCAGGAAGAAAGTACTCTCTCTATCGTGCTGAAGCACACAGGGACCCAACGCGGCAACACAGCGGGGAAACTGCAAGCCCGCTGTGTGCACTCAACCGTTTACCAGCTGTGAAAACAGCTTTTGAATTAACAGCATATAGACGCAGCCGGCAGACAGGAACCGCGCGGTCGCTGAAACGCCATCTCACCAACACAGAGAGATCCCCTCCCGAAACAGCAGACTCGTAGCAGTAAGAAAAATACAATCTTAAAGCTCACTCACTCAGAGAGGACACAATCGGTCGGCTCCGAAGCTAAAAGCATTGCGCAATGTTTACTTCCGCCTTTTATACCCGCGCTGGTAGGCGGGTCGCGGAATGCAAATCTTGCATGCCAATTTTCATTGGCTCGTTTTAATTCACTCGAAGGCAATTGGTCTCCCAACCGTGATCCCAATTCGTCAGGGAACTCCCCCGACGACACGCCGGAGTTCCCAGGACGAAAGGGAACCTAGTCTTAATGCTCTAAAATCTTGGTAACTCAAATATACTTGCATAGTTCTCATGTGTCTGAGCCCTGTTGCATGTGTGAGCGGCTGGTCTTTGTGTGTTCCGTTGGAGCGTCACGCGGTTTGCTGCGGTCTGGAGCGCGCAGTTTCAAAGAAGGCTTAAAGGTCTTTGACGTAAATTACCAGATAAATAATTCAGACTAAGTTCATTTCTGGGGAAATGAACAAAGGAAAACAAACTTAAGCAAATGAAAAGAAGAGGAAAAAGGGTTACATCGGATCGAAGGAGGTAAGAGAGAAGAGCAAGCGAGAGAGGTGCTTGGTGCGTCTTCTTTAAAGACACTTCGGTTCACGCCTCCTCTGGCGTGAATGCACCAATCAGTTGGGAGAAAAGTGTGCGGACAAGTGTTCCTTTGTTCCCTCGAGACCGACTTTGCATGTTTCATGACAGTAGCCATGTTTCCATCCTCTTGTCAACCGAATTATCTTAAGTTCGGTAAAAAAACTCATGCGAATAAAGCTGGTGAAAGTGTGTTTCCATCCAACGCCTTTAAAGCGAATAAAAACCTGTACGTAATGACGTCACATGCTGTTTTGCGTTCAAATTGGTATATCGAATTGATTTGAGACATTTTAAGGTGTTTCCATACATTTTCACACTGAATCGCACAACATTCAAGCAAACATTTGCGAACAAAGTTTTGCTAGACAAAATGAATCGCGCCATCTACCAACAAATTATAAATATATCACAAGTTGTAATAGTGCTTATGTGCCAGCTGATAGCAACATATGAAGCTATAATAAGAAAACAACGACGCTATCAACACATTGCTATGATGATGCAGATGCACGTAAATCCCAGACGACAACGGAGGCGGCCTGTTGTGTGGGAACGACAGCGCTCCAAACAGTTCTGGGAGATCGTGGTTCACAGACACTTCACGGAAACCCTTTGGTTGAAGCATTTTCGGATGACCAAGACAACATTTGACCTGTTGTGTAATTGTATTGGCCCGTGCCTTTCCCCAGATGTCACAAGCTATCGCCCTCCGGTTCCAACCGAGAAGCGTATCGCCATTGCGCTCTACAAACTGGCTACATGCGCAGAGTACAGAGTGGTAGGTGAAACGTTTGGAGTCAGCAAAACCACCGTGCACCGGTGATATATATATATATATATCATATATATACGAAGATATATATACCTACCTGGAGTGGATGAGGCGCGTGATATCTCGCTGCGTAACTCCAGAGCGCACCTTGTGCCACAGGTGTATGGCGCAATAGACGGGACTCACATCCCGATTAAACCCCCCGCTGAAGGCTACAGGGATTTCGTCAATAGAAAGGGCTGGCCATCAATCATATTACAGGCTGTGGTAGACGATCGTTGCATCATAAGGGACATTTGTGTCGGCACTCCCGGTAGTGCGCATGACGCGGCAGTCTTCACCACTTCTGACCTGTTCAGGTGCGTCTGTTTACCTTCGTACACTTAATCAATAGATTTAATGAAAATGCAGTTCATATATTATTTTTCATTTCCACATTGATGTATGAGTACCAGAAGTATCATCACAACAGTTAGCTGCAGAGTTGTTAATTATTGTGCTTATTTGTTATAGCCTACATGTTATCTCTACACCTTTTGTGGATATTCTATTCTAGATTCCCTGAGAGAAATCCCCAAAACCCAATCGAAATGGAAGGTGTCCAGGTGCCCCTCCTGTTAGCTGGAGATCCAGCCTACCCTCTCCTCCCATGGTTGATGAAGGGATTTTCTGGCCCTAATCTCTCAGAGGAAGAAGAGGTGTTTAACCTTCACTTGAATGGGTCACGTGTGAAAGTTGAACACACGTTTGGACGCCTCAAGGGGAGATGGCGTGTGCTTGCCAAACGGTCTGATATTGACAACAAGTTCATGCCAACCGTTGTGGTTGCTTGTTGTATATTGCACAACTTGTGCGAAAAGGAGAGGCAAAGGTTTTTACAACCCGGCCCTGAGCAGTACCAACAAAACCTACCACAACCATCTCATCACCCAAATGAAGGTCCACCAAACACAGAGGCAGGAGCTACCCGCCAAGCTCTACTTAGATATGTGGCAATTAGAGTCCGCCAGTAGTACAACAGCAAGCTATACATTCTCATTAAAGAAATGCTTGATATCAAATTTAGATTTGTATGATTATGTATTCCCTCCAAAATTATTTTTTTGCCTATTTTCTTTCTTGGGGGCAGTCTCATTTTATAGCTCTTTTGAATTTGTATAGTGTAGTGATTGTGCTCTAGAATGCAGACAATTGTATTGTAATCTGTAAGTGGCCAGCACAGTCTAAACCTCAAGACATTTTCAGTACAGTGGGGTAAAGCTGCAGCACATTTTCAAAAACAGTATCGTAGGAGTTTGTGACAAAAAAAAATGATGCAAGGGAATCTCTTTGCTAACAAACTTTATTGCACGTTTCTTATCGGGAAGCTGGCACAGAATGGCCACAACTGGCTGCCAACAAAATCTTATCACTGCAATTTCAGCACACTATTTCCATTGAAAAAATAAACACAAACTGTTCCACATTGTACAATTCAAAAGAAACACGCAATTTTCGATTAATTGTTCTGTATTGTAAAATACTAAACAAAGACAACCCTTCTCCTAAACTGTTTAATGCTTCAAAAATATAGTGGATCTTTGTTTTCATGTAGTAGGCTAGATACCAAAGTACTTACAACAGTCCACTACCCTCCTGTACAAACACACTAAAAGTGCCATTCAAAAATACAACTGAATAAAAGTAAACGTTCAGTAACACCAAAAGTGCCATTTTAAGATACACCTGAACAAAACGATCAGTAATAAATTCTGGAACTTTATTCCCCTCACCCAATGATTTGGCTTTTAAAAAGGTGGAGTCAGTTCTGGAGAAAGCTTGATGTCAAAATCACTTTTTCAAAATCAGTGAATATCACCGCACGATCTACTACCTGTCCATACTGTGTTTGCGCTGAAAAAAAGTTCAGTGTTAATACATAGCCTAGGCTATGTAAATCGGCATGTTGCTAGCAACGATGGCCCCTTTGTTTACATACCAGTTTACAGAGCCTAGGCTGTGCATTAACACCAAGTTTTTTTTGCGCACTAAGTTTGGGCAGATAGCGGATCGTGAGGAGATATTTACTGATGTTGACAACAAGCATTCTCCAGAGTCGCTGACTCCACCTTTAACAACTTACTCTACTGTAAGTTAAGATAGTGAATGGCAAGTTAGGTTCCATGTGAGAAGATGAGTGTGCAGCATCAGATGTGGATGGTTGGGTAGTGGGTGGGTGGGGAGCATGGTGGTAGGTAAATTGGTGTTGGCCTTGAAATGTATTGTAATTGCCCCTAATTTGTTGTTGGCTCATCCCAGCTATGACTTGAGTGGCTTCTGTATGCCTCTCGGCTGCATTGGCACACCGCTCAAGACACTGAACTGCCTGTGAAATGACTGTGGTGATGGACTCCAATGATTTTTGATCTTGTACTGCCTGCTCACGTTGTTGATCGAGAAAGGACATGTAGAAGGATCTCATCTCCCCTGTATCATTCTTTCTCTTTGACTGGCGTTGCCATGATCTTGGTGTGTCACTCGGTGTGGCCGATTCTTCAATGGGCAAGGATTTGTCTTGTGGTTCCATAGTTGCAGACACGTTGGCATCACTCAAGCTGCATGTTCCATCTCCTGACTCTTCTGTAAAAATAATAATGTTCTTAGTCTGAGTGAAGTTATCACAAATTACCCTTTTACTTTGATGTAGGGGAAGGTTTCATGAAAATATGGTTGGTTGTATTAGTCATACAACACATATCTACACAAGTTGTTTATTTAAGTTTGCATAAAATGTTTTGGTTGCACTTTGTTATTTGCAGTGCTATATTTCCTCATGTAGTTTGTAGTTTGTCATGTTGTTATACATAACGTGAAGCTTATGCATTCATTTATATGGTAAAACAATTTGAGCAACCATAACCATACACAAGCCCCAGTATTGATTTATTTTTAAACATACGTGGGGTTTATTCACTAACGCTTGAAACATTAATTTAATTGGAAAATAATCTTCATACCTGTAGACTCTGTAACGTCTCCCTCATCAGTGCTCTGTTTGTCATCAGTAATTGAAGTCTCGGCTAAAATGAACAAGATACAAACGTGAAATTACGTACAGTCCGGATCAAAGCTTAACGCGTTCCTCAAAGTAAATGAGAATGATAACGTGATATCTTACCTGAGCTGTTAATATTAGAAGTCAAGGAAGCTACGATGGGCCTTTGGCCGAGGATCTGATCCATCTCATCAAAAAAGTCGAACTTGCCTTTTATTTTCCCTCCGGCACCGCTGCGAGACAACTCTCTTTTTTGACACATGTACCACTGTTTTAGCGCCTTCCATTTACTCCGGAGGACGTCCCACGGTTTGTCGTAACCTTTGTTGGCCATTTCCTTCGCGAGATCCTGGTAAATTACGGCATTTCTTAGATTTTTGCTATCTAAAATAGCCGTTATATTTTTCTCGTAAATTAAATTCAAAAAGTGTCTCGTCTCCTCGTTTGTCCACTTACATCTGTCTTTGACACCAGCCATGTTTGCGAAAACAGAGCGGAAATACTGGGTGGAAGTGTCAAAAACTTCTTCTTCTACGTTGTGTGGCGGGTTGCAACCATAAAATGACCTAAAACTTAATCGCAATTCATTATTTATTCGGAAAATAACGTTTCCATCAGCGTTTGTCGCACAAGCCATATATCGATCAAGATAAAATCCGATGAGACCGAACGTATTTCATTTGAGTCGATATTCATGAAATTTAATCGTATTTTACTGTTTCCATAAGGCATTTTTCATTCGATATCACTTAATTCGGATAAAAACGTGTGGATGGAAACATGGCTAGTGATGTAAAAATGCGTTCAATTTTACTCAAGAGATGATAAAACATTGTAACATACATTTTACGGTTTGTACCCATATATATATGGTTTTGTCATATCAAGACGATTCTAAAGGTATGACGAACGACATATAAACATTATAGGAAAACACAGTTACATTAAAAATGCATCTAAAGGCACCTCTGTTCATTTAGAATTACAATAGATCACATCTAACCCCAATGGAACATGGGTAAACATAAAAAAAATATCGAATATATCATAGTACAAGTCTCTCAATGAGGAGATTGGAGAAAAGTCCTTATGTGTGTGTCTGTGTCTGTATTAGAGTTCAGTCAGCGTTTCCTCGGGGATTTCTGTGTGTGTGCGTCTTTTTTGAGTTAATGAGTTTAACACGGAGTACAATGTTCGTTTGTTTGGGATGTGCCATGACAAGGGGGGTAATTGATGACAATTTTTTTGGATAAACTAATATCTGATCTGTAACTTGATGTTAGCATGCAGGTACATTTGTGATAATCTTTTTTCATAAATGTCTTTTTTTCACATGACTCAGTTGTGTTTAAAGAGAATTGAGTATTCTTCTACAGATGGTGAAAAGGATCACTTAGCCTCTGTCAGGGAGTCCATACTGCCCTGCCAACAGATTAAGTGGTCACAAAAGCCCCAAAATGAAATTTCCGTGTTTCATATGAAAGCATAATTTCCATATCCGCAAGGTCTCTGTTAACCACTTGTCTAAATATTCATAAATCATCACTGAATTCCTGTTTTTATTTGAGAAGAATGAACTTGAGGAACATGTGAACCTCTTATTGACTGTGAACTCTTGCGTATTATTATTTATAACTTAGGTAGATGAGCTATAGGTAATCTTCCCACAAAAAAGACAAGATGACAATATTATTATTTTATATAGCATATTCAGTATTACAGAATCAGATATTTGTTTTTTGTGATAAGAATGATGAAAATAATTTCACTGTAAAAAATTGTACTAAGTAAAACAAAAATGATTGGAGTTCATTTTACAAGAAAATACGATTTCGGTAGTACTTCAAAATTTCACATTTAATGTGACGAGTTACTTGTAGTGGTGTCAATGGATTATAAAAAAAAAATATTTAAATAATCTGATCGCACATTTTTCTGTAATTAATCGATTAATCAAATCAATGTATGGGTAGGAAATGGGTAATTATAGCTAATAAACTTTACAGTACAATCGAAAGACATATTTTTTTAGCATTTAATAGTCTTTTAAAAATATAATGACTTCTAATTTAGGTGAACAAAAAACAATCTTTACATAAACCCTATACTAAATGTCGCAGCGGGGAGCTAATGCTAGCAAAGGGATGCAGGAAAAAAAAAAAGTTACATTGTTTGGATTAATCTTTAAATACTTTTGAATCAAATCTTATTGGTTCTGTGATCTCAGCAGCTGGTTTGTGACAGAAGACCAGAATATGAAAAGATTTTCAAAGCCATTTTTTTTTTTTAGTTTGTTTTTGTTTTTTGTTGTTTCATGGATCTGCTAGATGTTAAACCATTATGCCTGGATCATGAGGACCATTCGCTAGCGGATCATGCCCAGGACTTTTTTAGATGCCTTATGCACTGCTCAAACAATTTGTTCAGTGTTTTCTTCTATGCCAGCCTGAGCAAGCAGGCGAGGGCACTCCTGCCAGCGAACTGTCCCCATGAGGAATTTTCCACATATGTTGTGTGGGTTCTGATGAATTCAATGTCAGCCCACAAGGAGGACACCACCAGCTCCCAACTCAGAGTCCAGCCTGACACCACCCTGTTGGATGGAGATGATGTCTGAGCCCACCGCAGACAGAGTCAGCGCAAGGAGGAGCGACTAACGCCGGTTTCACACTGCACGCGTTAGCAGAGCGCAGGGGCGGATCTATTTGGGTGGCAAGGGGTGGCAGCTGCCACCCCTAGTAAAGGTCTTGCCACCCCAGCTGCCACCCCATTGATGTCAGCCAGGCCGGCTGAAAATAAGAGACATTTACGGTAAAAATCTTTGTTTCCTGGGCGCCCCTAAACGCATCATGTGTAGAGCGCCCCTAAACGCATCATGTGTAGAGCGCCCCTAAACGCATCTCCCTCTGACATGCGCAGTCCAGCCAAGCAGCGACAAGTTTCAAGTGAGGCTCACGTGGACACACACGACGAAACACGGTAAGAAGAGAACACGCTTTTATACATCATATTTTCAAAAATGTCTTACATGCAACTCTATCAGAAGGATCGATAATGTTACAATGGGACAGCCCGCCTCGCTAATATTGAACCAAAAAAAGTATTCTTGTTTTTAATGCGAACGCGGTGAATCCAAATGGCGAAGTCATTTGACCCTGCTTGCCTGCAAAGTAATGAGAATATCATAACGGCGTCATCATTTTATTTTCCTTTTAATTGCAAAGGTGGACAGATCAACACAGTACACAGAACATGTAGGATGTTGGAAAATAAAAATGTATTTTCTGTTAACCAAATGCTTTTTATTATTCGCTAGTGCTTCAATGCAAGTGAACAAGCGCGCCGTTATTTGTTGCGCAGTGACGTGTGTGTTCAAGTAAGCCAGAAATGCGCAGATTCCGCGCAATACGCTGTATTTAATATATCATGATGACTCACGAGTTGCGTATTTGCGCTAAATCTGCGCAGATTTGGCTACACAAACTTCCCCAGCAAAGTGAGTAAACATAGAAACACGCCAAATTGGCTCGTGATTTGACAGCGCGATTGGCGGGTGTTAATTTCAATCCCTGAATGTTGCTCTCCTGTTTGTCATTGTGCACGAAACAGAAATATTGCTGACTTGTGTGCGTCTCAAGCGCCCTCTACGCTCGTCCTAATGCATGTTAGTTGTTCGTGGATTTGCCTATATTTGGAGTTGAAAATGGAAACGTCTTCTTTAGACATGGAAAATCGATTTTACAATCGATTCATTGAACACTTATGTCTCAGAAATCGAACAGGATTTTTTCACAAAAGTGACAGCCCTATTTGCAGTACGTTTAGTAAGCCATTATTTCAATCTCAATGTGGTACTTTACTGTCATATAAATAACATGTATATCGTTCAATCATTAAAAAAAAGGAAAACTGAATTATTGACACTTAAGATGTGTTCATGTATCAAAACGAAACAGATCTTAAATCAAATGCATGCATAAAAAATGTCCAGTATGTCAAACATTGTTTACTTGACCCCACAATACTGTTTAATGGCAAAGACTAAGTGTTTCTCTTTCTTTTTTCTTTTTCTATAGATGATGATGACCTAATGAATGGGAGAGGAGAGGGTTGGTCCTGATCTCCCATTGTGGCAGTAAGTAAAGTATTTTTGAGACATTGGATAATATGAAATATTTATTTTAATTGAGTATTTTATTACATGAATCCCTTGTAGCCTAAAAATGAAGCGGAAAAGCATAGACCAGTTTTTTCAACCAAAGAAGACGCTTAAAGAACAGGAGAGTGAACATGTGAAGGAACAGACAGACAGACTGAGTGAGGAAGACGTAGAAGTTGACAAAGGGACAGATGAGGACTGTGAAGTTGCAGTGGAAGAAGAGATGAGTGACAGCAACAATAAAGAAACTGAAAGGGAGCTGGGTGATGTTAGGCTATCGTCTCAAGAACAACTTGGTATGATTTATGAATTTCTGTGTCAAATAAGGAATAGCTGCAGTATCAATGCTGAAATATTAGTTGTAACTGATGCCTACTGTATTAATAAGGAATTCATATTTTCTGTCCTTTTAGATATATCAAAATCCTGGCAAGAAGGACCAAAGCAAGAGAAGTTAAATAATTTCCCCAAGACTACACACGGAGGAGCAAAAAGAAGCTTTCACGCTGAATGGTACAAGACTTTCACATGGCTTGAGTACTCTGCAAGAAAAGATGCAGCTTACTGCTTTGCTTGTAGACATTTTTCTTTACCAGATGCTGCTAAAAGTGTGTTCACGTCCACGGAGGGTTACAGAAACTGGAAAAAGGCGAGCTTTAAAGACAGTGGCTTTAGCTCACATGCCAAATCTGAGAACCACCAAAATGCAATATTTGCATGGGCAGAGAACAAAAAAAGACAAGACAGTAACACTTCACTTGTTGCAATAATGGACGAAAAAAATAAGAAACAACTGACTGAAAACCAAAACTTTGTGAAAGCATTAGCTGAAATTTTAATCGTGACTGCAACTGAAAACACTGCTCAGCGTGGCCATAGGGAAACTACAGACTCTGAGAGAAAAGGGATGTTCCTGTCAATGTTGGAATTACTTGCCAAACATGACCCAATTATCAGAAAGAGATTACAAAACCAGCCAAAAAATGCAATGTACACAAGTAAAACGATACAAAATGAAATGCTTCAATGCTTAGCAGGAATGGTAAAAGACAATATTATCAAAGAGGTTAAAGAAAGTCAACAATTCTCCATAATTGTTGATGAGACAAAAGATATTCAGAAAAAGGAACAGATTTCATTTGTTCTGAGATACTTTTATGAGGGTGCTGTTCACGAAAGCTTTATTGAATTTTCTGAGGCAGATCAACTAGATGCAGGTGCTCTCTCTGAAAAGATCATTTGTTTTTTTGAAAAACATGGGTTGGAGTACAAAAAAAATCTGGTTGGTCAGGGCTACGATGGTGCCGCTGTCATGAGTGGAGTACGTGCAGGGGTACAGGCCAAAGTGAGAGAGGTTGCAAAGCATGCATTTTATGTTCACTGCAGTGCTCACTGCTTAAACTTAGTCATTGTGGACAGTGTCAAAAATGTCTCAGATGCAGGAACTTTCTTTTCATTATTAGAGCACTTGTATGTATTTCTTTCAGGATCATATGTACACAACAAATGGCTGAAAGTGCAGCAGGAAATGTTTGATGGTGCCCCTAGAGAGCTCCAGCGTCTTAGTGACACCCGGTGGGCTTGTCGGCAGGTAGCGTGTCGCAATGTTTTAGACCGGTTGCCTGCTATTATACGCTTCTTGGAGGAGATAGCTTCTGAAATGCACCCACAAAGAGCTGTTGAAGCTAGAGGGATACTTGGACAACTTGATCTGAATTTTGTTGGGTGCCTTGTGGTTTTTAAAACGATCTTAAGTGAGTCAAAAAATCTCTCAGATCACCTTCAATCAAAAAACATTGACTTAAGCAAGGCAGTTAATCTGATCAAAGCTTTTAAAGATACTCTGGATGGTTATCGCAGTGAGGACACTTTTGGTGAACTGTGGAATAACATTGTTGACACATGTCACCAGAGCAATATCTCCACAACACACAAATCCAAAAGGGTGAGACAAACAACAAAAGCGCTTCAGGACTCCATCATCGCCTCAACATTGGGACAACACATTTCACCAGACGGAAAGACAAGTTTTCGGGACAAAGTGTTCTATCCCGTCATAGATCACATGAAGGGAGAAGTGGAGCGGCGTTTTTCAAAAACAAATTGTGACATAATGAATGGACTCCAGGCTCTGAATCCTTCCAGTCGTTCCTTCTTGGGTGATGATGTTATGCTGTTGGCAAAGGCATATGGATCAAACACTGATGACCTAAAACATGAAATTCATCAGTGCAAAAGAGTACTTGAAAGACTTAAAAATGAAGAAAAAGACTCACCAGCTACCTTAATGGATTACACACAATTTATGGAACAATACAAGGATGTGTTCTATGAGTTGTACAGATTATGCAAAATAGCTGTTGTGATCCCTGTAAGTAGTGCAAGTTGCGAGCGGAGTTTTTCAACTCTGAGAATAATAAAGAACTATTTACGCTCCACTATGACCGAGAGTAGGTTGTCAAACTTAGCATTACTAAGCATTGAAAATAAACGTACTAAAGCTTTAGATCTTGATAGATTTGTAAGGCGATTTGCTGAACAACATGGCAACAGACGCCTTCAGCTCCTGTGAGCTGTTTAATTCATCTGCTTTGTTTGATAAAACTGAGTAGCAGAGTCAAGTTTCAGTTAGTTAGTCTTCTGCGTTTATTTGTAAAAGGTTATCAAAATGTTATTCTAAGACATTTGCTCTTTGCTCCTAACTTGAATATTTTACAAGAGGCAATATAAAATTAAAGTCAGACTTTTGTTTTGTTGGTGGGTGGTGCCATTTATGATCAGACAACCAGATATTTGTTTCTTGCACTTAAATGCACTTCCACTTGCAAATGAAATTATTTGCAAGATATTATTTTGTACTGGAGTGATGGCATTACCTGCTGTATTGTTTTTTATTGTGACTATACTGTATACATACATTTTTGCACTGCTGTTGTTCAGTATGTTCAACAAACATTATTTTACAGATGTAAAATATAGTCTGAAAACCAGATTTGCACTAATTGCACAATGATTTTTTTGTATCTACTTTTTGAAGGATATTGTGCTGTTCACACTGGATAAAATAAAACAAAGGATAAAAGATATTTTTTTTGTTGTTGTTTTTTTAAGGAAAAACATGTGAAACAATGTTAAACACATAAATACAGTGCACCAACAGCATATAACCTTACATTGTCAAAGTGGTTTAACAGTTACAATACACAGGAAAAAGGCAAACCGTGTGGTTATAGACCTATTCACAGGGGATTAGAATTACCTAGGGACCTCAAGTTAAAAGGTGCTTCTAGTCATGTGTGAATCTACATGTCGGAGTTTGGAAAGTGTTTAAACAGCGTAATGAAATGTATTTTTACCGGTATATTTATGTCCGCAATTAAGCTAAATGTCATGCTATCAAAGCATTACTCTGACCAAAATTGTGTTTTTTTTATCCCTTTAAAAAGTATAAAAGAGAAAATTACAGCGTTGCAGACATGAACAGATGTACAATCTCGTGCATTCCATTTTTAGTCCTGGTTTGGAAAAGTCTTCCAGGTTTTGTCCTTGTCTGGAACTGTCTAAATTCTAGTGTAGTCATCAACCTGGCACTTTATAAATGCATTGTTTCAAGGACTAGTTGCAATCCAGATCTTCAAAGCCTGATTCATTTAATCTTTTTTTGGTCTGTATAACAAATGTGATGTCTCACATCTGCTCTAGAAGCTAATTGGGTGCTTACAGAGGCTCACTCTCAGTTAGCACTTTTTACAGGACAAAGAATTATAATAACTTTATAGCTAAATAAGGAGCCAGGTACCAACTCCTGTGGCTCCCAAGATGATGATTTAAAAAAAAAATATTATTATTTTTAACAAAAGTTTACATTTTATCTGAGTTAGAAACCCCCTACTTATAATATGGACAATGCTACTATTTCTATATAATTTTGGGAGGCTCAGCCTGCATCTAAACGGAAAAATTGCCTTGCGATCAAGCAAAACTTGCGTACCCCTGCTATAAACATTCGCCACCCCAGAAATTATCCCTGACCCTGCTTGCCACCCCGTGATTTTTTTTCTAGATCCGCCCCTGGCAGAGCGTAAGCAGCGCATATTTTTTTTGACGCCCAAGTTAACAGATTAGAGCATTAACACCTCAGCGCATAGGCGGCGCGGCAGCACGTAGCAGGAGCAGCAGTGCCGCGATAGTTTCGGCGCCCAGTCTATTTTTGCCGCGCCGCTTACGCTGAATTAAAGTGACAATGCATTGATCATGGCCAAAATACACAGCAGTTTTACCCAAAAATCGCATTGATGATATCTATTGTGTTTTAAACAGTCAATCAAATGACCTTCATCAATTTAAAAAGAAAACAAATGTCCAAAAACAAACTTGTTGCCCAAACTACAAAAACAAAGATGAACCAAACGTTATATAATATATTAATTAATAAAATAAGCTTCTTCACAAGTCTTTTCTCTTAAATGTATTTGAAAACGAAATAAAGCAATGCCAACTTATTCAGTACTCTGTCTATAGCGTAAAACGCTGCCAGTGTGAAAGCAAAACGCACGTGTCCTGCTTCCACTCACCGTACGCTCTGCTCCTGCGCTGCTTACGCTCTGCTAACGCTTGCAGTGTGAAACCGGCATAAGCCCGAGGACACGTCTGACCAGATGTGTGAACCTGTTACATCATCTGCCAACATGGGAGACATAGCGGAGTTCAAGGGGGAACATAAGAGCCCCGCCCACATTCTCACCCCTGAGAGTGAGTCATGGGACTGTGGATTTGGGAACAATGGAAGAGGATGATTCCCTGCCTCTGCTGATCCTGCCCAACTCTGAATGCCGGCCTTCATCTTCACTGTTTCCCCCCAGCCTCCCTCTCCCACTCCCACAGATCCTCTTCCAGGATCACCTGATTCCTATACCCAGTCTCTGATGCCTCCTGTTAAACCCTCAGCTTCTTCTCGACCTCCCCTTGGTGATGTGGATCCACCTTGGGCCTTCCGTGAGCCAACTCCTCCTGGGCGAGTGGATCCCCTTGCTCCGCCTCCATCCGCTGATCCCATCACTCCACCTCGGCCTGTCGCCCTGACCCCTCCACCTTTGCTCGTTCCTCCCTCTGCTCCAGCAGGGACCATCGGCCTTACGGCTTCACCGGGCTACTCGCAACAGCTCAGAGATCCACTTGTTGACGATCACATGTTGACGTGATTGGTTACAAGGTAGTTTGTGACGTCAGAAACACCAGCGATTTCAACCCCTGTTTTTGAGACTTTTAATGTTTTTAAGTTTTAAGGAGAAAATACTCAGCAATGGTGTTGACTTATGAATTTGTACATGATTTGTCTTGTACATGATTTGTCTTTTTTTCATTGAACAGATACTCACGATTTCATATTAAAAATATAAACACTCCTTATAGATCAATTATTGTGCTATTTGGCGTGAAATCACAGACAATGACACACAGGGAATCATAGCTTTTCCACTCAGCACTTTTGTGTTTTTCCTTTGGAAGTGAAGCACCTCTGTAAAAAAGGGAGGACTCCATTCCCCACCTCCCACAGGTTATATCCTCACCCTCAGCTGGGATTTCCATTTCCTGCTTTTGACCTGCTCATCGCATGGCCGAGTCATACAGGAATCAAGATGAAGAAGAACAAACATGAGACTGGGAAAAATGGGAAATATGTATTGCAAGTGCTGTTCAGCTGTGCTGAGCTCAAGCGGACCTTGACAATGACAAAGGTTTGGAAAACTCATCACCTGCTGCTGGGCCGGGGCCCCAGATAAACATGGGTGGTCACCAACAAAATGTCTCCAAATAAACGGTTTTGCATGATGCGATAACTATCTGATGTGAAATGTTGAATTGTTGAATGGGGCCCAGGCAGTGGCCTGGCGGCCACTTCCCTGTTGAAGAATAAAATTATGTATGGCACAACTGAGTGCCATTCGATGACCGCCAGGGAAAATAAAGATGAACAGGGCAGTTTGTGTGTGAACTTGTTGCATTGGCTGGACTTGGACTGAATGCTTAGGATAAATTTGGAATGAAATAATAAACCCTTTAAAGCCATGGGGGCACTGTATGTCTTCTGCAGAGTGTTTGTTCTTCCTCTCTGTCATTTGCTGACTCAGAGGCTACCATTTAGAACAAACAAACATGGAGAAATATAAATGAAACTGTGTCAGACAAGATAAAAAAGAAAAAGAATTAAAGAACAACCTGTATCCTCATGTCCAACCAACGAATGACCAAAATACTCAGATTGTTTCCCTGTTAATCCCGGTAGCAGGACGCTTGACATGCTTTTTCTATTATCCTTTTCCCTATCACATATTTTAGTAGCCATTCCAAAGCTTAAACATCAAAAATCCATCCTATTTTTTCTAACTATTTTGAAATTGGACATGACCAGATCATAGGGTTCTAGAAGGAGTATATGGATGCAACAAATCAGCCAAAAACTGAGGGGCCAGGCTATTAAGTGCTATGTAAACAAACAATACAATTTAAAACTCAGGTCTATACTTAACAGGTTAGCCTAATCAAGTAAATTTAAATAGGTGTAACGCAATATAATTTCTGCTTCCCTTTTAGAAGTCTGGCAGCTGAATTTTGTACCAACTGTAAAAGAGAGAGGGAGTGAGAGACACAGTAAAGTGAATTACAGGAATCTAGGTGAGATGTTAGAAATGCATGAAGCACAATTTCAAATGTGTTCATGGATAAAAAGGACTTAACTTTTGTAAGAAGTTGAAAATGATTAAAGCGTGTCTAAACAGATGGGACAGGTCAATTGATTAACACCAGAAATTAGAATATGTGCTTGACTGTTAAGATTTAAAAGCACTAAAAAAAGATTTAAACAAAAATTTAAGCAAAAAGATTTTCAACATCTTATACATAGGTGATACAGTACTTCAACTAAACACATCCCTTTCAGATGAATTACTAATAATGTCCACTAGATGTCAGAAAAATCAACAGAAACTTGTGCTTGAATAAAAATGGCATTTGACTTTCTTTTCTGCTGACTGGCTCTTAAGTAATGCAATTACTCATTTTAGTCCCTCTTTAGCAAAGGTAAAATACAGCTAACATGCCTGTACTGTATTTTAATAAATTCCATTATAATTCGATCTACATTCCAATAACTTACACAGTAATGGCACATCTGTTACCGTTTTAACTAATATATATACATATACACATATATATATATATATATATATATATATATATATATATATATATATATATATATATATATTACTAAATCTGTATTTTGCAGTTTATATAATATTGAATCCACAGTAAATGCTGATGAAATTATATTGAATCAGGATTAGACAAAACATCAATGAATTAAATCATCTCTCTAAAAAGTGTAGAAAAGAAATCCTCTGCAGGCAGGAAGTCTGCCTGCTCTAATTTAGCTGGTTTCGATCAGCATGGATCAATCCCATTGGAGTTCTGCTGCCTTTAACTTCTGTCTTTCTGAAATAACAGGCAGCCACATGTCTTTAAGAAACCTTAGTAATGGATTCTCCTGAATCACAGCTGTATGTTGCCATGAGTCTATGAGAACCAGTTTAGATTTGGCCTTTAAAGACAATTTGGATTTATTATAGTGACAGAGCTGAATTTACTGTATAGCATTTGTAAATTACTTTCGCATTGCAGTTGTTGTCAGGTGGAATCATTTAAGTGGTTGTAGGAACTATTTTATAGATATTAATATAGATATTAGTGTAATAAATATCCTCTTAGCATTTTCATTAAACTTGCATGTTTTAACAGGACATTCATAAATGTTTGTGATTGTGAAACAAAATTGTATTTGTAACTGTTACATCATTTATTTCCTTATTACATGTTTTATAGCTTCTATATATTTCAATAGTTCCTTTTGAGTTGTTCCTTTCAGCTTTTGGTATTTGTGTATGGTGTCATTTACTTTGTAATAGTGTAAAGCACAGTAGAACAACACACATTTATACTCATGCACACATGTACCGTATAGACACAAATATACATAGTATCTTATTTTTGGAGCCGAAGCAAAATCTTTAGGCCATTATAAGGGCTTCCGTCCAACATTATACTGCTTGGCCTCCAATCAAACCAGCTTTATAATATTTAAAGATTCTCCAGAGCCCACAAAGTCAAAAGAGCAATGGAGGAAAATCACAAATATCCGCCAACCACACACACATACCTACTGCACATCCTGCTAAACTGCTGTAAATCTTTGGGAGAGCAGAAGTCTACGTGGAAGATACAATCATCTAAGACCAATAAAGCACACATCTCTCTAAATGCAGCAATCACATATCAGCATGTCAGACGTGTCATTGGATGTTTGATGGTCCTCTCTTTTCACTCAACATTTATATATCAGATAAAGGTCAAAGAGCAAAGCACACCGTATCAGATGCTGGCAGCAAATGAGAGTGCAGTGCCTCGTTGTCTGTTTTGACCCGTTGAAATGTTCAGAATTAAAAATAAATGTGCACAAAGGAAAGCATCCATGAGTTGTTCATGAAGATGAAGTGAATGATGAAATTATTCTTATGTTCATGGTGGGTGGTGATCTCGCCTAAAACACATTGCATGGAAGTAATTAATCACTTTGTATGTGAAGCCAAATGGCCCATTCACTAATATGACACTAATCAAAGGCTACTTTCCAACAATGTCACTGGTTTCTCAACCCTTATGAAAAATTTATCTTTGTATCAGTCCTAAGTTTGTACAATGTGCTTTAAAACATAAAAAGGGTGCCAGCGTGTGACCTTGTGCTGAGAGATTCATCATTATGTGACCAGAATTCCATCCTGACACTCATCTGAGAAGGTCATTTCCGGCATGTTCATTTTGACCTGCAGGTTCATAATGAGGCCTGTTTAAACAAGTTCTGTTTACTGTAAATATCCCAAGATAGCCTCATTGCCTGCTGGGCTCCTTTGAATGACAGCTGAAAATGACTGTTTGGGTACGTAGTAATGTGGGGAGCCTGAGTTATTAATGTGTTGGTACACTTTCCACCGAACGCAACTGATGTGTGGTGTCATGTTAGGGCATAGGAGAGTAGTGACTGCATGGCAGATAGGGTGGGGGGAACATTGCAGAACTGGTCTGGGGCCAGTGACCTCAGCACTCTCTGGAGTTATTGGCCCACATCTGATGTCTTGTGCGGTTTGGCAGGGCTGTACAGAGCTGGGCCCTGCCATGACAGTGTTATCTATTAGCTGGCTTCTTCTGAAGGAGAGGTGATGAAAGCCGAATAGCCTCAAGCTGGGTCAGCTGATGTTGAGACTGCAGTGATTGTAGCACATGGTGGAGAACGCAGGCAGATTCTGAGGTTTATTCGGAGAGAAAGCTAGAGTGTGTTTGCAACAACATTTACATCATTAGTCTTGTGGGTGGTCTCTTCTGGCTGAGCATCAACAGATACATGCACCGTTATGGAAAGGATCAGTGGAGCCTGGATTCCAGGCCCCTGAGAAAGTATTGACAACCAGCAAGAACATATGATGCTGACAATTTTGAATTTGATTTACACATTTATATTGGATGTTGGCCTTTATAGGTCTACTTGTATGCAGATTCTCCCTATACAGATGACCTTAAATTACAACCAGTAATTTCCCTGTACACTTTAAAAAAATTTGATTGTTTTCAAACCAAGGGCTGGGTAAATATTAGGACATAACACATGTTGGGTTAATATTACCCAGCAAATTGGGTTGTTTATTTAACCCAACATAATGGGTTGATTTAACCCATCATACTGGGTCGAGTAATTTTTACTATAGTACTAGCTTCTTTTTTTTTTTTTTTTTACTTCATAAACATGAATTAATGTTTATGGATTAACTTAAATCTTCTGTACTTAAAACAAAATACTCCACAACCACTGGTTTGCATGAATTCCTTTATTTTTTATCATATTTTACAGTATAGCATATTTTATATAGTTTTGAATACATATTGTCTACTTTTAAGCTTGTTTAACAAATATTAGATATAAAAATTAAAAAATAAAACATTTAGAAGTAATTCAAGTGTAATCGACCAGTCTCTGTTGTCCCGTTTCCACCGTACCGGCGCTGGATCTCATGCCGGAGCTTGTTTCATGTTCGGCTTGTTTCATGTTCAGCGGGGGAACTTCTAACTTCAGACCGCCGCCCTGTGTTTCAATCGTAGCCGAAATATGTTGTGACTGACTCCATAACCTGCCCCAAAATAATCAGTGTACAGTTCTGAGAACATATTTTTACTTTCTAAACATTTATATTATGTATCTTTTTTTGAATAAAATCATACAATTTTATGCAAGATATCAGGCGATTCCATCACACAAAAAGACCAACGCAAAACTCGTTTAGGCTACTCACATCACACCCTTGTATGTTTCTTTGCATAAAATTAAACGATATACAGAACAATAATGAATTTATAGATACAAAAAGTTTACACAAACCTATATTTTACCAAAGACACGCACCAATTTGACAGAGCCGCACTGCTCTCTACTGAAGATGTCTCAAAACGCCCGCAATAAATAACTCAACCCCTGGGTTGTTATATCTGACCTAACTACCCCAACACTTTTTGGAACACAAAAACTACCCCAAAGACTGAGTTGTTACGTCTGACCTATGAGCAGGGTAACACAAAAACTAGCCAAACACTGGGTTGTTATGTCTGACCCAGGATCTGGGTTACACAAAAACTACCCAAACATTGGGTCGTTACATCTGACCCAGGATCTGGGTAACACTAAAACCACCCAAATACTGAGTTGTTACGTCTGACCCAGGAGCTGGGTAACACAAAAACTAGCCAAACACTGGGTTGTTACATCTGACCCAGGATATGGGTTACACAAAAACTACCCAAACACTGGGTTGTTACGTCTGACCCTGGATCTGGGTTACACAAAAACTACCGAAACATTGGGTTGCTACATCTGACCCGGGATCTGGGTAACACAAAAACTACCCAAACACTGAAAAAATAACCCAGAAATTGACCCAAAAGGCTCAACCCAGGATTTGGGTAGAAAAAATAACCCAAGATTCTTTAGTGTAGTTCTTCATTTTACTGTTGATTACTTGTGTGATCTTGTCCATGTAGAGTAATGGGCCTTTATTGTGGCTTGTACGATAATTCCTCAAAAGGGAGGTTTAGTGACACAATGTCTTTGTTATGCGACTTGTTTATTACAAATGCACAGACATCCCTCACCTCCTCTGAAGACATTTAAACTCCTAGCAAGAAAAAGAGGGAGTGAAAGAAACAGCACAGATGAAGACGTCGATCGGCGCATATGGATGCCATTTGTAAGAAGCGGTGAGAATGTATAGGTCAGTCTGCCCTATGGTATCTCTATATCCATCTGTTTTCACATTACTTGCAAATTATAGCGTCCTCCAGACCCAAATGAACATAAATCAGCACCACGAACGTGCAGAAGTTTTCCCCGCTGTCATAAAACAATGATTTAGGGTCAGTCTTGTGAAAATATGCCGCTGTGAATTCGCCCCTGCGCCCCAGCAGTAGGAACACAAAGCACCATCTCATCTGAGTAATTTATGGCCTCCCTGGGAGATGTGGATGATTAGGGGCTAGGCCACCAACAGGCAGAAAAACAGTAGAAACTCCAATAAGACCCACTGGAAAACTGGGTCAAATTTATCAAACAATTCAACAAAATCAATTTCTATTTGGAAAGAGTTGGGCAAGGGGAGATATATGGTGTTTTTAGTATACCGGAACATCCCAGGAACATTTGCTCAGTGCATTTGTGAGTTTTGGAGTTTCAAAATTAAATAGTTGTAGCTGAGGACATGTGTTGTATTGGACACCCTGGAAGCCAAATAAAATATACAATTGGACAATCCAGGATTTTAGGAAAAAAATTGAATGTTCCAGATATTTAGGAAAATGATGTCACCGTAAAATTGTTTTGATTTTTGGAAGGGAGCACTTTTCATGGACTAAAGATGGAGGAGTATTTTGAACGCTCACAGACACACAGTGCCTGTAGAAACGTTCTGCTGTGTGGATGTTGTCTCTGGGGTGCCGCTGCATTTACAAGCCTCCTTGTTGGGCTGGAGGTGGCAGGCTAAACTTCGCAAGACCTTCCTGGATCATGGTCATCATGATTAGCCTCATGCTCCTTCTAAAAGGAGGAAATGCAGGGCAGAAAACCAGCTTGTAACAACTAGCTACATTTAAAGAGGTGAGAACCTTGTCAGTGCTAAAAAGGATCTTCACCAAAGTGTGAGTCATCCAAAAATAAACAAGCTCCTAACAGCAGAAATTTGTTAAAGGAACACGCCGACTTTTTTGGACTAGCTTATTCACCGTATCCCCCCAGAGTTAGATAAGTCCATAGATACCTTTTTCATCTCTGTGTGTGCTGTAACTCTGTTTGACGCACCCACCGCTAGCCTAGCTTAGCACAAAGACTGGATGTAAATGGCTTCAGCAAGCATACTAATCCCAATAAGTGACAAAATAACGCAAACATTTTCCTATTTACATGTTGTGATTTGTATAGTCACAGAGTGTACAAATAACCAGGTCATATGAGACACAGACATCTTTTAACCATTTAAATACTGGGAACTACAGTATATTCTCAGAAGGCGAAGCACTGCTACTTGGGCAGAGTGATAACCGCAGCACCTGAGAGACGCACCGTTGTTTCTAACGTCAACAAAACCAACGTGACTAAGTTTACCTCTAGCTCCGCTCATGTGTTACTGGGGCGATAGAGCGCTTTCGTGTCAACACAATACTAACATTACAGGGGATCGGTATCCAGAGCAAGTAGCCATTGATTCATCAGGTCAGCTTTTTGATTGGAATTCTATGAAACATCATGGTATTACCTGGTCTCTCCTGTTTATTGTCGCAGCTCTTTACAATACAGCGAACACCCATGATTGTAAACTATGCTTTTACTATCTAGTAATTGTTGACTATTACTCCAACTCTGAGCGAACTCTCTGCTCCTCAGCACGGTGGGTCTCAGGTGCTGCAGTTATCACTCCGCCCAAGTAGCAGTGCTTCGCCTTCTGAGAATATAGTTCCCAATATTTATATACAGTACAACTATGACTATACAAATCACAACATGTAAATAGGTTTCATGTTGTGATTTGTATAGTCACAGAGTGTACAAATAAGAAGGTCATATGAGACACAGACATCTTTTTACCGTAAAAATATTGGGAACTATATTTTCAGTAGGCGAAGGACTGCTAACAACTAGATTAGGAAGCAAGCTACATTCATATGATGAATCATTAGCCATCATAACAAAAAGGGGCTTAAATCTTGTAAGCTGTTGCATAGGCGAAGAAAGCGAGATGAACCACCTCTGCACCACATCTGGAGCAACCCTCGTCATCACAATAAACTGCGGGTGGAAGATGACTGACCTTAAACAAATGGTGATTTCAATGCGAGTGGCTACACATGCTAAACATCTTATTCTAGGCTTGTCATGTCTGCATCCACCTGAACTGCTGCTGCTGCGGTGCAGATACTGTTTTTAGATCTATTTTAACAACTGTTGCCGCAAGTCCCAGGATGGTCACAGGTTCTGTGTGTGAGGGCTGCACAAGATGTCCACAGCTTTCTCTCCACCACAGGTGTCTCTCTATCTCAGCATACATCTGGACAATGTTATCTGATGCTGCCTCCTAAACTTCTTTCTTCAAAATAGTTCAAAAAGTCTCCTTTGCGAGATCCATAGATAGTTCTGGTATTTTTAAAAAAAAATTAAGAAGGATAAATTATATCAATGCTATCAAACATACTCTACAAAATATATAGGAAAATTCTCTACACAGCATTTTGATAGAGCTGTAAAACAATAGCTTGTTTGCACAATGTCACTGCTGTGGCGCAAAATGCAGATGGAGAGCAGGAAGCTATTTTCTATATAGCACTATCACAAACTCAAAATGTCTATGTTTTGCATTGTTTACGAAAAGGGGCCAAAAAGGTTCCTTGCGGCACCCCCGTATTAGTCAGGATAATCTTGGAGACACTATTCTGCAGATGCACATGCTGTGGTCTGCAGGATAGATAGTTCTATCAGAAAGACTCGGGTGGCAAAATACCGTAACAATTATACATTTATTAACAGCCCAGCGAGCAAATATTATGATATAAAGTTCTTTGGCATTGGCCCCGTCCGTAGCTCTCAATTCGAGGGTATGGACTCTGCATTTCCTGCCTGAAGGGACGCAGCCGACCCCCTGGGAGGTATGGGAAGGGTCCATCCTGGTCGTCAGCATCTCTGAACTCAGACATGTGTAAGTACCGATCTTTTATACTACAAGTATTAGAACACGATTAGATAGTGTTGTAATATAAGTGACATAACAATTGAGTCTTCCTGGCAGAACTTGCACTAAAGCTTTCATTTCATGCATTACATGACCAATGATGAATCCACCTGAATTCTCCCCATCTTCTCACAAAGCAATCGAGGCTGGATCGTATTGAAGTCGCTTGAGAAATCAAAGAATGGGAACCTTTCAGATTCATAAGGAGTGTCCAGGTGTGCGCATAGATCCTTTGTAGCATGTAAATGAGGGCGTCATACACCCATGTTGGGCTGATATAAAAACTGTAGAGGATCCATGTGTGTTGACATGTTAGCCTTGGTGTAAGAGAGGACCTGTCTTTCAAACGTCTTCTTAATGTGTGAGTTGAGCGCTTACAGGTCTATAATCGTTGTGGTCAGAAACAAGAAGTTTTCTACAGCCCAGGGACCTTCTGTAAGCCCAGGCTCAGATTAAATTGAAAATACCACACAACTTTGCAGAGCACTGCCTTGTGTTACAGGTAAAAAAGGCGAGAAAGGTTTTCTCTCTGAACGATGATGTTAGTTCCCATGGCAATTCTCGATGCAGCATGATTTACCTAAAATGGCGATATTTTTCACAAACGTGTTAGAAAATCAAATTACAGCCCTAAACTCACTTGCAGAAAGGCAGTGCGATATAAACAAACCAGACCAGAACTCAACACGGCGTGACGGCAGCTTCACATTATCTTTATCTACTGCCTCGATGGCAGGCAAGTATTTCAATTTAGTAGAAAAATCACTCCTCTTTGTAACATACGGATCATGTCCAACATATGTTGTGATTTTCTGTTTATACCTTTCTCTTGTAATAGTGTCTAAACCAGCACAGTACGGATTTTCCTCCATTCTGCTTTTCACTTCCTGCCCTCCGTCTGAATTTTGGATGTCATCAGAATAACGTGACTGCAAACCAGCTGTTGTAAAACTGACTTAATCAGCAAAAAGCTTTATCTTTCATTCTATCAGTCAAGCTTATCATTTTATAGGCATAGCGTCAGAACGGAGTGGCTCAGTGGATCAGGCAATCAACTGAGTCACCCGAGCAGAGAGGCTCACGGGAACGCTCCTCTCTCTCTCATCTGTTTGGTCAATAAGTGTGGGTTCTGCATGACTGCTGGTTGATCTGGAGAAGCAGGCCCTCATATCTCAGGTAAATGCTCATGCAATGTCCAAAGCTCTTAAATATCTACAGTCAATATCTTTGCAGGAAATCATGTGTGCTTTATAACTGTTTGCATAATGGTATTGTGAGACAATCTCCTCTTGCTGGACATTTTCGTTTGTTGTGTTACAAGAGCAGTTGGTGATATCAGTTGATCAAATTAAAATAAATGTGTTTGCATGTTTTAAGCAAAGCTGAGCGACAACTAGGCGCTACATTTCATATATTCAAAATTTCATGAGTTCAGCCCAGGTGTGTTATGAAAAATATAAGCCCACATTGCTGGATCAGCAAGAAAGAATATTATATTTACAATTCCTGCATGTAAAATAATAATAATGTTTTTTAGTAATGTAGCCTATGTTTGAGTGAAATGCTAAAGAAGATACTGTGTTTGAAACCTGCTTATTTGAGGTTAAATTAAAAATTATATTTATTTAATTAATATAATTGATGATGATCAATTGGTTTTTTTTTTAATGTGTGTGAGATATTATTTTTAGTGACGGGGTGAATTGAGAATTGCATCCAGTAGATGGCAATATTGTTGTTAGATTAAATTCTTCTATGGATTTTAATGGGTACGTCTGTGTATGTGATACTCTGGGACAAATTTGTCAAGTGACAATGATCAGAGTGACAAAACCTCTTAGGGATATCTGGCAGATATATTATAAAAATGCAAAAAGTTTTGTGTTTGGGTTAGGTTGTGGGTTTGTGGTAGTCTATGTGTGCAAACTTATAATTAGCTTAACGTCTCATTTGTTAACATTAGTTAACTAACAAAATTAGCAAAAATATTTGTACAGCATCCATTGATGTTAACGTTAGTTAATAAAAAAGTTCATGTTGCTTCAGAGAGCATAACTTTTTGTAACGTGTTACCATAAAATCATATACTGTACGGTATATCTCTATTCAGTATGTGTGTATCTACTTACTCATATTTTGGTTACAAATTTGTACCTGAGCCAAATCTGACAAAACCTCCTTTTTGGGGACAAACACAAATGTAAAATGGTATAAAAAAGTATATATAAACACACACACACACACACACACACACACACACACACACACACACACACACACACACACACACACACACACACACATATATATATATATATATATATATATATATAGTTTTTTATGTAAAAGTGCAGAAAGTTTTCAGGTAGGGTTAAGTTATAATGTGTGTTTGCAGGCATGTTGATGACCTTTGAAAATATAGTAATTCTACTTATTCTACTCACGGCGTTGCATGTGTGTGCTTTTGCTTTGTAAGGTATATGCCCTGTTTTAAAACATGTTTTAAGCAGTTTCTGTTTTCTTTCCTTTCACATTGTTCTTCTAAGCAGTAAGCCAAAGTTCTGGGAACAACCCTGGGACTGGAAACAATTAATTGATTTTAATGCTTCATTGGTAGCTAAATGAATAGAACATCAGACTGTTCTTTGTTTTTTGTTTGTTTAAAATTCTTATCCATTCTTTAAGTCATATGATGGAAAGTTTCCTTTAGACACTAATAACAATACACAAATATTTCACAATATACATAAAAACAGACAGTTGGGACCAAATAGGACCATGCTACAAACTTGTCACCCTAATATATATATATATATATATATATACAGGTCCTTCTCAAAAAATTAGCATATTGTGATAAAGTTCATTATTTTCCATAATGTAATGATAAAAATTAAACTTTCATATATTTTAGATTCATTGCACACCAACTGAAATATTTCAGGTGTTTTATTGTTTTAATAGATGATTTTGGCATACAGCTCATGAAAACCCAAAATTCCTGTCTCAAAAAATTAGCATATTTCATCCGACCAATAAAAGAAGTGTTTTTAATACAAAAAAAAAAGTCAACCTTCAAATAATTATGTTCAGTTATGCACACAATAGTCAATACTTGGTCGGGAATCCTTTTGCAGAAATGACTGCTTCAATGCGGCGTGGCATGGAGGCGATCAGCCTGTGGCACTGCTGAGGTGTTATGGAGGCCCAGGATGCTTCGATAGCGGCCTTAAGCTCATCCAGAGTGTTGGGTCTTGCGTCTCTCAACTTTCTCTTCTCAATATCCCACAGATTCTCTATGGGGTTCAGGTCAGGAGAGTTGGCAGGCCAATTGAGCACAGTAATACCATGGTCAGTAAACCATTTACCAGTGGTTTTGGCACTGTGAGCAGGTGCCAGGTCGTGCTGAAAAATGAAATCTTCATCTCCATAAAGCTTTTCAGCAGATGGAAGCATGAAGTGCTCCAAAATCTCCTGATAGCTAGCTGCATTGGCCCTGCCCTTGATAAAACACAGTGCACTAACACCAGCGGCTGACATGGCACCCCAGACCATCACTGACTGTGGGTACTTGACACTGGACTTCAGGCATTTTGGCATTTCCTTCTCCCCAGTCTTCCTCCAGACTCTGGCACCTTGATTTCCGAATGACATGCAAAACTGAGCAACAGTCCAGTGCTGCTTCTCTGTAGCCCAGGTCAGGCGCTTCTGCCGCTGTTTCTGGTTCAAAAGTGGCTTGACCTGGGGAATGCGGCACCTGTAGCCCATTTCCTGCACACGCCTGTGCACAGTGGCTCTGGTTGTTTCTACTCCAGACTCAGTCCACTGCTTCCGCAGGTCCCCCAAGGTCTGGAATCGGTCCTTCTCCACAATCTTCCTCAGGGTCCGGTCACCTCTTCTCGTTGTGCAGCGTTTTTTGCCACACTTTTTCCTTCCCACAGACTTCCCACTGAGGTGCCTTGATACAGCACTCTGGGAACAGCCTATTTTTTCAGAAATTTCTTTCTGTCTTACCCTCTTGCTTGAGGGTGTCAATGAAGGCCTTCTGGACAGCAGTCAGGTCGGCAGTCTTACCCATGATTGCGGTTTTTACCCATGAGGCTGGGAGTTTTTAAAAGCCTCAGGAATCTTTTGCAGGTGTTTATAATTAATTAGTTGATTCAGATGATTAGGTTAATAGCTTGTTTAGAGACCCTTTTCATGATATGCTAATTTTTTGAGACAGGAATTTGGGGTTTTCATGAGCTGTATGCCAAAATCATCAGTATTAAAACAATAAAAGACCTGAAATATTTCAGTTGGTGTGCAATGAATCTAAAATATATGAAAGTTTAATTTTTATCATTACATTATGGAAAATAATTAACTTTATCACAATATGCTAATTTTTTGAGAAGGACCTGTATATATATATATATATATATATATATATATATATATATATATATTGTCACGATTCCTGTCTTATGTTTTCCTTGTCTTGTGTTGACTTTTGTTATTTCCTGTCCTGTGCCATGTTTTGTAGTCCTTTGTAGTTTTTCTTGTTTATTAGTCTCTCCAGGTGTTTCTAATTAGCCCCGCCCCCTTGTTATCTTGTTTGCCTGTGTATTTAAACCCCTGTGCTTCAGTTGTGTTTTGTCGGTTGTTGTTTTGATGTTGCTGGTAGCTGTTCCGTGTTCCTGTCCTGAGTCCATTGGATTACCTGTTTGTTTTATTAAAGTGCTTGCATTTGGATTCTCTCTCCGCTTCATTTCTACCACATCGTAACAGAACGACAAACCATAAATATGAATCCAGCAGCACGGATCTCGCCTGATCTACACAGGCTAGACCGGGAGTTCGCTGGACAGATCGCGGCCTTGGCCCTGGAAAGCCTTGATCTGTTCCAGTACACCTGGGGGTGTTCCCCTCGCTGCCTCCTGCTCTCTGGGTGATGAGGCGATTAAGATGTGTTACCGGCTGGGGGCTAAGGAGGTCGACCCGAGGGAGCTCCCCGATCTCTCCGGTCTGGACTGGAGAGAGGCACTCTCCAGATGTCTGGAGAGCTTCCTCCCGTGGCACGCCACGTCATCACCTGTTCTTCACGTTCACCAAGACATGCCTGAGCTTCACCACGACATGCCTGAGCTTCACCACGACATGCCTGAGCTTCACCACGACATGCCTGAGCTTCACCACGACATGCCTGATCTTCACCACGACATGCCTGAGCTTCGCTTCACCACGACATGCCTGAGCTTCACGTCAGCCACGCCCGGCCAGAGCTTCACGTCAGCCACGTCCGGCCAGAGCTTCACGTCAGCCACGTCCGGCCAGAGCTTCACGTCAGCCACGTCCGGCCAGATCCTTCACCGCTGGTCCCGTCCAGCACAGATCCTTCACCGCTGGTCCCGTCCAGCACAGCGCCCTCACCGCTGGTCCCGTCCAGCACAGCGCCCTCACCGCTGGTCCCGTCCAGCACAGCGCCCTCACCGCTGGTCCCGTCCAGCACAGCGCCCTCACCGCTGGTCCCGTCCAGCACAGCGCCCTCACCGCTGGTCCCGTCCAGCACAGCGCCCTCACCGCTGGTCCCGTCCAGCACAGCGCCCTCACCGCTGGTCCCGTCCAGCACAGCGCCCTCACCTCTGGTCCCGTCCAGCACAGCGCCCTCACCGCTGGTCCCGTCCAGCACAGCGCCCTCACCGCTGGTCCCGTCCAGCACATCGCCCTCACCGCTGGTCCCGTCCAGCACATCGCCCTCACCGCTGGTCCCGTCCAGCACATCGCCCTCACCGCTGGTCCCGTCCAGCACAGCGCCCTCACCGCTGGTCCCGTCCAGCACAGCGCCCTCACCGCTGGTCCCGTCCAGCACAGCGCCCTCACCGCTGGTCCCGTCCAGCACAGCGCCCTCTCGCTCTCGGAGACGGAAGAGGAAGAGGACTTCCCGCGTCCCGCAATGCCTGGAAGTCCTCCCTGTACTTCCTGTCAGCCCAGAGTCCTCGCCGCTGGTCCCGTCCGATCCAGAGACTGTTCAAGTCACGTCTGCCAATCCAGAGACTGTTCAAGTCACGTCTGCCGATCCAGAGGCTGTTCAAGTCACGTCTGCCGATCCAGAGGCTGTTCAAGTCACGTCTGCCGATCCAGAGGCTGTTCAAGTCACGTCTGCCGATCCAGAGGCTGTTCAAGTCACGTCTGCCGATCCAGAGGCTGTTCAAGTCACGTCTGCCGATCCAGAGGCTGTTCAAGTCACGTCTGCCGATCCAGAGGCTGTTCAAGTCACGTCTGCCGATCCAGAGGCTGTTCAAGTCACGTCTGCCGATCCAGAGGCTGTTCAAGTCACGTCTGCCGATCCAGAGGCTGTTCAAGTCACGTCTGCCGATCCAGAGGCTGTTCAAGTCACGTCTGCCGATCCAGAGGCTGTTCAAGTCACGCCTGCCGATCCAGAGGCTGTTCAAGTCACGCCTGCCGATCCAGAGGCTGTTCAAGTCACGCCTGCCGATCCAGAGGCTGTTCAAGTCACGCCTGAACCTGATCGCTCTATGTTTGTTTCTGTGTTTACGTCTGTCCTTGTGGCTGTTTCTGTTCTGGTGTATGTTCCAGAACCGGAGCCAGTGTCTGTTCCCGAGCCAGTGTGTGTGTTGTCTGTTCCCGAGCCAGAGCCAGTGTGTGTGTTGTCTGTTCCCGAGCCAGTGTGTGTGTTGTCTGTTCCCGAGCCAGTGTGTGTGTTGTCTGTTCCCGAGCCCGAGCCAGTGCGTGTGTTGTCTGTTCCCGAGCCCGAGTGTGTGTTGTCTGTTCCCGAGCCCAAGCCAGTGCGTGTGTTGTCTGTTCCCGAGCCCGAGTGTGTGTTGTCTGTTCCCGAGCCCAAGCCAGTGTGTGTGTTGTCTGTTCCCGAGCCAGAGCCAGTGTTTGTGTTGTTTGTTCCCGAGCCAGTGTGTGTGTTGTCTGTTCCTGAGCCCGAGCCAGTGTGTGTGTTGTCTGTTCCTGAGCCCGAGCCAGTGTGTGTGTTGTCTGTTCCTGAGCCTGAGCCAGTGTGTGTGTTGTCTGTTCCCGAGCCAGTGTGTGTGTGGTCTGTTCCCGAGCCAGTGTGTGTGTTGTCTGTTTCCGAGCCAGAGCCAGTGTGTGTGTTGTCTGTTCCCGAGCCCGAGCCAGTGTGTGTGTTGTCTGTTCCCGAGCCAGAGCCAGTGTTTGTGTTGTTTGTTCCCGAGCCAGTGTGTGTGTTGTCTGTTCCTGAGCCCGAGCCAGTGTGTGTGTTGTCTGTTCCTGAGCCCGAGCCAGTGTGTGTGTTGTCTGTTCCCGAGCCAGTGTGTGTGTGGTCTGTTCCCGAGCCAGTGTGTGTGTTGTCCGTTTCCGAGCCAGAGCCAGTGTGTGTGTTGTCTGTTCCTGAGCCGGTGTCTGCTGTTCCTGAGCCGGTGTCTGCTGTTCCTGAGCCGGTGTCTGCTGTTCCTGAGCCGGTGTCTGCTGTTCCTGAGCCGGTGTCTGCTGTTCCTGAGCCGGTGTCTGCTGTTCCTGCGCCGGTGTCTGCTGTTCCTGCACCTGAGTCACCGCCCTGGCCGCCCGAGGGGTCGTCTTCACCGCCCTGGCCGCCCGATGGGTCGTCCTGGCCGCCCGATGGGTCGTCTTCACCGCCCTGGCCGCCCGATGGGTCGTCTTCACCGCCCTGGCCGCCCGATGGGTCGTCTGCTTCGCCCTGGCCGCCCGATGGGTCGTCTGCTTCGCCCTGGCCGCCCGATAGGTCGTCTGCTTCGCCCTGGCCGCCTGAACTGCCTGCTCCACCCTGGCCGCCTGCACATCCTGCTCCACCCTGGCCTTCCGTCCTGCCGCAGTCTCCAGGTCCTCTTCCGCTCCATGGGCCTGGCCCTCCATCCCGCCCCCGGGTCCGCCTCTGCTCCACCTCCCTCCTGGACTGTTCGTGAGGAGCGTCTGGAATCCGCTCCTTAAGTGGGGGGCTATGTCACGATTCCTGTCTTATGTTTTCCTTGTCTTGGGTTGACTTTTGTTATTTCCTGTCCTGTGCCATGTTATGTAGTCCTTTGTAGTTTTTCTTGTTTATTAGTCTCTCCAGGTGTTTCTAATTAGCCCCGCCCCCTTGTTATCTTGTTTGCCTGTGTATTTAAACCCCTGTGCTTCAGTTGTGTTTTGTCGGTCGTTGTTTTGATGTTGCTGGTAGCTGTTCCGTGTTCCTGTCCTGAGTCCATTGGATTACCTGTTTGTTTTATTAAAATGCTTGCATTTGGATTCTCTCTCCGCTTCATTTCTACCACATCGTAACATATATATATATATACTTTGTAAGATATACATACATATATATATATACACATACATATATACTGTATATATATATTAGGGTGACAAGTTTGTAGCATGTAGCATATATATATATATACACTTTGTAAGATATACATACATATATTTATATTACGCCTTGGTGAAAGGGTATTCACAAAGCCTTTCATATCTTGATTGTCTTTTCTTCCATAAAATTAGAAGCTTGGTCCTGAGTATCAACTTTTTGTGTTCACTGATCTTACTCGACTGATTAATAACTTGAGAAAGTTTTCTCTTGTTTAATTGTAAGATTTACGTACTATGAAACTATGTTGAATGTAATAATGCTTTTGTTCATTGATCTTTACACCAATGGTGACTGTCTTCCTAAAACAAATCCTAAAAAGATTTCCTAAAAGACATTGTTTTGCTTCTTATGAATGAAGTCATTATTTTTGACATTTAGTTTGTTGTCAATTATTGTACCTACAGCAATTAAGGTACTTTATTCTGGTTTATATGATCTATGCTATCAGCGTCATATACTGTAACTCTTCAGACATAACGCTTTTGTATTTGATATTAAGATGCAAAAAGTTTTTAGCACACCAAAAGGCAATTCTGCCAATAAATTTAAAATAAGGAGCTGTTTACATCCTTCTGGTATGAAACTAATGCCATTACATTAGCAGACTTAATGAGAAAAAAGTTACAATCATTATACTGCAATTCACTGATAAATACTGAATAAAAAACAAAGAGGGGACAGTATACATCCCTGTGGATCACCAGACTTTTTTGTTTTAACAAGGCAGTCAGACAGAATTAATACATTGTTATTAATACAGGCTGTTCTATCAAAAATTCCATAATCCAAAACGCCATCCAGCAACATTACATAAGTGCTTTATGAGGATCTGAAGCTGGACAGAATTAAATACAGATGAGAAGTCACTAAAGAAATTTCTAACATAAGGATCAGTCCTGTCTAACTTTGTTGTTGGATTTCTGTTTATCTTTTAGACAAAATTAACTAAACAATTAAATTATGGAATATATTTTTATTATTTATTTGCTATTTTGTATACTAGAAGGAGTACGAAATGAAATATATTCAGCAACACTTCATTCAAAAATATATTACCTTTATATTGTTAGATATTAAAAATATATGTAAAATATATATCACTGCTGGAAAACTGATAAAACTGTTTAAGAACCACAATACAATTTGTGCTTAAAGATATTTGAGATGAAGAGCTTAATGTAAAGAACCAGGACTGAATATGTCTTGGGTAAAATTGTTTGTATAATCAAATGAACTTTTATTCGAATTGAAAACAAAACAAATAATATAACAGTTAAATAAGCTAATGTAATACAAAATTCCCAGGTTTGTCTATAATGATGTGTTAATATACTTTTGTTTTCATTCCTGTGATCACTGAGTGTACAAGACCCAGAGATGCAGCATATTAAAAAAATCATAACATGGTCTTTCAGCAAGTGGCATCACACTTAATTCAGGCCCTGTGCCACCCACAAATGGGCAACCAGAGAGACACACACGCACACACACACTAAATACAGGGGGTTTAGCTGCTCTTTTTAAAGATGTCTATCAATGTAAGCAAGTATAATTTGGTAATTACCTCTCTTTTGAATATCTGGGTATTGTGTTAAAAGGTGCTCCACGAATATTACTTACAGGCCTCCAAAATACTCTCCAGCCTTTGCTGAGGACTTTACAGAACTGTTATCAACAATTTCCTTTGAGTTTGACTGTTTTGCTATTGGTGGAGATTTTAACATTCACAAAGATAATGCAGAAACCAATATGGCAAAAGAAATCATAACTGTTTTAAATACTTTTGATCTGACTAAGCATGTACATGGACCCACACATAATCGTGGACACACTCTAGATTTACTTTTAAGGGTCTAAACATTTCATTGATTGTTATTAAGGATGTAGCACTGTCTGATCATTTCTGTATTTTCTTTGATATATTGATCTGTCCTGCCATTGAAGCTAGATCTGTGTCTGTCAAGAAGAGATGCTTAAATGAGAACTAGGAATGCAACGAATGTTCGGCAACCGAAATTATTCGGCCGAAATTAGCAAAAAAAGCACTTTCGGTGTTAGGCTGAATAAGTAAAAAGACAGAATAAATTTGACCGAACAATGAAGTTTTTGATGACGCAATCAAATAGTAACGGCAGTAAACAACTATAGACCGATCTCAAATCTTCCTTTCATAGGCAAGATCATTGAAAAAGTTCTCTTCAATCAGCTGAACAAATTCTTAAGCTCGAATGGATACTTTGACCATTTTCAATCTGGTTTCCGACCGCACCACAGTACAGAGACCGCGCTCATAAAGATAATAAATGATATTCGCTTAAATACTGATACAGGCAAATTATCAGTGCTGGTACTACTCGACCTCAGTGCTGCATTTGACACTGTCGATCACAAAATACTTCTTGACAGGCTGGAAAACTGGGTCGGGCTTTCTGGGATAGTCCTAAAATGGTTCAGGTCATACTCAGGAGGCAGAGGTTATTATGTGAGTATAGGAGACCATAAGTCTGAGTGGACATCCATGACATGCGGAGTCCCTCAAGGCTCAATTCTTGCGCCACTCCTATTCAACCTGTACATGCTCCCAATGAGCCAAATAATGAGAAAGAACCAAATCGCTTACCATAGCTATGCAGACGACACACAGCTCTACTTATCCCTATCGCCTAACGATTACAGCCCCATTGACTCCCTTTGCCAATGCATTGATGAAGTAAACAATTGGATGTGCCAAAACTTTCTTCAGTTAAACAAAGACAAAACTGAAGTCATTGCGTTTGGAAACAAAGATGAAGTTCTCAAGGTGAACGCATACCTTCAGTCTAGGGGTCAAACAACTAAAAATCAAGTCAGGAATCTGGGTGTGTCTCTGGAGTCAGACCTTAGTTTCAGTAGTCATGTCAAAGCAATAACTAAATCAGCATACTATCACCTGAAAAATATTGCAAGAATTAGATGCTTTGTTTCCAGTCAAGACTTAGAAAAACTTGTGCATGCTTTCATCACCAGTAGGGTGGATTATTGTAATGGACTTCTCACTGGCCTTCCCAAAAAGACCATAAGACAGTTGCAGCTCATACAGAACGCTGCTACTAGGATTCTGAGCAGAACCAGAAAATATGAACACATCACACCAGTCCTCAGGTCTTTACACTGGCTGCCAGTTACATTTAGGATTGATTTTAAAGTATTATTACTGGTATATAAATCATTCAATGGCCTAGGACCTCAATACATTGCAGGTATGCTCACTGAATACAAACCCAACAGATCACTCAGATCATTAGGATCACATCGGCTAGAAATACCAAGGGTTCACTCTAAGCATGGCGAGTCCGCTTTTAGCTACTATGCCAGCCGCAGCTGGAACCAGCTTCCAGAAGAGATCAGATGTGCTCCTACAGTAGTCACATTCAAATCCAGACTCAAAACACATCTGTTTAACTGTGCATTTACTGAATGAGCACAGTGCAACTGTTCGTCCGACTGTTTGTACTGTATTTTATTTTATGTTTTAATTATTCTGATTTCATTTGATTATTTCCGTATTTTATCTTTTATTCTAAACTGTTTTAATTATTCTGATTTCTTTTGATTATTTTAATTTCTTCTATGTAAAGCACTTTGAATTACCATTGTGTATGAAATGTGCTATATAAATAAACTTGCCTTGCCTTGCCTTGACTACTAGTAACAATGGCAATTTTTGATATCAGAAATTACATTTCCACTAGTAACAATGCTAATTCTTGATATCCACAATTAAATTTTCACTAGTTAAAATTATAATTCTTAATTTCAGAAACTGAATTTCAACTAGTAAAAACGTCTCGGTTACGTATGTAACCCTCGTTCCCTGAGTAGGGAACGGAGACGTTACGTCGGATGACGACGAATGGGGTTTCGCTTAGAACACCTATCGACTTCGAGTACTACAAAACGAGCCAATGGCAAGGAAATGCCATGGGTCTGCGGAATTTGCATGGCGTAACTCCGCCCCACCTCGTGGGTATAAAAGGAGGACGCCGGCAACAGGCAGATATGTTTCTTCGCTGAGGAGCCAAGACTGAGCTCAGGCGATCCCCGCGGTACAGCGGAAAGTGGCAGGCAGACGTAACGTCTCCGTTCCCTACTCAGGGAACGAGGGTTACATACGTAACCGAGACGTTCCCTTTCGTTGTCACTCCGAGTTACGTCGGATGACGACGAATGGGGTTACCAGTCTAATCACGCCACCTTCTCAGCTGTCTTCCAGTGCCCTGCGTAAATCTGAGATCCCTGTCGTGAGACTGGCACGGACGAAGGACTCCTATTTAGCACAGGAATACCAAGGTACACTGGGGAGCATATCCCAAGTTCAGGGGAAATATGCAATTACTGCCAACCCAGAGGGGGGGGGGACTTAGAGAATACACATATGACCTGAAGGAGACATATGGAGAACACTGGGGTGTCCAGCCGCAGGTGGAATATTTCAACCCCAGGGGAGGCAAGGTGGCTTGCCAAGGGAAAGACACATGCTCAAGAGGCTTACAGTGGAAATACACATGTGGGGGTCGCTCAGGGGAGGGACCATGCACACGGGAGGCACCTAGCCGACGCACAGGCAATAGACACTGGCGCCAACGTCAGGAGTGCTGGAGGAACTCAGGGCTTTTCGGGGAAGCTCACCTGAGGAGAATATCGCACGTATCCAGTCCGTGGAGTGGAATGGCGAGCAAGCGAAGACACCTGAGCGGGTCCAGTACTAGCTGGTTGAAGCGAGTACATGAGAGGACACTGGCTCCACTCGGAGATTGTAGAATCTGGCGAATGTGTTAAGTGTCGCCCAGCCTGCAGCTCTGCAGATGTCTGTTAGCGAGGCGCCATGCGCTAGAGCCCAAGAGGATACCACACTCCGGGTGGAGGGGGCAGTCACACCAAGGGGGCACGGTCGACCTTGCTGCTGGTATGCCAAGGCAATGGCGTCCACTATCCAGTGAGACAACCTTTGCTTGGAGAGAGCCCTTCCCTTCAGCTTCCCACCATAACAGACAAAGAGCTGGTCTGAGGTCCTGAAACACTGCGTCCTGTCTACATAGGCGCGGAGGGCGCGTACTGGACAGAGCAGTGCCAAGGCTGGGTCTGCCTCCTCCGGGGGCAGCACTTGCAGGTTCACCACCTGGTCCCGGAAGGGAGTGGTAGGAACCTTGGGCACGTATCCAGGCCGGGGTCTCAGGATCACGTGAGAGTAAGCCGGCCCAAATTCCAGGCACGCTTCGTCAACGGAGAATGCATGCAAGTCCCCCACCCTCTTGATGGAGGCCAATGCAACCAGGAGCGCTGTCTTCATAGACAGGAACTTAAGCTCCACTGATTGCAAAGGCTCAAAGGGAGCACTCCGCAGGGCAGTTAGAACCACTGAGAGGTCCCAAGAGGGAACGAGAGGAGGGCGAGGAGGATTCAGTCTCCTCGCTCCTCTCAGGAACCTGATGATCAGGTCGTACCTTCCAACAGACTTACCTTCGACTGGGTCATGGTGTGCGGCAATAGCGGCAACATAGACTTTCAGGGTGGAGGGAGACAGCCTTCGCTCCAGCCTATCTTGAAGGAAGGAAAGCACGACACTAATCGAACATCTCCGGGGGTCTTCTCGGTGAGAAGAGCACCAGTTGACGAAGAGGTTCCACTTCAACGCGTAGGAGTGTCTCGTGGACGACGCTCTAGCGGAAGTGATGGTAGCCGCCACCGTAGGTGGAAGGGTACTCAAACCTGCTTCGTCCCGTCCAGGAGCCACACGTGGAGGTTCCAAAGATCGGGACGAGGGTGCCATAGGGTGCCCCGTCCCTGAGAAAGGAGGTCCTTCGTCAGGGGAATCGGCCAAGGAGGTACTGTCGCAAGGAGTACTAGCTCGGAGAACCAGGTCCGGGCGGGCCAGTACGGCGCGACCAGAATGACCTGCTCCTCGTCCTCCCTGACCTAGCGCAAGGTCTGCGCCAGAAGGCTCACTGGGGGAAACGCATACTTGCGGCCCTGCGGCCAGCTGTGCGCCAGAGCATCCGTGCCGAGCGTGCCCTCGGTCAGGGAATAAGACTGGGCGCAATGGGTCGAGTCGTGGGAGGCAAACAGATCTATCTGTGTGTCCCCGAACTGGTCCCAAATCAGCTGGACCGACTGGGGATGGAGTCGCCATTCTCCAGGGAGTGGCTGAAGCCGTGAGAGCTCGTAGGCTGCACAGTTCAGGGCTCCGGTGGAAATAAATGGCATGAAGCGACCTCAGATGCTTCTGACTCCATATGGGGAGGTGGCGAGCGAGTTGCGACAAATGGCGGGAGCGTAGACCACCTTGATGGTTGATGTACGCTACAGTGGCGGTATTGTCTGAGCGGACTAGTACGTGTTGGTTCTTGAGCACGGCCCGGAAGCGGCGCAAAGCAAGACGTACGGCCAGCAACTCGAGGCAATTGACATGCCAGAGGCGACGGGGTCCTGTCCAGGAGCCCGCGGCAGCACATCCATTGCACATGGCACCCCAGCCCGTGGAGGAGGCATCTGTCGTTACAACAACATGCCGCGAAGCTCGTTCCAGGGGCACTCCGGCCCGTAGAAAACTGAGGTTCGACCACGGGGTGAAGGTCTGACGGCAGGTCGGAGTAACTGTTACTCGGAGGGTGCCGTGTTGCCATGCCCACCTCGGGACTCGGTCGCGAAGCCAAAGCTGAAGCGGTCTCATATGAAGCAATCCGAGCGGCGTTGCCGCGGCTGCAGAAGCCATATGCCCAGGAGCCTCTGAAAAAGTTTCAGTGGAACCGCACTCTTGCCCTCGAACTGTCTCAGGCAAGTCAGCAGTGACTGCGCGCGCGCTAGCTCGTAAGCTGCGCGGACATGGCGACCGAGTCGATATCCATACCGAGAAAAGAGATCCTCTGCACGGGGCAAAGTTTGCTCTTCTCCCAGTTGACCCGAAGGCCCAGACGAGCTAGGTGCCGAAGCACTAGGTCCCTGTGTTCGCAACCTGAACTCGAGTGTGAGCTATGATCAGCCAGTCGTCGATATAACTCAGGATGCGAACCCCGTGTTCCCGAAGGGGAACAAGGGCAGCCTCGACGACCTTCGTGAAGATGCGAGGAGACAGGGCTAGCCCGAAAGGGAAAACCGCGTACTGGATGCCTGCCCCTGAAAGAAAACCGAAGGAACGGTCTGTGTCAAGGAGAATAGAGACATGAAGTAGGCGTCCTTCAGGTCGATCGCTGCAAACCAATCCTAGGCCGTATGCATTCGAAAACGCGTTTGAGCATCTTGAACGGCATCCTGTGAAGGGAGCGGTTCAGCACGCGCAAGTCCAGGATTGGCCGTAACCCACCGGTTTTATTGGGGACAATGAAGTAGGGGCTGAGAAGCCGGCTGACCTCATCTCGGCTGGAGGGACAGTCTCGATTGCGCCCTTCGCCAGCAGGGTGGCAATCTCTGCTCTCCTGATTGGGGCATAGCCACCGACAAAAGTGGAGCGGACTCCCCAAGTGGGGAGGAGACCGTGCGAACTGAATCGCATAGCCGAGCCTGATGGTCCGCGCGACCCAGCGGGACAGACGGGGAAGCTCTAACCAGGCTCCCAGGAACTGAACCAGCGGGATCATGCGACCACAGGCGTCCCCCCGGAGGGGCAGCGAAGCGGAGTAACTGGCCCAGACGTGGACGGCATAGCGGCCCGATGTGGGGGCACAGTTAGCAACCGCGCCCTGGCAGAGGGGCCAGGGGAGGACCAGGCTGGTCGTCCCGCGGGGGCCTGCTCTGCCAGGGGTCTGGCGACAGAGGGGGACAGGGGCGAAGCGGTCCGTGGACGGCACACCATGTCAACCACCTCTGGGACAGAGGGGGACGAGGAGAGCACGGCTTGTGGGCGGCGCTCTGTGACGTCCGAGAACTCTGTGCTCAGAGACGGGAGAATCAGCTCTTTGGAGAATAAGGATTCTTCCCCGGCCCTCCCCGGGGAAAGGAGTGGTCCTGCTACCAACTCCTGGAAAGAACTGAGTCCGATCTCTGAGGAGCCCAACTCAAGAGCGCCGCTTAACCCGGCGTGTAGCGGGGTGCGGGGCTGGAGAGGACTGTGGCGTCCGACCGCGGCCTCCAGAGCCGAGGGGGGGCGCCCTCGGCAGTGGGCAGACCGAGGGATCTGAGCGGACGGCGGGGCCGTCGGGACAGAATCAACCTCAGCCTGCTCCATCGCCGAGGTGCCCGTCTCACGAGCGCCGCTTAACCCGGCGTGTAGCGGGGGGCGGGGCTGGAGAGGGCTGTGGCGTCCGCCCGCGGCCCCCAGAGCCGGCCCGTGAACGGGCGGGGTTGGAGCCGCGGGAGGGCGCCTTCGGCGGTGGGCAGACGAGGGATCTGAGCGGACGGCGGGGCCGTCGGGACAGAATCAACCTCACTCTGCTCATGGGCGGCTGAGAGCTGTTGGGCAAGCCCTCAACCGCACCGCCGAAGAGGCCGACCTGGGATATGGGAATGTCGGACAGACAGGTCCGCGCGACATCCAGCACATCAGACAGGTTCAGCCACAGACTGGTGAGCATCACCTGACCAAGGGAGCGTACGGCCACTTTCGTCGCTCAGAGAGCAAGGTCAGTGGCGGCGCGCAGCTCAATGAAGAGCCCTGGGTCAGTCCCGCCCTCGTGCAGGTCCATGAGCATCTGGGTCAGGTGGACCTGCAGAATGACCATGGCATGCAGTGAGGCGGCTGCCAGTCCCGTGGCGCTATAGGATCTCGCCACAAGCGTAGACAAAAAACTACAGGCCACGGGCGGGTGCTTAGGATTGCGCCGAGAAGAAGCACTCTGAGGACACATAGCATCGCAACAGAGCGTTCAGCCGGGGGAACCCCAGTGTACCCAAGGGCAGCGGCCCCATCGAGGGGAGGAAAGGCGGATGAGATCAGCGAGCGGTCCTAAGAAGACAAGGGGGTCTTCTAGGACTTCGAGATCTCATCATGCACGTCCGGGAAGAGAGGTATTGGGGTTTGCCACGGACGAGGGTCGGCGGCCTTACCCAAAACCAATCGTCCCAGAAAAGCATGGCCGTCATCTCCGGATCAGACTCAGGCACAGCCGTATGCACACCGGAAGGTGGCAGCTGTGACGAGCCCTCACTTCCAGAAGACTCAAGCCCACCTAGTGATGCTGCAACAGACATGGTATCTTTCTCTGTAGCTTCAACTGAAACACGCGGGCCACCAGAGGGTAGACTCGTGGGAATCAGCAGTTCACTAGCGGGCACCGTCATTGAAGAGGGGGGCTGGGGTCACGGACACATAGTCGGCGCCTTGTTCCAGACCGTAACCCTCAGGTCACCCTGGCCACCCGCCGAAGATCGGGGGGTGGATGAGGGGACTCTCACTCTTGCGAGTTCACCGAGTCTCGACCTATCACGTGATCACGTTCCCTTGCGAGAACATGAGTCACCCACGAGCGCTGTTCAAGCATGATCAAACACACTAGACAGCGCTCGTGCCCATCAGAGTCCGATACCAGTCCGCTGCAACCAGAAATGCACGGGCGAGCCGTCTTTAAAAAGACGTGCCGCGTGCGAGCTCTTTTATGAGAGGAGAGAAAAAAACTCCGCGATGTTGAAGCGCACAGGGAGACACACACACACTGGCAGATTACTGCACAGATCAGCAGGCACTGTGAGCTCGCTGCAGATCGCCGTCACACCAACACCGGAGAGAGAAGCTCGTCTCGTAGAGCGAAGTCAGAGATGACTGTGGAGTGAAGAAATGCTCTTGGCTCCGAAGCGAAAAACATATCTGCCTGTTGCCGGCGTCCTCCTTTTATACCCACGAGGTGGGGTGGAGTTACGCCATGCAAATTCCGCAGACCCATGGCATTTCCTTGCCATTGGCTCGTTTTGTAGTACTCGAAGTCGATAGGTGTTCTAAGCGAAACCCCATTCGTCGTCATCCGACGTAACTCGGAGTGACAACGAAAGGGAACTATCATTCTTGATATCTGTAATTGTATTTTCACTTGTGAAAAGCCTCCATAGGCTGCCATTCAAAATCAATTGTTGATATCAAGAATTGATTTCTTACTAGTTGAAATTCCAATTTCACACATCAGAAATACAATTCTTATAGTAAAAACCTTTATTTTTGATATCAAGAATTCAATTGTCACTAGTTGAAATGTCTATTCTTGATATCAACAATTGAATTGCTACTAGTAACAATGTTCATTTATGATATCAATAATTCCATTTTCACTAGTGACAATGTTAATTTCTGATATCATGAATGTAATTGTACAAATGTAAAATAGCCTGGGGGCTAATTTTGGCATATGTACAGTGCTGAAAAGCTATGTTCATTCATATGCATTGTCCCTTCAAAAAAAAAAAAAAAAAAAAAAAAAAATTGTTACTAGTAAGAAAGCCATTTTAGATATCTGAAATTGTATTGATATCAGAAAAACATTTTCAGATATCAAAAATGAAAATTTTTACTAGTATTAAATTGTTGATATCAAGAATAGACATTTCAACTAGTGACAATTGAATTTTTGATATCAGGAATTCACATTTTTACTAGTAACAATGTAATTATTGATATCAAAAATTATATTTCTACTAGTAAGAAATCAATTGTTGATATCAAGAATTCTATTGTTGATTTCAATAATTAAATTGCTGATATCAAAAATGTAATTGTTGATATCAACAATTGAATTGTCGATATCAACAATTCATATCCTGTGTGTGTGTGTGTGTGTGTGTGTGTGTGTGTGTGTGTGTGTGTGTGTGTGTGTGTGTATGAGCAAGAGAGTGTGTGAGCAAGAGAGAGAGAGAGAGAAAGAGAGAGAGTGTGTGTGTGTGTGTGCGCGTGTGTGTGTGTGTGTGTGTGTGTGTGTGCGAGTGAGTGAGCAAAGTGAGTCTGTGTGTGTGTGTGTGTGTGTGTGTGTGTGTGTGTGTGTGTGTGTGTGTGTGTGTGTGTGTGTGTGTGTGTGTGTGTCGCGAGCGAGCGAAGAGCAAGAGAGAGAGAGACAGAGAGAGTAACGCCGGACGGAACGCCGGAGCAAGCAAAAATTTTGGTCATCAAAAACATCGAGGAACTAGATAAGTATTAGGCCTAACGATCATCAGAATTTGAAGGTATGAACACCCAAACAAAGTAATGAACAGCATGTACCATGACACATTCATTTACATCTGGAGTCAATAATGGTATAAATCAAAATATTGATAAACTGGAACTGAGAACATTTCAATACACTAACCATAATTTATTGGACTTGGAAAATGATATAGATCCGGAGAATAATTTCTTCTCCAATATCAACAATGACTGTTGTTACTATACAGAAGAACAATTTAACCAGTCCATTAAAATGGATAGTAAAATGTCATTAATCCATTTCAATAGTAGAAGCTTGTATGCTAATTTTAATAACATTAAGGAATATTTGAAACAATTTACAAAACCATTCACAATAATAGCCATTTCTGAAACTTGGATAAATGTTGAAAAAGGTATGAATTTTGAACTGGAAGGGTATGAAGTCAACTATGTAAACAGAAAGAATAAAAGTGGAGGAGGAGTGGCTTTATATGTGGATAAAACCTTGAATTATAAGGTGGTAGAATGTATGACAACTGTGATAGATAATTTATTAGAATGCATAACAATTGAAATTTGTAAAGAAAAAAAGAAGAATGTTATCATTAGTTGTATATATAGAGCACCAGGCACATGCATAGAAGTATTCAAGGACTGGATAGAAGGATTTTTTTCAAGAACGAATCAAAAAGTTATTTTCATCTGCGGTGATTTTAACATTGATCTGCTAAATCCGACCAAGCACAAAATGACTGAGGAATTTATTAATACATTGTATAGCATGAGTTAATATCCTAAAATTACCAGACCCAGTAGAATTACACCCCATTGTGCCACTTTAATTGATAACATATTTACCAATGATATTGAAAACAATACTGTGGGTGGATTATTAATTAACGATATTAGTGATCATCTGCCAGTTTTCACAGTTTATGATAGTAATTACAAGAGAAATCAACCAGAGGAAAAACAAAAATATAGAAGAGTGAGGACAGAGGAAATGATGAATGCTTTAAAGAATGACTTACTAGCACAAAACTGGGAAATTGTTTATAAAGAAACTGATGTTGAGACTGCATATAATATTTTTTTAAGACTATTCACAACATTGTATGATATAAACTGTCCAATTATACAATACCGTAGAAAACGAAAATATACAGATAAACCTTGGATTACCAAAGGATTACAAAATGCTTGTAAAAAGAAAAACACATTATATAGTGAATTTATAAAACAAAGAACGATAGAGGCTGAAAACAAATACAAAAAAATAAAAATAAGTTAAACAACATCTTACGGGTATGTAGAAAAGAATATTATAGTAAATTGTTGAATAAAAATAAAAATAATATTAAAGGAATATGGGACATATTAAATAGCATAATTACAAATAGTTCTGGGCAACGAAGTTATCCTCATTATTTTATTGATAACAATACTATAAAGGACAATATGGGTGATGTGGTTAATCGCTTTAATAAGTTTTTTGTGAGTGTTGGACCAAAGTTTGCAGAAGAAATTCCTGATCCATTGTTATCTGAAGATTGTGGTGAAAATTTAATAGATAGGAACCCCAACTCAATGTTTCTTACAGACGTGGAAGAAAAAGAAATAATAGACATTGCAAACAATTTTAAATATAAAACATCCACTGATTGTAATGAAGTTGATATGAAAATTGTGAAAAGGGTAATTGAGGGGAATTCTAAACCAATTACATATATCTGTAATCTGTCATTTCACACTGGTAAAGTCCCCAAATAAAATGAAAAGGGCGAAAGTTGTTCCACTGTTCAAAACTGGGGATAGACACAAGTTTACAAATTATAGACCTATTTCTTTATTACCACAATTTTCCAAAATTCTAGAAAAACTATTTTCCAATAGATTAGACAAATTCTTAGATATTTTATCTTAGATAAAATACTTTCTGATAATCAATATGGATTTAGATCAAGTAGTTCAACATCACTGGCATTAATTGATTCAATTGAGGAAATCACAAACGCTTTAGAACACAAACAGTATACAGTTGGAGTTTTAATCGACCTCAAAAAAGCTTTTGACACAATCAATCATAATATATTAATTAATAAATTGGAACGGTATGGGATCAGGGGCGTAGTGTTGCACTGGGTGAAAAGTTATTTAGGTGGTAGGAAACAATTTGTGAAGTTGGGGGAATACTCATCGTCGTACTTGGACATTACTTGTGGCGTCCCCCAGGGGTCAGTTCTCGGTCCAAAATAGTTTTTGTTATATATAAATGATATATGTAAAGTTACAAAGACAGTAAAACTAGTGCTATTTGCGGATGACACAAATATGTTTTGTTCTGGGGGGAATTTACAGGAACTAGAGGAGATTACTACTTTAGCAATGTATAATTTAAAAAGATGGTTTGATAAAAATAAATTATCATTAAACATTAATAAAACTAACTTCATGTTATTTGGTAACTGTAAAAAGAGTATACAAATTCGGATACAGGTAGATGGGGTGGACATAGAACGGGTTAATGAAAATAAGTTTCTTGGAGTGATAATAGATGACAAAATATGTTGGAAATCTCATATAAAACATGTACACAATAAACTTTCAAGAAGTATATCAATATTGAACAAAGCGAAACATGTTCTGAACTACAAATCACTCCACATTCTTTACTGTGCACTGATATTACCATATCTAAACTATTGTGCGGAGGTTTGGGGTAATACTTACGGATGCAGACTATTATCTGTATTTAGGTTGCAAAAAAGAGCCATAAGGATGATTCATGGTGCTGGTTATAGAGATCACACAAATGTATTATTTTTAAAATCCAAGACATTGAAATTTACTGATCTGGTTTATGTTCAAACAGCACAAATAATGTATAAAGCAAAAAATAACCTACTCCCTGGTAATATTCAACAACTGTTTTTTAATAGAGAAGGGAGATATAATATTAGGGGTGAGAGCAACTTTAAACAATTATGTGTCCGTACAACATTAAAAAGTTTTTGTGTTTCGATATGTGGAGTGAAGTTGTGGAACAGATTAAGTTCAGTACTTAAACAATGCCCAAGTATGACTCAGTTTAAAAAGCATTGTAAAAATATGATTTTTGCAAGGTATAGAGAGGATGAAGGTTATTAGTTAGGTGAAAGTTTATTTTTTTTTTTATTTTTTTTTATTTTATTATTATTTTTTCTTTATTTTCTTATGTAATTTTTTATTGAAGATGTATATAAACATAGCTAAATATGTATGTTGGTTTTGTTTTTTTGGTGTGTAGAGACAAATAGATCAAAATGTTCGGTCAACCGGTTAATTAGCTAATTAATTATTAAAAAGTAGTGGAGATGGGGTAGGATTGAATAAGCTTATGCTTCTTCCTACTCCTTTTCGGACATGTATAAGTTAAAATTGTTTTCTTATTAATTGTTTTTTGTTATTAATTGTTTTTTTCTACATGTTCGAAATAAAAACTTTTCATTCATTCATTCAGAGTGTGTGTGTGTGTGTGTGTGAGTGTGTGTGTATGTATGTGTGTGTCTGTGTGTGTGTGTGTGCGCGCGCGATCGTGAGTGAACTGAAGCCCCGTTGAGTGTGTGTTTGTGTGTGCGCGCGCTCGAGTGAGTGAGCCAGTGTGCGTCACGAAGCTCAATGTAACTACATTTTTTTTTTTTTGCTAACATCTTATACAATTTCAACAAAGCTAAGTCCCATTGTCCTCATATGTGGACATCAACTTTAGCAGCATAGTAAATCTTTATTGTTACAAAAGTTTGTCAAATGTGCATGCCATTTTAATCATACAACTCTTCTATGCATAACTTAACAAGAATCAACAATGAAATGTTTTTAGATTTTTTATCTTGTGGACGTTTTGGTCTGGAGTGGCTGCGTGACATGTGACCTGTGTTCTCCGCCATCTTTAAATTATTTATAGTTTGTGTAGTGTAAGTGTCCTCGTTTGTGAAAAACATGTTTCAGATACACCGACTGAAGTATTATGCTGCACACAACCAAAAATGTGTCCTCATATGAGGTCGCAGGGTCTCAGGAGGTTAATAAGTGTGTTTCATTGTTAGTTCATGTTAACTAATAGCCTAGTTAATGTTAACAATAGAAACTACTTAAGTTTTACCAAACTATAAATAAAGTATTAAATTAATTTCCCATACAAGTAGCCTACCTGCGTGCCATCTGTGCCAGGCCGGGAAAGCGGCCTTAATTGGTCCTCCAAAACTCAAGAGGGTTATTGCTCCTCGGGGTGGGGACTTCTGAGAGATAACCCTCTAACTGTTGAGCAGTTGAGCTTGTCCTCTGTCTTGCAAATGGGTTATTCTCTTGGAGGATCTCATCGAACATGTCAGACAGCGAGACGGTGCGCGGCTCATCTGTAGTACGAGCCCGTTTTCTCTCTGCGCTGTTTTCATCTCCTGCGCTGTGTATCACCTGACCGTCTCCATCACCTAGCGGCTTTCCCAAATCCAACTCGGCCTGGATCATTTCTCGTGTGCGCAACTTTTTCCCCACATCCAAGTAATGATCTTTATACCGTGGATCAAGTAAAGTCGCGATGCAGCACAGGGGTTCTGAGTCCGACTCACTAAATCGTGTGCTGACAGCCTCTAAGAGTGCACTTTTAGTTGTTTTCACTCCGTGGTCTGTTTCAGCCTCTTTGTTTAAAAGTCGCTTTAGTGCTGCAATAATAGTATAACGTCTGCCACAGATGCCTCAGTTGAGCTTATTTCTTTTGTTATCTGCTCAAAGGGGGCGAGAAGAGAGAGAACGTTCTCGATTAACACCCACTGGTATGCGGTGAATGTCGCGTGCAGATCATGATCTGCTATGTAAAGGTCCTTCTCAAAGAATTAACATATTGTGATAAAGTTCATTATTTTACATAATGTAATGATAAAAATTAAACTTTCATATATTTTAGATTCATTGCACACCAACTGAAATATTTCAGGTCTTTTATTGTTTTAATACTGATGATTTTGGAAAGCTTCTTTTGCAGCGAACACCCCAGACCACTCGGTGAGTTTCTCGTCTTTGTAAACTAAAGTTTAATGCGTTTATATGAATGATTGTTCCAATGCACCTATGAAACCATTGTATAGGTGGGTGCTAACACAAAAACCTAAAATTCTCAGGACAGCAGCATGTGTCCAAATTTGAATCTTAACCGTTCGATTTAATCAGAAACGATCTTAAAACAGGGCTTTACTTGTAAAACGCCGAACTTACCCTTTAACACCAAGCATATCTGCTGACTCTGTTGATTTTCTCCTTGATTCTTTTAACTCAAAAGTTAAGTGTAATTGATGATATTGCTCCTGTGAAAGTCAGGAAGAGTGGCAGACAAAAAGCACCTTGGAGAAACTCAACAGCAGTGCAAAATATGAAAAGACAATGCAGAAAAGCAGAGCGCATGTGGCGGAAGACAAAACTTGTAGTCCATTATAACATCTATAAAGACAGCATCCATGCTTTCAATATAGAAATTTTCTCAAATATTATAAACAGTAACTTAAACAACACACGCACTCTTTTTGCTACTGTAGAGAGACTGACAAACCCCCCAAGCCAGATTCCCAGTGAAATGCTCTCAGAGAGCAAGTGCAGTGAGTTTGTATCCTCTGAGAAAATCAATAATATCAGAAAGGTGATCAGCTCATCCTTGAGTTGTGCTGGGGTCAGACAGATCAAACCGCAACCTGAGAAAGTAGTTACTATGTCTGATTTCGAAGAAATTGATGGCAACATTTTGGAAGATACTGTACAGCACCTTAAAACATCAACCTGCGCCCTTGACGCACTTCCCACATCTTTTTTCAAAAGTGTGTTTAACTGTTTAGAAGCAGATCTCCTAGAAGAGGTAAATGCCTCTCTTCTCTTTGGGAGTTTTCCAAACTCCCTGAAAACTGCAGTTGTCAAGCCCCTCCTGAAAAAGAACAATCTGGATAAGACCATATTAAACAACTATAGACCGATCTCAAATATTCCTTTCATAGGCAAGATCATTGAAAAAGTTGTCTTCAATCAGCTGAACAAATTCTTAATTTCAAATGGATACTTTGACAATTTTCAATCTGGTTTCCGATCGCATCACAGCACAGAGACAGCACTCAATAATAATAAACGATATTCGCTTAAATACTGATACAAGCAAATTATCAGTGCTGGTACTACTCGACCTGAGTGCTGCATTTGACACTGTTGATCACAACATACTTCTTGACAGGCTGGAAAACTGGGTCGGGCTTTCCGGGGTAGCCCTAAAATGGTTCAGGTCATACATAGGAGGGAGAGGTTATTATGTGAGTATAGGAGACCATCAGTCTGAATGGACATCCATGACGTGCGGAGTCCCTCATGGGCTCAATTCTTTCGCCACTCCTATTCAACCTGTACATGCTCCCAATGAGCCAAATAATGAGAAAGAACCAAATCGCTTACCATAGCTATGCATATGACACAGAGCTCTACTTACCCCTATCACTTAACGACTACAGCCCCATTGACTCCCTGTTCCAATGCATTGATGAAGTAAACAGTTGGATGTGCCAAAACTTTCTTCAGTTAAACAAAGACAAAACTTTTAGGACAAAAAAAAAGTTCTCAAGGTGAACGCATACCTTCACTCTAGGGGTCAAACAACTAAAAATCAAGTCAGGAATCTTGGTGTGTCTCTGGAGTCAGACCTTGTTTCAGTAGTCATGTCAAAGCAATAACTAAATCAGCATACTATCACCTGAAAAATATTGCAAGAATTAGATGCTTTGTTTCCAGTCAAGACTTAGAGAAACTTGTGCATGCTTTCATCACCAGTAGGGTGGATTATTGTAATGGACTCCTCACTGGCGTTCCCAAAAAGACCATAAGACAGTTGCAGCTTATACAGAACGCTGCTGCCAGGATTCTGAGCAGAACCAGAAAATATGAACATATCACACCAGTCCTCAGGTCTTTACACTGGCTGCCAGTTACATATAGGATTGATTTTAAAGTATTATTACTGGTATATAAATCACAAAATGGCGTAGGACCTCAATACATTGCAGACAAGCTCACTGAATTTAAACCCAACAGATCACTCGGATCATTAGGATCACATCAGCTTGAAATACCAAGGGTTCACTCTAAGCATGGCGAGTCTGCTTTTAGCTACTATGCCAGCCATAGCTGGAACCAGCTTCCAGAAGAGATCAGATGTGCTCCTACAATAGTCACATTCAAATCCAAACTCAAAACACATCTGTTTAGCTGTGCATTTACTGAATAAGCACTGTGCCACTGTTCGTCCGACTGTTTGTACTGTATTTTTTATTTTTTTTATTTCTTTATTCAAAACTGTTTTAATTACTCTGATTTCTTTTGATTATTTTAATTTCTTCTATGTAAAGCACTTTGAATTACCACCATGTATGAAATGTGCTATATAAATAAACTTGCCTTGCCTTAAAGGGTTAGTTCGCCCATTTAAGACATGAAGTTGTATGCAATCCTTACCAGTACTATAGTGCATACACACTGACCCACTCTGTTGTCACCTCCCTGGTCAGAGTTCTGGCCGCTGGAAGTTTTTCAATAAAGTACTCCTGGTCATTTTCCGGGGCCACAAAACTGTGCGTTTTTACGTGAAAAAATTATTTGCGTTTCAAAGCTTGATTAATTTACCACACAAAAAACACGCCGGTCAAAATTCATGCCTCAGTTTTAATCGGCACTATTTTCTATCCATTTCTATCAATCCGCGCTGCTGTCAACGTCAACAGTGCGCACGTTCCGATCAGCTGTTGATAGCGCGACTCTCTGACAACATGTCTGACTGCGAAACTTCTGATGATGAAACCAATTTTAGCACAATGTCAGACGGATCAGATGATGAAAGTAATTTTAGCACAACGACCAAGGGATACCTTTATGAACCGTAGTATACAAGATCAAATCAAAAGTTATTGATTGCAACACAAAACCTCAATTGTGTGTGTGTTCAATCAAATAGTTTTCTCAGCAAATTGTGCCAATATCCCTATAGACTGTTTTTATATTAGACATCTTTTCACGTGTTTTATAATGGAATCTAAACATCAGCTTGTTTACCGTACAGTTTAGACATGGGATCATAAAGTTAGTAAATAGAGCTTACCCGTGGTACTGGTACAGCAAAACTCTTTAATTTTCCTCTTCCTCCTTGGTTGGGGATGTAATCGTCTTCGCTGAAGTGAGCACTACACACACGAAAATCCTTTATTCTGGATATTTTAGCTCCCGCAGAGTAGCCGATTGCAACCAGCCAAAGCTGTCTCATTGTTACATTCGAAACAGGAAAACGATGGAATCTGAACTTTGATCCCGGCACATCCTTGTGGTCACAGCCTGGGAATTTACAAGTTCGCACCAATGTTAATTTAATACTTTTTATGTCGTTGTCGATCGATTGTGTAAACACTATGGAACAGCTGATCGGAACGTGCGCACTGTTGACGTTGACAGCAGCGCGGATTGATAGAAATGGATAGAAAATAGTGCCGATTAAAACTGAGGTATGAGTTTTTACCGGCGTGTTTTTTGTGTGGTAAATTAATCAAGCTATGCAACGCAAATCATTTTTTCACGTAAAAACGCACAGTTTTGTGGCCCCGGAAAATAACCGGGAGTACTTTATGTAACCATTTACCATCAGTGTGCAATGCGCGTGACGCGTACGCTTGTTAATAAATAAACTGCAAGTGTCTTGCGGAAGGACATTGTAGCCAGAGCTACTTCTCTCCGTTAATGTCTATGGCATGATATTAATATAAATATAAACACTTATTATAGGCGTAGACCGTAGGGATTCAGGATAAGTAAAAAACACGGTTTGGAAAATGGATTCATGATGTACTCGTTCATTTTGAACATAAGGTACGGACTGCAGTAGCTGCTGACACAACGGCGTTCTGTTGCACATGCGTGAATTTAACTGAGTAGTACATGACCATGCACTCTCACAAATGCGGCCACATAAAATTTTAACTTGCACATTGTCAAAAAATGGTCACAGTCTGGAACCCTGGATATATTGTTATAGATTCTCTCTCCAACAATTCTGGATTGATTCAGAGAATTTCAGAATCGAGTCTGAGCTTAGCTTTTAAACACCGATGCGTGATGACGCTGCGTGTGCTTTAGAAACAGACATATTTTGCTCGCTTCTAATTTCACACATGACTCTGCTCGAACGGAAAGGGTTAAGCGAATTACAAGGACAATCGAGGGCTTTATTGTACAGGTTATGCCGCTTTGCTTGATGTTACTGTTGCAGTGCGCGGTCTCGCACACCAGATTTTTCCTCACAAATGCTCTACTAAGGCATTTATGTCTTTTGGAATGCAGTTGGCTTATATATTAAAAATATGAAAAGCACAGAGAAGGCTGCTTTTTTTCATTAAAAATACTCACGCACGCTTTGTGAAGAGCGCTCACGCATACGGCTGTTGAGCGACTGATTGGTTAAATGTGCTTGCATTTCAAAATACTTTTATGACGCGAAATTAATGTAAACACGGTCAGTTATATCTTAAACCAACAGGACAAACCACATCATAAGCCGCGTTTCTACCGCAATTACCAGGAACTATTTGTCCCAGGAACTTTTTTCATAGGAACGTTTTTTGCCCCAGACCGGTTGCTTACTGCGTTTACACCGCTGACTAAAGTACCGGGAAGATTATGTAAATTAGTCTGGTGACGTTGAACCGTGTGCGACTGCTCCTCCCAGTCTGCGCGTTTGTTTTAAGTTTTGAGTGCGTTTTGAGTTTTAAGTATGGAGGAAATTCAAGCTGTGCTGCTTTTGTGTGCGATCTATTGGTTTACTAACAAGGTAATTAACAAAACGGCAGAAAAGAGACGAGCACTAATACTAATGCGTATTCAGAAAGCTTGTAATGCTAGATTTAAAAGTAGACATCTTTTTTTGTTATCAGCTATAGCAGACATTGACCGTGAGATGGGACGAACGTGCGCCATTGGGCAGAAAGAACAAGATTGGTAAGAAATGAATCCACCAAAATTAACAAGAGTTGTGAATAATGTTATTATCGATTACATCAACAAATTTTTTGCAACTTTTGTGTGTTTTAGATATGGGAGTACTATCGAATGCGTCGTGTTTCGCGATCGGTTTGGATGCACACTAGAACAACAGAATGGTGGGACAGCGTGGTTCCAACTTTCACCAAAGCACAGTGGATAAAGAATTTCCGGATGTCTAAGGATACTTTTCTGTACCTCTGTCGTCGATTGCAACCCCAGCTGGAGAGACATGACACAAACTACCGACACTGTGTACCCATTCAAAAAAGAATCGCCATTGCACTGTGGAAACTTGCGACCAACTCTGAGTATAGAAGCATCTCTCATTTATTTGGAGTCAGAGTTGCTAATGTGTATCACTGTGTTCACGATTTCTGCTCATCTGTTGAGAAGGTACTCATGCAAGAAGTTATCCAGTTACCAAACAGTGAAATGTTAAAAGAAATGGCGACGTATTTTGAGTGCAGATGGGGTTTGCCTCAGTGTGTAGGTGCAATTGATGGATCACAAATCATTCTTGGTCCAGAGGAGTACCACGCAGAGTACTTCAACCGAAAGGGCTGGCATTCGATCATTCTACAGGCTGTTGTGGAGGGAAGAGGTCTCTTTTGGAATGTTTTTTAGGAGCGCCAGGGAGCCTGCATGATGCCAGAGTGCTGCGTTTGTCAGGATTGTGGGACCTAGTGGATAGGGGTTTGTTACTACCTGATCTAACCAAGAACATTTGTGGACATGATGTGGGGTACTATGTCCTTGGTGATGCAGCCTATCCTTTGAAGAGCTGGCTGATGAAATCTTTCACAGACAACGGACAACTGACACCCCAACAACTTGTGTACAACCATAAAACAAGCAGAGCCAGGGTGGTGGTTGAGAATGCTTTTGTCAGACTAAAGGGCAGATGGAGGTGTTTGCTAAAACGAAATGACTGCAATACACACAAGGTCAAATCCCTGGTGATAGCATGTTGTGTTCTGCATAACCTCTGTGAAATGAATGGTGATGAGTTCAGAGAAGAATGGGCTACGGGTACATTCAACCAGCCTGACGGGGCGCTGTCATCCACTGTAGAGGCCAAAGGGTCTTGATGCATGTAAAGGCCTAATTAAGTGTTTGACTACAATGTAGTAAACTGCAGTATCACTGGCTACACACCAGAATTTTTTTTTGTTTTTTTTTTGGTAAGGGAAAAATAACCTTCAGGTGCTGTAATGTGCTTTTTTATCCTGTCTACACCTGTTGTACATTGTTTTTCCTGTGTAACACTTTTTTTTTTTGTAAATAAAAATGATTACTTCTGAATCATGCTTTGGTTTTAATTTATTCTGTTATCACCTTCTTTTTACAGGTGAAACTTGAAAAAATTGAATAACATGCAAAACTTTATTTCAGTAATTCAACTTAAAGGTGAAACTAATATATAGACTCATTACATGCAAAGTGAGATATTTAAGCTATGAAAATCAAATTAGAATGTGAAGTTTTCATAAGCTGTAAGCCTTATAGTCATCATTATAACATGGTTGAAAATGTAATACACCTTGCATGTAATGAGTCTATATACGAGTTTCACCTTTAAGTTGAATTACTGAAACATTTTTTGCACAATATTTCTAAATTTGAGTTTCACCTGTATACACTGGACATGTTTTACATCTAACCAGCACTTCCAAAGCTTACCGTAAGAGCTAAAATTACCATTGAGATGAAAAGGCACTTGATCTCAAAAGTGACATTTTACAAACTTTATTTAACACAAGGCAAGTACTGCTTACTAAATATATATATTTTTAAAATACAATCACGTGAAATTTTTTTTTTCGAGAACAGTAATATATTGTGTAAATAAAAAGAAATACAAATGTATTTTGAACAACTCGGCACACTGTACAAGAACAGACAGAAACCCGGCCCTCTGCAGGAATGCAAACAATATATAAAAATTAGAATTGTGCAAAGAAAAATAAAAAATGCAAATGTTCAATTTATAGTGCAATCTCAGAGTTCAAGTGGCTTGAATGACTGGGCAAACTGTCCAAGAACAGACAGAAACCCGGCCCTCATAAAAATTAGAATTGTGCAGAGAAAAATAAAAAATGCAAATGTTCAATTTAAAGTGCCATCTCAGAGTTCAAGTGGCTACTTTTTGAATGACTGGGCAAACTGTCCAAGAACAGACAGAAACCCGGCCTGAAAGTCCCTCTGCTGCCGTCTGCTTTCTTCAGCTTCCGACTGCAGGAACGCCAACTCCTGCCAACTTGACGCTTTTACTCACGTGTCTGGAGCTTCTGAAGTTACTATAAACACAACTTGTGGGCGCTCAAACATAATACATAAACAAACAAAGCACACATACATAACGGCGAAGAAGATATACGCCAAGTAGCGTGCGTCTTTTGCGTCTACCATAGACATCTATGGCGTCTACACACTGCCGGGAAGAAGACGAGGATGATGCAAGCCAAGATAAAGCCAAGACATATGATAAAAGGTTAACAAAAAATGTACTGTTGATTAAAATGCTAACTTTGATATTACATTGTGGGTTTATATGAATACGCTTGGACATGGTGCTTGTAACCCAAGTACAATGGTGACACCATAATAAACATATTCATGATTCTGAAGCTGAAAATACTGAATTATCTTAGACGAATATGCTTAACATTGGTAACATATATGTTTGGCATTATCAGGACCCACAAATATTCCCCCATTGCATTATATTATACATTAATAGCGACATCATTTTAATGTAGTACTGACACTAAAAAACTCTGAAAACCTGAATTTTTTCTCACACAGTAATTTTTATTTTGGGTAAACCATCCACGATACGTATTGTTGCATTTTTGTATTGCAATATATTGTTGCACGATATATTATTACACCCCTAGTTTTGAAGTATATTTTTATTAACAGGTTGTTTAATACCTCGTCGTGTGTGTGTTTCGGCGGAAGACATAGGATGAGGGCTACTGGTGATTGCAGGGGAAAAACACGCTGGTCTCTGTTGCCTGCACATCCTTGGGGCCATTCATTTCATCTGTAAAAACACGTTGAAAAAAGTTAGTTTGTTTTATCACTGCAAAGAGTTTAAGACAATATCATGTAGAGGTGTGATAATTTACCTTCAACCGACTAGTCCTCAGATTCATGAATGGATTCCAAAAATGCAATTGCAGAGTCTTTTGTCACCGCTGCTCCAGAAAATGCCGGCCTGTGTCCCAACAACGCGTCCAGGCGGTCAAACCACTTGTCAGTACGCCGATCGGATCCGTTTCTATTGTTGTGATCCTTGACTTTTTTGTAGTCTTGTTTTAATTTTCTTAACTTCTCTCTGCACTGTTTTCCAGTGTGAACAATACCCAGCTCGTTTAACCGACTTGATATTTTCAGGTATACCTTTTTATTGCGGATTGCCGTTTCCAGTTCCCGCTGGATTTCTTCTTCCGCAAATACGCTTATTAAAGCCTGGACCTCGTCGTCGGTCCAGTGGTCGTATTTTTTTGTAAACTCCATATTAATTTCCAGACAACTCTTTACTGCACGAAGCCAGGAAGCGTGATTTTTAAAAATGGCGGCTAAAATAAAATGCTGCGTTGAGTCAACCAATCAAATGTGACGTGAGCTCAACCAATCAGCATGTTCAGCGCACAAGACCCACCCCGAAAGTTCCTGAACTCTGAAAAAGTACTACCTCACCAGCAGAGTAGGAGGTCTCTGCGGAACAAAAGTGGGCGTTTCTAAATTTGTGGGTGTTTTCACACTGGTGGGTGTTTATAAATCATGCAATGAAAATGATGCCCTTCTCCCGACCCCACCCCTAAGACCTACCCACACTGTGACGTGGGCAAATCAGGTAACGCGGTTGAAAACGCCCCTCTGTTTATGGCCTCGCCCCCTGATTTGGTAACTCCTATTACCGTCTGCAGAGACCTCTATTTGGACCAGCAGGGACTTTCTGGGGGGGGAAAGTTTTACCCGGAACTTCATTTAGACCCTGGTTCCTGCGGTTTAAACACCGAGTACCACCCCAAAGTTCCTAGTTCCTGGGGAAAGTTCCTGCGGTGGAAACGCGGCTTTATATTTCAAAATAGATCTGTGCATTAGTGTGAATGCTGCTTATCGTATATAAACTGAGAGAGAAAAAAAAAAAATCGCAGCTCTTGAATGGAAAATGTTCAGACAGCCTACTTTTAAATACTAAAAGCACTCTGTTTATTGCTTGTAATATGTTTTTTTTTGTTCCTCTTTATTTACTACCTTTTATATTTTGAAGCTATATTAGTTTATATAACCTATTTAAAATTCTTAACATGTAACATGTTTTTAATAATTATTTTTTATAATTCATAATTACACGTCATTAAATAAATATTTTAAGTGTTATTAAGATTAAGAAAAAAAGTAAATCACGAGGTGCCTAGAGATTCCCATCCCTACTATACAATGATTTATTGCTTGCCTTTGTCGAATAATACAGAAGATAAAGAACTTAAAAAGAAATTGCATATTAAAATCGCAATCTATGTAAAAAAAAAAAAAAAAAAACGCAATTATTTTATTTTCCAAAATCATTTAGCCTTAATACATTCTATAACGGTAACCCAAATGTACAAAAAGAAATGTAATCAGGTATTGGATTTGACTCAAAACACAATGATTCAGAATTCCTTCCAATTAACCACCTTTACTTTCAATAGTAAACAGTATGTTCAACAATATGAATTGGAAATGCTGGAAAGAAGAATGGATTCAGTTGAACAAAGTTCATGAAAAAATGCCTCAGTTGATCAAAGTTCGTGAACCAAAGGATTCAGTTTAAAGCATGGGCGTAGGTTTGGTCTCAGCTTTGGTGGGGACATGGACATCCCCCCCCCCCCCCCTTCCCCCCCCTTCCCCCCATGAGACTGTGTAATGCTGAACAACCAAACATTTTATTTAACATAAATTATTATGTACATTAGTATTTACATTAACAAAACATACTGTATATGTAATTAAATAAACTTATGAATAAAATACACACATATCATAGTATGCATTCAACACATCATGTTTATATTTTTTAAGCAAATTAAATATGAAGGGGACATGGTTTTGTGGATTAACAAATCCATTATTATTATTATTATTATCCATTATTACAGTATTCTATTAATACTAAAATTGTATCTTCTATTCTATATCAAATTCTATTGATATATTCTATTCTAAAAAAAAGTGCATTAGATTAAACTGGGAAGGGTCATAAAACTTGCATATTGTTATCCTAGGTTTACTGCTTCTATTGTTCTCAATTGTAAGTCTCAATTGTAAGTCACTTGGATAAAAAGTGTCAGCTAAATGAATAAATGTAAATCTGAATCTGTTGTGGTTTGATGCTGTCTTTCCTGCATACAAAATGGTTAATTAATTTTGAAGTCTATCCTCTGGCTAGCAAGTTTAACCCTCCTACCAGATATTGTTATTTGGATATTATCAATCAAATAATGATTCATTATATTTGAATAACCAACAGTGTTAACTTTTGCCTTTTTAACATTGCCAACATGTTTTTCCAGCACATGTGTCTAGCAAGTAGGCTACACTCACAAATACATTACATAAACAGAATGTAGAAAAGAAAAATGTCTCAGATGATCCACTGTTTATGACTGCAAGATTCTAAGTTAAGGTAGGCTAATTAACATTCAGTGACTTGCATGTAGCATTCTATCATGATAGCGCAACTTCTATGAGTCTATCCGTGCTGCATACCCCTAATTAATGCTCCTAACCTTGAAAGATTGCAGAAGCTAGGTTTAACTGTTACAATATCCTGGGTAACCAGGGTCACCAGTTAATACTATTTTCCACAGTAGAATCTGCATTTGAAAGCCTGGTCAGTCACTACTACTGCTAGTTATTTGTGTGGCTAGTTATTTTTGCCTACTTACACTCTGCTTTATGAAAAAGCTTCGTATGTCCCCTTTCTTCTTCTTGGGTGACATAGCTGATCTACAAAGTACAAAAAGGGGCAAAAAAACGGAATATTAAAATGTTTTACTCTGGCCTTTGTATAGCCTATGGCAGGCAGAGAGACAGCCCTGGTAACTTACCGTCGGCGTCATCACGCGTGCGCACACACACACACACACACACACACACACACACACACACACACACACACACACACACACACACACACACACACTCACACACACACCACCCGCTCGCTGGCAGTGCAAGCACAAAAAGTAGTCCCGGCCCGCGCATGTAGCCTGCCTGTCAGATACCCCGCCGCCAATCAAATTACGGCGAATCTTGTACTGTCGTCGTCCTGGCCGTTGGAATCGATCCAAATAGCAGTGCAAAGATCCAAATGCAGCGCAAATATCAAAATAGCAGTTCAAAGGAGCTTGCTAAATATTGGTGGGGACAAATTTGTCATCTCAAAATATTGATTGGGACTAGTACCTAGCGTCCCCCCCTAAACCTACGCCCTTGGTTTAAAGAGTTCAAGCTTCTCTCGATCAGTTCAAGTACAAAAAATAAAGTCTGTCCATTTCAGTAGCAAAAAATAAATAAATAATCACTTAATCCCATGAATCAAAGTCCTTTGAGTTCAAAAAACAAAAGAAATTTGGAAATATCCTACCAGTTGATAGTTTCAAAATTACGGTTCAAAGGGGAAACAGCATGAGCACTGGTCAGCTCGGCATTTGTCCACATTTAATAGCATCCACTAGGCAGATGATTCATCTCCAATGGATTATTTATGGCACAAAACAGGATACACTTGCCGATCACGTTCACATAGAAAAAAAAAAAAACTGAACAAAAAAATCCAGCCTTGCAAAACACAAGACAAACGTACAAGAATTAATTTCTGATTCAACTTTTCCATAACAACATGCGGATTTCAAATGACACATTAATCTAACTTTTCGACATTTATAGAACACATCGACAGTCATAAAGCACTCATTGTCTCAACTCATGATACAATAAGCATTGTTACATTTAGTAACATTAGCTTTAGCTTTGGCTAACTAACGTCTCGGTTACGTATGTAACCCTCGTTCCCTGAGTAGGGAACGGAGACGTTACGTCGGATGACGACGAATGGGGTTTCGCTTAGAACACCTATCGACTTCGAGTATTACAAAACGAGCCAATGGCAAAGAAATGCCATGGGTCTACGGAATTTGCATAGCGTATCTCCGCTTTACCTCGTGGGTATAAAATGAGGACGCCGGCAACATGCAGATATGTTTCTTCGCTGAGGAGCCAAGACTGAGCTCAGACGATCCCCGCGGTACAGCGGAAAGTGGCAGGAAGACGTAATGTCTCCGTTCCCTACTCAGGGAACGAGGGTTACATACGTAACCAAGACGTTCCCTTTCATTGTCACTCCGAGTTACGTCGGATGACGACGAATGGGGTTACCAGTCTAATCACGCCACCTTCTCGGCTGTCTTCCAGTGCCCTGCGTAAATCTGAGATCCTTGTCGTGAGATTGGCACGGACAAAGGACTCCTATCTAGCACAGGAATACCAAGGTACACTGGGGAGCATATCCCGTAGTTTAGAGGAAATATGCAATTATTGCCAACCCACATATGGACTTAGAAAATACACATATGACCCAAAGGGATGCATATGGAGAACACTGGGGTGTCCAGCCGCAGGTGGAATATTTCAACCCAAGGGGTGGCAAGGTGGCTTGCCAAGGGAAAGACACATGCTCAGAGAGGCTTACAGTGGAAATACACATGTGGGGGTCGCTCAGAGGAGGGACCATGCACACGGGAGGCACCTAGCCGACGCGCAGGCAATAGACACTGGCGCCGACGTCAGGAGTGCTGGAGGAACTCAGGGCTTTCGGAGAAGCTCACCTGAGGAAATATCGCACGTATCCAGTCCGTGGAGTGGAATGGCGAGCAAGCGAAGACACCTGAGCGGATCCAGTACTAGCTGATTGAAGCGAGTACATGAGAGGACACTGGCTCCACTCGGAGATTGTAGAATCTGGCGAATGTGTTAGGTGTCGCCCAGCCTTTAGCTCTTCAGATGTCTGTTAGCAAGGCGCCATGCGCTAGAGCCCAAGAGGACGCCACACTCCGGGTGGAGTGGGCAGTCATACCAAGGGGGCATGGTCGACCTTGCTGCTGGTATGCCAAGGCAATGGCGTCCACTATCCAGTGAGACAACCTTTGCTTGGAAAGAGCCTTTCCCTTCAGCTTCCCACCATAACAGAAAAAGAGCTGTTCTGAGGTCCTGAAACACTGCGTCCTGTCTACATAGCCGCGGAGAGCGCGTACTGGACAGAGCAGTGCAAGGCTGGGTCTGCCTCCTCCGGGGGCAGCGCTTGCAGGTTCACCACCTGGTCCCGGAAGGGAGTGGTAGGAACCTTGGGCACGTATCCAGGCCGGGGTCTCAGGATCACATGAGAGTAAGCCGGCCCGAACTCCAGGCACGCTTCGTCAATGGAGAATGCATGCAGGTCCCCTACCCTCTTGATGGAGGCCAGTGCAACGAGGAGCGCTGTCTTCATAGACAGGAATTTAAGCTCGACTGATTGCAGGCTCAAATGGAGCACTCTTCAGGGCAGTTAGAACCACTGAGAGGTCCCAAGAGGGAACGAGAGGAGGGCGAGGCGGATTTAGTCTCTTCGCTCCTCTCAGGAACCTGATAACCAGGTCGTGCTTCCCCACCGACTTACCTTCGATGAGGTCATGGTGAGCGGCAATAGCGGCAACGTAGACCTTCAGGGTGGAGGTAATCTCTGTTACCTTAAATTATATCTTTATCTCTGTAAAGCTGCTTTGAAACAATCTACATTGTTAAAAGCGCTATATAAGTGAGGATGACTTGACTTGACTTGGAGGGAGACAGCCTTTTCTCCAGCCCCTGTTGAAGGAGGAAAGCACAACGCTAATCGAGCATCTCCGGGGGTCTTCTCGGTGAGAAGAGCACCAGCTGACGAAGAGGTTCCACTTCAACGCATAGACGTGTCACGTGGACGACGCCCTAGCGGAAGTGATGGTAGCCACCACCGCTGGTGGTAGGGTACTCAAACCTGCCTCGTCCCATCGAGGAGCCACACGTGGAGTTTCCAAAGATCGGGACGAGGGTGCCATAGAGTGCCCCGTCCCTGAGAAAGAAGGTTCTTCCTCAGAGGGATCGGCCAGGGAGGTGCTGTCGCGAGGAGCACTAGTTCGTGGAACCAGGTCCGGTTGGGCCAGTAAGGGGCAACCAGGATGACCTGCTCCTCGTCCTCCCTGATCTTGCGCAAGGTCTGCGCAAGAAGGCTCACTGGGGGAAACGCATACTTGCGGCCCTGCGGCCAGCTGTGCGCTAGAGCATCCGTGCCGAGCGTGCCCTCGGTCAGGGAATAAAACTGGGCGCAATGGGTCGAGTCGTGGGAGGCAAACAGATCTATCTGTGCGTCCCCTAACTGGTCCCAAATCAGCTGGACCGACTGGGGACGGAGTCGCCATTCTCCAGGGAGTGGCTGAAGCCTTGAGAGCTCGTCGGCTGCACAGTTCGGCACTCCAGGAATGAAAATGGCTCGAAGCGACCTCAGATGCTTCTGACTCCATAGGAGGAGGTGGCGGGCGAGTTGTGACATACGTTGTGAGGTTCGACCATGGGGTGAAGAACTGACGGCAGGTCGGAGTAACTGGTACTCGGAGCGTGCCGTGTTGCCATGCCCACCTCGGGACTCGGTCGCGAAGCCAAAGCTGAAGCGGTCTCATATGAAGCAATCCGAGCGGCGTGACCGCGGCTGCAGATGCCATATGCCCCAGGAGCCTCTGAAAGAGTTTCAGTGGAACCGCACTCCTGCCCTTGAATTGTCTCAGGCAAGACAGCAGCTGCGCGGACATGGCGACCGAGTCGATGTCCATACCGAGAAAAGAGATCCTCTCTACGGGGCAAAGTTTGCTCTTCTCCCAGTTGACCCAAAGGCCCAGACGAGCTAGGTGCCGAAGCACTAGGTCCCTGTGTTCGCAAACCTGATCTCGAGAGTGAGCTAGGATCAGCCAGTCGTCGATATAACTCAGGATGCGAACCCCGTGTTCCCGAAGGGGAACAAGGGCAGCCTCGACGTCCTTCGTGAAGATGCGAGGAGACAGGGCTAGCCCGAAAGGGAGAACCGCGTACTGGTATGCCTGCCCCTCGAAAGCAAACCGGAGGAACGGTCTGTGTCGAGGAAGAATGGAGACATGAAAGTAGGCGTCCTTCAGGTCGATCGCTGCAATCCAATCCTGGGGCCTATGCATCCGAAAACGCGTTTGGCGGTGAGCACCTTGAACGGCATCCTGTGAAGGGAGCGGTTCAGCACGCGCAAGTCCAGGATTGGCCGTAACCCACCGGTTTTCTTGGGGACAATGAAGTAGGGGCTGTAGAAGCCGGACCTCATCTCGGCTGGAGGGACAGTCTCGATTGCACCCTTTGCCAGCAGGGTGGCAATCTCTGCTCTCATGATGGGGGCATAGCCACCGACAAAAGTGGAGCGGACTCCCCAAGCGGGGAAGAGACCGTGCGAACTGAATCGCATAGCCGAGCCTGATGGTCCGCGCGACCCAGCGGGACAGACGGGGAGCTCTAACCAGGCTCCCAGGAACTGAACCAGCGGGATCATGCGAACCACAGGCGTCCCCCCGGAGGGGCAGCGAAGCGGAGTAACTGGCCGAGATGTGGGCGGCATAGCGGGCCGATGTGGGGGCACAGTTAGCAACCGCGCCCTGGCAGAGGGGACCAGGGGAGGACCAGGCTGGTCGTCCCACGGGGGCCTGCTCTGCCAGGGGTCTGGCGACAGAGGGGGACATGGGCGAAGCTGTCCGTGGACGGCACGCCGTGTCAACCACCTCTGGGACAGAGGGGGACGAGGAGAGCACGGCTTTTGGGCGGCGCTCTGTGACGTCCGAGAACTCTCAGTGCTCAGAGACGGGAGAGTCAGCTCTTTGGAGAATAAGGATTCTTCCCCGGCCCTCCCCCGGGGAAAGGAGTGGTCCTGCTACCAACTCCTGGAAAGAACTGAGTCCCATCTCTGAGGAGCTGATCTCAAGAGCGCCGCTTAACCCGGCGTGTAGCGGGGTGCGGGGCTGGAGAGGACTGACGTTTTGCGCTACGCTATGCCAGAGCAAAGTAGGCGGAGTTTTCAAAAACGTTTTAAGCAGGAGTTCTACGTATATGTCAGTATAATAAGGTTAGTTATTTTGATGATTGTTCCTCCTTTCGGTCAGCAGTAAACTATGTATCTGTCCATCGCTTTTTACACTCATCCTCTAAATAAGTTGGGAAAATGTTTTATCTTTTTTAATAACACAATTGAAAACTATACCTCTCCCCCACGTGAGAAAATTGAACAGGTGTAACGTCAAGCCAAGTCAAGTCACCTTTATTTATATAGCTCTTTTTACAATACAGATTGTATCAAAGCAGCTTCACAGTGATAACATGAAAAATAATATAACAGAGTTTGTTTCTAAAAGAAAATTGAGTCAACGTCCACCTTAAGTAAGGCAGATCAATAATATTATTGAATATTAAATGTCCCCAACTAAGCAAGCCAAAAGCCAAGGCAACAGTGGCAAGGAACCAAAACTCCATCAGGTGACAGAATGGAGAAAAAAACCTTGGGAGAAACCAGACTCTCCTCTGGCCAACGAAGGAACAGTGCATGATTTATGATTCGGGCAGCATTACAAGGCAGATTGGATCGGAACATTTAGAATATTTATCCATTTCCATCTTTTGGAAGTCCAAGTAATCACGCCGGTGTTGAGACGAGTTTTTGAGGATCAGTGCCGTCCACCATAGAGGGTCCATATCGCCGGTGTTGAGTCGTCTCTTCACAGGCTTTGTGATTGGGGTATCTGAAGTCTCCGTGAAAGGCTGGATACAAACTGGAGCTGACGAACGCCGTTTTTCTCGGGACTCGCGTCCCGAGGTAACAGCAGAAAGGCAAAAAGGGAAAATAATTAGCGTAGCTGCTGTTCATAATGATTTCCATAACACGGGCGTAAATGATAAAAACATGAAGACAGTGATTCTTGCGTCCCAGAGTCACCCCCCTCCGTCCCCCTCTCAACTCAGCCCTGCTTACTGACCTCTACATCCCTCCTGCTGCTGAGACCCAACCACAATCTCACAATCTCTCCGCAGCCCAACCATACGCGCCGACCCGTTTGACTAAGGCTGTCGAGCCCCACTGTCGTCGTTAAGCAGGTTCAGTGGCAACGGTTCCGTATGGCATACCACCTACCGCAAAACACAATATCTACCCAACCACCCGTCATTCACGCAATATACACAGGAACGTAATGACTGTAAATACTATGCAACCTATACAAATAACCTACAGACTCTTCAAGTTGTATAATATTAAATGCATTTGATCTGATTCAGCAGTGGTATAAAAGGTAAGCATTATGTAAATGCTTGGCTAAAGAGATGCGTCTTTAATCTAGTTTTAAACTGGGACAGCGAGTCAGAGCCTCGAACAATATCAGGAAGGCTATTCCAGAGTTTTGGAGCTAAATGTGAGAACGCCCTTCCTCCTTTAGTGGACTTAGATATCCTAGGAATGACCAGAAGCCTCGAATTTAGTGATCTTAAAGAACGCGATGGATTGCAGGGCGATAGAAGGTCCATTAAATACACAGGAGCTAAACCATTTAGGGCTTTATAGGTCAGTAATAGTACTTTGTAATTGATACGGAATTTGATAGGTAACCAGTGTAGAGATGATTAAATTGGTGTTATATGATCATATTTTCTTGACCTAGTAAGAACTCTAGCAGCTGCATTTTGCACTAACTGTAGCTTGTTTATTGAGGATGCAGGACAGCCAGCTAATATAGCATTACAATAATCTAGTCTCGAGGTCATGAATGCATGAACAAACTTTTCTGCATCAGAAACAGATAGCATATTACGTAGCTTTGTAATGTTTCTAAGGTGGAAAAAGGCTGTTCTTGTAACATATGAAATATGATTTTCGAAAGACAAGTTGCGGTCTAGTATAACACCCAGGTCTTTTACTGTAGTGGATAAAGTAACAGGACATGCTTCTATATTAAAGTTGTATTGTAAGTGAGTTTGTGGGTAGTTTTTTGGACCAATAAGTAATACCTCCGTTTTATCTGAATTTAGTAGCAGGAAATTATGCGTCATCCAGCATTTTATATCTTTGAGACACTCTGTCAAATTTGATAAGTTCGTGTTTTCATCTGGCCGTGATGAAATATATAATTGAGTGTCATCAGCATAACAGTGGAAATTAATTCCATGTTTTCTTATAATATTACCAAGTGGTAGCATATATATAGAGAATAGCAGAGGGCCTAACACCGATCCTTGCGGCACTCCATAGTCTACTGACGTTATCTTTGATTTTTCCCCATTTAAACAGACAAAATGATAACGGTCTGATAAGTACGATCTAAACCAGCTTAATGCCTGTCCCTGAACACCAGTGTAGTTTTGTAGTCGATCCAGGAGTATTTTATGATCGATAGTGTCGAACGCAGCGCTAAGATTGAGTAGAACTAGTATTGAGATACAGCCTTGGTCAGAAGCTAAAAGTAAATCATTTGTAATTTTAACTAGCGCAGTTTCTGTGCTATGATGCGGTCTGAATCCTGACTGGAATTTTTCATATATCTCATTTTTTTGCAAGAAAGAGCACAATTGAGCGGACACAATTTTTTTCTAGTATTTTAGACATAAATGGAAGATTTGAAATGGGTCTGTAATTTGCTAAGTTATTTGGGTCTAATTGCGGTTTCTTAATGAGAGGTTGTATTACTGCCAGCTTGAATATTCTTGGAACATGACCTAAAAATAAAGACGAGTTAATAATATTGAGAAGAGGCTCTTCCACTACAGGTAACACTTCTTTCAGTAGTTTAGTGGGTATTGGATCTAATAAACATGTTGTTGGTTTCGATGCAATGATAAGTTTATTTAGCTCTTCCTGTCCTATAGTTGTAAAGTGGTGTAGTTGTTCCAAAGGGGCGATAATTGAGTCTGAATCATAAGACACCATAATAGAGTGTACATTTACAATTGTGTTACGGATGCTTTCTATTTTCTCATTAAAGTAGTTCATAAAATCATTACTACTATACTGTAACGGAATATTTTGCTCTGGTGATGTCTGTATATTTGTTAGTCTAGCCACGGTGTTAAATAAAAACCTTGTATTATTTTGGTTATTTTCTATTAGTTTGTGGAGATGCTCAACCCTGGCTGCTTTTAGAGCCTTTTTATAAAGTGACATACTGTCTTTCCACGCGATTCTAAAGACCTCTAAATTAGTTTGTTTCCATTTACGCTCTAAGTTACGAGTTTCTCTCTTGATAACATGCGTAGCACTGTTGTACCAAGGTGCTTTAGTTTTCTCTCTAACCTTTTTTGATCTAATTGGTGCAACAATATCTAATGTACTAGAGAAAATGGTGCTCAAACTGCTAGTCATTTCCTCTAGTTCATCTGTTTGTTTGGGTTCACTGAGCAGCTGAGATAGATCAGGTAAGCTATTTGAGAATCTATCTATAGGGGTTGGAACGATTGTTCTGCCTGGTCTATAACGTGGCGCAACATGACAAATTTCAGCAGTACGTATTATACAAGTTACCATGTGATGATCAGTGAGATCGTCACTTTGCGGTATAATATCTATATCAGTTGGATTGGTTCCATATGATATAATTAAGTCTAGTGTATGATTTAGACGATGAGTGGGACCACTGACGTTTTGCTTGACCCCAAAAGAGTTTAATAAATCTGTAAACGCAGTCCCTAACGCATCATTTGTGTTATCTACGTGTATGTTAAAATCTCCAACAATTATTGCTTTATCGGTATTGACCAATAGATCTGAGAGAAACTCTGCAAACTCTTTTTAGGAAATCAGCATAGGGCCCTGGAGGTCTATATACAGTAGCCAAGGCTAGAGATACTAGGGATTTCTTTCTTACATCTAAGAGCGTAATATTTAGTACAAGTACTTCAAACGAATTAAACCTGTGACCTGTTTCCTGAGTAACATTAAGAATATCTCTATAGATTGTTGCAACACCGCCACCACGACCGATCAGACGGGGCTCATGCTTATAACAGGATCCTGGTGGACTAGACTCATTTAGACCGAAATACTCATTTGGTTTAAGCCAGGTTTCAGTAAGGCAAAGTACATCGAAGCTGTTATCTGTGACCATTTCATTTACAATAACCGCCTTAGGTGTGAGCGATCTAATGTTTAGAAGACCTAGTTTTAGAAATTGTTTTTGTTCACTGATATTTAGATTTTCAGGTTTAATTACAAAAAGATTTTTCCTAGATCCTACAGTAGATTTATTATATGGCCTCACTAAACGAGGAATAGACACAGTTTCTATATAATGTTCTACACTACTTATATCAATTAATTTGGCACAGCAAAGACTGTGATTTGGACTTTGATTTTCTAGTCATATGGTGTGTAACGTCTTGGAGATGTTGTCCAACAGAACAGCTGCTCCGATTCTGCTGGGGTGCAGGCCATCAGCACGGTAGAGCCTAGGTCGCTCCCAGAACAGATTCCAATTATTTACAAAGAGCAGTTTCTGTTCATTACACCATGACATTAACCATTCGTTTAGTGCAAATAATCTACTGAACCTTTCCTGTCCTTGTCGGTACGTGGGAAGCAGTCCAGACACGATGATCGTTGCCTCAGGCGCTGTGCTGCGTTTGAAGCGCTGATCGCCGATCCCGCAGCTCGGCTTGTTTCTCCAGCAGACCACGGATCTGTTTCTCCACCGATTCCAGCTCCAATCGTACCGAAATCAGCTCGAATGTGTCCTCACCTTCACTCAGAGGTAACGTTAGACACACATTCGATATGTTCGCCATTATAACAGATGAACAGTAAATTAGTAGTGATACTACCAATATCACTACTAATTTAGGACTGAAATGCTGGATATAACCTGTATCCTTTCAGTGAAACGGGTGTAAAATAAGACGGTCGGAGGCCACGCAAAAAATGCTAGCGGACTAAAGGCTAGTAGCCGAGATTCGCAAAGTTGGATCTAAGTAGCGATATCAAAGTAATCCGATTGTTTTTTATAAGGAATAGTAGCGAGGATATGTTCCCATGATATAAAAATAGAAAGTGCTTGTTTATAAATGAGTTGAAAAGAAGAAAATCAAGGATTAATGAATCAATTCGACGGAGCTCCAAACACAAACACAAACCGCACGCGCATGCGCATATCCGTCATATCCGAAAGCATGACCGTCATCTCCGGATCAGACTCAGGCACAGCCGTATGCACACCGGAAGGTGGCAGCTGTGACGAGCCCTCACTTCCAGAAGACTCAAACCCACCTAGTGATGCTGCAACAGACATGGCATCTTCCTCTGTAGCTTCAACTGAAACACGCGGGCCACCAGAGGATAGACTCACGGGAATCAGCAGTTCACTAGCGGGCACCGTCATTGAAGAGGGGGGCTGGGGTCGCGGACACATAGTCGGCGCCTTGATCCAGACCGTAACCCTCAGGTCACCCTGGCCGACAGCCGAAGATCGGGGGGTGGATGAGGGGACTCTCACTCTTGCGAGTTCACCGAGTCTCGACCTATATATGACGCGATGATCACGTTCCCAGCGAGAACATGAGTCACCCACGAGCGCTGTTCAAGCATGATCAAAGCCCAAACACACTAGACAGCGCTCGTGCCCATCAGAGTCTGATACCAGTCCGCTGCAACCAGAAATGCACGGGCGAGCCGTCTTTAAAAAGACGTGCGAGCTCTTTTATGAGAGGAGAAAAAAACTGTTGAAGCACACAGGCACACTGGCAGATCACTGCACAGATCAGCAGGCACTGTGAGCTCGCTGCAGATCGCCGTCACACCAACACCGGAGAGAGAAGCTCGTCTCGTAGAGCGAAGTCAGAGATGACTGTGGAGTGAAGAAATACTCTTGTTTCCGAAGCGAAAACATATCTGCATGTTGCCGGCATCCTCCTTTTATACCCACGAGGTAAGGCGGAGATACTCTATGCAAATTCCGCAGACCCATGGCATTTCTTTGCCATTGGCTCGTTTTGTAATACTCGAAGTCGATAGTTGTTCTAAGCGAAACTCCATTCGTCGTCATCCGACGTAACTCGGAGTGACAACGAAAGGGAATGTTAGTTCAGCTCGCGCTATTGGCATATCTATATCTTTCATATGTCTTTTTAAATTCATTTCATATACAAAATCACTCACCAAAACGAGTTTGAATGAGATATTAATTTAAAGAAGATTATTCAATACAGATTTTCACTCGGGGATCCTTCGATTTCCATTCCACTCCACTTTTCTCTCTGACGACAACGCTCCAGAATGACGCATCCAAAGTTTCCAAGTGCACTCAATCACAGTTCCCGTTCGATTATGATTATGATTTAGTGAAAGAAGTTTGTGTAGAAATGTTCCGTGTGCTACCGTCTCGTCCGACCTGTTCTCATCTGATTCTCTCATCTGTTCATTCTGACTGACAGCGGCGCGGGCGCGAGCTGTGGGCGGGCCTAATAAATATGCCGCTACTGTTGGCTCAAATGGGGTGTTATGGGCCTTTCACACAGAACGCGGAATGAGCTGCGCTGCGCTGCGCTGGCCGCTGGGTTCAGCGTTGCTCTTCAGATACAACGCGATTTGCGCTACGCTATGCCAGAGCAAAGTAGGCGGAGTTTTCAAAAACGTTTTAAGCGGGAGTTCTACGTATATGTCAGTATAATAAGGTTAGTTATTTTGATGATTGTTCCTCCTTTCGGTCAGCAGTAAACTATGTATCTGTCCATCGCTTTTTACACTCATCCTCTAAATAAGTTGGGAAAATGTTTTATCTTTTTTAATAACACAATTGAAAACTATACCTCTCCCCCACGTGAGAAAATTGAACAGGTGTAACGTCAGGTGTCATGGGGGACGTGCATACGTTCTATGTATAACAGTTGTATTAGACCTATTAAACAGATCGTAAACTAATAAACACAGAGAATGCAAGCACTAGTAACGTTATGTGCTCAGGCACTCTGGCGTTCTCAGCGCGTCAAAAATTAAAGGTCCGGCGCTCATATTGCCTATATATATTGTGGTGGAAAATTTAAACTGAATATTAAGAAAACCATGTTTTAATATTTGACCTTGTTTAACCTGCTAAATCTCTAAAAACCATGTCCTAAGGCTTTCTGTATTTTACATGAATGTGTGTGTGTCGAACCCCTGACTGTGTGTATAAATAACAAATATGGGAAATGAAACTAGACAGATGACTAAGTTAGAACTTGTGATTAATGAAGTAATCGTCAAAACATATTCTTCTCTACCCAGTAACAGAAGAGACTGTAAATGAATAACCAATCAAATTAATGTCATTATGCCATACCTCCCTATTGTATAAAAACTGTTGTTTCCGTGTTTTCGGTGGGATTCTCAATGGAAATTGTCTGAGATCCTCCGGCCTTCTTTATTCTTGGGAGATTCTCTGAGAAATGCTCGAGAACTCCTGGCCGTAATAAAGAGCATTCAAGGGACATCTACTGAAGTCTGTCTGTCATTTAAGCTGCGCAGCATAGGAGTTGTTAGGTAAAGGAAAAACTCGAAGCTAAGACGTCGATTGGGGACGTAAGAGAGCTTGAGTAGAGTAGTTTAGCAAACTCGAAGCTAAGATGTCGACTGTAGACGCAAGAGAGCTTGAGTAGAGTAGTTTAGCAAACTCGAAGCTAAGATGTCGACTGTAGACGCAAGAGAGCTTGAGTAGGGTAGGATTAGTAGAAAAACTCAGCGGTTGTCGATTGTAGACGCAGGGAGCTGGAGTATTACAGAGTGAGCATTTTAGGGAAAGCGGATAGTCAGATTATAGGTTAGCATTAGGAAAAAGGAAAATTCCACCACAATTTGGCGAGCCACAGGAGCCCAAGGATTGGTCCCTCCATCGGCGAGAAGGACGTTCCGGAAGAGCGGACAAGATAGGTTCTGAAAAAAGGAACTTGTATCTCTTAATTTCTGCCAAATTTGCAGCAGATCCTACACCGACGGAGGGACCATCCTGGACGGGCAGAGAAAAAAGAACTTAGGAAGGTAGGATATACAGACTTCAGTTTTTGTTTTCCTTTTGATGTGTAAAGTAAAACATTTTTGTGCGTATGAAATTTTATTTTTTTAAGATAAGATTTTGGAACGTGTTTTGAAATTAAAATGTTCCAGATCTGTTGAAAAAAAAAAAAGAGAAGAGAAGAGAAAAAACTGGCTGAGCCCAGGTTTAAACGGTGTATCCCATTATCCTATGGAGAAGACGAAAGTCAACTAAATTTACCTATTTAACAATATATAGGCTACATATGTACGACGACATATAGAATTGAGATTAAGTGGCCAGATAGAAAAAATATTTGAAGGAAATTGGTGATCACATTTAAAAAAAAAAAGTTTTTACCTTGTCTATTAAGGGCAATGAGCAATGATTATGGTTAAATTCAACCAAATTGGTATTTGTTGAGTATTGTATTTGTTGTGTCAATAAAACTTCCAAAGAGAGCAACTTTGTCATGCTGGAAATCAGATCCGGGAGGGAAAAATGCCCCGAGATGCTGTAGAGCTGCAATTTGCTTTTTGTTTGAAGTTTTGTTTGAATAAAGGTTTAATTCTGAGAGAATATAAAGATGCAGTTGAAAGAGTTGAGACAAGATACATGGATCAATATTGTTAACATTTATGAATTTTTACATTTTGAAAAAATTACAGAAATTGTTAAAGTTATAAATCATAATAATAGAAATATGCACCCGTGAAACATTCTGAGATAATTAGGAAATTTTGAAACATAAAGAAACTTTTGTGAGTTAAACTTTGATTTATTTATGTTGATGAGATATATAAGACTGAGCAATTAGGTGCTCTTAAAGTAATAAATAAAAAATAAGATATTAAGAACACGTGTTTAAATATTATACTTTCTATCTGAAGGTGTTTAGAATTTGTATCCCGTTATTCCTGGGAGACAGTGTGAAAGAACTTGAAAAAAAAAATTGATCCATTGCAGAGATTCTAAGAGCAAATGGTTTATGTTTAACTAAGAGAATTTTTGTGCATTGAGCATTATATGAGAATGAGATTGGGTGACCAATTTAAATATAAATTGTGATTTGAACAAGCACATAACAGGCATCATATAGTCATTTTATTTTGGTTTCTTGAAGAAAAAGAAAGAAGAAAAGAAAAAAGAAATTCTCTTTACAATATACACTGTATTCTGAAGAGTAGTTTTCTTGCTTTTTTCCTGCGTCTTTGCAACGAAGAAACGCTTGCTTTTTCCCGCAATGAAGTACGCTTTTTGATAAAATGAGGAACTGCTGTCTTGATAACCAGATGAGATTTTTAGTTATTAACCTATAAGTTTACTTTGAGTTTTGCGGTTCTCTTGAGTGTTCAAGAATTTCAGACACCAGCCTTGAACAGTTGGATGACTGTGGAGAGAGAAAGAGGAAGTGGTGCCCTCAGCTCCCCAGCTCCTGAAAGAGGAAGTGGACCCTTCTGAGGGGTCAACTCAAGACAGTTCACTTGAGGTGACAATTCACTTGAGACTTTTCCTAAAGACAATTTTGCCATACATTATGGAATTTTGTGCCAGGGTGAATCAAAAGCCAGACCGAGAGTGCCATCGCAGCCTGATGATCAAACGTATCAGCCCAACAAGTCAACTGAACGACAATCCACACAGAAAAGAAAGACCTCCATCCCCTCACTTGTGGGCCAGGTGCTGAATTTTCAATGATCACTACAGAGAACGTTTCAAATTTAGTTAATTATCATATTAACTTGATTATTGTTTTTGATTATCCACTGGTTTCAGCAATTCTTCATATTTCTTAAACTAACACTTTGAATCTGCTTCCAATAGGACCAGTCCAGCTGCCCTACTACAGTAAGTTCAATAGCAATAGCAGAAGTGAGAGATTGACTCACCAATCAGTTAAAACACTGGGGCTGGATTTGGCACAGTGAGGGTTATCACTCTAACCAACTAGTGGTAAAAGTATGAATAGGTTATTGACTATGCAGAATTATCTGGAAAGGGAAATATAGGGCATAGGGTGTCTAAAAAGACATGGCTAGAAAAGCAACAATATTGGTCACTCCATTTCATTTAAAGGTAATTCTCTGGATTCAATAAGAATAATGAATCTAAAATTTTAAACTTTTGAAATCACATGCTGTCATCACCAGGGGTAGGAGATATAAATGTATGTTTTATTTTTGTCCAAAGATTGAAAATTGTGTGAAGATTTCCAAATCTTCTTTTAAATAGCTTAGGAGCAACAACAAAAAGTTTAGAGAAATTGAAATTGTGTAATTTAATGACAAATTGCTTTTGAGGGATTGAAGCTGAATCTCTCAACTGCAACTGAAGGTCTATATTATTATTATTTTAAAGTGTTTAATCTATTTGATTTTGAGGTTTACGTTCACTGTGTTTAAACTAAAACACATTGTGACTGCATCGGACAATTGAGAATTAATATCCTAACGTTTAGACACTGTCGCAAGGGGAATGCCACAGTGTTTCTACGTTCAGTAGCTTCTGTCGTAAAAGTTGTTACCGTTCGGATTTGGTGGTATTCCACTCCTAATAAAATATATATTCCTCATTCAGTTCATAAACTGCTATGGCAGACAAAAAGGTATGGTTCTCTGGCCAGAGAGGGGTGTGTGTGTGAGAAAGTGTGTGAATGTGAATGAATGGAAATTTTAATAGATAAGATTAATTATGGTGCTAACCATAAAACTCTGATTTTATATTTCTATCTTATGGTAAACTTTATCATACTTCCCATTTTCAGGTCTGATGGTGACTAACTTTCCATTCTAGATCCAACAATAGAGCAAAATAAATCTTACTTCCTTTTATTTAGGATGTAGCTTTCAGACAAACTTTCGATATGATCTAACCATCTAAGAAACTTTTGACTCGATGTAACCTTGATCAATGGAACTTTGAAAATGGACTAAACGTTCTGTTCTTTGACTGTATTGAAAAATGATTGACTGAAATATTAACCCCTTACAATGTTTTTTTTGAAGATACAGGATATTTTTTGCTGATGTCACTAACAGAGTAAATTATGCCCAATAAAATAATGGCCATGGATGATTTTGGCTAATTATCCTGAGATGGGTTATTGTTGTGGCAGAAAGAAACAGTGCCACACCTGCGCAGCATATAACTCTGGGAAGGCAGAGAGCAAGGATGCTTGCCCTGTCCACCCCACGTTAACTTCTTCCTTTTACAGGATGTCATGATGGATCCAATCGAACAGAACTGATTCTGTTCCAAATGTATAAAATATTGTCTTGTTACTGTTTATCATGAAATTTCACAGGTCTGATCAGAAAGGACGACCAGCGAGACAAGCAGATTATGTTAATACATGTTGTCACTAACAAAAAAGTTAAGGTCTCCCTTAACAGGTCAAAGCAGCCAGGAAATGGCTCACTCCACAAACAAGGTCCTATCTGGGGTGCGGTGACACCTCTGTGCAAGCATCTAACCTTTAAACTACACCAACCAGGAACCAGCCCTAAGCAACCCCAAACACCAACAACAACGCGACGACCAGCACACCTGGGAGCAAATGTGGTCTAACTGAGTGTTCAAGTGCAGCATGTGTGTTTTTATATTCATAAGTGATGCTTTTGATCATATTGCTGTTTCTGTTTGAATTTCCTCCAGGATGTGACCAGGGTAGAAAGAGAAGGGAAGTTTGCCTGTTCATCGTGACTACTCATCTGACACTGAAAGAAATCACTATGGGTTAAATTTGTTATGAGGAAAGCCGTGTAATTGCCAAAACATCTCAGTTTTGGAAGGTTTTCCTTATCCATAATGCTGTAACTGACTAAATGAACTGGATTAATAGAATCCATTATGAATTATTCCAATTTGCAAACGACACCCAATTGGTTTTAGAACTCTTGCGGAGAAAGGGGAGTTTTGTGTTAAACGTGGAAAAGAATGTTGTACTTTCATTCCAGCTTATGATGAGGATGGGAGTTCCATCTCAAAATACTGGACGATATGACAGAGGTGCGGGATGATCTGTGGCAGGATGAACAGGCAAAGAACAAACCAACAGGATGGGGGGTTAGATTGGATCACTGATGCCTTCCGCAATGCTTTTGCTTAGGAAGCAATAATGTGATATTTATTGATGTTTTATTTGGTTCAATCAAACTGTAGGACCGAGAATTTAAATATAGGGCTGAGATTTGAACAATTACTGATTAATTTGAAAATATTTTAGGTACATATAAATTAAGAAGAAGAAAATCTTTTAATTTTGTAGATTATAGGGACTCTAACTAGGTACATTACTGAAAAATAAATAATCTAGGGATTACTTTTGAAGAAACTTGAGGGTTTTACAATTATAATGAAGACATTACAAAAAAATATTAATAGCAATAGTTGTTCTCTAGTAAGAGAGAATAGGTGATAAGTTACTTTGCCGGATTAGGTCTGAATAGATAATTAGGTAAACTTCTATAGTGATGAACTAATGACTACATTATATATATAATATTTTAGATGTTTCCAATTGCTAAAATAGAGAAAACCCTTCAAAAGGGGATTGATTTTGGGAAACATATTTAATTTATGGATTAATTATTAGTTGAAGAAGTTACCAGTGTGATTACTGAAATGTTCCTTTAATGTATTGTCTAATGTCTGTATTTGATATCTGAGAGGTGACTGCGGGTCTAGTCTAGGCTAGGAATACAGCAACAGTGCTTGCTTATTTAGCTCGGCTTCCAGAAATTAAATATTGTGTTGTTATTGTTTTGTTGAGAAAGGTCTTCCATGTGTTAAAACAAATTATGTAGGGGACACAGTTGAAACCTAGAGAAAGAGAAATATTTGAAACAAAATTATACAATTATGGAAATTTGTGTTAAGGATAAAATGGAAAGATTATAGAACCTTTTTGGCTAGATTTTATTACACAGATCCTTAAATAGATCTGACTAAGTAAAACAATCGCCTGCTTGAATTAAAAGCTAACAAAATATGATTAAGGAAAATAGTTAACAACAGTATCGGCCTGTTAAGGCCTAATAGATCAATGTGATTCGAAATGTAGTAAAAGATGTTGATGAAAATGATTAGAGATAACGGGTGGTGTTAAAGTCACTGACTTATAATGTGATGATTCGGTGGAGCAGGTAAATAATGCAGGTATGGACAATTGATTAGAAGAATTAAATTTAATATTGGCCATTGTTTTATGGCCAGAGAGGGGAATGTGGTGGAAAATTTAAACTGAATATTAAGAAAACCATGTTTTAATATTTGACCTTGTTTAACCTGCTAAATCTCTAAAAACCATGTCCTAAGGCTTTCTGTATTTTACATGAATGTGTGTGTGTCGAACCCCTGACTGTGTGTATAAATAACAAATATGGGAAATGAAACTAGACAGATGACTAAGTTAGAACTTGTGATTAATGAAGTAATCGTCAAAACATATTCTTCTCTACCCAGTAACAGAAGAGACTGTAAATGAATAACCAATCAAATTAATGTCATTATGCCATACCTCCCTATTGTATAAAAACTGTTGTTTCCGTGTTTTCGGTGGGATTCTCAATGGAAATTGTCTGAGATCCTCCGGCCTTCTTTATTCTTGGGAGATTCTCTGAGAAATGCTCGAGAACTCCTGGCCGTAATAAAGAGCATTCAAGGGACATCTACTGAAGTCTGTCTGTCATTTAAGCTGCGCAGCATAGGAGTTGTTAGGTAAAGGAAAAACTCGAAGCTAAGACGTCGATTGGGGACGTAAGAGAGCTTGAGTAGAGTAGTTTAGCAAACTCGAAGCTAAGATGTCGACTGTAGACGCAAGAGAGCTTGAGTAGAGTAGTTTAGCAAACTCGAAGCTAAGATGTCGACTGTAGACGCAAGAGAGCTTGAGTAGGGTAGGATTAGTAGAAAAACTCAGCGGTTGTCGATTGTAGACGCAGGGAGCTGGAGTATTACAGAGTGAGCATTTTAGGGAAAGCGGATAGTCAGATTATAGGTTAGCATTAGGAAAAAGGAAAATTCCACCACAATATACAGGGGCAGTTGTCTGTGTGTGTGTGGGCGCGTGTGTCCTATAGACTGTGCTGCGCAACCATTAACTGTTAGACGATCAAAATGTAAATCAGACACAATTTAAAACCGAATAAGAAATATAATACTATGATTAAAAGTTACAGATACCAGCTGAAGCTGTTGTTTTAGTGCTGGCTGGGGATGTTTTACTTCCTTTTTTTGAAGAATTTTGATATACCCATTAACTAACTTAAGGCCTTTTCACACCGGGACGAATTTCGCGCGCGATATTCGCCGACGTTTAACGCCTCGTGATTAAACAAAGGGCACCAATGTGAGTGTGCACACCGACGCGAAAAACGGCACGCGTAAAAGCGTCATTTTTTTAAAAACGCCTCGGGTTTGTTTTTTTGGTTTGACGCGCCGCGTCAAAAACTATCCGACCAATGAGATTGGCGCTTTTACTCACGTGTCTGGAGCTTCTGAAGTTACTATAAACACAACTTGTGGGCGCTCAAACACAAAACAGTCTTGCCGAGGACACATACATAACGGCGAAGAAGATATACGCCAAGTAGCGTCTTTTGCGTCTACCATAGACATCTATGGCGTCTACACACTGCCGGGAAGAAGACGAGGATGATGCAAGCCAAGATAAATGTAGAGCTGCTGGTCTCGTTGGTGTCGGAACATTAAGAACTGTATGACAAACGCGACAGAGACTACAAAAATATTGATAAAATAGAACTGTTATGGAGTGGTATTTCAGAGCAAATGGGCCTTGATGGTGAGTTTAATTGTCTTTCATGTACATAGGCTTGTAACTTTTTCCAACATTTTCTGTTATTTCTGGGGTATTTCTGTTTTAAATTAGGCACCATCTAATGTCAGGGAATGAATTTGCATGTTCACTTGGCTCATCGTCAGCGAAAATCGCTTGGGTGTGAACACAAAAAACGCGTTGAAAAACGCGTGCAAATAACGCGCGGATATTCGTCCCGGTGTGTACGGGCCTTTACACATCAACAAACCGCCTGGCTCCAAAATATCTAATTTCAATGGCTGGATGATCGTACAGACGCTGAACTTCTCATCGATGGTTGGGCAGTTTACATGTCAGTCAGAAGCACTAGCCTGAGTGGGCGGTTCTTGTCGGTTGTGAATGACAACGCGTATATTGACGGACACTGTAGATGTGAGAGTCGAGAGATATACATTTAATTAATTAAATTCTAATAAAAAATATTTTAATGCGCATGAAAAAAGTGATGGTGCGTACAATGCATGGTAATAAAAACATTCGGGGCTTTACTGAAAATATTCGGGGCTCCACCCCCTTAGCCCACCCCTAGCGCCGCCCCTGCATATATATATATATATACACACATATATATATATATATATATATATATATATATATATATATACACACATATATAACATCGAAATCAACACACAAATCATGAGCTCAGTTCTTTTTTAGAATAAAACATTTATTCAAACATTAAAGCTGTGTAAGTAACTCAGCTTTTGGAAATATTAATAATCAATAATATCTTGTTATTATTAATTATAAATATTTGGGTCAGTTAATTGGATTAACTTGATGTGGCTGAATTAATATTACAATCAATTAATCAGTTCTTCAAACAAACTCTTTTGATTATTAATTTATAAGAAAATGGTATCTTCCATGGACACAGAAGAATAATTATTTCTTCGCCTGTACAGTACTTTGAGCCAGTAGCAAAAACCGTGATCGTAAAGTGACTTGTATTGCAAACAAAACAGAACCAAATACATATTATGTACAAGTTTTATTAACTAAATATAGATATTTATATGAATATAAATAAACTAAACAACATACACACATGAATACATAAATAGGTTAGTGATAGGATGAAATTGGAAACCGGAAGAGGGTCTATGAGAAGAACCATCAGAATTTCATTTTCACATTTCATTGAATTGAATACTTGCATTTGTAATGGGAACAATTCTTGAAGTTGTTGAAAATTGAAGTCGTTGATGGTTCCGGCAGTGTCAAGTGGAAGTTGGTTGAGCGTTCTCTTTCTCCAGGAACGCATGCCTGGTTTGGTCGAGGCCTGGGACTCTGTTGAGGCCACGCCGAGCACCCAGGAGAAGTGAGGAAGTCGGAAGGATGGGTGATTGGAGTCGTTGTTGGTTGGAGTCTTTGTTCCAAAACTCTTGAGATTGTCCTTCGTTCTTTGTTAGAGAGTCATCTCTCTCCTGCCTGAGCCCATATCTGGTTGGATCGAGGCCTGCTGGGCCCTGGGGCCCCCGTGGAGGGGGAGGGGGTTCCCCAGAATCACCAGAACAGTGTTGCGGCTGGATGAAAAAACTAAGAGAGGGAGGCCACATGTGGACTGTCTCTAATAAGGCCTGGAAAAGATCCTCCCCTAAGGGTTGAACTCGACCAATCAGAAAGGTGACATGTCTGAGAGGGAAAGTGGCTCTTAGTTGATTTACGGATCTTTGTCCCTAGCATAATTATACCCTTATTAATTCTCAGATAGCTATAACACATCCACACTGCATTCTAGAAGAAGGTGATGTACATCAAAGTGTGAGTCATTAAATGAGGATTAATTAGGTAGGAGGCATGATACAGGTGAGGTTACATTGATCGTTAGTTGGTTGTATAGCAGGATACATACCATAATATATACCTAATAGTACACGAGACAGTAAACCATTTACACTGTTTCTTTCACAGTTTTATGCATGTTCATTTATAGATCAGTTAGTCTATGATTAATGCAGCAAAGTCTGTTTTAAAGAGGGTTTCTGTTTCATAGTCTCTCTCTTGAGTATGTGGCCACATTCCTCGGAGGTCGTAAAATCTCCTTATCATGCCTTGTAACATGACACTGTTTCTGCCCTTGTGTTTGGTCATTTGGGCTGTGTGAGGAGTTTCATAAACCTTTGTATATAATGAATAATTAGTATGTGTCTGATTGGTCCATACCCTACAGCTGACACAAAGGAACAAATTATATATATATATATATATATATTTATATATATATTAAAACACACCTAACATGCCAACTTGAATGGAGATATGTCTCCATGACACAGCTTTTCTGCCGATGTCCCTATACGACCTCAAACGTGTATCATAGAGCTTAGGAAATTCCGATACACACAGTACTAGCCGATCATCCATTTTGATTTCCGTGTTTGCTTGGATGTCCCGTTTCTATTGGCCGCGCTGGTTATCGTTACAGAGCGCAGCGGCAAAAGTTAAACTATTTTGAACTTTGACCGCGGCGTGCGCGCGAGCAAGTCAATGGTGCGCATCATTGAAATGAATGGGTTTCATAGCGCAGCGCATTCCGCATCCTGTGTGAAAGGCCCATTAGGCTTCTTCTTCTTCTTCTTCTTCTTCTTCTTTTAGAGTTTAACTGGCGGTTGGCAAACCAACTTACGGTGCATTTACCGCCACCTACCACAGGATTGTGGTCGTCGAGAACAGTCAGAGGGAATTATTCACCTATGCGCACCTATACCTATGGTATAAATATGCACATCTTAAATACGGTAAAACAACCCCGTATTTTTGAGAAACCTCATGACTTGATTTTTAACACTTTTAGATGCATCTCCTAAGAGATTAACTAAAGTAAGCGCTTTCCCTTCTTTATAGGACTGATGTTAAACAGCTACGCTCTTTCATGTAATTATTGCACTCTATTAGGAAATCCTCCACTGTTTCTGGCTGAACGCAATAATCACATCCTCCTGTCTGATGTTTCCCTATCCGGAACAATGATCTATTGAGACTTGAATGACCAATCCTCAAACGTGTCAGCACTGCCTCTTCTCTCCAACTTCCATCCCTAGACCTACCCCCTCCCAAATTTCTTTGCACACAGTAAAGGTGTCTGCCAGTGTCATTACTATCCCACTGCTCTTGCCACATCCCAATCACTTTATTCTGAATAATAGATTTCCCTTCAGCTTTGCACAGAGGGACATTGCGGTTAACCACATCCAATTTCAAGGCCTGTTTAGCTAGAATATCCACCTCTTCATTTCCATCAACACCTACATGGGCAGGGACCCAAACAAACTGAACACAAACCTCTTTACTATGCAGCTGAAACAATATATGGTATATTTTGTATAATATATCTAGTCTGCATGACTTTCCTGTTTTTATGCTCAATAATGCAACTTGACTGTCTGAGGCAACTACAGCTCTGTTTATGCCTCCCATGCAATTCATAAACAGCCAATTAAGAGCTAAAGCAATGGCAGTGAGTTCAACAGTATACACTGCAAGATAATCAGAAGTTCTTCTTTTAATAGTGATGTTGTATTGTGGAATACTCACTGCCACTCCTGTTCTCTCATTGTTGGGATCTTTAGACCCATCGGTATACAGTACAAGATGCTCCTCAAACTGCTCAAAATACTTTCGAACAACAAGCCATTCTGGGGTACCCTTACTTTTCTTTTAAATGCCAGTTGTAGCTGCAGGTCCACTACTGGCATAACAAACAACCATGGAGGTTTAGATGAACATGGTACAGTCGAACTGAACTTAAACTGTATCAGGCCTACATTCTGAGCTTTAATATCCCCAATCCACCCAAAGCTATAGTATACAGACTCCTGATGTTCCCAACAATCCTGCAACACAGCTTTTGCTGGGTGAACTCAGCTTTGACCTTGTAGATTCACCCAGTATGCATACATTAGCTTAACTCTCCTTAACCGCATCGGAAGTTCTCCAGACTCAACCTACAAAGCAGCAACAGGAGACAATCTAAAAGCTCCGCAACAAATACGTAACCCTTGTGATTGTACTCTGTCCAATCTAATCAAATGACGTTCAGCAGCTCCCATTTATGCTAAACATCCATAATCAAGGGAAGACCTCATGAGAGTCTGGTAAATCCTCAACAATGCTTCGCTTGCAGCTCCCCAGTCCTGACCAGACAAACACCTCAACAAATTATTAACTTTTTTACACTTGATTTGAACATACTCTATGTGCTGCTTCCAGGTAAGTTTCTCGTCAAATTTAACTCCCAAAAACCTTACCGCACTCACTTGTTCTAACTTTTGCTCGTAAAGTTTTAATGTAATGTCTTTATGTCGTCTTGAAAAGCAAATAACTTGGGTCTTTGCAACATACATTCTGAAGCCCCACATATTAGCCCATTCCTTCACCACCACAATTGCATCCTGCATCTTCTTTTCCAGGTACTTCAGATTACATCAGGGCCCCGTCATCTGCATATAAGGACCTGCCTATACTTCTGTCAGTTCGATCAAAAATGTCATTTATCATTACATTGAAAAGTACTGGACTGCAGACGCTGCCTTGCGGTGTACCATTCTCTACAGCATATGTACTAGAATAAGCCGAACCGACTCTAACCTCAATTTCTCTTCCAAATAAAAAATCCAGTACCCAATTATAAAGCCTACCTCCAATACCAAGTTTCTCAAGCTTCATCAACAATCCCTCCTTCCACAACATATCATAAGCTTTCTCTATATCAAAAAGGACAGCCACCACTATTTCTTTGTTTGTCTGGGCTTTTCTCACTTCTGACTCTAAACATAGAATTGCGTCCATCGTATTTCTTCCCTTACGAAAACCACTTTGATAAGGGCAGAACAAGTTTTTACTTTCCATATAATATGTCAGCCTATCTGTTACTATTCTCTCCATCGTTTTTCCTATGTGCGATGTAAGCGCAATGGGCCTGTAATTAGAAGGGTCAGTTGCACTCTTTCCAGGCTTCAGTATTGGCACTATGACTGCCTGTTTCCACGCACCAGGAATCCTTCCTGTTTCCCAAACCAGATTGAAAAGCTTCAGGACATCATTAAGAGACCTGTCACTTAAATTTCCAAGCATAGAATAGCAAATACCATCCTTGCCAGGCGTAGATTGCTTCACATTACAGACAGCTTTCTTTAATTCAAAAATTGAAAAAGGCATATCAAGATCCCGACTTGAGACTCTCTTCCGAACAATAACTCCTGGATTTTCAGCTAAAGCCTCCTCTCTACAGCATTTAGCAGTGTCTGACAATTTCTCAGAACTGTGTACTTTAACTAAAGTCTCCACAAACAACTCTGCTTTTTCATTATTACTAACAGCAGTCTGTCCATTTCAAAGCAAAACAGGCATAGAATAATTCCTTTTTACACCATTAATTTTCCTAATAACTCCCCAGACATCTGACAGCTTAGGTTCTCTCCCAATATTATTACAATATTCCCTCCAGCAAGCCCTTTTAGCAGCTCTAACAGTCCTTCTAACAACAGCCTGCACTCTCTTATACTGGACTAAAGCCTTAAGTGTATGGTTTTTCCTTATTTGCTCAAATGCCTTACTTCTCTCTTTAATTGCAGCATTACACTGCTCACTCCACCATGGTACAGACTTTTTAAGCCCTCTTCCACCAGTCTTTGGAATTGAGACCTCAGCTGCCTGAAGAATACCAGACACAAGTTCAGAGTTAAGTAATTCCACATCATTCAAACACCTTTCATCTAATTCATCACATTTCCTCTCAGCTAAAACTTGAAATAATTCCCAGTTGGCTTTATCTAACCTCCATCTCGGTACCCGCACTTCATCTTCTTTAGTTACATCAATTCCAACTGTTACAATTATGGGAAAGTTATCACTACCCATAGGTAAATCACTTAACACCTCCCATGATGTAATACCTGCCACTCCACTCGATATAAATGTTAAATCCAAATAACTCTCTGTGTTTCTACAACAGTAATATCTTGTACCTCTACCATCATTAACACAAACAAGCGAATTCAATTCAAGGAATTCCTCAATAATCACACCATTTGCATCGGTATTCAGGCTTCTCCATAGTACATTATGAGAATTAAAATCACCGCACCACACTATCTTTCCTTGAATCTGTCCACTTACAGCACCTAGGTCCTCAATACTCAACCTCTTACTAGGATTATAAAAATTAACCACTGAAACTTGATCATTTCCTATCCAGATTTTAACAACTACTGATTCATGCTCCTGCCGCATATTTTCCACTCTGTACCTCAGGCTATCTTGAACAAATGTTGCTACTCCTCCACCTTGGCTATCCTTCCTATCATTTCTTATTGCTGTGTAACCTTGAATAATAAAGTCTAATTGAGGCTTAAGCCATGTTTCCTGAATACATATTATATGGGGCCTCTCTCCCAAATCAGAAATGTACTTCTTAAACTCTTGACCATTACTGATGAGACTTCTCGCATTCCACTGGAGAATAAAAATCATGAGACAGATTGTACACCATTCCATGTTTGAGGTTGGGATGACAATTGACTCTCATTTAATCTCTCTTCCACTAATTCCCAGCTAGTATTTTTAATACCGAGATAGTTCTGCGCTGCTTCCTTTCAGTTTGAGCAGTACAATTACAAATCTCTACCATGAACAAAACAAAGTCATCTTTTCTCATAAGTAGGGTATCTTCTTTGATCTTACTGCATCCCTGACAAGCAAAATTGTGTGCCTCTATAGCTGCTGTTTTATTCAACTGTACAATTGGTTGTGCAGGTACTTTCCTAGCCGCTTCCGCATATGAGACCCCAGTTTGGATTTTAACCTTCTGTACCTCTACAGCTCTTTTGCTAATTGTACATCACCTGTAAGCTTAACTATGCTAACCTCCACAGTTACAACATTTCAAGGTAGCTCCTTCCTCACATTTCCCATATTCATGTTCCCCAGCGCATCTCCCACACCTCTGCTTCCCCTTACATACTGCCGCAACATGTCCAAACTTTTGACACTTAAAACATCGAAGTGGTGGAGGAATAAACGGCCGAACGCCATAACTCATGTAACCAACACATACTTTATCTGGTAAAACCCTCTCTTCAAACTTCAAAATGACTGAAAAACTATCACTCCTTTCCCCATTTCTGTTCATTTTTAGTCGTCTAACTTCTACATCCTTTGAAATGCCTGTAATGACACCACGCAAAAACTTTCCACTGTCAAGCAACTTTCCACTCACATTTTCACCCAGGATTTTACTCAAATTGAGCGCTCTCTCTTTGTGTTTGGCATCATTACAGATGATTAACAAAGACCCGTCCCGCAAAACTTTTGCACATTTCACTTTTCCAACTAGTGTGTTTATATCCTTTGTAAGCTTAACTGGATTCCATTTACTAAACGATGCACCCTCTTTAACCAATTTCACAACTGCTTTATACTCCGTTGCTACTTCTACTACCCCCACACTGTATACATCAGCTTTATCAGACTGGGAAGATTCAGTTAGCTGTCTAGTCTTTTTACGTTTTCGCCTACCTTTCTGAGTATGCCATATACCATCATTTTCATTTTCCCCGTCACCGGCACCTACGTCCATTCCAAATTCACTTCCTGACACATCACTTCCCCCTGACATCTCTCTGACCATTCACCCACCCCGGCGGGGCTTTGGCTGGCTTGTAGTCCAGGGTTTAGGTTTGAATTAGGAAGTTGGTCTCTGGCTCACTTTACGGCTGCACGTCGAAGCTTGCCCAGCGAGAAAAGCCCCAACTCAGAATACAATGAGGTGTTTCTCTTATTTGGTCAAATGATTCTGGTATTTCAGTGGTGTTAGGCATAGGTGTTAGGCCTATTTCACAAAATGGCGACCGAGACTGGAAGTAGGGTAGCGATACTTCCGCTCGCGCCGCCGCCTGCTACGATCGCCATTCATTCTCAAAATGGACTGTGAACAGCTTGTTTTCTATGGTTTTCTCTCTCAGGCATTCATATAATTGACAAAAGTAAGAATAGCAGATGTTGTCCGTTTTGTTGATAGTTTTCAGGGAGCTGTGAAAAGATTGAAATTGGACAAAGGTAACAAATTCTTGACGTTTGCCTACATAAAAAAAAGGTTCCATTCATTTAAGGGCAATTCTAAGACAATGGGCACTTTCATGTCCTTTGATCATATTTTATAAAAAACATTTAATTTTGAAAAATTCACACTTTCATAGTTAACTTTACAATGAAAGTACTTTAGGAACTTTTTACCGGTAGTCTACGATGATTTTTTCACCTTTTTAAACATCATTATAGATGCAAATATTGCTGTTTTGTGCTTATCCCACACCCAGGCTTCTGATCTTCAATAATGAAAAAGAAGTGTAAAAAAATTATTTTTCTATTTTTTTTTATATGACTGTATACAGTATCAGTAAAATAATCAAAACATAATTGTGGTATTTAAGGTCAGACAACTATTAATGTGATTTTATATACAAAATGTAGTTGTCCCACAGTATTGCCGTCATTTCCACCACAACGCTGCAATGCCCCTTTTAAAAAGTTTTTTTGAAAGATTGTTTGGGTAGTTTCTATGGAGATGAACAATGACATCACAGCACATGTCTGACATGGAGGAGATTTTTTATTTCTTCACCAAAATAAAAATAATATAGAATTCATAGACAATTGGAAAAGTTTTTGGGGCAAACCTGACCTGTTGAAAAGAGATGGTATTCATCCCTCCTGGGATGGTGCTGCTCTTCTCTCTAGTAATTTGGCTCATAGTCTTAGAGACAAAACATGACAATCTGGGGCTCAGGTCAGGAAGCAGACAAACTGGCTAAACCGACCGTCTGCTAGCGGCCTCGCGTCACCAAGGTCCGATCAATCCCATCACATAGAGGCTCTTTCACCTAGATATCATCATATAGAAACTGTGTCTGTTCCCCGAATTTGGAAATCCAAAAAACGTCCAAACCGATCTAAGGTTAAAAATGTAATTGATATTCAACAAATAAAAAATAGATATAATACAGATGAGCAAACGATAAAGCTTGGGTTGCTGAATATTCAATCCCTTACTTCAAAAGCACTTATAGTTAATGATATGATTTCAGATTATAACCTAGATGTGCTGTGTATGACAGAAACCTGGCTAAAACCAGACGATTACATTACTTTAAATGAGTCCACCCCTCATGATTACTGTTATAAACATGAACCTCGCCTGAAAGGCAAAGGGGTAGGTGTGGCTGTAATTTATAGTAATATTTTCAAAACCACTAAAAAATCTAGTTTAAAATATATTTCTTTTGAATTGTTGGTGCTTAATGTAAAAATATATAATGTAAACGATAAATCAAGTTTGAGAATTCTGCTGGCAACTGTCTACAGGCCACCAGGGCACCATAAAGATTTTATCAAAGAATTTGCTGACTTTCTATCAGAATTAGTATTGACTGCAGATAAAGTCCTAATTGTTGGTGATTTTAATATACATGTAGATAATGGAAAAGATGCAATGGCATTGGCATTTAAAGACATTCTTAACTCTATTGGAGTTAAACAACACGTGTCAGGACCTACTCATTGTCGTAATCATACTCTAGATCTAATATTATCACATGGAATCAATGTTGATGCTGTTGAAATTCTGCAGCAGAGCGACAACATCTCAGATCATTATAGTCTCATGTAAATTACATTTAGCCAATGCTGCAAAGCCAACTCCGTGTTACAAGTATGTTAGACCTATCACTTCTGCCACTAAAGATTGCTTTTTCAATAATCTTCCTAATCAGTTTCATCGTCTCAGCATCCCAGATAGCTTAGAAGAACTTGATATTGCAACAGAAACTTTTAACTCTCTCCTTTCCAGCACTTTAGACACAGTTGCTCTGTTGCGCTTAAAGAAGATTAAAGAAAATAGTCCAACACCGTGGTACAACGAGCACACCCGGGCCCTTAAGAGAGCAGCTAGAAAAATGGAGCGCAACTGGAAGAAAACAAAACTAGAGGTATTTCGGATTTCATGGAAGGAGAGCTCGATTGCTTACAGAGAGGCTTTAAAAGCTGCTAGATCTGCTTATTTTTCAACCCTATTAAAAGAAAATAAACATAATCCAAGGTATTTATTTGAAAAAGTGGCTACACTAACGAAAAAGAAAGCTTCAAGCCCAGAAGTTTCCAAGAAACACAGCAGTAATGACTTTATGAACTTCTTCACTTATAAGATTGATAATATTAGGGTCAAAATTATAACTATGCAACCGTCTACTACAGCATCACATCAGGGAGTGCATTATAGTCTCCCCGAGGTAAAATTTGATTCATTTGTTGCCATAGGAGAGGAAGAATTTTGCAAACTCGTTAATTCATCTAAATCGACAACATGCATGTTAGACCCTATACCGACTAAACTACTGAAAGAGATGCTTCCAGAAGTCATAGATCCTCTTCTTAACATCATTAATTCATCTTTGTCTCTAGGATACGTACCAAAAACCTTTAAGCTGGCTATGATTAAACCGCTTGTTAAAAAAACGCAACTTGATCCTACAGAATTAGTCAATTACAGGCCGATCTCGAATCTACCTTTTCTGTCAAAGATACTAGAAAAGGCAGTATCCTCACAACTGTGTTCCTTTCTTAAAAGAAATGGTATCTGCGAGGATTTCCAGTCTGGATTTAGACCGCACCATAGCACTGAGACAGCTCTCATTAGAGTCACAAATGATTTGCTCTTATCATCCGATCGTGGTTGTATTTCTCTATTAGTGTTACTTGATCTTAGTGCTGCATTTGACACCATTGACCACAACATTCTCTTAAATAGACTAGAAAACTATGTTGGCATTAGTGGAATTGCATTAGCATGGTTTAAATCATATTTATCTGACCGCTATCAGTTTGTAGCAGTAAATGAAGAGATGTCTTATCGATCACAAGTTCAGTATGGCGTACCACAAGGCTCGGTACTAGGACCGCTGCTGTTCACTCTGTACATGCTACCTTTAGGAGATATCATTAGGAAACATGGAATTAGCTTTCACTGTTATGCTGATGATACTCAGCTCTATATTTCTTCCAAACCTAACGAAACTCACCAATTCACAAAATTATCGGAATGCATAGCTGATATCAAAAATTGGATGACTAGTAATTTCCTACTACTAAATTCTGAAAAAACAGAGATTCTAATTATTGGACAAAAAACTTCCACACGTAATGACCTAGAATACCGTCTAACACTTGATGGCTGCTCTGTTAAGTCTTCGTCGTCAGTTAGGAACCTGGGTGTGCTGTTTGATACCAATCTTTCATTTGAAAGTTACGTGTCTAGTGTCTGTAAAACCGCATTTTTCCATCTTAAAAATATATCTAAATTACGTCATATGCTCTCATTGACAAATGCGGCACAACTAGTTCATGCGTTCATGACATCAAGGCTAGATTATTGTAATGCTCTACTGGGTGGTTGCCCTGCACGCTTAATAAACAAACTACAGCTAGTTCAAAACGCAGCCGCTAGAGTTCTTACCAGAACCAGGAAGTACGACCATATTAGCCCGGTTCTGTCAACACTGCATTGGCTCCCTATTAAACATCGTATAAATTTTAAAATATTGCTGATTACTTACAAAGCACTAAATGGTTTAGCTCCCCATTACTTGAGCGAGCTCTTAACGCATTATAGTCCTTCACGTCTATTGCGATCTCAAAACTCCGGCCAGTTGATAATACCTAGAATATATAAATCGACTGCTGGCGGTAGATCCTTTTCCTATTTAGCACCAAAACTTTGGAACAATCTTCCTAACATTGTCCGGGAAGCAGACACAGTCTGTCAGTTCAAAGCTAGACTCAAAACACATCTCTTTGACCTAGCATTCACATAACACTCTATAGACTTCTATAATTCAATATTAGGCTGGTTAGATTAGGTCAGCCGGAACTAGGAACACTTCCCTCAAATCCTGATGTACTCGTTACATCATAAGAAGAATGGCATCTACGCTAATTTTAGTGTCTTTGTTTATCCCGAGGTTTTCCCGCAGCCTGCTGGATCCAGGTCGTTTCCGGCCAAGGACTGACGAAGGACTTTCGCCTGGACCCGATGACAATGCAGTGCTGAAGTGCCATCTAGCCTCTCCCTATGGAGGATCCCTATACCACTCTACAGATAAAGCGTTGTGGAATTTTTCGGTTCGCGTACATACCCAAAGTGATAAGATAAAATAAAAATTCTGCATCAAAATTTATAGACAAGTAGTTTGTTTAGGCATGGTTTGTAAGGAATTACAAACCTGCGCACATATATTCAAACGCACATAACTATAGAATCAATTCTTAATGCGCATGTGAACACCATCAGCGTCTATCACAGGTTCACGTTTAAAGTCGGTTTAGAGAGAACGGTGTCTTCTTAGCGGCCCCTAATTTAATAGCAAATGATCATTTAGACGTAAGTGAATCAATCAAAACTAACTTTAGCTGGAAAAAACATTTTTCAAGAGCCACTATAAAACCAAACCAATCTCTGTTACCTTAAATTATATGTTTATCTCTGTAAAGCTGCTTTGAAACAATCTACATTGTTAAAAGCGCTATATAAATGAGGATGACTTGACTTGACTGACCAACTTGGAGAAGAAAACTCAAGGTAAATATTGCTTGAAATGAAAATATTTTTTTTTGTATGTCATTTCCAAACATGGCGTGACATCAATTGAGTTTGTAAATAAATAGATTTTTTAGCTAGCTAAAAATAGCTAAATAGAATAGCTAAAATTAATATCTATTTGCTTTTAAAATAGAATGCTAGCTACCAATTCATAGCTAATCTGTAATACAAGCTTGGATTTGTTTTTACAAAATACTGCAGGATTGTCATTTCTACCACCATCATTTCCAACACATACCTTCTTCGGTGGAAATGACAAAGGTGAGGTGGAAATGAAATTTATGCTTACAAGGTGCAATTCATGGATTGTGTGGCTACTTATGTATATTTTATTTATTGAAATGTACAATGCTAATGTATTTATTCAAATATATATTTGTTGAAATGCCTTTTCATCTATTTTTAAGATGCCACGGAAGTCAACTTCAGAAAGGTCTCAGTCCTATACCAAAACAGAACCAAAACAGACCCAAACAAACTAATGAATGATGAGATTAATGATTTGTTAAATGGAATTGTCTGCTTCAGAACGTTTCAAATAAATGTCTTCTGTTTTTCTACATGGACGTCCATTAATTGTCATTTCCACAACACCCAGTCATTTCCACCCCCTCATAAATTTTTTACAAATATTTTCAAAATTCTAATCACTCATTAAAAACTTCTGCATAGTTGATGGGATAATGGTCCACTTAATGTAATAACACAAGTAGTTATTTTTCTTAAATGTATCTAACCAATCCAATATTATATTTCAGGTTGTGGTGGATGTAAGCTTTGTGTTTGGGCCTCATGACAATTAATTTACTTAATCCACAAATCTATGGTAATTGCAATATATGTATAAACTGGTAGTATTATGTGTGAAAGTGGTCTTACACTGTTAAGAAATGATCTATATCATAATATTTTAAAATAATAATCAAATATTTACATGTCATGGAAATGACATTTGTTCAGTGCGGATCGGAAAATATGTCAAAAAACACCAATTTGTTTTACAATGTAAGTGCGTCCTCTAATGGATCATTAAACTAGACTAGTTATATTTAATTGTTAGACTGTGACAATTTTGATTTGAACACCTTTTCCCCCCTCAAGTTCAAGGCCAAGAGTGCCTGTAGTTGAAGAACGTCCTGGTTGCGTATGCAACCCACCGTTCCCTGAAGGAGGGAACGGAGGACGTAGTCGACGGTCGACTGAATGGGGATCTCGCTAGAGAGCCTTTCCTCTTCGAGTACTATTGAACGAGCCAACTGGGATTGATTCGCATCACACACTCCGCACCCGCGGCGCGGGTATAAATACGGAAGTGGATGCACGCACTAGTTGTTTTTTGCTGAGGAGCCGAGAGTAACCCGGGGTCAGCGGTGGTCCAGCGGTAGTGGCAAGGGGACTACGTCCTCCGTTCCCTCCTTCAGGGAACGGTGGGTTGCATACGCAACCAGGACGTTCCCTTTCAGTCGATAACGTCAGACGTAGTCGACGGTCGACTGAATGGGGATAACCTTTGAAAACGCCACTAACGCTGCCACCTTCCAGTGCCTAAACCAAAGCCTCCTGATGCCCCCGCAAATTTAAGGCGGGGAAGGACAGGGCTTAGGCCAGGGAAGTCACTGCTGTTCCTACAGGACCACTGGGAAAGCGTTCCCCGTACATTGGAAGGAAGGGATGCTGCGGAAGCCATATCCAACCCAGAGGGAGGTAACATGGAAAATACACATATGAACTGGGCGGAAACCGGGCAGTCTAACATATGGAATGTCACTGGGGTGGCTCCAGCCTAAGACGGGGGGAGACACACCGGACAGTGACGGCAGAGAGACTCTGCCGAGGGAAGACACGGGCTCACCGCAGGGAGCCGTATCGTGGAAGAATACACATATGGGGTCGCCGTAGGGACCGCAACATATGGACCCAGCCTAACACAGGTTCCACACTGCTTACGAGTGGTAGGCCTAACACCAGACGTTCCGCACGTCCGACGTCGGAGGGGTGTGGAGGAACTCAACAGGGTTCAATTTTAAGGGAACTCAACTGGAGTAGAAAGGCGCACGTATCCAGTCCATAGGAGGGGAATGGCGCAGCAAGCCGACACTTGAACCGGGCTCACGGTGAAACTGGCTTCATGAGAAGGGAGCCCACGGGAAGCAGCGGTTCAACTAGGTGTCGTCCAGCCCCCAACTCTAGAATCTGTTTTAGCAAAGCATATCGTCAACGCCCAGGCGGAGCACTTTACACTCATTATAGAGGAGCTCAACACCTAAGTGGACATGTTGCATCTCGGATATTTACCGAAATGAAGGAAAGCGCTAGTGCGACTTTGCATGGAAACAGCCTTCCCTCTCTGCTGAATTCCAACAGATATTTGTAGAGCTGGTCTGAGGTCTATGGCTTGCGTTCTGTACACGTCCAAGCGAACGGACAGAGAAGCCAGGGCTGGATCTGCCTCCTCCAGGGCAGCGCGTGCAGGCTCACCACCTGCTCTCTGCTATTACGGGAGAGGTAGGAACCTTGGGCACAATCCGAGCCGGGGTCTCAGCTTGTGAGAGTTAGCCGGCCCAGACTCCAGGCATAATACGTTGCCCGAAAGCGAGCAAGTCCCTACCCTCTAGTAGAGACCACGCGAGCAGGAGAACTGATATAACAGAATTTTTAACTCACTGCCTGCAGTGGCTCAGGGGCGGTCTCTGCAGTGCATCGCACCAGGGACAAGGCCCAAGAGGATAAAGAGGGACGCAAGGATTTACAAGACCTTGCTCCTCAGGAACCTTGACGATCAGAACGGGCTTCTGCACACTTCTGCAACACGATGAGCGTCGTTTAAACACCGAGGCAACATCATTTTGAGGGTGAAGGAAAACAGCCTACTCCAACCCATTTTGCCGGAAAGAGAGCACTGAAGTGATCGAAAAGCTTTCAGGATCTCCTCTGGAGAGAAGACGCACTCAACGACTAGGTTCCAATTCTAAAGGCGTAAGCACGCTACCCATTTCTAGGGGGTGCTCGCAGAAGTTATGGTAACTATCACTGCCTGTGATAGCCACCTGAACCTCCGCGTTCAGATGTAAGACCGCCCGGAATCTCCGGGGGAAGAACGCGTGTGCCATCTTGCCCCGTCCCTGAAAGAGTTTTCAGGGGAAGTCAGGAAGGCTGTCGATGGGAACCAGGTCTAGTTGGGCCAATAAGGGGAACTATGAAGACCTGTTCCTCTCCTGACTTGGCACGTAGGTGCAAGCGACGGGCGCAAAAAGACAGGAGCATTGCTCAACACAACATGTAAAGATCACTGGGCTTCAGGAGCATTTTCTGCTCAGCACTTGAGTGTGATAAGTTCACTGAGCTTCAGGAGCATTCCTGCTCAACACCTGAGTGTGATAAACTCACTGAGCTTCAGGAGCATTTCTGCTCAACACTTGAGTGCGAAGAACTTCACTGAGCAACAGGAGCATTTCTGCTCAGCACTGCGTCTGATGAATTCACTGAGCTACAGGAGCATTTCTGGTCAACATTTGAGTGTGATGAACTCACTGAGCTACAGGAGCATTGCTGCTCAACACCTGAGTGCGATGAACTTCACTGAGTTTCAGGAGCATTTCTGCTCAACATGAAGTGTGATGAATTCACTGACTTGAGCAGGCGCAAGGCGACCTTGAGTCGCAGTCGCTTTTAGAAGGCTCACTGGGATTAAACGCATTTCTGCAGGCCCCTGGGGCAGCTGAGAGCCAGTGTTTGTCCAAGGGTAGTGTAAGGAACTCAGCTTTTTGGAAATATTAATAATCAATAATATCTTGTTATTATTAATTATAAATATTTGGGTCAGTTAATTGGATTAACTTGATGTGGCTGAATTAATATTACAATCAATTAATCAGTTCTTCCAACGAACTCTTTTGATTATTAATTTATTCTAAGAAAAGGGTATCTTCCCTGGCCACCGAAGAATTATTATTTCTTCGCCTGTACAGTACTTTGAGCCAGTAGCAAAAACCGTGATCGTAAAGTGACTTGTATTGCAAACAAAACAGAACCAAATACATATTATGTACAAGTTTTATTAACTAAATATAGATATTTATATGAATATAAATAAACTAAACAACATACACACATGAATACATAAATAAGTTAGTGATAGGATGAAATTGGAAACCGGAAGAGGGTCTCTGAGAAGAACCATCAGAATTTCATTTTCACATTTCATTGAATTGAATACTTGTATTTGTAATAGGAACAATTCTTGAAGTTGTTGAAAATTGAAGTCGTTGATGGTTCCGGCAGTGTCAAGTGGAAGTTGGTTGAGCGTTCTCTTTCTCCGGGAACGCATGGCTGGTTTGGTCAAGGCCTGGGACTCTGTTGAGGCCACGCCGAGCACCCAGGAGAAGTGAGGAATTCGGAAGGATGGGTGATTGGAGTCATTGTTGGTTGGAGTCTTTGTTCCAAAACTCTTGAGATTGTCCTTGTTTCTTTGTGAGAGAGTCATCTCTCTCCTGCCTGAGCCCATATCTGGTTGGAATCGAGGCCTGCTGGGCCCTGGGGCCCCCGTGGAGGGGGAGGGGGTACCCCTGTATAACCAGAACAGTGTTGCGGCTGGATGAAAGAACTAAGAGAGGGAGGTCACATGTGGACTGTCTCTAATAAGGCCTGGAAAAGATCCTCCCCTAAGGGTTGAACTCGACCAATCAGAAAGGTGACATGTCTGAGAGGGAAAGTGGCTCTTAGTTGATTTACGGATCTTTGTTCCTAGCATGATTATACCTTCATTAATTCTCAGATAGCTATAACACATCCACACTGCATTCTAGAAGAAGGTGATGTACATCAAAGTGTGAGTCATTAAATGAGGATTAATTAGGTAGGAGGCATGATACAGGTGAGGTTACATTGATCGTTAGTTGGTTGTATACCAGGATACATACCATAATATATACCTAATAGTACACGAGACAGTAAACCATTTACACTGTTTCTTTCACAGTTTTATGCATGTTCATTTATAGATCAGTTAGTCTATGATTAATGCAGCGCAAAGTCTGTTTTAAAGAGGGTTTCTGTTTCATAGTCTCTCTCTTGAATATGTGGCCACATTCCTCGGAGGTCGTAAAATCTTCTTATCATGCCCTGTAACATGACACTATTTCTGCCCTTGTGTTTGTTCATTTGGGCTGTGTGAGGAGTTTCATAAACCTTTGTATATAATGAATAATTAGTATGTGTCTGATTGGTCCATACCCTACAGTAGTCCACTCGGTTTATACAAACACTGGCAGGAAGACGAAACCGGAGGGGCAACTGAGCGGCCCCGGAATGGTCATGACCCACCTGGACCCAGGGGATAGAGTCTCCACTTGCCCTGGCTATAACTGTCGTGAGGCTCGATGGCGGCACGATTGAGTAGAGCGGGAAGAGTGGAACAAAGCGTCCTCAGAAGCTTCTGACTCCAAGGAGGAGGTAAGGGGTGAGTTGTGACATGCAAGGGAAGCTTGCGCAACGGTCGCAATGTCTAACAACTCGAGGCACGAATGCCTGTGTAGTCGAGGGTCGCCCCGGCCCCCGTTAAAACACACCCTTTGTACATGGCCCCTCTGTTGAAGAGGGTTTGGCAGCAGACCGGGATGGACTATAGTCACACAGGGTGAGTTGCTCTGCCACGATCACCTCGGGACTCGATCATGAAGCTAGCGCTGAAGCGGTCACATATGGAGGAAGCCAAAGGCTGCAACTACCATATACCCCAGGAGCCTCTGAAAGTTCTTTCAGTGGGACCCTTTCTCACTTCAAACACCAGCTGAACAAATTCTCATTGGAGAGACGTGTTAGACCGAGTCCATCTCCAAAACTGAAAAAGAGATACTCAGCCCGTGGGCGAGATTACTCTCTTCCAGTTGACCTGAAGACCCAACGGGCTCTGGAGCACTCGAGGGGAAGGACACTGTACTGATACTCCACCATTACACGCAACACACAGGATGGCCTGCGGTGCGGAAGGTAGAGATCTGAAGCACATGTCTTTCAGGTCGGAGCTGCAGACCGATCTTGGGCCAAGATGGTCACGACCCACCACCTAGTATCACGAAGAATGAGTTTACAACTGGCCTTCGTACTGGTAGGAGGAGCGGCTATATCAAATTCTTCGCCAGCAGGATAAGATAAGCACGCACAAGTCAGGAGCACTGCTCAACACTCGGTGTGATGAATATCACTGAATTTTCAAGAGCACGTCTGCTCAACACCTAATGTGATGATTATCACTGACTTGAGCGGGGTAGCCGAGCCTGAGGTGGGGCAGCAAAGTAGAGAGAGTGGTGTTAGTGTGCTGTGCAACACTTACCTATCTCCACTAGCGGCAGGGGGCGCGTGAGAAGGCGGATGACCCGGTCCTCGAACGCACCAAGCTGCCTGCTGGCGACCAAGGGGGAGCTGAGGGGTGTAAGGCTATACAGGGTCACACCCGCCAGACTGGCCCTCTTGGGACCCAGGAACAGATGAAATTGCTCTCTCTTTGAAGTGTGGGTACCGCTTGCTCCGCTTTTCTTTTTTTTTCTTTTTTTTTAGGGAGCCAGCGACGGAACAGACACACACACAAACAAAAGGCTCCACCCGGCCCTCACCCGGGGGGAGGGAGTGATCGTGCCACTCCAAGATCATCTCATCCATTCCTGGGCGTCTCTACTGCGGCCGGCTCCATGCTGAGGCCTGGGTGGAGGCTGCTGCGGAGGCCCAGCAGGAGCGGCGGCCGGGGAACGCCCACTGCGACGAGCAGGCGGAGGAGCTGCCACCGGCGGCGGGTGGAGGCAGCAGCTGGCCACCGGGGCAGGATGTGCCGGATGACCTCCGTCTGCGCTTGAGCGGCAGAGAACTGTTGGATGCAGTTCTCCACTGCGTCGCCGACCAGCCCAACCTGGGAAATTGGGGAGACCAGGAACCGAACCTTGTCCGCATCCGCCATACCAACCAGGCTTAGCCAACGAAGGCGCTACTGGACCACCACGTTGAACATCGCCAGACCTATCACGCACGCTACGACACTCGTGCCCCGGAGGGTGAGGTCCGATGCAGTGCGGTGCTCACCTATGAGCGCATGGTCTGGATTACCCTCGTGCGTGCCATGGGTGCCCTAGCCTGCAGCAACGCCATGGCATGCAAGAGGAAGCGGCTTGCCCACAGGCTTTGTAAGCTCTGCCCGTTGGAACGGACGTACTCACAGGCCTTGGGGGGAGACGAGGATCCCCCCAAAAGGCAGCGGCCGCCGGAAACACAGGTGCACCTGTGTCGACAGACCGCTCCAATGGAGGGACCCTTCGCAACCCTTCACCGTTCCTCCATCAAGGGTAATGAGGGGGAAAAGCTATTCAGGCAGTTTCTGGCAGAGAAAGATGCTGTTCACCACCTGATAAGCTCTCCATGCATTTCGGGAAAGAAAGGCACTGGGGCGGCGAGCTGAGAACCAGCGCGGCCCGCCCCAAGACACCAAACTCCAGATTCCAACTTGAGCCCGGCAGCCTCGGCGGCCCGTTTCAGCATAGCTGATAATTCTGGATCCGGCTCGGGCAACATTGAACTCCCGGAGGGATACAATGCAGCCGAGTCATCATCTCTAGAAGTCAGCTCACCCTCCTATGCTGCAATCGACGTCCTGTCCTCCAGGGGAGCCCCGAGTGAAACCGCTGGCCCACCCATTACAGATGGACCAGCAGACAACACAGGAGGCTCCAGTTGTTGCAGTGGAAGGGAGGAGTGAGGAGCCCACAGAGAATGGTTACCGGGCGGGACATCCAACACTATCCTCCGGTCACCCATCCCACACAGCACCTGTGCAGGTTGGGGCATGGTAATGGGGACTCGCTCTCCGAGTTTAACGAAGGCGAGTCTCGCCCTTAACACTGCGACAGTCATGTTCCCACAGTGAAAACATGAGCTGTCCACAAAAGCTGTCTCAGCGTGCTGTAAGCCCAAAGACGTGACACAACAGTTGTGACCATCAGAGAGAGAGAGGGAACGACCGCACCCAGAAACGCACGGGCGGAATGACATCTTGAAAAAGACGCAAACGCACCCGTGTTGCTCTTTCAGAAAATAGGACCGTCACCAGTGCCGGAGCACACAGGGGAATGACCGCGGCAACACTGAACAGAGAACTGAAACAGTGAAGCACTCACTTTTCCGCCCTCTAACCAGCCATCAACACACACAAACATTTAGAAATTTGTTGCTGTTAAAACAGCAGTTGAGAGCTCAAAGCTCGCGATCACTGCTGCACTCGCGCTGTAGAACACCAGCACTGGGAGAGTCTTCCTGAAGAACACCGACAGACTCGCTCGTTGTAGACAACAGCACTCTCAGAGACATCAAACGATCGTCTCCTAAGCGAAAGGCAACTAGTGTGTGCATCCACTTCCGTATTTATACCCGAGCCGGGGGGCGGAGTGTGTGATGCGAATCACGCACGCCAATTACATTGGCTCGTTCAATAGTACTCGAAGAGGATAGGCTCTCTAGCGAGATCCCCATTCAGTCGACCGTTGACTACGTCTGACGTTATCGACTGAAAGGGAACCACCCTTAAATGGCATGACACTTGATGACTAAGCTCACACTTAAATAAATAAAACTAAATAAATAAATAAATTGAAATTATGTCTGATTGGGTGAAATGTAGTGGCTTTTGTAAAAATCTCATGTTATTAAGTTTTCGTTTGTCCAGGAGATTGCAGCAATCTTCCTCTATTATGGCTCATTTTTCATGTTACCACCATGAATGAAACTAAGAATTGTACATCCTTACAGTGAATTCGACCTAACGTTGCTAGTAGGTCTAATAATGAAATTAAGGCAAATAATAAAAAATGGTTAGAGTAAAAACATTAATGAAGTGAGTGATATTACATGTTTTAGAAAAATCATGATGTTACAAAATCCCATTTTACTGTCTGGGGTCCTCTTATGAAAAGAAAATATATTTCCCTATATATGAATGGTTTCACAGCATATTTGAAAATATACAGAATAATATATGGTGTTAATATATTACAATATATTGAATAATACATAAGAAATCTTCATACATTTAAAAATGTGAGAGACAATATACTTACTGATATATAATGTATGTAATTTTATTTTCAGTAATACACTTCATAATATATACAGGGATTAAAGTTCTCCGTCGCTACGTGAGAGTCTACAACGGAATTCCGTCAATATCAAGGGCCTTAAGTCCTTATGTCTTAAATTCACTTTTCATAATTTTAAGGCCGTAAATATGCTCACATTTCTTAAATAGTATATTAAATGTCTTCATTTTAGTTTTAATGGGTCTTAAATCAAGGACAAGGTGTCTGTTCACCCTGCTTAGGGGGATGTGATCAAAGCCTGGATTGGAGCAAAATCACGTTGCTTTCTGCACTCTAAGAGTTCTGTTATCACTCCAGTCAGTATCACTGCTGTTGTAGCCATTTTCATGATTTTTTTCCCTGTTATAGCGCCACCAAGTGGCCAATCGTCGTGATTTTTGTTCATGTGACCTCATATTGAGCTTATGAACATGTGTCCCAAGTTACGCGAAAATACCTCTTTTATATGAGTATAGTTATCAAAAGTAGATTTTTCAAAAAAACGCAATTTACTGGAAATTGGCGACGAAGGGCGAGGCAAACCAATACATGCATCTGGTCCGCCTTGAGCCAAGGATTCCAACGATGTAAGACACTTGAGCCTACACCCAACGGTTGAGGAGTTATGAGCCATTTCATACTTTTGGTTGCTGTAGCGCCCCCGTCAGGGCGATCGGGGCGGGCCTTGGTGACATTGTAGGCGGTGTGAGTACTACCAGCCCCTAAAGTTTCAAGTCTCTACGACTTACGGTTCGGTCTGCCCGATCAGTTTTAGATGGAGAATGTTGCATCATGGGAAAATTAACAATAACAATAGGGTTTCAGCACTTTGTGCTTGAACCCCTATTAAAAAGGGCCAAAAAAGGCCATTAAAAATAAAAACCTTAGGGTATCAGCACTTGACAGTTGAGCTGCTGCTTTCAAAAACTTTATCAAGCCTTTTAACATGTGCCTCGGAGAGGAGAATGTCGCTTTTTGGCATTTTAAGCTAATTTATCATGGAAATTTGGTGTTTTTTTGGTGTGTTTTTTTTTTCCTTTTAAACTGTAAAACCTCCACTGATGGCCCGATCTCCGTAAAAGTTTGCACGCTTCTTTAGAATAACATGGTGCTCATGCTCAGCTAATTTGGTGAAGTTCTGAGCAGAGCAGACCATTTATCAGTCATTTAAATGTCATTTTGCATAGGATAATATAGAGCATTTCTCACATTTATAACAGTTAAAGCGCCACCAATGGCCCGATGTCCATAAAAGTTCCCGAGCCTCTTTAGGATCACGTGACGCATGCGCATGGCCCGATTTTGCGAGGTTGTATGCAAATCAAGCAGGAAGAGGGCCGCTTTCAGCCATTTCATGGGATTTGCCATTGAAATGCAAAATTTTGACACCTTTTTAACAGTTACAGTGCCACCAAGTGGCCAGTCGCCACGTTCTTTTATACGTTCTGAACCGAAATTTCCACTTTTTTTGATAATTATTGACATTCAGACTGCAGAGAATCTCTATGGACTGGTTTGGTTCCGGCCGGGCCAAAAACCTAGGACTAGTTCGCAAAAGTAGGTTTTTGGAAAAACGCAAAATACCCGAAAATTGACCCAGGGTGACGAGCCAATCCGAGGCATGCATCTAGTCCGCCTTGAGCCAAGGATTCCAACGATTTAAGACACTTGAGCCTACGCGCAACGGTTAAGGAGTTATGAGCCATTTCGTATGCCATTTTGCGGTTCAGATATGATTTGGTGTTCTAAATATCATTTTGAGTAAACAGTTGTTGGGGCGAAATTGTTTAATATCAGTCAGAATTCCACAAGCATTAGGTAAGAGTATTGCAAATCATATTACCCTTTTAAAGTTGTCATGAAACGGAAGTTGCAATAATGTTTTCTTCCCTAATTAAGTGAAACAGCTTCACGAACAAGAAAAAATGTAGGACATGAAATGGAAGTTGTGAAATTTTTTCTTCCCTTTTGAAGTGAAACCGCTTCTCAAACAAGAAAAAGATGTAGGGCGGGGTAACACTTTATTTTGATGGTCCCTTTTGAACATTCTGTTAACTATAAGTAACTTTGCAACTACATGTCAACTAACTCTCATTAGAGTATTAGTGGACTACCTGGTTCATATCTGCAAACTCTTTATTGTGTTGGTCCACCAACAGACAGTCTACTGACTATAAGTAACTATGCAACTACATGCCAACTTATTCTAACCCTAACCCTACCAGTCTACTAATACTCTACTAATACTCTAATGAGAGTTAGTAGACATGAAGGTGCAATGTTACCTATAGACAACAGAATGTGTTAAAGGGACCATTAAAATAAAACTCTTTGCTGTCATTTGTGATCAATTTAAGTCATCTTTGACCTTGCCTGCTATAAAAGTATAATTTTTTTAAAATCATAGTTATTCCAAACTTTTGTCATGCAAATCTTAAGTGATGAAAATGCCAGAATGTCATGTTTTAACATCGATCCAAATTAGTTTAAAGGTTTCATTTTTCAAGGGTTCAAGTCAGAAGTGCCTCTAATTGAAGCCCAATTAAGAACATACATCTCCCTTTCAAGGGAACTCGAGCTGCGTCAAAACGCTGTGGGAACGCCCCTGCACGAGTGCGTCATGAAGCACGTATGGAATCAGTCCAATGGCGAGACGGAACGTCTGGGTTTCTTCCACCCAGGCTGAGGCACCAATACTGCAGCTATCCAGTTCTGAGGAGCTGGATGTTGTCAGTATTGAGACAGGGGATACTGAGGACTTGTCACCTCAGTCTCCTGATCATGAGGAGCTTATGGAGGTGCTTACTCGTGCAGTTTCAAAATTAAGCATTGAGTGGCCATCTGTTAGGCAGGAGTCTGTTTCAAGAATTAAATTAGATGCAAGATTTCTGCCCTCCCGTGTCCAACCTCCACGTCGGTGCCTACCGTTCTTCCCTGACCTCTACACTGAGGTGTCGAAGTCTTGGAAGAAACCGGTATCTTATCGAATTTTTAGCCCCCAGACTTCCGCATATTCTAATATTGCAGGGGCTAAATTTCATGGTTATGGGGCGATGCCCAAGGCGGAAGAGACGCTCGCGAGTCATCTCTCCGCCGAATCGGCATCATCCTTTAAGGCACCAGCTTTGCCCTCCAAGCCCCTCAGAAACACCTCGGCTTTGGTGGCCAAAGCTTATTTGGCGGCAGGTCAAGCCACGGCATGTCTGCATACGATGTCAATACTGCAGGCGTACCAGGCTGACCTATTAAAGGATGTGAGTGAGAGTGAGGAGGTCAGCTCTGACGTGGTTCGAGAACTGCGTCAGGCTGCGGATTTATCTCTGCGTTGGCAGCCCTGGTGGCAGCAGAGAGACATCTTTGCTTAAATCTCTCTGGTTTAAAAGAAAAAGAGAAAGTTTTTCTTTTGGACGCCCCGCTATCTTCTACTGGCCTGTTTTGGCGATGACGTGTCACGCAGGCAGTCTGCAAGCCCTAACCTGTTAACATGGGAGCCGAAATAAAAACGGACACGCCACGCAGCTGAAACGCTTACGCCATGCAGCCGAGACGCTTACGCCACGCAGCCAGTGTGTCACCGGCCTTACTTCCACATTTCCATCCTTCCGCAACACAGGAAGTTCCTGAGGTTCGCTTTCGGGGGCGAAGCATACCAATATCGTGTTCTTCCGTTCGGTCTAGCTCTGTCACACAGTAAATTCACAAAGTGCATGGATGCAGCCCTAGTCCCTCTGCGACTTCAGGGCATTCGCATTTTAAACTATATCGATGATTGGTTGATTTTAGCTCAGTCATAGCAGTTAGCAGTTCGGCATTGAGATGTCGTTCTCGCGCACATCAAGAAGTTGGGGTTGAGGCTGAATGCCAAGAAGAGTGTGCTATCCCCTTCTCAGAGGACCTTTTCTGGGCGTTATATGGGATTCCGTGACGATTCAGGCACGTTTATCCCCTGCTCGCATCACCTCGATTCTCTCAGCCGTGAAGCAGGTGAAGCTAGGCAAGTTGTTCACTGTAAAGCAGTTTCAGAGACTGTTAGGTCTGAAGGCAGCAGATGGCAACGTTATACCTTGCGGCCTGCTGTACATGAGACCGTTACAGTGGTGGCTCAGGAGCAAGGGGTTCTCCCTGAGGGGAAACCCACTCCGCACGATCAAAGTCACGCGGCACTGCCTTCGTGCTTTGGTCATGTGGAGAGAAACTTGGTTCCTGTCCCAAGGGCCTGTGCTCTTTGTCGTTGCGTTACGCTAACGACAGATGCTTCCCTCACAGGCTGGGGGGCGATCATGAGTGGTCACCCAGCCCAGGGTCTGTGGCAGGACCATCATCTATCGTGGCATATAAATTGTCTAGAGATGTTGGCGGTGTTTCAGGCTCTGAAACACTTCCTCCCAGACCTGAGAGGCCGTCATGTTCTTGTCCGGTCAGACAACTCATCGGTGGTCTCTTACATAAACCATCAGGGGGGTCTGCATTTGCGTCCGTTATACAAGCTGACTCGTCAGTATCTAAATCAGGGGGCAGACATCTTGTCGAGGCAGGGGCCGAGGCCCGTGGAATGGAGACTCCACCCCGAGGTGGTGGAGCTCCTTTGGAAATATTTTGGTCGTGCCGAGGTAGACCTGTTTGCTTCCAGAGAGACATCACTCTGTCCACTGTGGTTCTATCTAAGCCAGCCAGCCCCTCTGGGGTTGGATGCCATGGTATAGGCGTGGCCGAGGTCACGTCTGTATGCTTTTCCCCCGAATGCTCTGCTCCCAGGAGTTCTGGAGAGGGTTTGCCGAGATGGGGTCAGTCTGCTGCTGATAGCCCCGTACTGGCCAGCCCGAGTTTGGTTTGCGGACCTAGTGTCTCTCCTCGACGGCTCTCCTCTGGAGATTCCGGTCAGGAGGGACCTACTTTCACAGGCGGGCGGCATGATCCTTCACCCCCTACCCAGAATTATGGAAACTGTGGGCTTGGCCTCTGAGGGGGCCGAGCTCATAAGTACTGGTCTCTCAACCGAGGTTGTTGAGACCATCCTCCACTTCAGAGCTCCGTCCACGAGGAAATGATATGCCTTGAAGTGGAGATTGTTCACTTCATGATGTGGAGAACACCAGCTGGATCCATTTAACTGCCCTGTGGGTGCAGTGCTGGAATTCCTGCAGGAGCGCTTTTCCACAGGGCTATCCCCCTCCACACCTAAGGTGTAAGTGGCGGCACTAGTTGCTTACCATGTCCCTTTAAGTGGAGTCTCTTTGGGGAGACACCCGCTTATAACACGCTTTCTTCATGGTACTCTGAGGCTGAGGCCAGCAGTTCGCACAAGGGTGCCGACCTGGGATTTGGCCATTGTGTTAGGTCTCTCCCTAGCTCATTACGATCCTATTGAAGAAGTTTAAGGTTGCAGTGACATTCAACAAATGATAACAAAATACAGTTTTAAAGTATTGCAATGTACAAAGGAAAAGCACAACGAAATGAACAAATTGAAGTTTGCTGTGCTTTACATAGTGAATGCCAGCAATCATTCAGGCATTAACGAATGCAAAAAACGTGCAAACTAATAAAAACATGATGAACTTTATGAAATGATGCACACTTTTAGGTTAAGTTAGCACATAAACTATTTTTACCTTTTTTGAAATAATCCATTAAACCTGCTGAGAAATGATGAGTTTGAACTAAAATGAGCAGTTCCACGCGCATGCCCGGGAAACTCATGAATATTCATGTAGGCTCCGCCCACTGCCTCTAGAGATGCACAAGTTCACAGTGTTCAGTTGATTTGCACCAAATATACCTTCATACAAGGCACACGGATTTAAACAAAATAATGATATGCATGGATAATTCATTTAAAACATATAAAAATAGTTGTAACGAGGTTAGATGTTACGAGAAGAAGGAGGTGGGAACCAACGAACATTCAACAAACTTTAATATCAAAAATAAAACAAATACAAAATGAAAGTAAAAGACAGTAGCCCCTCACGGACGACTGCTGTCACATATAACAAAACAAACACAACACCAGGCCTGGCCTCTCTCCATCTCCACTGCCGTTGCTCTTCCTTTTATGCTTCCTCTCCTCCATGAGAGATACGAGGCCGGTGCGTTGTGCTGGTGGCGCTCATCAGTAATCAAGCCACCAGCCTCGTGCCGCTCTCTCACGGCCCTCGCCCTCGTCAATTCTCGCCACATTCCCCTATCGCCACCCACAAGACTGCGCTCTACTCCAACCGTGGTGCCTGGCGGTGGCGCTGGATAGCCCTCGGTGGACGGCTCGACACTCCTCTGCAGCCTGGTGGACGGCGAAGGCTCCTCCCCATCAAGGCGGACGACAGCAGGCTCCGGCCCACAGTGAACGGCGGCGACTCCTCCCCTCCCTCACGAATGGCAGCCGCCATTCCAGCACCCAGGTGGCCAGCAGCGAGCTCGTCCGTCCCCCCGACAACTCACTCCAGCACACCGCCTCAAGCGTCCATGGCGACGGAACCTGCTCACCATGCTCGATGGCACCGCGGATTCCCCACAGCGGCAAGGGCTCTTTGACAGCGTGTTCCTCCTCCTTCCCGGGTTTCGGCACCAGTATTAAGAGGTTAGAAATTATGGGAAGAAGGAGGCGGGAACCCGCGAACATTCAACAAACTTTAATATCAAAAATAAAACAAATACAATATAAAAGTAAAAGACAGCAGCCCCTCACAGACGACTGCTGTCACATATAACAAAACAAATACAACACAAGTCCTGAACTGTCAAGTCACCTTCATTTATATAGGGCTTTTAACAATATAGATTGTTTCAAAGCAGCTTTACAGTGATAATAGGAAATTAAAGTAATAGAGTTTGTTTTGGCTTTAAAGCAGCTCTAGAATAAATGTATTGTCTAGCTAAAGTTAGTTTTGATTATTTCACTTTCATCGCAACGATCAGTAGTTATTAACTTAGGGGCCGCCAACACAACACCGTTCTAACAGAAAACCCTTAATGCGATCTGGCCGCTCATTTGCACAAAACAGTGCCTGGTGGCTCAAGAACGCAAACCATTAATTGGGTTCCATGGTACAAGCCTTGAAAAATGTATAATACAGAATTTTTTATCACTTCCGCGTAGCCACGTGAACTGGAAGTATCCTGACAATGTTTTATCTGTACAGAGGTAAAGGGAAGTGAAGGAGGCCTTCACAGGGGAGAGACTAGGCGCAGGTCCTTCATCAGATCCAGATACGGCCTGGATCCGGCGGACTGCGGTAAACCTCAGGATAAACAGAGAGACTAATATTAGCGTAGACGCCATCCTTCTTATGATGTATCAAGCACATCAGAATTCATGGGAAATGTTCCCGTTTCCGGCTGACCTAATCTATGCAGCCTTACATTGAATTATAGAAGTCTATAATGTGTTATGTGTTGCTAGGTCAAAGAGATAGTCTTTTTTTTGTCTAAATTTGAACTGACAGAGTGTGTCTGCTTCCCGGATAATGTTAGGAAGACTGTTTCAAAGTTTTAGTGCTAAATAGGAAAATAATCTACCGCCAGCAGTCGATTTTGATATTCTAGGTATTATCAACTTGCCCAAATTTTGAGATCGCAATAGACATGATGGACTATAATGCGTTAAGAGCTTGCTTAAGTACTGGTGAGCTAAACAATTTAGTGCTTTGTAAGTAATCAGTAATATATTAAAATTTATAAGATGTTTAATAGGGAGCCAATGCAGTGTTGACAGAACCGGGCTAATATGGTCAAACTTACTGGATCTAGTAAGAACTCTAGCTGCCCGGTTTTGGACCAGCTGTAGTTTGTTTATTAAGCGTGCAGGGCAACCACCCATAATAGCATTACAATAATCTAGCCTTGATGTCATGAACGCATGAACTAACTGTTCCGCATTTGTCATTGAGATCATATGACCTAATTTAAATATATTTTTAAGATGGAAAAATTAAGTTTTACAGATATTAGACATGTGACTTTCAAATGAAAGATTGGTATCAAACAGCACACCCAGGTTCCTAACCGACTGCAAAGACTTGACAGAGCAGCTAATCAAGTGTTAGATAGTATTCTAGGTTAATACGTGACAAAGTTTTTTGTCCAGCAATTAGAATCACTGTTTTTTTCAGAATTAAGTAGGAAATTACTAGTCCATCCAGTTTTTGTATCAGCTATGCATTCCATTACTTTTGTGAATTGGTAAGATTCATCAGGTCGTGAAGAAATATAGAGCTGAGTATCATCAGCATAACAGTGAAAACTAATGCCATGCTTCCTAATGATATCTCCTAAGGGTAGCATGTACAGAGTGAACAGTAACGGTCCTAGTACTGAACCTTGTGGTACGCCATACTGAATTTTTGACCGATAAGACATGTCTTAATTTACTGCTACAAACGGTCAGATAAGTATGATTTAAACCATACTAATGCAATTCCACTAATGCCAACATAATTTTCAAGTCTTTTTAAAAGAATGTTGTGGTCAATGGTCTCAAATGCAGCACTGAGATCGAGTAACACTAATAGAAAGATACAACCACGATCGGATGATAAGAGCAAATAATTTGTGGCTTTAATGAGAGCTGTCTCAGTACTATGGTACGGTCTAAATCCTGACTGGAATGTTGTCGATTTAGATGATTTAACGAATTCTTCCTCTCCTATAGCAATGAATGAATACAATTTTTCCTCAGGGAGACTACAATGGACTGCCTGTTGCGATACTATATTAGACAGTTGCATAGTTATAATTTCTCCCTGATATTATCAATCTTGTAAGTAAAGAAGTCCATAAAGTCATTACTGCTGTGCTGCTTGGTAACGTCTGGGGTTGAAGCTTTATTTTTCGTTAATTTAGCCACTGTTTCAAATAAATGCCTAGGGGTTTGTTTATTTTCTTCTTATAGGGTTGAAAAATAAGCAGATCTAGCAGATTTTAAGGCCTCTCTGTACGCAATCGTGCTCTCTTTCCATGAAATACAAAAACACGATTAATAAAGCAATTTTTAGTAGCAGAAGTGATAGGTCTAATATATTTGTAACACAGAGTCGACTTTGCAGCCTTGGGTAAATGAAGTATACACAAGACTAGATAATGATCTGAGATGTCATCACTCTGCTGTACAATTTCAATGCCATCAACATTGATGATGTCCACATGGGAACAGGAGGAAGTGTCCAAGGGTGAGTCGGCCGAGAGGAAGGAGCCAGGGAAGAGATGAAGGAGGGCAGAGCCAGGGAGTGACCCAGACAGAACCAAGACCCACTGCATAACCGTTGCAGGGAGGAGCCGGGAAGAACCTGGAGCCTGAACAACTAAGGTGAAGCCAGGAAAGGTGGAGTCCTAGGTCGAGCCAAAGAGCCAAAGACACAGGTTGACACTGCTGGTCTGGAGGACCAAGGCGAAGTCAACAGCTTGCGGACCCGAGATGGAGGAGGGGCTAGGAAGACCATGTAGAGCTGGAGCAACCCAGGACAAGGGTGGAGCTGGAGGGAAGGCGGAGCACGATGGAGCCAAAGGGGTGGAGGCCTGTGGAATAGGCAGAGGTCTGGAAATCTGTTGAAAAACCAAGATGATGTCTGCCCAGTGCAGAGCAGGAAGGACGAGTGAGCCTGGCAGAACCGGTGGGATGACGGTCCACATGAGACAATGGATTGTGGAGCCAATGAGTCAACAGGTCGAGGTGGAGTCATATTTCATACAAGAAAAAGGTCCACAGGAGCAAAACAATGCAACCGATAAACACTAAAACAAAGACAATACTGGACTCAAAATACACAGAAAGCTTAAATAAACAGAAGATAATGAGGAAGGGCAGATGAAAACGGGTAAATTGGACACCAACCATGAATACAAACATAAACCTCACAATATTGTAATAAGAACTACTCACATATTTAAGCAAGCTAAGAAAAAACACCACTATATTGTGGAGGAATGGTCGACTCGCAGTGCCTACAACCCCTTTAGTTTTTAATAACATTCATAACACAACACAGCCTTCAAACACTTTATTGATTTTATAAAAAATATTTCAATTAGTATAGCTCTTTTTTCTATTAAAACGTTATTTTACTAATTCATTAGGTGGCATCCTTCCGCTAGAAAATATAGTCCTTGACTAGATGGTTATGTTAAATCTACAGTAAATCTGTTACTGTATTGTGGATTTGGCTGGAATGCTGTTTTAATCAGACGCCAGGACTGCAACCTTCTGTTTTAGAAAGACATATAATCAGTAAATGTTTTGCTCCACCAATTTGCTTGCACAGTATGAAGTTGGTTTTAGGTGGCAACAATTCTCATTTCAGATTGCAGGTTCTTTTTTGCAATTAAATAGAACCATCACAAGAAACTTGTTTCATCAAATTAAAATTTTCTCGGCTCATTTGCAGACACACGAAGCAGTGAGAAAATTTGCACAAGCTATCCCTCATATTGCTCGTCACTCACTATTTGTCAGCCATTTGTAAGTCACACTTTGGTTTCAAAGGGGCCAGGCTTTTGCCGGGAGAGGCAAACCCACAAAGGGTGGAATCTTCTGGAGAAACCCTATGATTATATCCATCTCAATGGTTCTGTGAGACTACAGAGATGTTTAGAAAGATGGATCCAGCAAATCATGGTTATTAGAAAGAGGAGAGGCATCTTAAAATGATTAGGGGCAAAAATATCATGTTTTTTGCTTCTTATGCCTTTGCTCTTCACCGGCAGACCCTGATGCCACATGCAATACATTATTATTCTAAACCAAAACAGAACACAGTTTTTTATTTTTTTATTTGAATATTTGCTAAAGTCAAGGCTAGGGAAGCTTGGATAAACCCACCCAAAGCAGATGATCCTGGTACAGTTATTTATGACTGCACATTTCAACAGTAAGGTTTCTTTGATGATCTTACTCTAAAGCTTGTTTTTCACTCTTCTCGGCTGACTTGAAATGCCTTCATCCTGTCTGACATTACAGTCAGCTCTATGTGGTCAAGTTGTTAGCCTGATGCTGTCATGACTGCAGATGAGGGTCGTTCTGAACACTGCACTGCTTTTTGTACATTTCATAATGTTAAAGTTTTGAAAAGTGTATGAATTGGTAAATAAATAAATATAATAAATCCAGAGATAATAAATCTAGATTTATTAGAGATAATTAATTCTATAAAATAAAACAAATAAATGTATGTTCGGCTACCTGGCTTTCCAGTGTAACCAAGTTTGCCAAATGTGCTTCAGCTCATTGGGATCCCAATATCTGTGCAAATTAAAATGTTTAAATGACCTTATTCTAAAGAGAGCTGGCCTGGATCCTTAACCTATAATCCCCATCACAATAAATATCCTGGACTTTTAAGAGATAAGGAAGAGAGAGGTTTGTGAGCTGCTTCCAAAGTACACATTGTCATGTCTAATCCATCTTAGTTGAATTCATAAGTGCTGCTACTGTGAGCTGCCACAAAGACTCCCTCTTTTTAGAGTGTTTAAATTTGGGCCCCCCTCCCAATGCCATATTTCTTTGTAGTTCATTACTGAAGAAACTGAACAGAAAGGCATAATGAACAGTGTCTAATGCCATGCTTTGTGTTTGCCTGTTTTTCCTGGTCTCCTTGTTAAAACTGACTAGCAACACCCATCTAATATATGGTTCACACTTTATTTTTTAAGGTGTCCTTGTTACACAATAACTATATTTAAGTACTGAATAATATTTAAGTCACCATGAAATAAAAATTGGTGAGTTTTGCCGTTCATTTAATTCTACCCCACCTTAAAATAACATTAAAACTGAGCATGTATTTCTAGCAGGTAAAATGCCGTAAATACATGACATCCGATCAAATTACCTCATATTTTGTGGTCAAAACTTTCTGGATTCATACAAACAGCGTGTATGGTATGATAGGTTGCGTGCAGATTATGCTGCCTTGGCAAATAGGATTAGCTAACTCTAACCCTAACCCTAAGCACTTACTAGCACAAAGAACAAATATAGACACAGACTGTGCATAGAGATCGATTTAAGATTAAAACTCTCTTCGATACAAAAACATACCCTGTGTGATTTCTTGGTGAACGAAGCTGCGGCTTTGAACAAATCATGAGAGTCAATGATTCAATGATTCATTCATAATTACAGCCACTTGCTTCGTTACTGAATGAATGAACGAACGCCATGCTACGTCCTGGTCGATAGTCACAGTTCAGCACACGTAGCACGGCGTTCGTGGTTCAACTAGTCGAGACTGTTTTCCAAAGATGGCTCCTGCTTGTATACCCAAAGTGTACTGTCTTTATAAAGTATCTTCTTATTAAACTGTCTGTACACTTACAAAGTTCTTAATGCTTTGGTTTGCAGGTAGATACCCTAATTATGCTACCGTGTTAGTGTGGGGCTATTTTGAGCCTCGTTAGTTGTGTTAACTAGCGATTTTTATTTTTACTTATTCGATGCCCCATACACTAGCGTTATAAGCTAATCTGTGGTTAAACTAAAACGTCTCGGTTACTAATGTAACCCTCGTTCCCTGAAGGAGGGAACGGGAGACGTGACGTCGATGTGCTGACGTAATGGGATCACTTCAGGGAGCCCTATCAACTTTGAGTTTCTACAGAACAAGCCAATGAACGTTGGCATGCGTGAAAAGCATCACGCGCCCCGCAGCGCGGGTATAAACAGGAAGCGGGCGCACGCACTCATTGTTTTTCGGTGAGGAGCCGAGATTGAGACTGCCACAGCAGGTCCTCTCTCAGAGGAATGGGCCAAGGAGGGGCTGTCGCGAGGAGCACTAGTTCCGGGGACCAGGTCTGGTTGGGCCAATACGGCGCAACTAACAAGACCTGCTCCTCGTCCTCCCTGACCTTGCACAAGGTCTGTTCAAGAAGGCTCACTGGGGGAAACGCATACTTGCGTAGGCCCGGGGGCCAGCTGTGTGCCAGAGCAGCCGTGCCGAGGGTCCCCTCGGTCAGGGACTAGAACAACTGGCAGTGAGACGTGTCCGGGGCGGCAAACAGATCTACCTGTGCGGTCCTGAAGCACCTGAAAATAAGCTGGACCACCGGGGGATGGAGTCGCCATTCTCGCGGTAGCACCCGCTGCCGTGAGAACTCATCGGCTGCATGGTTGAGCAGGCCCGGAATATAAATGGCACGAAGCGACCTCAGATGGTTCTGACTCCAAAGGGGGAGATGGCGGGCGAGTTGTGACATGCAGCGGGAACGTAGACCACCTTGACGGTTGATGTACACAATGGTGGCAGTGCTGTCTGTACGGACCAGTACATGCTTGCCTAGTAGCGGCATTTTGAAGCGGCCCAGCGCAAGATGTACTGCTAACAACTCGAGGCAGTTGATGTGCCAATGCAGTTGAGGCCCCGTCCACAGACCTGAAGCTGCATACCCGTTGAACGTGGCCCCCCAGCCGGTGGCAGAGGCATCCGTGGTGACCACAGAGTGCCTGGAGACTAGTTCTAGGGGAACACCTGCCCGTAGGAACATAGGGTCGACCTCAAGATGAGAGTTTGGCGACAATGCGGAGCCACGTCTTGAAATCCGACATGAGCCGCTCTGCCACGCCCATCTCGGGACTCGATCGAGGAGTCAGTGTTGGAGCGGCCTCATATGAAAGCAATCCGAGTGGCGTTACCACGGCTGCAGATGCCATATGCCCCGGGAGCCTCTGAAACAGTTTCAGTGGTGCCGCTGTTCTGCGTTTGAGCGTGCTCTCACAGTTCAATACTGAATGGACGCGAATGGACCTCGGTGAGGCGCGCTGTCATGTTGATCGAGTCCAACTCCATGCGCGCTGTACTTAGATATGCCCGTCCCTCGAACACAAAGCGAAGAAACGGTCTGTGTCGAGGGAGAATCGAGATATGAAAGTACGCTTCCTTCAGGTCGATCGCTGCAAACCAATCTTGGGGACGGATGCATTTGAAAATGCGTTTCTGCGTAAGCATCTTGAATGGCAGCCTGTGAAGGGACCGGTTCAGGACACGCAGGTCCAAGATTGGCCGTAACCCACCACCTTTACTTGGGTACAATGAAGTACGGGCTGTAGAAGCCGGTCTTCATATCGGCTGGAGGGACCGGCTTGATTGCATCCTTCGCCAGTAGGAGCACAGGGGCACTGTCCGCCAGAACACCGGTGAACAGAATGCTCTTGAACACAGGGGGACGCCGGGCGAAATGAATCGCATAGCCGAGTCTGACAGTACGGATGAGCCAACGAGACGGGCTGGGAAGCACTAGCCAGGCTCCCAGACACCGCGCAAGCGGGAACAACAGCACCACAGACGTACCCGGGGTGGGGCAGCGCGGTGGAATGCAGGGACCCGACTCGTATGGCATAGCGGCCCGGAGTGGGGTCTTAGGGGCTTGTAGTTTCGTACCTCCTTGTACCTTGTACCTCTTTTCCATCGCAGGCTGTGGAGCTTCCAGTAGCGATCACTGGGCTTTCTCAGGGGGGTCCCAGTATCTCTTTCGGGGCTCCAGCGGAAGATCGGATGTCGATTGCCGCATTGGAGGGCGGGTTTGAGTCATCTGGAGATGACTGGCTACATTGCCCCCTTCAGGGAGAGTAGTGTTGTCCGAGTGAGATCCAGAACTGATGGCCATGCTTGTTCAGAGAGTGTCAGCTCGAGTGGAACCCTCCACCAAGTCCCGAACCTTCACGGCTGGATGATTGGTATCTCTGGGCTGGCCGTGCTGAACAGAACCGTCCTGCTCCAGCCTTTCTTCCCGGAAATGCATGATGAGGTAACAAAGATGTGGAAGGCACCTTTTACTTCCCGAAGTCATCCTTCTGCCTCCTCTGCTCTCACTACCCTCAATGGGGGGAGGGCAAAGGGTACGTGGGCATCCCACAGGTAGAGTGTACAGTTATGGTGCAGTTTTTACTGCAAAGTGCTACCACCTGGCGGGGTTGTCCGTGCCACCCGTCCAAGGCCTGTAAGCTTGCGGCCAAGGCTTAAAGTGCCATTTCCGCCTAGCATGCCAAGGCCCACTAACAAGGCTCAAAATAGCCCCACACTAACACGGTAGCATAATTACACTTACACAGTTCTAAATCCTTCGGTTTGCAGGTAGAGACCCTAATTATGCCACCGTGTTAGTATGGGGCTATTTTGAGCCTTGTTAGTGGTATTAACTAGCTATAAACTAAAACTAACTATAAAACTGGACCAGAGATTGGTCGACTTGGGACCCATGTGTTATTTAGCCCTAGGTTCATTTTTGGCCGGAATTGTCCTTTAAGTGCAATTTTAAGTATATTTATGAGAAGTACATGAAATATATTTATGAGGACATAAAAAGTAGACTGAAAGTATACTTTCTTATTTTTAGTTTAAAAGAAGTTATACAAATTTGATTGTAAATATAAAATATATGTAAATTATGTAAAAATAAAAACGCTTAGCCACTGAGCGCGTTGCGTTCATATTCTGGGCTCATCTACTCACCTGTAGAATGCATCATCAATAAGAAGTATAATAAATTTGATCATTTAATATGACTGTTTTAGTACATTTTAGGCACTAAAATGAAATGTTTTTCATTTTTAACATTTTAGAATGTCCCGCAATTTAAATATTGCAGCAGGTACTGTATATGTATAACTATTATTTTGATAAACTTATTTTAATAGATTGTCTTTTTTTGTCTTTTATATTCATTCATTTAACAGACACTTTTATCCAAAACGACTTATAATTGAGGAATACAACAAGCGGTTCTTCTTTACGTGGCAATACAAAGTTTTAGCCAACCGTACATGCTATAATAGGGAGAGATTAAGAAATAGTGAGAGCATAGATGAAGGAATAGTGAAATAGAATTATTTAAATCTAAATATTCGTGGGTTGATACAGATGGAAAATTGACAGGCCTGTGATGCAGTTCTAAAATGTTTTGCCCTCAAGTCTCTGCACCAGTCACTTTACTGAAAACTATTAATTGCACCTCTCCACCTCTAATTTCAGTCTGTCAGATCCAACTGAGAACACTACCTTTTTAAGAACAACAACCCTTTTGAAAACTCAACCATACCATTTTAAATTGTATGCTTTAAGTTGCATGTAATTATGCATCATTTACTGTTATTACTATAGCAAGTATATAATGTGTAACAAAGACAATGTAAAAAAGTGTTACCAAAAGTTACATCAATTACCTAAATAAACTGTAAAAATAGTATTTTTTTAATAAAAATATTACAAACAAAAGTTTAAGAAATATATTTCACTTTTAAGAAAACATTTTTTTGAATATTATAAAGAAAACAAGCTCATTAATCACAATATTAATTCAGCAGCCTATTAGCAACGAAGGTACCTTTTATCTAAATATATAAAAATTATAATTGTATTATTGCCATTTCCTGGCACCTGGAGAGACTCGAGAGAAAGAACATCTCTACCTCTGAGCATTACCCATGAGTCCCCAGGGACAAACAAGGTCAAAAAGTGCCAAGCTGAAATATATGAACAAGGTTTCCAATAAAACTAGCAAACTCTGACCGGAATGCACAGTTGAAAAATGAAAACCAGGTCACCTCCTGGTATCATGTTCAAAATGATGAAAATGAGTACCAGATCAAGTGGTGGCTGCAAGTAGTTGGCCATCTCATGACTGTAAGATATAGAGGCGATCAGCTAAATTTAGAAAATGCCGCACCTTATTAGTGTGCAGGAAGTTTGTGTGCAGAAAGAACAGTGAGAGGGAGTTTTAGAGGGGTTCCATATGCATCAGTCCCATTGGTCACTGAAGCATAAGCCAGTTGCAAAACCTCAAAAATGGATAGACTTTCAGAGAACACTATACTGAAGCCTTAGTTGTTTCATTTTTCTTTTTCTTTATTTAATACAACATGTCATATGAAGCCCTCGGCTTTAATTTGTGTAGACGGTGTATCCGTTGTCCCGTTCAAGGAAATGTGATTTGAGTAAAGGTGAACTGTTTAAGTGGTCATGCATTTACCATGAAATATGCACTTATTAAGGATGAAAGATTAGGTTTCACTTTTGCCACAAATGCTTAATGTGGAGTCCAAACTACAAACATTCAGGCAGACTTTCCTCTTAGAGGCTCTAATGTGATGTATTGTTTTTGAGTAAAGCAAATTCAGGACTGTCAGTCAGAAAGAATTAAAATATGATTTTTAGATCTCAAGTCGCACAAATGATAATCTGATGATTCTTTAAGATTGTTGTAATCCGCAAACAGAAAATTACTACCTTATTGAGGACCATATTTTCTTAGAAACACTTTTATGCTATTCATATTGAAGAAATTGTTGGATTTGATAACAGTAAATAATGTGAATCAGCGCATGCACAAATAGTCATCCATTTGTACTCTACAATTGTAATGTATTTGATATTTCTCTCTTAAATAACTCACTTTCATTTGATGCATAATAATTAAAGTAACATCCGAGAACAAAAAAAAAACTACTTTAGAATAAAAAGAGTGGCTGCATCAAATTCTTAACTTAATTATTGACTTAATTGTAACTTTTCAGCATGCAATTTAAAGATTCTCTCTCTCTCTCTCTCTCTCTCTCTCTCTCTCTCTCTCTCTCTCTCTCTCTCTCTCTCTCTCTCTCTCTATATATATATATTTTGTCAACATATTCTGTTTTGCTGGAGAACACCACTCGTAAATGCTTTATTGTATGAATAATTAAGCATATTTTATATGGCTTTTTTATGTAAAAGTTTAAAATTACACATAAGTGTTTTCAGTCAAATGTGGATCTCTCTTCGTAGCAGGCTAATTTGAATTTATATTATATTTCTGTTTTTGTTTAGCTGAGAATGGCATCTCAGGGCTAGTTCAGAGGTCTTCTGCTGAATGAGTGTGTGGGTTTTGCAGATCCTGTCTGTGCTCACAATTTGTTTGACTCGCAGAAATGCAGAAGCAGTGTGTCATCATCAGGCTGATGGGAATGCTTACCTGTCACGAGATGATTGAGAATGCTGAACAGGGTTGCCTCTGCACGGTTCATTGCCGGAGTACTTAGATATGTCCCATCAACAGAGCACAGGCCTGGTCCTGCTCCTTTTCTCCTTTTTGCGTTCTCTCTTTCACCTGTAAGATTCCAGTAAAACCCATTCATTGCCTATTTCTGTTTTAGATGGTTGACTCAACTTTTTTTCTGCTACTTTTTGCTATGAAAATGCACAAGGCACACAAATTTCCTGATTGAATGGCTATGCATATGCAAGTATGCGCAACCAACTTGAATTGAGTCAAGGGGTCATAGTAGGGTTGTGTTCATTTTTGCATGTGCATGTGTTTCTTACAGGAAGGGAAAGTGCCCCGTAGCCAGGCGCTAAAAGAACAATCTGATTTCCCTCCAGTGACATCATTAGCCAAACAGGTTTTCACGGCTATCAGCCAGCAGAACAGTTGGGTGTTTGAACTGCGGACTTGAAAGAGTCTAAACAGCACGTTCTCATTTCAGGTAACTTAACCTAGACCATCGGTTAGGGCTCTGCTACAGGCCCCGCAAATACCTGTTGTAAGAGCTCTGTTACGGTCTGTTTGTCATTAAGTAGTCCATGAATGCCCTCTGGGTAAATGCATGTACTTCCTTCACACTTTTTTTCATAGTTCATAATCTGACATAGATTATGCGCTAAATAGTTTTTGAAAGCTTTTCCAAATCACCCCCTACAAGGTTAGCTGGAGTTCCAATAATAAGACTTGGTTTGTGGCCTATTCCTTTGAAGGACACGTAACTGGGGATCCATTGTCTGTTGTAATTTTTATACATTTGTGTATTTATGTGATATTTATCATAAGCTTCAAAGCTTTTTATTGTTTTGTAAATGACCATTGTAATTCAAGTGGTTTAAGTATAAACAAACAGCAGCTTTAAATAACTCAATTACACAATTTAGTGCATAGCAATATTAAAACAATGTGTCCCACATGTTTGCACTAGAGAAAACTATACAAGTAACTGGCCAGTTCATGTAAAAACAGTAAAAATACCTCTGAAGCTCTCTGTAATGGCAAATCCCAAAGTCGGAGCCTGTGATCTTCAACCTTTGAAAGAATAAACTGTCCACTTCATTGTCAAATCAGATGGAATATCCTGTTGTTTCAGTCCAAGGGCTGTGCTGACCAAATGATACTTGGTGATACACTACTTTCTCCCTTGTCTTCTTTATAATTGTTATTTCTTCTTAGTTTATGCCTTAATTATCAATTACACCCTTGATTTTCACCTAATATTCATTTTATCTTATCAATTAACCAGATCAATTTTTTTCTTTTCTACTTCATCATGTTTTGGTATTAGTTAGTTAATTTTTGTGGAAAAAGTGGAGTCGTGTAAGAGGAGGATGGCGTTCCACGTGGATACGTCATCCGTTTCTCTGCAAAATGGCTTGAGGTGTATGTCGGAGGACGGAGTGACGGTGGAGGATGTTGTAGTTGCGGTAGGAGAGAAGGTAGGCCATGATAATATTTCCTCTGATACCAGAATGAATAGAGCCATAGTCGTTTTTTTGAAACAACAACTTGTTAATCAAGTGATTGAAAGTGGACTTATCATTAAAGATGAATTGGTGTAAGTTACACCGCTGCATAATGCATCTAGTAAAATAGTGATTTCGAACGTGCCGACCGTTCATCTCAGATCATACGATCTGGTGATTCTAAAAACATGTAAACCCGTCTCCTAAAAGATTTGACATGCTTCAAGGCCGGGTTCTTACACCCCAAAGAAATCGCTCTGAACGGACTCGCAATCTTGCGAATTCGCTCTAAAACGTCATCAGAGATGAACGGTCGGCATATGAGGCCTGTGCTCCTTATATGTCTGCTCTTTCTTCCAGCATTTTTTATGGAGGTATTGAGGGTTGGCTCACTTAACATTAATGGTATCAGGAGTCAAGACGGGATTCAGTTGCAGGCTCAAACAAAAGTTACATCTTTATAGGAGTAGCCTGAGCATTAGCTTCTATCACTGGGCCGATATTTTCTTGTCCACGCTTATGCGGACACATCTGCCGTTTATGGTCGACATCACTGCACTCAAAACAATGGAAACTTCCGGTAGTTGCATAAATCATATATGCTTCCCCTTCATGTTGTATACAAAAGGAAGTGTTAAGTGTATCACTTGTTTTGAATGCAGTGATGTCGACCATAAACGGCAGATGTGTGGACAGGAAAACATCGGCCCAGTGATTGGGCTTATCTCCTGAGTAAAAAAAAGAAGCGGTTCCTTCTAAAAAAGCACTTAACTACAGTTAGAAAGTACCGAAAAATAAAGAAAAAGAGAACATCAAAAGTACTATTGTAATTTATATTTTCCTACATCACATGGTGTCTTTTTCTTTATTTCTGCTCTTTTCTGCCTGTCTGCTCTTTCTTACAGTATTTTATATGGAGGTATTGAGGGTTGGCTCACTTAACATTAATGGTATCAGGAGTCAAGACGGGATTCAGTTGCAGGCTCAAACAAAAGTTTATTTACTGAGAAACAGGCCAAAAATAATAAAAGAAAAACTAAAAGCAAAACTAAACAGACGAGCAATCCAGTAGAAAGCAAAAGGCAAACTGAAAGAAAGAACGATGGAAATCTGACTCCTTATTTGGCAAAGCAGAGGGAGAACAGCAGGGCTCCAGGCAGAGGGTGAGGGGCAGCAGAGAAATCGCACGCTCATGAGGGCAAACGACTGGAGCGGGAAGACGGGAGAGCTGAAACCCGGCCGGCAGCAGAGAGAAGGCCTGGGGAGATTGACAGAAGATGCACAAAAGAAAAAACAAGCAGGGACAATAAACAGCACTGGTGCCTCAAAACAGGACTGAACAAGACACGATTAAAGAATTGGCTGGGTTGAAGCGTAGCGGAAAGAGAAGACAACGATCTGGCACAAGACAGATGACACGGGGAGAATAAATAGGGAGATAAACAAGGAAGGTAATCAATAACAGATGTGGGAGCTGATCAGTGATGATGAATGAGAGGCTGGTAATTAGTAACAGGTGCGGGAACAGAGCAGTGACGAACAAGAGGGTGGAAAACCAAATAAACCGCAATGACAGCGGAGCACACGGCGAACAGTCAAAACAAAGTCATGTGCTCCGAGACCACAACCCACGCAGACAACGCACATAAAGAAAACAGGCAAATCAGACCGGAGAAATGACAGTACCCCCAACCTCGCCGACGGAAGTCCTCGATCAGGATGTCCCGAGCTGCAACCCAACTCCTCTCCTCTGGGCCATATCCCTCCCAGTCCACGAGGTACTGGAAACCCCTGCCACGGCGTCTGACATCTAGCAACCTCCTGACAGTGAACACAGAAGAGCCATCCACTAGAATAAGGGGAGGTAGGGCAGGATTAGAGACAACAGGGTTAAGGGGAGAGTGAAACACAGGTTTGACCCTGGAAACATGAAAAAAAGGGTAAACCCGACCAAGAGTAGGAAGAAGCTTGAGACGAACCACTACTGGACTCAGGACTTTAGTGATGCAGTATGGACCAATGAACCTGGGAGCCAACTTACGGGAGGGCACCCTGAGAGTCAGGTCCTTGGTGGATAACCATACCTTCTGACCATACACATATACAAGGGGAATGAGTCCTAAGGCGATCGGCTGCTGCTTTGGTTCGTCTAGAGGTCTGGGCCAGGATCTTCTTAGCCTTCCTCCAGGTGTGACGACAGCGCTGGAGAAGGCTAAGGCATATGGGACCGCAGCATCGGGTTCCAGTGAGGGAAACAGAGGAGGTTGATAACCAACAGAACATTAAAATGGTGATAAACCCGTAGAAGCTACCGGCAGGGAATTATGGGCATATTCCACCCACGTCAACGGTTGACACCAGTAACTAGGATTCTGGGAGACCAAGCAGTGGAGTGCTCTTTCGAGATCCTGGTTGGCTCTCTCACACTGCCCATTGGTCTGCTGAGGACAGACTCGTAGAGGCCCCAATCGCAGCAGAACTCCTTCCAAAACCTTGAAACAAATTGGAGTCCCCTGTCAGAGACCACATCAACCGGAAGGCCATGAATCTGGAAGACGTGGTCTACCACCACCTGAGCTGTTTCCTTGGCTGAGGGAAGCTTGGGCAAAGGAATGAAATGGGCCACCTTAGAGAAGCGGTCCACCACCGTCAGGATCACGGTGTTGCCTCTCGAGGGTGGAAGGCCAGTGACGAAATCAAGGCCCAAATGTAACCAGGGATGAGAGGGAATGGGTAGGGGAGCAGACCAACGGGTGGGCGGTTCAAAGTCATGTTCTGGGCACAAGTAGAGCAAGCCAACACAAACTGCCTGACGTCCGGGCCAATGGAGGGCCACCAAAACGGTTGGCGGATGGCAGCCAACGTTCTGCGAATTATTGGGTGACAGGTTAGCCTGGATGAGTGGCCCCACTGTAGGACTTCAGGACACAGTCCGGTTGGCGGATGGCAGCCAACGTTCTGCGAATTCTTGGGTGACAGGTAAGCCTGGATGAGTGGCCCCACTGTAGGACTTCAGGACACAGTCCCGCTGGCACAAAAAGTCGACCGCCAGGACACTCCTTCGGCACTTCACACTGACGGCCCGCCATCTCCACTTGCCACTCGATGCCCCAGGAAATGGACCCCATCACCACTCCTCTGGGGAGGATAGTCTCTGTCGGTGTCTCACCCCCGGGGGCCCCGAACAGCCAAGAGAGGGCATCGGGTTTGACATTTTTAGATCCTGGCTGGTACGAGTCCCAGCGGGCCAGGCGAGTATTTAACCTCTTAGCAGAGCGAATATATTTGAGGTTCTTATGCTCAGTCCATACCAAAAAGGGTTATGCCGACCCCTCCAACCAGTGGTGCCACTCCTCCAAAGCCAACCTGACTGCCAACAGTTCCCGGTTACCAATGTCGTAGTTACGCTCTGCTGGGCTCAGTCGATGTGAGAAGTAGGCACAAAGGTTTACCTTCCCATCCTTAGAGGACCGCTGAGACAAGACTGCGCCTACCCGGACATCAGAAGCATCCACCTCGGCAATAAACTGTCGTTCAGGATCTGGAATGGAGAGAACAGGGACAGAGATGAAACGGGACTTCAATTCATCAAAGGGCCTCTGAGCCTGATGATTCCAGCTGAACGGTACCTTGGTGGAGGTAAGAGCTGATAAAGGAGCAGCAATCTGGCTAAATTTGGACTGGCCAGCAATCTGGACTTTCTCACTGACTGTGGTCAGTGTTTGCAGTGTTCTCGATTGCTGTTCAATTGCTGTTCCTGATCGATTGCTCCTGTCTGCCTAGCTGCCTGCTGTGTTTTGTTTGCTTCGAGGCTGTAAGCTCCGTCTAAGCCTCGTATTAGCTTTGTATTTCTTTCTGTTTTGAACCATCATTTACTACCATTTCTAGTTGTTTATACTACTAAATACAGCTTAGACAACATCTCAGATTAACCTGACATCGCTAGCTTCCGTTATTGTTAGAACAACACGCTAGTAACTCGCTAGCCTGTTAACGCGCCAACCGTGCGCTCAGTTATTTATTTATTTTTCTCTCGCGCGCCCGCGCCTCTGAGTTCAGAAAAAGCCCAGGTGAGTAAGAATCAGTCAACAAACACGGTGAGTACTGTCTTGTCCTGTTATTGTCACCTGCACTTCATGTTACATGTTTAGCATAGCCTTCCCCGTCGGCAATATAGGGTTTATATGTGATAAATGCAAGGAAACAGTCAGGTTGACAGAGAAGATTTCAGAATTAGAAACACGCATCCAAACTTTAATTGAGGATAGTAAGTGTGCTAGAGCTTTAGATTCTACTTTGGATGCGCCTAGCATAGTGAACTCTTTACATGATTCGGTTCCGGCTGAATTATTGCCTGTGCAGCCAGGCAGATGGGTGACAGTGAGGGATCGCTCGAGTCGCGGATCAAAAAACCACTCTTCCGTTCCGATTACCACAACAAATCGATTTGTCCCACTCAGTGAAACACCCACTGAGAATTCTGTTCATTGTGCCCTGGTAATTGGCGATTGTATTGCACGGAACGTGAAAATAGGGACACCAGCCAACATAGTCACATGTTTGCCGGGAGCCAGAGCGCCTGACATCAAAGCAAATTTAAAAGTGCTGGCTAATGCTAATCGTAAATTCTCTAAGATTGTTATTCACGTCGGCACTAATGATGTTCGACTCCGCCAGTCGGAGATCACCAAAATTAATATTAAAGAGGTGTTTGAACTCGCAAGTACGATGTCAGGCACTGTAATTTGCTCTGGCCCCCTTCCTGTTTGAGGGAGTGATGAGATAGTTAGCAGATTGTCATCACTCAATGGCTGGCTGTCTAAGTGGTGTCCGCAAAATAATATAGAATTCATAGACAATTGGAAAAGTTTTTGGGGCAAACCTGACCTGTTGAAAAGAGATGGTATTCATCCTTCCTGGGATGGTGCTGCTCTTCTATCTAGTAATTTGGCTCATAGTCTTAGAGACAAAACATGACAATCTGGGGCTCAGGTCAGGAAGCAGACAAACTGGCTAAACCGACCATCTGGCGTCACCAAGGTCAGATAAATCCCATCACATAGAGGCTCTTTCACCTAGATATCATCATATAGAGACTGTGTCTGTTCCCCGAATTTGGAAATCCAAAAAACGTCCAAACCGATCTAAGGTTAAAAATGTAATTGATATTCAACAAATAAAACATAGATATAATACAGATGAGCAAACGATGAAGCTTGGGTTGCTGAATATTCGATCCCTTACTTCAAAAGCACTCATAGTTAATGATATGATTTCAGATTATAACCTAGATGGGCTGTGTATGACAGAAACCTGGCTAAAACCAGACGATTACATTACTTTAAATGAGTCCACCCTCCCATGATTACTGTTATAAACATGAACCTCGCCTGAAAGGCAAAGGGGGAGGTGTTGCTGTAATTTATAGTAATATTTTCAAAACCACTAAAAAATCTAGTTTAAAATATATTTATTTTGAAATGTTGGTGCTTAATGTAAAAATATATAATGTAAACGATAAATCAAGTTTGAGAATTCTGCTGGCAACTGTCTACAGGCCACCAGGGCACCATAAAGATTTTATCAAAGAATTTGCTGACTTTATATCAGAATTAGTATTGACTGCAGATAAAGTCCTAATTGTTGGTGATTTTAATATACATGTAGATAATGGAAAAGATGCAATGGGATTGGCATTTAAAGACATTCTAAACTCTATTGGAGTTAGACAACACGTGTCAGGACCTATTCATTGTCGTAATCATACTCTAGATCTAATATTATCACATGGAATCAATGTTGATGCTGTTGAAATTCTGCAGCAGAGCGACGACATCTCAGATCATTATCTAGTCTCATGTAAATTACATTTAGCCAAGGCAGCAAAGCCAACTCCGTGTTACAAGTATGTCAGACCTATCACTTCTGCCACTAAAGATTGCTTTATCAATAATCTTCCTAATCAGTTTCATCGTCTCAGCATCCCAGATAGCTTAGAAGAACTTGATATTGCAACAGAAACTTTTAACTCTCTCCTTTCCAGCACTTTAGATACAGTTGCTCCGTTGCGCTTAAAGAAGATTAAAGAAAATAGTCCAACACCGTGGTACAACGAGCACACCCGGGCCCTTAAGAGAGCAGCCAGAAAAATGGAGCGCAACTGGAAGAAAACAAAACTAGAGGTATTTCGGATTTCATGGAAGGAGAGCTCGATTGCTTACAGAGAGGCTTTAAAAGCTGCTATATCTGCTTATTTTTCAACCCTATTAAAAGAAAATAAACATAATCCAAGGTATTTGTTTGAAAAAGTGGCTACACTAACGAAAAAGAAAGCTTCAAGCCCAGAAGTTTCCAAGAAACACAGCAGTAATGACTTTATGAACTTCTTCACTTATAAGATTGATAATATTAGGGTCAAAATTATAACTATGCAACCGTCTACTACAGCATCACATCAGGGAGTGCATTATAGTCTCCCCGAGGTAAAATTTGATTCATTTGTTGCCATAGTAGAGGAAGAATTTTGCAAACTCGTTAATTCATCTAAATCGACAACATGTATGTTAGACCCTATACCAACTAAACTACTGAAAGAGATGCTTCCAGAAGTCATAGATCCTCTTCTTAACATCATTAATTCATCTTTGTCTCTAGGATACGTACCAAAAACCTTTAAGCTGGCTATGATTAAACCGCTTGTTAAAAAAACGCAACTTGATCCTACAGAATTAGTCAATTACAGGCCGATCTCAAATCTACCTTTTCTGTCAAAGATACTAGAAAAGGCAGTATCCTCACAACGGTGTTCCTTTCTTAAAAGAAATCTGCGAGGATTTCCAGTCAGGATTTAGACCGCACCATATCACTGAGACTGCTCTCATTAAAGTCACAAATGATTTGCTCTTATCATCCGATCGTGGTTGTATCTCTCTATTAGTGTTACTTGATCTTAGTGCTACATTTGACACCATTGACCACAACATTCTCTTAAATAGACTAGAAAACTATGTTGGCATTAGTGGAATTGCACTAGCATGGTTTAAATCATATTTATCTGACCGCTATCAGTTTGTAGCAGTAAATGAAAAGATGTCTTATCGATCACAAGTTCAGTATGGCGTACCACAAGGCTCAGTACTAGGACCGCTGCTGTTCACTCTGTACATGCAACCTTTAGGAGATATCATTAGGAAACATGGAATTAGCTTTCACTGTTATGCTGATGATACTCAGCTCTATATTTCTTCCAAACCTAACGAAACTCACCAATTCACAAAATTATCGGAATGCTTAGTTGATATAAAAAATTGGATGACTAGTAATTTCCTACTACTAAATTCTGAAAAAACAGAGATTCTAATTATTGGACAAAAAACTTCCACACGTAATAACCTAGAATATCGTCTAACACTTGATGGCTGCTCTGTTAAGTCTTCGTCATCAGTTAGGAACCTGGGTGTGCTCTTTGATACCAATCTTTCATTTGAAAGTCACGTGTCTAGTGTCTGTAAAACCGCATTTTTCCATCTTAAAAATATATCTAAATTACGTCATATGCTCTCATTGACAAATGCGGAACAACTAGTTCATGCTTTCATGACATCAAGGCTAGATTATTGTAATGCTCTACTGGGTGGTTGCCCTGCACGCTTAATAAACAAACTACAGCTAGTTCAAAACGCAGCCGCTAGAGTTCTTACCAGAACCAGGAAGTACGACCATATTAGCCCGGTTCTGTCAACACTGCATTGGCTCCCTATTAAACATCGTATACATTTTAAAATATTGCTGATTACTTACAAAGCACTAAATGGTTTAGCTCCCCAGTACTTGAGCGAGCTCTTAACGCATTATAGTCCTTCACGTCTATTGCGATCTCAAAACTCCGGCCAGTTGATAATACCTAGAATATATAAATCTACTGCTGGCGGTAGATCCTTTTCCTATTTAGCACCAAAACTTTGGAACAATCTTCCTAACATTGTCCGGGAAGCAGACACAGTCTGTCAGTTCAAAGCTAGACTAAAAACACATCTCTTTGACATAGCATTCACATAACACTCCTATAGACTTCTATAATTCAATATTAGGCTGCTTAGATTAGGTCAGCCGGAACTGGGAACACTTCCCTCAAATCCTGATGTACTCGTTACATCATAAGAAGAATGGCATCTACGCTAATTTTAGTGTCTTTGTTTATCCCGAGGTTTTCCCGCAGCCTGCTGGATCCAGGCCGTTTCCAGATCTGACGAAGGACTTTCGCCTGGACCTGATGTCAATGCAGTGCTGAAGTGCCAACTAGCCTCTCCCTATGGAGGATCCCTATACCACTCTACAGATAAAGCGTTGTGGAATGTTTCGGTTCGCATACCTACCCAAAGTGATAAGATAAAATAAAAATTCTGCAACAAAATTTATAGACAAGTAGTTTGTTTAGGCATGGTTTGTAAGGAATTACAAACCTGCGCACATATATTCAAACGCACATAACCATAGAATCAATTCTTAATGCGCATGTGAACGCCATCAGCATCTATCACAGGTTCACGTTTAAAGTCTGTTTAGAGAGAACGGTGTCGTCTTAGCGGCCCCTAATTTAATAACAAATGATCATTTAGACGGAAGTGAATCAATCAAAACTAACTTTAGCTGGAAAAAACATTTTTCAAGAGCCACTATAAAACCAAACCAATCTCTGTTACCTTAAATTATATCTTTATCTCTGTACAGCTGCTTTGAAACAATTTACATTGTTAAAAGCGCTATATAAATGAGGATGACTTGACTTGACTAAAGTTCCTGATGAATCAACTATAGAAATTGGCAAACCCCAGGAACCGCTGCAAAGCCTTACGGTTGTCGGGACTGGCCACTCGGCCATGGCCCTTACCTTAATGGGATCAGCCTCCACCCCATCAGCTGAGATAACATACCCCAGGAACGTGATCGACTTGGAGTGAAACTTGCACTTTCTACCTTAATAAAGAGCTGATTCTCCAGCAGCCGTTCTAGGACCTGGCGGACATGCTGAGTGTGTGCCTGCAAAGATGAAGAGAAAATAAGAATATCATCCAGGTACACAAAGACAAATCTATTAATCAGGTCTCTCAACACATCTTTGACCAGAGCCTGGAAGACAGCTGGTGCATTGGTCAGACCAAAAGGTAGGACCAAGTACTCGTAGTGTCCCGTAGCTCTATTGAACGCTGTCTTCCACTCATCCCCCTCATGAATCCGTACCAAGTGATACGCGTTGCGGAGGTCTAACTTAGTGAAGACCTTGGCTCCCTGCTGCAACTCAAAGGCAGACGACATAAGAGGTAGGGTATACCTGTTCTTGATTGTGATGCCGTTAATACCCCTATAATCTATGCAGGGTCGAAGGGAGTCGTCCTTCTTCTTGACAAAGAAGAACCCCGTACCAGCAGGTGATGAAGAGGGACGGATGAGACCGGCATTGAGAGAATCGTGAATGTACTTGTCCTTTTAAAGGACACTTAATGGCAAAGTGTCCTGGCTTCCCACAGTATAAACACAGACCTCGGGTGAGGTGTTGTTGTCTCTCCTGGGGTGTGAGATGAAGACGCCCTAACTGCATGGTCTCAGGGTCAGGTAGAGGAGGCTGAGATGAAGGTAAGGCGGTCTGATGGGAAAAACTCTCCTCCAACCTCCAGGTGGGACGGGGGGCCCGATGCTGGCGTCGACGCACAATCCGATCCTCGACGCGAAGAGCCAATTCCATCAGAGCATCAAGATCACGTGTGCAGTTCGTGGGCAGCGATCTCATCTTGGATCTCATCGTCGAACCCCTCCAGAATCTTGAGCGCAGAGCTCCCTCGTTCCAGTCACAGGTAGCCGCCAGGGTCTGGAATTGAATGGAAAAGAAGGTAACAGATCGGCCGCACTGTGTGAGTCGCCCCAACCGGAAAGCTGCCTCATCTCCCTGGGCAGACCGGTCAAACAGTTTAGTAATTTCAAGGCAAAAATCCTGGAAGTATGAACCCCACACAGCACTTCCCCAGTCACAGGCCCTTCCAGAAAGCAACGTCAAAACATATGCAACCTTGGCCTCCTCTGTAGAATAGCGACTAGGCTGGAGACAAACACCAAGGAGCATTGAGAGAGAAAAGCTCGACAAGAATTAGGGTCACCTTCGTAAAGTGGAGGGTTGTTGGTGTGGGGTTCAGACTCATGGTGAGGATGGGGTGGAGCAGAAAATTTATCTGACCTGGCTGATGCAGCGTTCCGCAGCTCTTCAAAGCGGAGGTTTAGCTCGGTCATCTGAGAAGTCAGAAAATTCAGCTCCCTGGAGGTAGTGGTCAGTTGGGTGGCATGTTGGCCCAAGAGGGCCCCCTGCTGGGCGAGCGCTGTTCTTACTTGCTCTGTGCGTACTAAATCCATCGTGGCCAGATCGCTCTACCAGGAGTCAAGACGGGATTAAGTTGCAGGCTCAAACAAAAGTTTATTGACTGAGAAACAGGCCAAAGATAGTAAAAGAAAAACAAAAAACTAAACAGACGAGCAATCCAGCAGAAAGCAAAAGGCAAACTGATATAGAGAACGCTGGAAGTCCGACTCCTTATATGGCAAAGCAGAGCGCAAAGCTCAGGCAGCAGGAGAACAACAGGGCGCCAGGCAGAGGGGTAGGGGCAGCAAAGAAATCGCACGCTGATGAGGGCAAACGACTAAAGCGGGAAGACAGGATCAGAGAGCTGAAACCCGGCCGGCAGCAGAGAGAAGGCCTGTGGAGATTGACAGAAGAGGCACAAAAGAAACGCATAGCATGTCAAACACATGACAATCTGGGTCTCGGGTCAGGAAGCAGAAATACTGGCAAAACCGACTGTCTGCCAGCTGTCTCACGTCACCAAGGTCAGATAAATCCCATCACATAGATGCTCTTTCACCTAGATATCATCATATAGAGACTGTGTCTGTTCCCCGAATAAGGAAATACAAAAAACTTCCAAACCGCTCTAAGGGTAAAAATGTTATTGATGTTCAACAAATAAAAAACATAAATAATACAAATGAACAAATGATGAAGCTTGGGTTGCTGAATATTCAATACCTTACTTCAAAAGCACTTATTGTTAATGATATGATTACAGACTATAACCTAGATGTGCTGTGTATGACAGAAACCTGGCTAAAACAAAACGATTACATTACTTTAAATGAGTGCACCCTGCAAGATTACTGTTATAAACATGAACCTTGTCTGAAAGGCAAAGGGGAGGTGTTGCTGTAATTTATAGTAATATTTTCAAAATTACTAAGAAGTCTAGTTTAAAATATACTTATTTTGAAGTGTTGGTGCTTAATGTAACAATACATAGTGCAAATGATAAATCAAATTTAAGATTTGAGCTAGCTACTGTATACAGGCCACCAGGGCACCATAAAGATTTTATCAAATAATTTGCTGACTTTATATCAGAGTTAGTACTGGCTGCAGATAAAGTCCTAATTGTTGGTGATTTTAATATACATGTAGATAATGATACAGATGCATTGGGATTGGCATTTAAAGACATTCTTAACTCTATTGGAGTTAGACAACATGTGTCAGGACCTACTCATTGTCGTAATCATACTCTAGATCTAATATTATCACATGGAATCAATGTTGATGCTGTTGAAATTCTGCAGCAGAGCGATGACATCTCAGATCATTATCTAATCTCGTGTAAACTTCATTTAGCCATGGCTGCAAAGCCGACTCCGTGTTACAAATATGTTAGACCTATCACTTCTGCCACTAAAAATTGCTTTATTAATAATCTTCCTGATCAGTTTCAGAATCTCAGCATCCCAGATAGTCAAGTCAAGTCAAGTCACCTTCATTTATATAGCGCTTTTAATAATAATAATAATAATAATAATAATAATAATAATTTGTTACATTTATATAGCGCTTTTTCTGGGACCTCAAAGCGCTTTACATAGAAGGGGGGATCTCCTCAACCACCACCAATGTGCAGCATCCACCTGGATGATGCGACGGCAGCCATATTGCACCAGAACGCCCACCACACACCAGCTTCCTGGTGGAGAGGAGACAGTGATGAAGCCAATCAGTCAATATGGGGATGATTAGGAGGTCATGATGGACAGAGGCCAAGGGGCAAATTTGGCCAGGAACAACTGTTGTACAACAGCTGACTTTCTGAAGAAGAAGACGAAGATGAAGACTGTCATTTCAGTTCTTTTGCGGCTGTGATTAATAGTATTTCTTCAACAGCTGTTGTTTTAACAATATGGACTGTTTCAAAGCAGCTTTACAGTTATAATAGGACATTAAAGTAACAGAGATTGTTTTGGCTTTAAAGCAGCTCTAGAATAAAGTTATTGTCCAGCTAAAGTTAGTTTTGATTGATTCACTTCCGTCGCAACGATCATTACTTATTAACTTAGGGGCTGCTAAAACGACACCGTTCTAACAGAAAATTTTTTAATGCGATCCAGCCGCTCATTTGTATAAAACAGTGCCTGGTGGCTCTGAGAATTTTTTAACGCTTCCGCGTAGCCTCGTGAATCGGAATTATCCTGACAACGTTTTATCAGTACAGAGGTAAAGGGAAGGAGGCCTTCAGAAGTGAGAGACTAGTTGACACTTCAGTACTGCGCTGTCGTTGTGTCCAGACGCAGATCCTTCATCAGATCCGGATACGGCCTGGATCCGGCGGACTGCGGTAAACCTCGGGATAAACAGAGAGACAAATATTAGCGTAGACGCCATCCTTCTTATGATGTACAAAGTACAGCAGGATTTATGGGAAGTGTTTCCGGTTACGGCTGATCTAAACTATGCAGCCTAACATTGAATTAGTCTATAATGTGTTATGTGTATGCTAAGCCAAAGAGATGTGTTTTTAGTCTAGATTTGAACTGACAGACTGTGTCTGCCTCCCGGACAATGTTAGGAAGATTGTTCCAAAGTTTTGGTGCTAAATAGGAAATGGGATCTACTGCCAACAGTCGATTTTGGAATTCTAGGTATTATCAACTGGCCAGAGTTTTGAGATCGCAATAGACGTGAAGTAGTATAATGATTTAAGAGCTCGCTCAAGTACTGGGGAGCTAAACCATTTAGTGCTTTGTAAGTAATCAGCAATATTTTAAAATCTACACAATGTTTAATAGGGAGCCAATGCAGTGTTGACGAACTGGGCTAATATGGTCATACTTCCTGGTTCTGGTAAGAACTCTAGCGGCTGCGTTTTGGACCAGCTGTAATTTGTTTAATAAGCGTGCAGGGCAACCACCCATATGAGCATTTCAATAATCTAGCCTTGATGTCATGAACACATGAACTAATGGTTCTACATTTGTCATTGAGAGCATATGACTTAATTTAGTTATATTTTTTAGATGGAAAAATGCGGTTTTACAGATACTATTCACGTGACTTCAAAATGAAAGATTGCTTTTAAAGAGCAAACCCAGGTTCCTAACCGACGACGAGGGCTTGGCACAGCAGCCATCAAGTGTTATACAGTATTACATTTATTCATTTAGCTGATGCTTTTATCCAAAGCAACTTACAATTGCTATATTGTCAGAGGTCGCACGCCTCTGGAGCAATTAAGGGTTAAGTGTCTTGCTCAGGGACACATTGGTGTCTCACAGTGGATTCGAACCCGGGTCTCTCACACCAAAGGCATGTGCCTTATCCACTGCACCATCACCACCCCACCCGTGTTTCCGGAAAATATACACATATGGGATCCCCGTGGGGTCACACATATGGAACACAGCCCAGATCCAGCTCTCAAGGATTCAGCGGATAAAGGCTTGGCACTGGACGCACCTCCATGTCCGGGCCTGTGGGGTTTTGGAGGACTGGACAGGTTTTTCACTCCGGAGCAATAAGGGTGCACGGTAGTGTGCAGCAAGCCGACAGAGCCGGCCTCTCGGGGCTTCTACCCGTTTTGGGTGCGTTCTAGCAAACGCGTTAGGTGTCGCCCAGCCCGCAGCTCTACAGATATCTGTTAGCGAGGCGCCACGAGCAAGCGCCCAGGAGGATGTAACGCCTCTCGTGGAGTGTGCATGCAACCTGAGCGGGCAGGGCACGCCTTGAGCTTGGTAAGCCAAGGCAATGGCATCCACTATCCAGTGGGCCATTCTCTGCTTGGAGACAGCCTTTCCCTTCTGCTGGCCTCCGTAACAGACAAAGAGCTGGTCTGAGGTCCTGAGACTTTGAGTTCTGTCCACGTACAAACGCAGAGCGCGAACGGGACAGAGCAAAGTCAGGGCTGGGTCTGCCTCCTCCAAAGGCAATGCTTGCAGGCTCACTACCTGGTCCCTTAAGGGAGTGGTAGGAAACTTGGGCACATAGCCAGGCCATGTAATACCACATGGCTGTCACCCGGCCCGAACTCTAGGCATGATTCGTCGACCGAAAATGCGTGCAGGTCTCCTACCCTCTTGATAGAGGCCAGTGTAACCAGTAGCAAAGTCTTCATGGAGAGAAGCTTTAAGTCCTCTGATTGCAGAGGCTCAAAGGGAGCATCCTGAAGTTCTCGAAGCACCAGGGAAAGGTCCCAAGAGGGTATGGCGGGGGGTCGATGAGGATTTAATCATCTCGCCCCTGATGACCATGTCGTGCTTCCCAACTGTTCTGCCATCTATGTGATCATGATATGCTGAAATAGCTGCACCATCAACTTTAAGGGTGAAGGGAGACAGCCTTCGTTCCAACCGATGCTGCAAGAAGGAAAGCACGGACCCTATCGAACATCTTCGGGGGTCTTCCCGGCGAGAAGAACACCATTCAACGAATAGGTTCCACTTCAGGGCGTAAACACGTCTCGTGGACGGCGCCCGTGCTGAAGTGATGGTGTTAAGTACCTCTGAGGGGAAGTCACCTAGAACCTTCACGTCCCGTTGAGGGATCAGACATGGAGTTTCCAGAGGTCAGGACGCAGGTGCCAAGGATGCCCCATCTCTGGGTCAGAAGATCCTTCCTCAGAGGAACAGGCCAGGGAGGGACTGTCAGAAGGAGCACGAGTTCTGGGAACCACGTCCGGGTGGGCCAGTAGGGCGCCACCTGAAGGACCTGGTCCTCGTCCTCCCTGACTTTGCACAGTGTCTGCGCAAGTAGGCTCACTGGGGGAATAGCTGATTAATCACATAGCTGATTGGATGACTAGTAATTTCCTACTAAATTCTGAAAAAACAGAGATTCCAATTATTGGACAAAAAACTTCCTCACGTAATAAACTAGAATACTGTCTAATACTTGATGGCTGCTCTGTCAAGTCTTCGTCGTTGGTTAGGAACCTGGGTGTGCTGTTTAATATGAAAGTAAATTGGTAGCAAAACTCGATAACACGTAGATGTGAATTTGAGAACTTGTACAATAAATATCCTTACTTGTACGCTAAATTGTACACACAGCTTCAATGTGAAAACTTGTAAAATAAAAATCTGAACTTAAATGCTAAGATTTGCATTTGCAGACAATAGTCACAAACCTGTATTCTGAATTTGAAGCTGCAGACAAGCAGTCAAAAATTTGTAAAATGCCATTCACAAAAATACAATGACAGACACTAACTTGTAACATATATTTGCACGTATTCTTACATTCACACTCACAGTACAACCTCAAGTAGGCACTTGCAACTTCTCAAATCTGTCACTGCAAGTTCAAATTTTGCGCCTTGACTTTTGCTATTCTTTTCGCGATTTATTAGATGCAAAACTAACTTGTGCACTTGCAACTCAGTGGTGGCGAGAGAGGAAGTGGGGGTGTTCAAAGGAGCCGTTTTATTGGTTGGTGCCTAGCTAATGAAATGGGACTTCTGTTATATGTGATGATGTCATGAAACCCGCTTCTCGTGGACAATCTGAATATGATCTGAAATGCTAAAGGTGTTGTTGTGAGCACCCACGGCGCTACCAAAATCACTCGCTACTCACTATAGGCCTGGGTCAAAATGGGCGGGCCCGGACCTAAAATGGGTGGGCCCAGGCCCACCCTGGCCCACCCATTTTAGGTCCGGGCCCGCCCATTTTGACCCAGGCCTATAGTGAGTAGCGAGTGATTTTCATTCTAGCAGTTCATCCAATAAGCAGCCCGAGGAAAGCCTTGATTGAGTGAAAGCTTCTCAACCAATCAGCGGCTTCTACCCCACGTAGGGGTAGAAGCTTAAAGGGGTCGCACACCGGACGAGAAGTGCAGCGTCTTTAAAATTCGATTTCGAACACTTTATTCTCTATGAGTGTACACACACCGGCGCCATTCGTCGTCTGTCTGCGGCACCCGGTAACGGCTCAGGACCTTGTTCAAAATCCTGCTGCGCCACAGAGCGCCATTCGTTTTATATTAAATTGAAATGTATTTGTCTCAAATCGTCGTTAATGTATACACTGACTTCACCCTGTGCAGCAATATACATTTAGTTTTATATTCATTTACAGAAATCAGCTGCTTGAATGAAAATTGCTGATGTTATCGGATTTTCAGCTGATATTCTCAATTCATTCAGTTAACGGACACTCTAAGGTAAAGTGTTCAGACTGCAAAGTCAATAACGATTGTATTTGACTGTACAGTACAATCATAACATAGTACAAACATTATCTTAATTCCATAATGTCCTTAAACATAACAGTATTGCTGTCCATAAACTGAGAAAGTGCGCGTCCAGTGTGCGATACCTCGAGTTGTCCTAGACGCGACGCGGCACAGCGCTGCGCTTCTTGTCTAGTGTGCGACCCCCCAGTTAGGCTAACGTTACTGCACTGAGCTAAGGACAGCGACACAAGAGCCACACATGTATGCTACTGAGTCGCTGTCCTCAGTGCCGCAGAAAAGCGATGAAACGGAGATGAAGGGGAACTTGTTTTTTTTTTTTTTTTTTTAACTGGCCCATCCAGTTCTCTGGAGGCCCACCTACAATCCTGGCACCACTATTGGTTGTGAGGTGCATGTACAAATCTTTGTATATTTTTTGTTGCATTAAAAAAAATAAAGATCTGATATGCTAACATGGCTTAATGCATTAGACTGATATTAAAATAAATAAATGATATTATCAAACTCAGTAAACAACACCATACTAATAATGCATTGGCTACTATGTACAGAAAAGCAGATCAACACAGAATATGAACACAACGCATTTATGCCAGTGGTATGAAAAGGCCAAACTCAGGAAACACCATGCCTACTAATAAAGCATAGAAAAGTAATTTGCACATAATATGAACGCAACGCGTTTAATTGTACGTTAAGCATTTCCCTCCCACAGAAAACCAAGAAAATGCTGCATGAGGCTTAATGGACCAACAGTTATAAAAATAAAAAAACTAGGGCTGTCAATCGATTAAAATTTTTAATCTAATTAATTACATACTCTGTAATTAATTAATCTAAATTAATCGCATACACAATCTTACAATGTTTACATGGTACAATTTCTGGTAAGCTACGTTTTTATTATTATTGCTTGACACAAATTTCACGATTTCAATTTAATTTAATTATTGTGATTTGATGCAATATTGACTCATTTGGATAAATATTAGGTACACAAGATAGGCATTCATTTTTCTCAAGAAAAAAAAATCTCACCCAATGCTGTAAAAATACAGAGAGCCATATCAGCTGGTAGTATTTAAGGTTAAAAATAGCTCAAATTAAATATAATGCTTGTTTATTACAAATAACAACTTTGATATAAGTAAAAATATAATCCATACGTAATATACTAGTAGGCTACATACATTTTGAAAAATACTCTCTATAGCTCTTTTTTATAGCCAACTATAACATGCTATATGGTCATGAAATGGATTTCCTGAGGTAACTTAGGGCTAAATGTTATGTGACATAATTGTTCTCCAGCTGTTTTATTGACCTCTTTTCGCGGTTGAAAAACACTGATTGATCGAGGAATATACATTTCGGTAAGTTTTAGGCTGCCCTACTGTATCTTTCAACATTGGTCATTCGTGTTTATTTACTATTAGCTAGAGATGATCGGTTCACGTGCCGCTATAGGGATCTGTCATTTCACATTTACAAGCGCCAAAACGGTATAGTTTGATTTTCGTAATAAAATTAACAGAATCTGAGAGCTGAGATTTTTTTAATATCATAAGTAACGTGCTCTGTCTTGTCTGTTTCCGTGTCCTCTCTTTGGTGCGCGATTTTTCTGTGCGTGAGAAAATGGTTGTGTGACGTGAGAGCGCGTGAAAAGTTACAACACACACACACACAAGCGCGCTTTCTCTCAGACACACTCGCCGACTCACGCACACACTGACTCCTGGATGCTTTTTGATGTTGTAGGCCTACTTTAGAGTTTGACGAACTCCGTTTGTTAAAAGTAAATGTTCCAAACAATGATCCAAGCAGCGCGTTCTTGTCTCCCTCCTTATTTTTACACGAACGCTAGAACGGCTCGGCAAAGGTCAAAACGGAATGGATTAATCTGCGTTATTTTTTTTAACGCGTTATTTCTTCTCAGATTAATTAATCGAAATTAACGCGTTATTTTGACAGCCCTAAAAAAAAACACACAATTTGTTATTATTATAAAACTGCAGGCAGCAGGTTTATTTCCACTAAACACATATTTGCTTTCTTTCTGCATATTCTGGGCTTATTGGCTTTTCTGTAGCCTACAAGGCTATGCTTAATTAGTATGGTGTTAACTGAGTTTGATAATATCATTTATTAGTCCATCACAAACGGGTTTCGTGACATCTTCACAAATAACAGAAGTCCTATTTCATTGGCTAGGCACCAACCAATAAAACGGCTCCTTTGAAACACCCCCGCTCCCGCCCCCCTTCCTCTCTCGCCGCCACTGAGTTGTAAGTGCACAAGTCAGTTTTGCACCTAATATATCAAGAAAAGAGTAGCAAAAGTCAAGGCGCGAAATTTGAACTTGCAGTGTCAGATTTGAGAAGTTGCAAGTGCCAATTTGAGGCTGTACTGCGAATTTGAATGTTAGAAGAAGTGCACATTTGTATTACAAGTTTGTGTCTATCATTGTATCTTTGTGAATGGCATTTTACACATTTGTGACTACTTGTCTGCAGCTTCAAATTCAGAATACAGGTTTGTGACTGCAAGTGCAAATCTCAGCGTTCAAGTTCAGATTTTTATTTTACAGGTTTTCACATCGGAGCTGTGAGTGTAAATGTTCGTGTACAAGTACGAATATTTATTGTACAAGTTCTCAAATTCACATCTACGTGCTCTCGAGTTTTGCTACTAATTTACGTTCATAGTTTAATACCAATCTTTCACTTGAAAGTCACATGTCTTGTATCTGTAAAACCAAATTTTTTCATCTTAAAAATACATCTAAATTATGTCATATGTTCACAATGACAAATGCAGATCAATTAGTTAATGCGTTCATGACATCAAGGCTAGATTATTGTAATGCTATTATGGGTGGTTGCCCTGCATGCTTAATAAACAAACTACAGCTGGTCCAAAACGCAGCAGCTAGAGTTCTTACTAGAACCAGGATGTATGACCATATTAGCCCGGTTCAAAACTGCATTGGCTCCCTATTAAATATTGTATCAATTTTAAAATATGGCTGATTACTTACATAGCATTAAATGGTTTAGTTCTCCAGTACTTGTCATGTATTTGTGTCTTGGTTTGTGTGCAAACACATGGCCGATTGTTTTGTGCTATGTGTTTGCATTGTCTTGTGTTACCTTGTTTCCTTGTTAGTTAATGTTGTATCAGTGTCACCTGTGATTGTGATCATGTGTCCTTACCACGCCCCTTGTTCCCTCGTTAGTATTGATGTTCATCAGTGTCACCTGTACCTTTGTGATTAGTGTTCTATGTAAGCTTTCGGTGTTTGTTCCTCAGTGCTGGTTCGTCATGTTAACATTCGGTTCTGTAAGTATTGTGATCTGTCTGGTAATATTCCAGTTACTAGGGATGGGGAAATGAAGCCTCGTGAAGCAATGAGCCTTTCCCCTAACTGTTCCGGGAAAAAATTCAAAGCTTCGAGAGTGCCAAGAACAGCGCCATCTGGTGCTTATTTAAAATAAAGCAGCCAGAAGCCTTTCTCTGTCAGATGAAGCAACCACAACACACTCCACAGTTTCAATGTTATGTGTACAAATAAAAAGCCTTACACGTTTGTGTTTGATTTGTTCATTATTAAATAAATTATTTTACCCATTAAAGTGTGACAATAAAATATAAAATGAGCATATTATTTATTAAGATCTAATGTAGGCCTACTCTTTCTCTCTCTACACACACACACACACACACACACACACACACACACACACACACACACACACACACACACACACACACACACACACACACACACACACACACACACACACACACACACACACACATATATAGTGAATAAGGACATGTGTGATAGGATCATCTGTTCATCCGACACTTGGCAGTGATAGTGCTTATGTAACTGTAGGGAATGACAGAAAGGTGATAAAAATTAATTATTCTGTAATGCCAATGTATATAGATGGGGGTAGACATGTTTCTGCATTCTCCAGTATTCAAGTGGATCTTAAACTCTTTGTATGTTTGTCTCTGTAAGGTATTTATCCACTTCTAGGATCGCATCAGAAGTGTCATTTGAGCTTGTTTGCGCTGGTCTACTGCACTGTCCAACAGAAGACAAAGGTTTCCACCTCAGAAGTGTGAGGATACATTTGTTTTGTTGGGAGTGACTACATGTACATTGACTGAATATAAGACAACAATTATACAATACAATGATAAAAAATAAAATAATAATAAATAAATAAATATTAATTTTTTCTTCTTCTTTTTTAGAAATGCATTCATTGGAAGCTTTAAGCTCAAAATATCCCCAGTTAGGGGAAGTCTTCCTTTTTTTGGCTGTTGCCATTGCTGTAAATACAAACCCTTCACCAAACACCCAAATACCAACACCAAATTACCTAAAAAAACACCAAAAGTGCAACAATCTTACAAAAACAAAATTACACAACAATAACAAAAAAATAATAAGTAGTTTTGGTTATTTAAATGTAATGTATTGATAAACTTTCAAAGTACAGCACTCTAGTCTCCTCACAAACCCATCAACCAGACTGAGCCAACAAGGACCTTCGAGCCTTCTGACACCCAAAGCGAAACGCGCACGTGATTGGACAGAAAGTGAGGCTTCGTTTGTCATCGATCACGTGACCTCTGGGAAACCAATACACACCCCGACACGGGGCTTCAATAGAAATTGCTTCGCTTTCGCAAAACGCACATCGAAGCTTCAGTGTCATACGTAACATCACTACCAGTTACGTTTTATTGTCAAGTCTAGTTATTGTCTTAGTTGCTGTTTGTTTGCCCCATCGTGGGTCTTTGTTTTCTGTTTATAAATAAACCGTGTTTTGTGAAGGTACTGTCTGCGCTTGGGTTCTATTTAGCGTAACGTGACAGAACGAACCAGCCAATTTTTGAACCCAGCAGACAATAGGCTATGTCTTGTTCCGCCAGTAGCCAGTTGGGTGACCAGGAGCAATGGTGGCAGTCGACCATCGAGGACATGAGGAGGGGCAAGATTCCGTTTCCTCCCCAGGGAGAGAGATCCCTGGAGAGATATGCCCAGGGCCTAGAGGAGAAGAGAAATTTTACGCCCGAGGTCCTCCTAAACTCTTATTTCATTGCGGGGCTCAATATACCTCCTCCGCTGGCTGAACGGCAGGGGCTGATCCAACGCCCGTTTCGAGAGGTGGTGGACCATGTGCGTCAAAAGGAGCGGCAGGACCCCACGAGGACGTTGTCAGTTTCTGCATTGCCAGCGATCCCGGAGAGTCACGTCCTAGCCACGACAACGCTTGGCAACCACGTTCTCGCCACTTCAATGTCTACGAAAGGTCCTTCAGCTTTTGCTACGGACATTGCCGGGATCCTAGGTCCGGCTATGGCTTCTGCACCGCGGTCAAAGAGGAGGAGGAAGAGATTGTCAGGTTCACCGTCTAAGTCCCTTCCCGGCTCCGTGCCGACTCTCCAGGTTGCTTCTGTCAGTCTGGTCCACGCTGATGTAGATGAGAGAGTGACCAAGTCCAGCCCTGTCCCAGCTATGGAGTCAAGTCCTGTCCACGCTGAGGTGGATGGGAGTGTGACCAAGACCAGTTCTGTCCGAGCCAAGGAGTCTAGGACTGTCCACGCTGTGTCGTCTATGGTACCTCCTGTCCCAGCTCTGTTGGGAGTTGCAACGCCCCCCGTTTTGGATTCTGTATCGGCTCCTCTGCTTACTGCAGCAACATCGGTTGTGTCCCCTGCTGTTTCCCCGATTACCCCTGTTCCTGTTGTGCCCCGACCTGTCCCTACCAAGACTGTACCTCATGTGTCTCCACCCAGAACTGCCCAGTTTTCATGTCCTCAATCAGTGACCCTGTCCAGTGAATCCAGGACTTTTGTTCCACCCACCTACTCTGGACCTCCACCTACGAACTCTTTTGTCCCCCCCCCCCCCTCCCCCCTCCCCCCTCCCCCCTCCCCCCTCCCCTCCCCTCCCCCCTCCCCCCTCCCCTCCCCTCCCTCATGTGTTATTTTTATTGTGTCATCCCGATCCTACTGTTATGTTTTTGTGTTTGCCACTGTTAATGGTTGTTCTGTTTTGTTGGTTTATGTCTAGTTTACAGTTGGTTATGTCCCATGTGGAGCGTCTGGTAGCCGCTCCGTAAGGAGGAGGTTATGTCATGTATTTGTGTCTTGGTTTGTGTGCAAACACATGGTCGGTTGTTTTGGGCTATGTGTTTGCATTGTCTCGTGTTACCTTGTTTCCTTGTTAGTTAATGTTGTATCAGTGTCACCTGTGATTGTGATCATGTGTCCTTACCACGCCCCTTGCTCCCAGTTTAGTATTGATGTTCATCAGTGTCACCTGTACCTTTGTGATTAGTGTTCTATGTAAGCTTTCGGTGTTTGTTCCTCAGTGCTGGTTCGTCTTGTTAACATTTGGTTCTGTAAGTATTGTGATCTGTCTGGTGATGTTCCAGTTCCGTTTTATTGTCAAGTCTAGTTATTGTCTTAGTTACTGTTAGTTTGCCCCATCGTGGGTCTTTGTTTTCTGTTTATAAATAAACCGTGTTTTGTATAGGTACTGTCTGCGCTTGGGTTCTATTTAGCGTAACGTGACAGTACTTGAGCGAGCTCCTAACACATTATAGTCTTTCACGTCTATTCCGATCTCAAAATTCCGGCCAGTTGATAATACCTAGAATATCAAAATCGACTGATGGCGGTAGATCCTTTTCCTATTTAGCCCCTAAACTTTGGAACAATCTTCCTAACATTGTCTGGGAACCAGAAACACTCTGTCAGTTTAAATCTAGATTTAAAACACATCTCTTTAACCTGGCATACTCATAGAACACTATACATTCCTATTATTCAAATCAGTTAAATGATTATTAGGCTACATAAATTAGGTCAGCCGGAACCGGGAACACTTCCTATAACACCTGATGTACTCTACATCATAAAAAGAGGCTACATCATAAAAAGAATGGCATCTACGCTAATTCTAGTCTTTCTGTTTATTCCGAGGTTAACTGTAATCAGCCGGACCCCAGCCGTATCCATATCAGATGGTGGACTTTTGCCTGGACACGACCCCAACGCATTCCTGAAGTGTCAGCAGAGATTGTGTCAACTAGACTCTCCTCTGTGAAGGCACTCATCGACACGACAACCATCAGCAATGATCCTCAACAAACTCATCCCTATACGTGCGTGATGACTCCGATCTTCAACCAGAAGAACTGCATAATATAATATTCAGATCCAATCTGACCTCTGATCTGTAATGCTGCTTGAATCATAATCATACACTGTTCGTTCGTTGGCCAGTTCTCCAGAACCAGAGAGCCTGGTTTCTCCCAAAGTTTTTTTCTCCATTCTGTCAACTGATGGAGTTTTGGTTCCTTGCCACTGTCACCTTTTCACATTTCTTTGCCTTTGTCAATATTGGCTTTTGGCTTGCTTAGTTGGGGATATTTAATTTTATATTTAACAATATCATTACAACATTTTCTTGTTATCTCTGTAAAGCTGCTTTGAAACAATCTGTATTGTAAAAAAGCGCTATATAAATAAAGGGGACTTGACTTTACAAGGAAAACAGACGGTTGGGGCAAAGGTCAATAACCATTGTGCCTATGTTTTTAGGTTTGGTAACTTCTCGATTAAGGGTGGAGTATGCATACTACAAGTTGGTGGAATCTCTACCAAAGTTTATAGAATTATGGGGAATAAATGAAGTTTTATGTACGATAATGAATTGGTTTGGAGGTTTAAAAAAAAAGGAAAAAGAAAGTGTAATTTTAATGTTTATTTTTATATATTTTGTGTATATTTTGTTGTAAATCTTTTGTAATAGCAAGTCGATTGTAATAATAAAGGTGAACTCAATCCTCTCTCTCTCTCTCTCTCTCTCTCTCTCTCTCTCTCTCTCTCTCTCTCTCAATAATTAATTAATTAAAATGAATGCAGTAATTAATTCAGCTATTCATTCATTTAAAGCTGCAGTCCATAACTTTTGGAGCTCTAGTGGTTAATAAATAGAACTGCATGCGTCTTGCGGAAGAACATTGTGGCCGGATCTACTTCTCTATGTTTATGTCTATGACGAGTCACACAGGTACTGGGCTACTCCTTAGTGGTACCCGTACCAGTCTAAAATAGTCAGAATATAAACACTCATTGTATGTGTACCGTAGTGATTCAGGATAAGACAAAAACACGGTTCGGAAAATTAATTCATGATGTATTCGCTTATTATATTAATTTTGTACTCTAAATATTGAACACAAAAAAGTTACAGCAGCTTTAAATAAAAGTAATCTTACCGCACTTTATCTCTGTGTCTGATTCAAAGCGGGCAGAATTCTAGATCTAAAGAGTCGTAACTGAAGAAAATAACCGTAAATTTTACCCTTCCGGTCAAAAATTGCGCTGCAAACATCAATAACCGCTTTAAGTTGTCAATGCTGGCAAATTACCATGCTATAACCGGGATAATCCATGGTTAGCTACCGTCCCAAAGGTGGGACGTTTGCCATAATATATTTAAAACAATAATATCTTAGTAAAAACCTAAAGTAATATTGACAAACTATTTATAATTTTAAAGCTTACAATCTCTAGGTTTCATATTTGGTGGCTTTGTTTTCTAAAATAAATTACAGAGGAGCAGTAATTTATCAATTTGCAACAAGAATATTTCATATTCATTAGGAGTGTCCAGGCCTTTATTTTGAAATAGCAATTAACATGAAAAATCATGAAAGATTGTTGAAACCTCAGTTTGTTTTCATGCCAAGAGTTCAAAAGATAACACCAATTCAATTTTATGACAAAAAAAGGTCTGAAAATGTTTTAAATATAAAAGAAAAATATTATGGATTCTCAATTTGTGATGTGGCTGCGAGCTATAACGCACATACTGTATGTGCTCTTTTTATGCATTTATTAGAGGTTGAATTCAAATCATACACTGCCAAACCACCCATATTACTTCTGAATAGTATGTCTACTTTATAAATCGTATGAAAATTATGGAAATACATGGTTCAGATGATCACTCAAAACATATATGAAACTGGAGGCGCCCTTTTATGAGCAGTAATGGAGTCTGGTGTACTGCGCCCAAATAAAATCTTACTGAAAGCTAATTTTTTGAGATATTACCTCAAATTTGGAACACAACTTGTTAAGACTTCATTTTCTTGCAGTTTTAGAGTAAAATATATTTTGTAATATATATATTTTATATAAAATATAAATAATTATATTTTTACATTGCACATGTTCATAAAATCAAACTTACATAACTTCTTTTCTGTTTCACTTTCATAATTTCTACACTTCTACAATAATCTGGCAAATGTCATCTTTAAAACAAGACCAATCATAGGTCTCTGTTCCAAAGCATTCTTGAATTACAACCATTTACGTGATTTTTATGTCTATGCGAAAAAAAAGTGGGGGTGACAGTTTAAGGGTTAAACGATTTTAATGCACTTTGCGTTGGGTGGTTCTTTGCCCCCACGTCATGCATTAATATCGTTTAATGCACAGCTAGCCGAGGTTTACCACTAAACATCCTGTCAATCCTGTCAGTCCCAATAGTGCTTCTTTTATTGCCCTTTGTCTATATCACATATTTTAGTAATCATCATTTGAAAGCTTAAACACTTCAAATTCATCCTTTTAAAAACGCAATTTTTTTGTGATGTCAACTTCAAATTTGGTACACAATATGGTTAGACAAATGGCTTTGATTTTCTAGCAATTTTAGAGTCCAAATTATTTTGTAAAATATATATTTAGCATTTTTTTTCAATCAAATACATTTGCTTTACGGTAAACTTAAACTTCTAAAAAAAATGTACACTTGCACTTCTGCAATAGTAACCTGGGATTAAAAAAACAGCTAAAAATGTATGTAATTTGTTCACACTTTTGCCATTGTAAACCAATATTATTTTCATATTACTTAGTACTTTTCCTTAGGAGCACAGGGGCAATGAATGCTTTCAGACATGTGTAGAACAGTTTTGCAGTATTACATTATAATGCAGAAGTCTGAATTTTGTATCTGAAGTAGCCGTTGTTTGACCTGAATATCTCCATCAGTCTGACTCCTGTCTCATTTCCTGCAGCTGCCCACCATCCAAGTCATAATTAGAGACTTAGTAAATGGAGAGATAGGTTGTACTCTGTGTGCTGTAGGGAAATTGTTGTATTGTTTATTTGCTTCTGTAATTTCTCCCAACTGAAGAAATATCTATAGCCTTAGCAACAAAGCAGTTGAGGTTTACAGCTCCGGGTACATCACTACACTGCTGGAAACAGATGTGGGACTAGGCTGATAGAGGCCATGCATGTTTATTAAATAATTGTATTTTCACAGAAGGACAATCTTCATGGACATTGTTTTTATACTCATAATAAAAAGTACATTTGTAAACTAAATTATAAAACTTGACAATTACACGCCAAAGGGGTATGCTAAGGATAAAAGAGGCAAAAAGGGCACAATGGTTGTGTGTTTGATGTGCCAAGTGTATTTCGATGGTATGTGGATGGAGCCCCCGGCTGGTGTGGCGCCTACTGGGGCGACCCAAAACACCCTTTCTGGCTGAGATGTATTCCCGAGATTTTGAGCAACAGCGACATCAAAAACAAGCCTTGATCGTTTCTAATTGTAGGATTATTTAATGCTTTAGTCTGCTTTTATTTGGGGGAAAAGATATTATCATTCAACCACACTTATTTAACTGCAGCAATTGAGGGCATTCTGAGAGCAGGCTCAGCTTTCATCTGCAGTGGTAATGATCATTAGATAGGGACTGGCCTGCCTGACTGATCAGGAGCAGTTCAAGAATGAAGATTTTTGCTTTCATTTCCCTGTCCTCTGTGTTGAATTTATTTGTATAGGTGTCGACCCTAATAATATTTTACCAATGGAACAACTTTATGATAATCTTAACTTTAACCTCCAGCATTCATAAATATTAAATTCTTACATTTAGATTGATTCATTTAGCAGACACTTTTATCTAACTTTTATCACAAAGACTCTAAATATGAATGCTTTAAAACTATTAATAAATCCAAAGACTACTAAAACTAAGCTTTATAAGGGTGTGCTGTATTTAAAACATCAGCTCTTGTAAAGCCTGTCTAGATTTTCTGTCCACTTGCACTCACAACTAGCCTCTCTACTTTATAGAAACATGTGTTAAAATAGATATTTATGCTATTTTTAGACAAGGAAATATAATTGTCGAGCAGTGGAGGTGACTTTGAGAAAATAAATTATCATGTTTCATTCAAATGTCTTTTTATTGCAGTCTATTGATTAAGTTAATTGTACTTTGCACCAGAGTTTTGGTGCTTCATAAAATTATTCATAATCCTTACACAGATCACTGTGTACAGTTATCAAAATGCTTCTAAAGATGTGTCACCATTTTACTCTCTGAATTGAATGTATGCCAAACAGAACTTGTGTACTCATGTCTTTGCACAGTAAATTCCCAGAGTTAATAATGAGTTTGTGATCATTATAAATTATTCAGTTCTCGACATGTGTTTGACTAGATCTGTCTACATTGTTTCAGAACAATTTGGATGTATATGAAAAATACCCTCAAAACGTGACAGCATGTTTGTCCAACTGCCACAGTGCTTTAAAAAGCATTTTATCATGCTGATGTATGCAATTAAACATGAAGCTGCTCTCTGCGAACTCTGACTGACTGTATCTTCTAAGGTTTTCTATGGAATGATAAAGTATTCTTATCACAGTCATTATGTGGTTAACTGTCTGGGCATGGAAAGAAAAAGCTCTATGTTTGTATTGGGAGAACTATTTGACATAGTACAAGCACTTGTGTTTATTTGTATGCACCTCATTTTAGGGAGTCTAGCTTTAAACAACAAAAGTTCAAAAAGAAAACTTCTGTAGTTAGAATTGGTCTACAAAATTATGAATATTTACATTCAGATATTTCTTTTATCATTTTTGTGTCTCAGAACAAAAGGCCCAGGTGTTCAATTAGTGTGATTTGGATATGTGTGTGAACATAATATTAATCACCAATACCCCAAAAAAGCTCTGCTGAGACGAAGTCTGTAATTCAATTTAGGGAAGCGTTGGTAACTCAGTGGTTGTTTGTGCTATATCTCCCAAAATTTAATACATGGTATTGGTAGCCACATTTTTCTGCTACAAATATAACTCACTTGGACATGATTATGTCACAGATTACGTGAGTTATTGTCTAACACAAAGAGTTCCGTTGTTACAACCTAACCCACTAGTGAATTGTAAGACAGGCTGGGGACAGATGTAACAATTAGAGCTAATTTGCTGAAATAAGATTCACACAATCTAAATTTATGCAAGAATGTTACTGAAGAATGAGGAATAATCAGTTTTGAATAAAGTGAACAATTTAACATAAAAAACAAACAAACATTGTATTGTATTTCTTTAAGGACATTAAATTTAGCACAAAAACAACTGCTGTGTGTTTGTGTAAGTGATCATGTGTGTGTATTAAATTCCTGTCACATAACAGTTCAGTAACTAGCTATGTTGCCATCCACCTATTTTATGTGAATGTTGGGATATCATATAAAAATCGCTGGATGGAAACGCAGAGATAAATTCTAAAAATGTGCACAAAAAATCGTATGTGCTCAATTGAGGTGGATAACGTTTTTATCCGATAAGAAGAACTTGTGCATAAACTATGATGGCAACATATTTACCACATAAATCCCCTAATCCACAACAAAAAGCTCATGTGATTGTCTTAATGGGGTATGTGATTGATAACTGGAATCAAGGTGTTGGTAGAAAAATGTTTAATGAACTGTTACCACTATCCCGACCCCTAAAAGCCATACCTTATCTAACTGTAGCATGCGGGTTTGAAGTTAGCATGAATGTAAAGCATCAAATTAAACTAGAGAAATAGCTACTTTAGATTATGCAAGTCAAATAACTGTATCTACAATACATTGATTGCTAGGCAAAAAAACAATCTGGACAAAAATGTTTACTTTTCTTCCAGAAAATCGTTTTTTTGGTCATAAAATGTACAATGTTGATAACATGTTACTTCTCCTGTGAGCAGAAAAAGGTGATGCGAGTGTATGATATTGATGACATCACCACAGCTCTTTTCTGACTTGTCAAACTGACCCAGTGTAACAACACTCCCTGATCTCCCATACATCACGTTTACATTTGAACAGTTCCTGTGGGTGGTGCTTCTTAACCAGCTAATCAGGCAAATATTCAATGTTTGTAAATAAATTCTCTCATTCAGGTGAACCACATTCGGATTGTGATCTAATCGAAAGAGATCCCATAGAATGCCAGGTAACTATCATTTCTTGCCCTCAGTCAGTAAAGGGGTGTTTTGACATGGTTTATCTTCTTCATCGGCGGGTAATTTATATCAGCCCTTAGCTTCTCTATCCCACTATCTCTCTCAAGAACTCAGCTTACAAGAAGGAGGCAAATGCTGGTGGCAGGTTCTCACACTTCTCTCTGGAGAAGGAGGAGGAGAGGGAAAGTGAGTAGACTATCAGAGTGCCCTCATTGCGGGTAGTCTTTTGATGGCTTCTGATTCCCTTTGGATGCTTGCATCATAGTTCAAGGTTTTCTTCAGTTCTCCTCTCTCGAGCACACAGAGAAGAACTTTAAAACAGTATTATGGAGCTGGCAGATTTCAATAATGGTGGACAATCTTTTCTATACTATCTATCAAACAATATGGCACAATGCCACCTTGTTTGAATAACCAGCTGAAATCGTTGGTGCCACTTTACCTGAATTCACCCTGTTGCTTAACTTTGTAAGTCATCTTTGCTACTTAAGCAGACTGGTGCCAAATGAATTAAAGTGTTTTCATGGAAAGGTGTTATCTAAACTGCATCTAATGGAGAGACTGTACTTCTGGTTCCTTAGAGTACCATTAGACAGCAATTGGAGTTTGGCGCCAAAGCACTTATTGGCAGTAGACTTTTCTGTTTCAAGAAAGTATACCAAGTCCAATAGCATTCATGATGATTCAAAAATGTGATTTGATATCTACAAAAGACTCATGTGTAAATCAACACAACTTTAAACAAAGTTGAAAATGGCACGGAAAGTCAGCAAATAATGTTCTTTTCTTTTTAAATAGAATGGCCTTATTTTGGTTACAGCATTTAAGGCTTACTGTGTGCATAAGCCAAGTGATCCTGCATGTGTTTATGATAAACACGGTGGAACAAATACTGAGAAAGAATTTGCACACACACAAAAAAAATTGAGACCTGCACTTTAAAAATGAAAAGATATCCAAAATGTAGCCACATGAGGTTTTGTTCAAAAAAAAATTATGCTTGAGATGAGAAGAGGTTCCAAAAAGCCACCCACATTTTATCCGTTTGTGAGCAGCCAAACAGCTACCAGCACCTATTTATGGATTATGCATCTGCCAACTCAGAATTCTTCTTCTGGTGAAAAAGCCTTGAAAATTAGAGAAACATCTATCACACCAAATTAGCTGGTTAATCATAAAAACAGGAGCATTATTTGACTGAGTGATGCTCTGGATTTATGTGACCGCTTATGCTCCACTGAATACAAGATGCTCTTATTTTTCCTCAATTTACATTTGTGATAGCGCATGTTTGCTGATTGATGCCGTTTTAATGTGAGTAATAGCTTTTTTCCCACAAAGAAGAAGAAGAAGAAGAAGAAAGAAACAAAGAAATTGTGTCCATATTTCAATTCTTTAAAATAATTATCATTGCCTTCCAAATAATTTTTAATACAATTGTAATTATATGTATTAATAATGTATGCAAGGTTAAATCATGTTAATGCTATTTGAGTTGTCTGTGTCTTGTACCAGTATTGCTGTATTGTCCAACTGGCGTTCAATACTTTTGTGCTGATGGCCTTGTGAAAGGAAACATGATTTCCAGAGTTTAGGGATTTACATGTAGGTTAAAGTTGTGGAAAACTCAGTTAAATATGCATTGTGCCTGATGACCCTGAACTAGCCAAATCAAAAGCACATGTAAAATCAGTCTAATGGTGTGGCGGAACGACAGAGATGGGTGACGTCACTGTCACGGTTTATAAATTCTCTGCCTTCTTCTTGTATCGTGATTATGTGTGTGTGTTGTGTGTATGTCTCCGTGTGGGCGTGGCCGCTAAGTGCCGCTGATCATCAGGGCCAGCTGATCTCACTTTTCATCGGCTATTTATTCCTGTGACTGGTATCTCTCATTGTCAGATCGTTTAGTATGTCCTGGTGTTGGTTCCTGTCCCGTTTCGTGGTCGTCTTCATGGACTTCATGGTCTTCGTGTTCCTGGATTGTTTCCCGTGTCTTCACTGCCGGTTCTACTCACGCCATTCCTTGGACACTGGATCATCACCACAGATCATCACTCACCACCCAGTTGTCTATCGAAGTCCATGCGTCACTTGCCCAGTCTATGTTCTCTGTGTACAGTGTGTCTGACCAGCGTTTCTGTTTATTCCTAAATAAACATTGTTAACTGCATTTGCTTCCAGTCGTTTTCCTGACATAACGATCTGACCAGCTATGGAAGCAGCAGGAGGATCCCCGAGCAGCCTAGAGGAATTCATCAGTCGCAGCATCGCACGGATGGATTCACAAGAGATAAACATCAGCAACACCGGAAGGGCTGTACAGACATTAGTGACGCAGGTGTCCGAGCTCACCCAACAGCTACAACATCTAAGAGCTCCCACTGCGCCACCCACACCGCCCTTTCAACCCACACCACCTGAGTCGCCATCCCAGTCAGAACCACGGTTACCGGTCCCTGAGTCATATGGTGGAGAACCCAACTTTTGCAGAGCCTTTTTGACCAGGCATTCTATGCATTTAGAACGACCACGAAACGGGACAGGAACCAACACCAGGACATACCAAAACGATCTGACAATGAGACATACCAGTTGATCACTGTTTGGTTCATCTCATACCGACCTACGGGCAGAAACTGAAATCAGCTAAACCTGTAATAAGGACTGTAAAAAGATGGACTAATGAAGCAGAGCAGAATCTACAGGCCTGCTTTGATTGCACTGATTGGACTGTTTTTGAAGCTGTTACCAACGATCTGGATAAGCTCATAGATACTGTAACATCGTATATAAGTTTCTGTGAGGATACATGCATTCCTACCACGACATTCTTATCATTTACTAATGATAAACCATGGTTTACTGGGAAACTCAAACACCTTCGTTATGCCAAAGAGGATACCTACAGAAGTGGGGATAAAATCTTGTATAACCAGGCCAGAAACAGACTGACAAAGGAGATCAGAGTTGCTAAAAGGAACTACTCTGAAAAACTGAAAGACCAGTTTTCATCCAACGACCCATCATCAGTCTGGAATGGCCTGAGGAACATCACCAACTACAAGTCACGATCCCCCCGATCTGTGGACAATCAACACCTGGCTGATGATTTAAACTCATTTTATTGCAGGTTTGAAAAGCCCTCATTCACACCACACACCCTAGGTCTGATCTGCACTTCACACATTCACCATCACCTCCTGCACACCCATTACTCCCCCCCTCCTGCAATCCAACCTGAGCTTAAGGTCTGTGTGGAGGACGTGAGCCGAGTCTTCAAAAAACAGAAGACTAGGAAAGCCTCAGGCCCAGATGGCATCTCATCTGCTTGTTTAAAAGCCTGCGCTGAACAACTGGCCCCAGTCTTCTCGCAGATCTTCAATAGATCATTGGAGCAGTGTGAAGTTCCCTGCTGCTTCAAACGTTCCACTATCATTCCTGTCCCCAAAAAAACAAAAATTACTGGACTTAATGACTATAGACCTGTCGCTCTCATGTCTGTGGTCATGAAGTCGTTTGAAAGACTGGTGTTGGCCCACCTGAAGGACATCACTGGACCTCTGCTGGATCCCTTTCAGTTTGCTTACAGAGTAAACAGGTCTGTGGATGATGCAGTCAACATGGGACTGCATTATATCCTGCAACATCTCGACAGACCAGGGACTTATGCAAACTTATGATCCTCTTTGTGGACTTCAGTTCGGCCTTCAATACCATCATGATCACTTTTTTTCTGTCGTTTTGATTTTTCTCTTTCGTACGCCCGGGTTCTAAAAACATCAAACCCAATTCTTGGTCGCGCATTTTTGATCGCTCCAACTGCCCGTCCACTCCCGAGAGCATTTTACCTGAGAACCTAGTTATCTCCACTCTCACATTGGAGGTCGAATCGAAGGTCAAGACGGCCTTAGAAGGGGTAACGCCTCCGCCCGGGGGTCCACCGAACCGATTATTTGTGCCGGAGGAGTTACGGTCTGACGGTATTCAGTGGGGGTATTGTTCCAACCTGGCATGTCATACAGGAGTTAATTGTACCAGTTGTTTGGTCAAGCAACGATTCTTGTGGCCATTAATGGCTCGTGACATCCGCAGTTTTGTTTTGGCTTGCTCGGTTTGTGCCACTGGTAAGACTTCCAACCGATCCCCAGCTGGGCTACTCCAACAGCTGTCAGTCTCTTCGAGACCCTGGTCCCACATTTCGCTAGATTTTATCACCGCCCTCCCGCCCTCCCCGGGCAAGACGGTCGTTTTGACCGTAGTGGACGGGTTCTCGAAGGCGGCTCACTTTATCCCCTTGCCTAAATTACCCTCTGCTAAGGAGACAGCGGTGACTGTCATAGACCACGTGTTTCGTTTACATGGCCTCCCAACAGACGTGGTTTCCAACAGGGGGCCCCAGTTTGTGTCCAAATTTTGGCGAGAATTTTGTAGATTACTGGGGGCGACTGTCAGTCTATCTTCTGGTTTTCATCCCCAGAGCAATGGTCAAACCGAGAGAGCCAACCAAGATTTGGAGAGAATGTTGCGATGTTTGGTCTCCAAGAATCCTTCCTCCTGGAGTCAGCAACTTTCAATGGTGGAGTACGCTCACAATTCTTTATCAGTGTCATCCACGAGTCTATCTCCGTTTGAGGGTAGCTTAGGTTACCAGCCACCAGTTTTTCCGAGTCTGGGATCCGAAGTCGCGGTTCCCTCCGCTCACGCTTTCGTCCAGAGGTGCCACCGCACATGGACCAGAGACCGTGAGACTCTGCTCCAAGTGGGGTAACGCACCAAGGCTACGGCCGATCGCCACCGGTCGAATCCTCCCGTATACGTCGTCGGTCAAAAAGTGTGGCGTTTTGCACCAAGAATATTCCTTTGCACACCGTCTCTAATAAACTTGCTCCTAAATTTATTGGCCCGTTTCCTGTTACCAAGATCATTAGTCCGGTAACGGTCCGACTCAAACTCCCCCCTGCGTACTGGAGAATTCATCCCGCCTTTCATGTGTCTAAAATTAAACCTGTGTTTTATTCTCACATTAATCCGCCTGTCCCGCCAGGCGGCGTTCCTAGAGGGAGGGTTCCTGTCACGGTTTAAAAATTCTCTGCCTTCTTCTTGTCTCGTGATTATGTGTGTGTGTTGTGTGTGTGTCTCCGTGTGGGCGTGGCCGCTAAGTGCCGCTGATCATCAGCGCCAGCTGATCTCACTTTTCATCGGCTATTTATTCCTGTGACTGGTATCTCTCATTGTCAGATCGTTTTGGTATGTCCTGGGGCCTCATTTATAAACGTTGCGTACGCACAAAAGAAGGCGTATGCCGCTCTCTACGCAATAATTGGTATTTATAAAAAGCAAACTTGACGGTAAATGTGCGGTCCTTCACGCAAGCTCTGACCCAGGCGTACGCACAAAAACGGGTGGAATGAGAAATGGCGACACCGTCGGCAGATGGAAGAAACACATGAAAGTGTGTGAAACTGTAGACCGTTGTGTAAAATAAATGGCAATACTGCCTCTCATAAATAACACGAAGACTTCACAAAGCAAGTCTTACAATTAACAGCCTACACAAACACCCCGTTTGATCGATCTGCAACAGAAATGCAAATTAACATATTTGCAAAAAGAAAAGTGAAATATGTTCTGCAATAATATTGGCATGTTATACAATTTATCCTCATAAATAAGATGGTAAACAGAACGAAATAATGTACAAAACTGATATTCTCGTGAAGTTACGTTTTTTTTATTTCCTCTCCGTGTTTGCCATGATTTCGCAATCAATGAATATTAACTTGTTGCCGTTTCAAGGACTATTTATGGGCAACTATGGGCGTGACATGAAGCCGCAAAAGCTGCGCTACATTTAAAATTGATTGTGATTTATTAAGGGAAAAATGCGTAGGATGTGCGTGCGCACGGTTTTATAAATCAGAATATTTCTTTTCGTGCGCACGTCCTATGTTTCATCCGTACGCCACTTCTGATGCAAATCCTACGCAAAGTTTTATAAATGAGGCACCCGGTGTTGGTTCCTGTCCCGTTTCGTGGTCGTCTTCGTGGTCTTCATGTTCCTGGATTGTTTCCCGTGTCTTCACTGCCGGTTCTACTCACGTCATTCCTTGGACACTGGATCATCACCACAGATCATCACTCACCACCCGGTTGCCCTATCGAAGTCCCTGCGTCACTTGCCCTGTCTATGTTCTCTGTGTTCAGTGTGTCTGACCAGCGTTTCTGTTTATTCCTAAATAAACATTGTTAACTGCATTTGCTTCCAGTCGTTTTCCTGACAGTCACAAACCAGGAAACTATAAAGCCTGCTCGAAAACAGAGTGTGCCAGCTTCTATGTCTTCAGTAGCGCTCTTTGTGAAACTGTCCCTGTGTTGAAACTTTTTGGTGTTGTTTTGTCTTTATATCTCGAATATATATATATATATATATATATATATATATATATATATATATATATATATATATATATATATATATATATATATAGTGTAATGGCGAGCAAGCAGCAGTTTAGAATGAGTGTTCACCCCTGCCCGCATTATTTAACAGCTGGGGACACACACATTCTTTGTGAAAATGGCACGGAAAGTCAGCAAATTATGTTATTTTCTTTTTAAATAGAATGGCTTTATTTTGGTTAAAGCATTCATGGCTTACTGTGGGCATAAGCTCTGCCAACCCTGCCACCTTGTGTGCTTCAGGGCACAGCTCTAAATAAAATTCTGCATCAAAATGTATAGACAAGACAAGTAGTTTGTTTAGGCATGGTTTGTAAGGAATTACAAACCTGTGCATATATATTCAAACGCACATAACTATAGAATAAATTCTTAATGCGCATGTGAACGCCATCAGCGTCTATCACAGGTTCACGTTTAAAGTCTGTTTAGAGAGAACGGAGAAACCGCTTTCTACAGCCGGTATTTCATAGTTCCAAAGAAGGAGGGTTGTGTTCCATTTTGGATCTTTGAGTGCTGAACGAGTCCGTTATGCAACTAAAGTTCAAAATGTTAACAATGAGACAAATCGTGCCACAGATCAGATCAGATGACTGGTTTGTCACGACAGATTTCAAGGACACATACTTCCACATTTCCATCCTTCCATATCAAAGGAAGTTCCTGAGGTTCGCTTTCGGGGGCAAAGCTTACCAATATCGAGTTCTTCCATTCAGCCTAGCATTACCACCCGCACTTTCCTCTGCGCCTACAGGGTATTCGCATCATGAACTACATTGACGATTGGTTGATTCTGGCTCAGTCGCATCAGTTGGTGGTTCGGCATCGAGATGTCATTCTCGCCCACATGTAAGATTTGAGGTTATGACTAAATGTTAAGAAGAGTGTGCTTTCTCCACTACAGAGGACCACTTTTCTAGGCGTGGTTTCGGACTCAATGACGATGCAGGCATGCCTTTCACCGGCACACATAGAGTCCATCCTTTTGGCTGTGAAAAGAATAAAGCTAGGCCAGTCACTCACTGTCAAAAAGTTTCAGAGACTGTTGGGTCTGATGGCAGCAGCGTCCAACGTGTTACCTTTTGGACTGTTGTACATGAGACCCCTGCAGTGGTGGCTCAGGACCAAAATGTTTTCCCCGAGGGGCAACCCCTTTCACATGATCAGGGTTACGCGGCTGTGTTTACGTGCCTGGTTATGTGGAAGAGACCTTGGTTCCTTTCCCAGGGTCCCGTGCTGGGAGCTTCTTGTCGTCGCAAGACAGATAACAACAGATGCCTCTCTCACGGGTTGAGGACCAATCCTAGAAGGGCACTCAGGGTGTGTGGAGGGACCACCATCTCTCATGGCACATCAACCGTCCGGAGATGTTAGCGTTATTTTTTGCTCTAAAGAATTTCCTCGCAGATCTCAGGGGCCACCATGTGCTTGTCCACAGAGACAACACATCGGTGGTTGCCTATATAAATCACTAGGGGGGGTTGCGCTCGCTTCCACTCTGCAAACTGGCGCGCCAAATTCTCCTGTGGGAGCAGACATCCTGTCGAGACAGGGGCTGAGGCCCGGGGAATGGAGGCTCCACCTCGAGGTGGTGAAGCAGATATGGAAGGTGTTCGGTCAGGCACAAGTGGATCTGTTTGCGTCTCGTCTCACTAATCACTTTGTTTCTCTCTCACGCATCCAGCTTCTCTCGGACTGGCTGCTATGGTACAAACGTGGCCGAGGCCAAGTTCTGGAGAGAGTTCGCAGGGACCATGTTTGCCTACTTCTTATAGCCCCGCGGTGGCCAGACAGAGTATGGTTCACCCCCAACCAAAACTGTGGAACCTGTGGGCTTGGCCTCTGAGGGGGCCCACCTTATAGGGACGGGTCTCTCAACTGAGGTTGTGGAGACCATTCTACATTCCAGAGCTCCCTCCACGAGGAAACTTTATGCATTGAAGTGGAGAGTTTTCACTAGATGGTGTAGAGACCATCAGTTGGACCCAGTTAACTGCCCGGTTGTAACAATCCTGGAGTTCCTGCAGGAGCGGTTCACTGCAGGTCTATCCCCGTCTACTTTAACCAAACAAAACTCAGCGACTACTATTCTCCAAGGCATGAGCAATATATCTTTATAATCGTTTAAGTTTGTACTTTTACTCATAAATCTGTTTATGTAATCTATATGAAAAGAGAGAGATGTCAGTCGTTCTCAATTAATCTCATTATCTTTTAATTTGACACGCCCACGGAGAGTGTGCGCTATTCGAACGCAAGTGATCTGAGGCAACACATGCAAACGTGTAAACACCCATCAGATGAGATCAGCCCACCAACTTTTATCAGATTACAGTACTTTACGTTGTCTTGCGAGGTTGTGAGGAATAATAAGTGCTGGTTTAAATTCATTTCGAGGAGCAACGGATCCATCTGAGAAGTACATTTTTTTTATTCTTGTTCTAATCGCGATATCCTAGTGTATGTAAACCGCAAAAAGACTATTTAAATATGATTCGCGTCTGTGTGTGAATGAATGAACTGAACAGCTTTTACCAAACTATATTGCTATACTGAGATGAGTAAAAATCGGCCGAAATATGTTGAAATAAAATTTTTAATAGCAACGTATTAAACTGCAAATTAACATTTATATGACCTAATATATCATAAAAACAACAAACGATATGCCTATGTTACAGACGAACATTTTGTTGACTAGTTTTGGATAGATTATAAAGTTTTTACTGTAAAAAAGACTACTGCCACATCTGTAACGGTCACCAGCTGGAGTGCCCTTGAGAGACACCAGAGGGCACTCTACACCAGATGATCATGTTTCACTCACAAACTACATTTCCCATAACTCACTGCCCGGACTCTTCAGCACTCATCTCATTCACCTGTTTCTCATCATCTTATTTAGTTCACACCATAAATACCTGGTTTTCACATTCACTCATTGCGAAGTCTTGTTGTACTGTGTGTCTGCATTTCTGAGCGTTTTCCCGTGTTTGTTTTCTATTTTTGACTTTGGATTGTTCTTGGACTCTGATTATTGCTGCCTGCCCTGACCTCTGCCTGTTTCTTGGATTCTCTCTGTGTATTCCCCATTGTCCTGTCTGCTGTTTCTTGACCCTGCCTCTACGACTATTCTTGAATAAAGCTGCATTTGGATCTTCACCTTCAAGTATCGGAGCAGTTCATAACAACATCAAATAAGCTTTTGTTCATCAATTTCTGTTCAAATGTTAAATATATTAGGCTATGTTTGTTTTATCAAAAATAAAGTCATCAACTAAGATGTTATTATAGTGTTTGTTCCAATGTAGGCTTTATTAAAACTAATGAATCCTTAACTTTGAAATACATATGATAAAATATATACTTTAGTTTTTGCAAAGAAATATTACACTTGAAATGTTATTTTAATTGTTGCTGTAATTGTAACCTTTTTAATAAAATAGCAAAGAATATATTTACAAGGTAGATGTAAACAAAATCTTAAAAGGTCAATATAAGCCTTCTCTTCAAATTATTTGTATTGTGTTTTATTAGTGACAAATTTGGGGAGAGGATACATATCCCAAACTTTCTGAAAATACAGTATGAGAATTAACTACACAATTACTAGAAATGTTCACCTTGGATCTTATACAATTTGCAAGCAAAAATACATGTGGAATTTTTTTTTTTCTTTTTTTGTAATTCAAGTTTTTATTCTTTTCATCCAGTACATGACAACACATGTATCAATACTGCTTGCAAGGCCAGAATATTACAGCGGTTAAATGTAATAAAAAAGTAAATGTATTAATAAATGGTCAGAGAAGAAAAAAAATAATAATAATAAATAAATAAATAATAATAATAAAATAAAATAAATAAGTAAATTATTATTTCACATGTAAAGACAATGTCACAAATGACCAAAAATCTTCCCAAGCAGGAATATCCACCGGGACCCCTGTTTTGTTCTTATTATGTAGTTTGCAAAGCAGACGTTCGTATGAAGCTGTCCTGGTCATTATGTTGACCTATTCTTTTAACTCTGGGGTTTCTGGAGTTTTCCAGTATTTCAGGATGACTCTAGCCGTCACAGAGACCCCCACCATAATTACTGCAAACTCTCCCTTTGAAGTATTTGGCATCTGTTCCCTGTCTCCTAATAGACACAACCTTGGTGATGAAGGTATTGTTGTTCCAAGCCATTTGCTCAAAATATTTAAGGTTTGTTGCCATAAAGGTTGAATAATTGGACATTCCCAGATACAATGAATAAAAGTACCTCTATCCTTTTGACATTTCCAACAAACATCATTATTTGTCAGACCCATTCTATTGAGTCTAAGAGGTGTCAAATAGAACCTATGCATGATTTTATACTGTGTAAATTGTCCTCTAGCCTCTCTTACATATTTGCCTGTGTTTGACAAAATTCTTTTCCACTCTTCGACCCCAATTACAATCCCAATGTCCTTTTCCCATATCGTCTTTAAATTAGTGCAGACATTGCTTAGCACCTGATTGGTTGTCCTGTAAAATACGGAGGCTTTTTGTTGGGGATAAGGAAGTGTTAGGAAGTCCAAGATATGGTTTCCGTCTGTGTGCTGAATTTTCGTGGAAACACAATTCCTCATTTGAAGATATTTCCAAAAGTGATCTTTTCCCTTTAAATTATACTTCAGTACAAGATCATTGTAAGACATAAATACACCCTTTTCAAACAGGTCTGACACAGTACACAAGCCGTTCATATGCCATTTCTTCCAATATATGGGTGATTTCCCAATACAAATAGTAGAATTATACCATAGGGAAGAGTATGGTTGTTTACATTGTGATAATTTATGCATCTTGTGAATCTTCGCCCAAACCTCTCTTGAGTGTTTCATAATAGGATTTGTAGTTGTGTCTAAACACTGAGACAGGTGCTCAATAGGGCTGTATGGCCGTGACAAGGTTTTCTCAATAGAGCATTGAGCATTATTGTTCCAATGCTTGGCCAATTTGGCCATTTCAAAAGATAGCTGATAAAGCCGAGGATCTGGTAATCCCAACCCTCACTTAACACGGGCTGCAGATAATTTGTTAAACTTTATCCTAGGCCTTTTCCCATTCCATAGAAAACGTTTAACCATTATATCATATTGGTTAAAGATCAAATGTGGTATTGAAAGCGGCAGCATCATCAGCACATAGTTAATTTGAGGGGAGACCACCATCTTGATTATATTTACTTTTCCCCATAAAGTTAGCTGAATTTTTCCCCATTTCTCTAAGTTATTTTTTATGTTTTGTAGACGTGGTGCCAGATTTAGGGTAGGAATCTCTTCCAACTCCCTACATATCTTTATACCCAAATATTTTATTCCTCTTGGGATCCATCTAAAGCCAAATTTAGTTACCATATTTGCGTTACATATTCCGGATATAGGCATAGCTTCCGACTTTGTCCAATTAATTTTATATCCAGACACTTTGGAATAGGATTGAACTGTCTCCATTAGGTGGGGTAAGGATTTATCCGGATCTTTTACCATGGCCAGGATGTCGTCGGCATATAAAAATAATTTGTGCTCTTTGTTGCCTCCCTGTACGCCTGAAATGTTTGCATTAGCCCTAACAGCAATTGCCAATGGTTCCAGTGTGATATTAAACAATAGTGGCGATAGCGGACACCCCTGTCTTGTCCCCCTAGTGAGGTCAAAAGATGGAGAAACTTTACCATTGGTGATCAAGCATGCCTTAGGTGTCTTATATAATGTTTGAATCCACTTTATGAAGCAGGGCCCAAACCCAAAATTGGTCAAAGTTGCAAATAGAAATTCCCATTGAACCCGATCGAACGCCTTCTCGGCGTCAAGTGAGAGGGCAACAATTGGGTCAGTCTTTTCTCTGTTTAACCAAATTAAATGGAGTAACCTTCTCATGTTATCCCTTGATCAGGGTTTATAATGTTGGATAATATCTTTTCTAAACGTAACGCAAGAATTTTGCTCAGGATCTTGCAGTCTACATTAATCAAACTTATTGAACGAAGATTTGAGGGTTCAGTTGGATCCCTATCTTTCTTAGGGATCACTGATATTAGAGCAACATTAAAAGAAGAGGGAAGAAATCCGGTAACATATGCCTCATTATATACTTCTGTTAAGGTGGGTGCAAGTAAGTCTATATACTGTTTATAATATTCAACCGGGAGCCCATCTAACCCTGCTGACTTTCCATTCCTCATAATAGATACAGCCTTTTTGACTTCAAGTTCTGTTATTGGGCCTTCTAGCATATTCATCTCCTCTGAGGACAATTTAGGCATTTTGAGTTTGGAGAAAAAACTATTCAATTCTTCTTGTTTAGGATTAATATCAGCTGTATATAAATCTTTGTAAAACTTCTGTAAAACATCATTTATCTCCTTAGTTGACGTTACTACTCTGTTTCTTTTCTTAATAGCTGATATCAAGTTACATGTATTTTTTTGCTTCAGCTGTCTAGCGAGCAATTTACCAGTTTTCTCCCCTTCCTCATAGAAAGTAGTTCCCAATCTGAATAAGGCATATTCCACCTTTTTATTATAAATTTCCTGGAGTTCGAATTTAAGCTTACAAATATCTTGATATAATTGATTTGAGAAACATTGGGATAATTGTTTTTCATGATTCTTAATTTTGTTGTCTAGTTCCTGTATTCTGTCCCGATCCTCCCTTTTCCTTTTAGAAGCATAACCTATTATCTTCCCTCTAACATATGCCTTAGAAGCTTCCCATTCAGTTGCTCTTCTATCAGTACTACCAGTATTAATTTCGAAGAAAAGCTGTAAATCTTCTTTTAACGATGAACTAAAGGCCTCATGAGACAACAGTGAGGTGTTTAATCTCCATCTGCCATTTCGTTCTTTGTCACAATTAATATCAATGCCTAACGTCACGGCAGCATGATCTGATAGGGCAATAGCATTTATTTTACAGTGTGTTACATGTTTTGTCATTGTATTTGAGATCAAGAACATATCAATTCTGTAGTGGGATTTATGACATTGTGAATAAAAGGTGTATTCCCTCTCGCGTGGATTCACAAGACGCCAAATATCCACCAATCCATTATCCTCACTCATCATATGAATTGCTGCTCTGTCTTTAGGATATGTTTGGTCACTACATTTACTTTTATCTATAAAAGCATCCCACACTTGATTAAAATCTCCAGCTAGTATTATTTGGCCATCCATTTCCCCTAAATTCTTATTTAATTCATAGAAAAAATGAGGATCCCCTATATTTGGAGCGTAGATGTTACATAACACCACAGCAGTACCATTTATCGTGGCCTGTATACACACCATTCTCCCTTCACCATCCCTGACCTCACCAGTCAGAACAAAATTTAGCTTTTTATTCACTAGTATGGCGACCCCATTCCGCTTACTGGAAAAGGAGCTATGAAATACATGTCCAACCCACCCATACTTCAGTTTTAGAGCCTCCTCCCCTTTAAAGTGTGTTTCCTGAATAAATGCAATATCCACCTTATAATTTTTCAAATATGTCATAACTTTGCCTCTTTTAATAGGACTCCCACAGCCTTTCATGTTCCACGACACACATATTATATGATTCCCCACCAATGTGCACTATGAATTATCGACATCAAGAGAAAGTATAAAGTAAAATAAAATAAAATTAATTCCAACCACAAAAGAACCCGCTGTTGTATATTTATAGACCTTCCTGCCTAGCAAGTACAATAACACATTTTTAGTAGTAAACTTTGTCATGACCGAACCTTTTTTCATAAAAGATTTGGAAAAAAAATAACGAAAACCATTAAGTAACTTAAAAAGCTCCCTTAAAACAGAACCTGAGAGCTCTGACCAGTCCTTGGTCTCTAAACCAAAGCCTGAAAACAAGACGAAAAAAAAAAAAAAAAAGTTGCAAATATAACACGCAACAACGAAACATAACTCCTGTTGGTCCGTGGGGTACCCCCCATGCAGCTCATAATGTCACTGTCCAGCTGCACGCTGCTCGGGCAGCATACCAAAAAGCTCAAAACCCACTCGTGTTTAATTTCCACCCATGGTTGACTTTTATATAATCCTCATCGTCCAAACGCATCACTGTCTTATAAAGGCATACAGCGTACCTGTTTATGACCCATCATTGCGTAAGGTGCTGATTAAAGCGCTCCGCTTCTTCCGTGCTGGTGAAACTACGGTTTCTACCTTTCCAAGTAAATCTCAAGGTAGCAGGGAAAGCAAGCGTGTATCTCACGTTTAGCTGTTGAAGCGAATTCTTGGCGGGTAGAAAGGTCTTTCTTTTTTCAGCCAGCTCCTTCGTAATGTCGGGAAACACTGATAACTTAGCGTCCTCCCACTCGATTCCCCGGTGCTCCCGCACGGCTCGAAGTACCTTTTCCCGCGCTGACTGCCACAAAAAGCTGATCAGCACCAGTCTCGGTGGTTGATCCTCACTCGGCATGGGAGCCAGTATTCGGTGGGCTCTCTCAATTTCGAATTCGCCCTCCATGTCGATCCCCAGGCCTTCACTCAAAACCTTCTTCACACATCTCTCCAAGGTGCCGTTCGTTCCATACTTCTCTTTCAGCCCCACAAGTCTTACATTGTTCCTCTTACTATGGTTTTCAAGCATTTGAACACGATCCCACAAAACCTTTATCTTCTTTTCCTTAACATCTTTATCTGTCACCAACCTCTCTGTCACATCCTCTATTTGTGAGATACGGCCCTCCGCCTCTTCCATTCGAACTTGCAGCCCGTTCACTGTATCTTTTAGCTCTGTCATCGTCTCTTTAATGGCGATTGTGTCCGCTGCCACTGCCTGAAGGGTCTTACTCATTTTAGTAACTTCAGCAAAAACTTTCTCTAGGCTCACTTTAGCGTCAGTCTGCTTTTCGGGCGGACTCGAAGCTGCCTTAGTGTCCGTTAAAGGTGCCTGCCTGGTCGCCATACGGTTTGTTTCTTTGAAATATTTGGATGTTGTAGTCATCGTGATACAGTCAAAAATGTGATTAAGTTCTTAGCATCCGGATCGTAAACGTTTTCAAAGTATTTTTTTTTTTAACACAATGTCAACTACTTCGTCATAAATTATCTAGTTATTACCGAGTGGGCAGGAGCTTATCTAGATAGCCGCCATCTCGCTTGAGGTACACACGTGACTACAATTTTTTTTTTTTTTTTTTTTTTTTTTTTTTTGATGTTTCGAACTGTTAACCAATTTTATAGTATATATATATATATATATATATATATATATATATATATATATATATCAGTGACACACCTCAGTGAAAGGCTCATTATACAGGCTCATTAAGCAGGTCTTTTGTCTTCTCAGATGTGAATCAGAGCATTATTCAGGATTCACGCCCCTTTGCATATTGCCTTTCCAAACAAAAATTGTTTTACAAAATTGAAATTAACGTATTGTTTTATGTGAATGATTAGCAGGATGATTTTCAGATCATTTTGAAGCAAAAATTCTAAATTCCATTAGTCAAAAGTCTTGTGGACACATATTTAGTTTGTGTTTTGTGGCCTTATTTCAGAAAATGTAAGTTTCAGTTTTTTCAATAACCATGCATTAACAATATTCTCTCAAAAATACAAACATGTACATACATGTTGCTCACATATTATGGTAGCCCTGTTTGTGCTAAATAGAGTGTAATGACAACTTTGCCATTAATATGTCAATAAGCAACTGAAAAAAGCACAAATGTCAGAGCATGTCAGAACACCTCCAGGTCACAGAAAACACCTTAGACCCCAGAGGGTTAAAGGTCTATGTGGCAGCCATAGGTGCTTACCACATTGCTTTGGGTGGAATGTCTTTGGGAAAAGACTCGTTGGTATCTCGTTTCCTCCATGATACTCTGAGGTTGAGTCCTGCAACTCGTTCCAGGGTGCCGACATGGGACCTGGCCATAGTCCTTCAAGGCCTTTCCCTGACTCCATTCGAGGCACTAGAGGAGGTTCCGGCTAAGTTCCTGACTTTGAAAGCTTTGTTTCTCCTAGCTATCTCTTCTCTTAAAAGCATAAGAGATTTGCAAGCACTGTCGGTTGCTCCCATGTGCTTGGAATTTGCACCTGGCATGGTTAAAGCGTTCCTTCATCCTAGACCAGGCTATGTTCCAAAAGTCCCCTCTGACGTGGCCAGGTCGATTATGCTGCAGCCCTTTTGTCCTCCTCTCTTCCAGAACCCGGACCAGGACAAGAATAATCTGCTTTGCCCATTTTTGGGCGCTAGATGCTTATGTCCACAGAGCTGCCCTGTGGCGAAAATCTGAACATCTGTTCGTATGTTCCGGGCCCCCTAATAAAGGGTCCCCTGCATCTAAGCAAAGAATGAGCAAGTGGGTGGTTGAAGCTCACTTGCTTGTAAGTCGGCTGGACAGCCTTCACCTATGGCTATTCGTTCCCACTCTACTAAGAGTATGGCGGCCTCTAAGGCTCTTCTATCAGGAGTTGCCCTCCAAGATGTTTGTGATGTGGCAGGGTGGTCCTCACCACACACATTCTTCAGGTTTTACTCTTTGGACTTTGACTCTACACCAGGGTCTCAGGTGCTCTCGTCCTAGTTATGCTCGCACAATTTCACACTGGACAGACACTCGTCGCTATGGTTGCGTTGGTATAGACGTTCCCATAGCGTCAATCTCAACTGTTAGGATTCTGAGATATTTTGTGTGTTTGTATCAATTGTCCTTGTGTGTGGGTGTGTCTTGCTCTCTTTTTCTCTCTGTGTGTTGACAAGCTCGTTTCAGATGGGTGTTACCTCTGTTAATCTGTGGAAGACTGTGATTGGACCAGCTATGCACCTGACCTGGATATAAGGACCGCCTCTGACACACCATGGAGGCCTTTGAGCCTCGCTGACATTATGCTTTTGTGTTTTGTGGTTGTACCGTTTAGGTGCTTCTCTTCAGCTTTGTTTGTTTCGCCATTATTTAATTGAGTAAGAGTGTCGTGCCAGAGAGATTGTTAGTGTTTAGTGAAATTGAGTAAGTGTTTGTTGAATGTAATCCTACTTCTGGTTTTCTTCTATATCTGATTATTGCCTGATTGACTACATCTTTGGATTCCGATTCTAACTCGTCAACCTGATACTATTTTAAATGTGTGTAAACATTCTTGTAATTGTTACCATATCGAGGGATGTAGGGGGTTTGACGCCTATTTATTTGTATTTATTTTTCACTTTGTTTATGTGTAAGGGAGTTAGTTAAGTTAAACTATATTTTCATTTCTTCTTTCTTTTGTTAAAGATCATTTAGGTTCTGAAAAAGAAAATTGTTTTGTTTGTTATTTTGGCCTTGTCTGCCCCTGACGCTAACCCTTTATGTTCAATAAAATTCATATTACTCGTTATCTCTCTGGTAGTGTGACTCTCTTCCTTTTCCTGTTGCGGCTGACCCCTAGCGGTCGTAACACAACACATCGCTCGTTCCCTCTTTGGGGAACTGAGGTTACAATCGCAACCGAGGCCTTTTATGTATTACTTAGGAAAAAATAATTTTGAACATGTATACAGTTGCTTGACCTGCCAGTAGTTCATTGTTAATTGCTTTTACATCACTGAACAGATGTCAACACTTTATACTGTAAATAAAATCAAACATTACTGAAAAACGTTTTTCAAGAAAAGACTATTTTGTTTTTTCTACTTTGAAATTTCACATTTAATTCCATGTGTTATTTGCTGTTTCTTTGTAATTGTTTGTGAAATTCTCAAGCAGTTTCTAAGTGAATATTGTTCCAGAGTACGTTTTTGAAGTTCTGCTGTACTTACTTCTGGAATTACAATAATTCCTTTCCAGGTAACCAAAGTTCTAGATCCAGCATTCCTCTCACTTTTAGATCATCATAAAAACTTCCATTGATAGGCTTGCTTCTCAAAAAGACAAACTTTAATCGCTTTTGCCATGTGTTGCGAATCACCAGTCTCAGAATGATCCATTTGCAGCGTAATTTTATTGAGAATAGTCAAACAGGCAGAGGTCAAAAACAGCAAACTCAGCATCAGAGGCAAGGCTTAATCGGGGTCTACTTCCAGGCAGAAGATCAGAACAGGCAGCAAACAGGCAAGGACCATGAACCAGGCAGAGGTAGCGTAGGCAGGCAGCAGGCTAGGAGAAATCAGAGACAGAAGGGGTCGAGAAACAGTCAGGCAATCACTGGATAAAACGCTCAGTAGTGTTCACAAAGGCAAAACAAAACTTCGCACTGAAAGCTGCTTGTGGTGCGGTTAAATAGCCTGGTAGATAGGCTGCAGCTGGACATGGTGATTGGAGTCATTAGAGAGGCTTATGGGGAATGTAGTGCAAGTGAAGATCAGTATTCGGGCGAGGGTGCTCTCTGCTGGCCAGAGACAGAGGTTACTGAGTTTGGGATCGTGACAGAGCCCCCTCCCTGTGAGCGACTCCTGGCGCGAGGAACCTGACGACGTCGGGGTCTTCCACGTGGTCGTGGGGCCGGCCTGGTGGGATAAGCCAGGTGGAAGTCAGTAATCAGGCTGGGATCCAGGATGTCAGAAGCGTCCACCCAAGAACGTTCCTCAGGGCCGTATCCCTCCCAATGAACTAGGTACTGCAGGGAACTTCCCCGACGTCTGGAGTCCACGAGCTCCTTAACCTGATAGGCCTCCTCACCCTCCACTAGAATGGGCTGGGGAGTCTGGTCCTGGGATCTCTCCTCCCTCTCGTTGGGACCATCGGCAGGTTTGAGAAGAGAGACATGGAAAGTAGGAGCGAGTCGGTACTGGTTAGGTAGATCTAGACGGAAAGAGACGGGGGTGATCTGATGTGTGATTTTGAACGGACCCACGAACCTGGGACTGAGCTTTTTACAGGGGAGTCGGAGGCGTAGGTCTCGGGTCGACAGCCAGACCCACTGGCCCGGGTGATACTCAGGCCCCGGCCGACGCCGGCGGTCAGCCTGTTCCCTCTGCCGGCGAACCGCTCGTTGGAGGTGGGTGTGGGCCAGGTTCCAGGTTTCCTCGCTGCGCTGAAGCCAGTCGTTCACTGCAGGGACATTTGTGGGTTCACCTGACCACGGGAAGAGAGGCGGTTGAAAGCCCAGGACGCATTGAAAGGGGGTCAGGCCAGTAGAGTGTTTGCGGATGGAATTCTGGGCGTATTCGGCCCAGATCAGGTAACGACTCCAATCCTGTTGGTGCTGATGGCAATAAGAGCGCAGAAAACGGGTCACCTCTTGGTTCATGCGCTCGGCCTGTCCGTTGGATTGCGGATGATACCCTGACGTCAGACTGATATTGACTTGAAGGGTCTTGAAAAAGGCTGACCAGACCTGAGAAGTGAACTGGGGCCCTCGATCGGAAACAATGTCTTCGGGCAAGCCATAAAACCTGAACACCTGGTTGCAGAGGTGTTCGGCGGTCTGCAGTGCTGTAGGGAGTTTTGCGAGGGGAATTAGACGGCAGGCCTTGGAAAAGCGGTCGATAACAGTGAGGATGGTGGTGTATCCTTCAGAAACTGGGAGATCGGTAATGAAATCGATGGCAATGTGCGACCAAGGACGTTGTGGAACTGGAAGAGGGTGTAACAGACCGGCAGGTAGTTGACGTGACGACTTCTGAGTGTTGCAGACCCGGCAGTGTTGCACATGGGTTGTGGTGTCTGAGGCTAAAGAGGGCCACCAATAATGGTTCTGGAGTAGCTGGATGGTGGCGGTGATACCTGGATGCCCCGAGCTTGGATGGGCATGAACGAGTTCTAGGACCTGGCTCCGGAGAGTCTCGGGGACAAAGACTCGGTCATGTGGGCAGGCGGGTGGGACATCTGCGCGGGAATTGATCTGTTCGATTTCTGTGTCGATGTCCCACTGAATGGGAGCGACAACGAGGTTGGAAGCCAGTACTGTTTTGGGGTCTTGTGGTGAGAGCTCGGAGTCACCTTGGCGTGACAGGGCGTCTGCCTTTGTATTCTTAGACCCTGGTCGATAAGTGACAGTGAAGTGGAACCGGGTGAAAAATAGCGACCAACGAGCCTGCCTGGGGTTTAGCCTCTTTGCGGCACGTAGATACTCTAGGTTCTTATGGTCGGTGAATACGACGAAAGGATGGAGAGCGCCCTCGAGCCAATGCCGCCACTCCTCGAAAGCGGCCTTCATGGCCAGCAGCTCCCGATCACCCACATCATAATTTCTCTCGGCAGCGTTCAGCTTACGGGAGTAGTATGCACAAGGGTACAGCTTGGGGGGCGAACCTTGACGTTGTGAGAGGATGGCCCCCAGAGCAGTGTTCGAGGCGTCCACCTCAACTATGAACGGTAGTCCGGGGTCAGGATGGTGCAAGATGGGCGCTGTGGTGAAACATTGTTTGAGCAAGTTAAAAGCCTGGGTGGCTGAGTTATTCCACGGAAGACGATGTGTTCCTTTCTTTACCAGAGAAGTGAGAGGATTGGCCACGGCACTGAAGTTCCTTATGAACCGTCGATAAAAGTTAGCAAATCCAAGGAAGCGCTGCAGCTCCTTCAGGGTTGTCGGTCGTGGCCAATCACGGACTGCTCTGACCTTTCCCTCGTCCATAGCAACTCCGTCTGGGCTGATGACATACCCCAAGAACGAAATGGAGGTCTGGTGGAATTCACACTTCTCCAGCTTGGCGTATAGATGGTGGTGAATGAGTCTCTGGAGGACGGCCCGAACGTGCTGCACATGGTCCGAGAGGGTGTCGGAGTAAATCAAGATGTCATCGATGTACACAACGACGGTACGGTGGAGCATGTCTCTGAAGATGTTATTGATAAAAGACTGGAAGACGGAAGGACTGTTCGCCAGGCCGAACGGCATGACCAGGTACTCATAGTGCCCCGTGTTTGTGGAGAAGGCCGTCTTCCACTCGTCCCCCTCCCTAATGCGGATAAGATTGTAAGCACAGCGTAGATCGAGCTTGGTGAAGTGCTTGGCAGTACGAAGTAACTCCAAGGCGGCAGGTACCAGTGGGAGCGGATAGCGAAACTTTATGGTGATGTCATTCAGGGCACGGTAATCGATGCAGGGTCGGAGACCTCCGTCCTTCTTCTGGACGAAGAAGAACCCAGCGGATGCAGGGGACGTTGAAGGGCGAATGAAGCCCTTCGCAAGCTCTTCCTCAATGTATTTCCTCATCGCTTCGGATTCTGGCTGAGAAAGAGGGAAGATACGGCCCTTGGGAGGTACCGAACCGGGTAGCAGGTCGATGGCACAGTCGTTGTCGCGATGAGGTGGGAGCTGAGAGGCTCCTGCTTTGCTAAAGGCCTCTGCCAGATCATGGTATTCAGAGGGAAGACCGTTCAGGTCAGCCCTCTCTACGGGCACGGAGATGACCTGGATGGAGGACGGGGCAACGGGAGCGAGGCACTTGGAGTGACAGGATGCGTCCCAGCGGGTAATCTGGTTAGTTCTCCAGTGGATTTGGGGATTGTGTTTGCGGAGCCATGGCAGGCCAAGGATTACTGGGGTGCGTGGACCATGGAAAACATAGAATTGGATTACCTCAGAGTGGAGCGCCCCTGTCTGCAGCTGGAGTTCATGGGTGAGGTGAGAGATTTGACCAGAGCCTAATGGCCTTCCGTCGATGGCTTCGACTGCGAGGGAGGAAACACAACGGATTAGAGGAATGTTGTGTAGACGGGCAAAGTCTGTTGAAACAAAATTCCCAGCGGCCCCAGAGTCTACCAGAGCTCTGGTGAGTATCCGCTTGCCGTTCGTCGTTATGACAACGGGCACGAACACAGACGTGGTGAGGTATGGTGCTTCAGGGTCTGGACTCACCGGACGAGGGGCGGTTGGGCGAGGTCTGGATGGGCAGGATATGCGCAGATGGCCAGCCTCGCCACAGTACAAACACAGGTGGAGTCGCAGCCGTCGGTCTCTTTCCTCCGTGGGCAGATGGTAGGCGTTGATTTGCATGGGTTCAGGTTCGTCGGAGCGATCGGAAGTCGTGGTCCGAGTAGCCTGGACAGCGTGGAAAGCAGGGGTGGCACGGTGACTGGCTCGGCGAGATCTCATGAGGTTGTCTATTTGGATTGTGAGGTTGATGAACTGGTCGAGGTCCCTGCCCTCGTCACGACAGGCTAATTCTGACTGTAGATCGTGGTTCAGGCCTCTTCGGAAAATGGTCTTGAGCGTGTCATTGTTCCAGGAAGTCTGTGCAGCCAGGGTGCGATGCGTGAGAGCATACTCGGCAGCGGTAGATCTTCCCTGCGTGAGCTCCAACAAGCGATCGCCGGCGCTCTTTCCCTCTCTGGAATGCTCAAAGACCTCCCTGAAGCGTTGGAGAAACACCGAGAAGGATGGGAAAGCAGAACCATCTGGTCTCCATACAGCCGTTATCCATTCCAAAGCTCTCCCCGTCAATAAAGAACACACAAATGCAATCCTCCCCGCGTCAGTTGAATACAGAGCTGACTGTTGCTCAATGTACAGAGAACACTGGAGGATAAAACCTTTGCATTTGTCTGGATTCCCATCGAACTTCTCCGGAAGTGCAAGACGAGGAGTCGCAGTGGGCGGGACTGGAGCAGGGCTGACAACAGCGGCGATGGCAGGTGGAGATGGCGGCTCCGATGACCCAGCTTGGAGACCTCGAACAACTTTGACCAGTTCGTCCATCAGCGAGGTGAGGTGATTCAGCTGATGATGGTGGGCAACGATCTGATCAGCTTGGGCTGAATAGGCGGCAGACAAACTTGACATAGCTGCTGGATCAGGTTGTGGCGAAGTTTTCTGTTGCGAATCACCAGTCTCAGAATGATCCATTTGCAGCGTAATTTTATTGAGAGAATAGTCAAACAGGCAGAGGTCAAAAACAGCAAACTCAGCATCAGAGGCAAGGCTTAATCGGGGTCTAATTCCAGGCAGAAGATCAGAAACAGGCAGCAAACAGGCAAGGACCATGAACCAGGCAGAGGTAGCGTAGGCAGGCAGCAGGCTAGGAGAAATCAGAGACAGAAGGGGTCGAGAAACAGTCAGGCAATCACTGGATAAAACGCTCAGTAGTGTTCACAAAGGCAAAACAAAACTTCGCACTGAAAGCTGCTTGTGGTGCGGTTAAATAGCCTGGTAGATAGGCTGCAGCTGGGCATGGTGATTGGAGTCATTAGAGAGGCTTATGGGGAATGTAGTGCAAGTGAAGATCAGTATTCGGGCGAGGGTGCTCTCTGCTGGCCAGAGACAGAGGTTACTGAGTTTGGGATCGTGACACCATGCATGTAAAGCTTTTCCATAAGACATTTTAGAATATTTTTACATGCCATTTCCTTCCAGTAAGGCCATTTCCCTGAGCTGCCATAAGTCACCATGCTGTTCTACAGGCAGTAGATTTATGAGGCTTTTAGCTGACCACTAGATCGACTCGGCCCAGTCCAGCCAGCACCACACACCAGCATCAGCTCACCCATAAACCCACTAACTCAAACAGGCAACCAGACAACACAGAATAAATGCTTAGAGCTGCTCTTGTGAAAATACTGTAATATAGCATCTCAGAGTCAAAACACTCAGTTAATGTATTCTGTTTTAACTCATTCTGCATGCTTCCGTGAGGATGAGAACAAAAGTTACTCAGACAGCATGATCCAAATGCTCGTCATCGCCAGACAATGTTGGTTCGGGTATTAAAGGAGTGTGTGCGATTTTGAATGTGGTTTGGGTTCTACGGAACGTTGTCAAACCATGATGTCACACTTGCCCATATTACTAAGGAAATGCTATATGCTCAACAGCCAACAATCACACACACACACACACACACACACACACACACACACACACACACACACACACACACACACACACACGCTCACTAATACAGAAACAAAATGAAAGACGAACCATATTCATATAACAACACTGACGAGATGAGAGAAAGATGAAGGAAGTGCTTTTGAGTCTTTGTGGGCTAGCCAAACAGAAAAATAAATATTATCAATCAGGGCAAGACAGAGACATGCCTCAAACCCCCCCTTCTCTCTCTCACTCTCTCTCTCTCTCTCTCTCTCTCTCTCTCTCTCTCTCGCTAACTCTCTTTTAGCTTTAACAATGCTGATTTGAGTGACCTGGGGAAACAATTTAATGGGGGCTGCTAGACTCAATGGTATAGGACTGGGTGGTCTGGTTGGCTTGTGGGGAACAGATTATCATGTACAGTGTGTGTAATGTGTGCCGCACATTGGCGTTATAACTGAACAACAAACAGTCCTCCCTCACCCTTCCAGTGAACTGATTGATGAGGTCAAGAGTGTATTTACATACGTCTATATTACAGACCTACTGGAGTATTTCCCAGGCTTACTGCTTTGTGTTTCCAGATCAGGAGCAACATCATTTAATGTAATTACCAATCAGGAGTACTATTAGATAATGGGAAAATTACATTTAATTGTTGTTGCTGTTCAATACAAAAGAAGAAAGATCAAATAACAAATTAAAGCATATTACATAATTAATGTTTTAAGCAACATTTTCACATATAGAAATTATAGTAAGTTTTAATTTCCTTTCCTTTTGGAAGAAAGGAAAGGAAATTCCTTGCTCATTATGGCTGAATTTGTTTGATCAGAAATACACTAAAAACAGTCATATTGTGAAATACTATACAAGGGCTATATATATATATATTTATTTATTTATTTATTTATATATCCCTTATATGGCTGCTATCACAATTAAGCACACACTTATTGTCACGGTTCGTAAATACATTGTTCCTTCTTGTCTCGTGTAGTTGTTGTTATGTGTGTGGGCGTGTGTGATTGTGGGCGTGACGGCTCGTTCCACTTGATCAGCGATCAGCCGATCAATCTCCTCTCCAGCTGCATCCAATCTGCTCTCCCATAAATACTCACCGCATTCTTCCCTCCTTGTCAGATCGTTGTTTGATGTTCTCGTTCGTGTTTGGTCCTGTTCCAGTTGTCCTTGCTGTGTTGCGGTTTGTTCCTGTCCCTGTTCCGGTTTCTGTTCGTGTCTGGATTACTCACCATCACTCTTCGTCACCTCAGCACTCTTCTCTTGGACTCTGACCATCTTGTCCCTGCGTCACCAAACGCACTTGAGACTGTTCTTCATTCTACCTAATTAAACGAGTTACTTGCACTTTTGCTTCCGCCTCATTAATCATGACAGAACGATCTGACCGTCAGATGGAAGCAGCGGGTAGTTCGTCGGCGTTGGAGGATATTGTGAACATCAGCATTAGACGCATGGACAACCAGGAAAGATGTCTTAACGACATTACTCGGCCGTGCAAGCTTTGGTGACGCAGGTGTCCGAGCTCACCCAGCAACTACAACTTCTGCGAGCTCACACTGCGCCGCACACACCGGCTGTTCTGCCCACACCACCGGAGAGTAGAGGCTGACATTTTTTCGGGAATCCCACGGGTCACGGGATTCCCGTGGGATTCCTGCAGGATGGGAGTCATCTTTGCTATCAATCACGGGATTTGGACGGTACAGGATAAATGGTTAACGGGAGCAGACGGGAGCGGGAATCAACCAATAGCAAAGACGACAAAAAAAGAAAAAAGTAAATGCATCATTTTGTAGTTTCCTTTTAATACGCCTACAATGTAACGCAATTAAAAAATAACTACACGACCCAGCCGTCCCAGAAGCCATCAGTGCTTTTTGTCACGGCTTACCGCCGAAATTCAAAGAGCAGTGATGGAGGGAGCTGACAGCCGCGGAGAAGTCGATGTGGCAAAAAATGATTTACAGCGCAAAGTCAGAAGTAATGACATGTCTATTAAGTTCACAGAACTGGTCGGAAAGTCTGAAATATTAATTAAGTTTATGAGAGTAGAATGTGACGGTGATAGCACAATGTACGCTGCTTGTAAGACATGCTTAGTCTTAGTCAAGTACGCAAGTGATTCAGGGACGAGCGGTCTGAAGAAGCACACTTGCAAGGCAAATTCGGGAAAGAATCAGCCAAGCATCGCTTCGTTCATCAAGCGAAAATTGCCGTATATGGGAGCGGTACAGGAGCGGGAGTCAGTTTAAACAGGAGCGGGATGGGTTTGGGAGTCAATTTACCAGGAGCGGGATGGGATGGGATTATTTTTTAAACTTTGGTCTGGGAGTGGGACGGGACAAGATTTCTTTCTATGGGAGTGGGACGGGACAGGAGTGAAAATCCACTCCCGTGTCATCCTCTACCGGAGAGCGCTCTACAGTCGGAGCCCCGCCCACCTATTCCACAATCCTATGCTGGTGAGCCTAATTATTGCAGAGCATTTTTGACTCGGTGCTATATGCATTTTTCATTGCAGCCCAGGACCTTTGGCAACTAACAGGCTAAGGTAGCCTTCGTGCTCACGCCTGCTAACGGGGAAGGCAGCGTTATGGGGAACGGCGGTGTGGGAGAACCAAGATCCCTGCTGCGCCTCGTTCCAGGCACTCGCCGCCGAGATGAAGAGGGTGTTCGATAGAGCCATCGCCGGGAGAGAGGCAGCTCGCATGCTCACCAAACTCAAGCAGGGTGAGAAGTCGGTGTCGGAGTATTCTATCGAATTCGGAACCATGGTGGCAGAGTGCCAGTGGAACGAGGAGGCGCAGTGGGACATATTCCTGCATGGGTTGGCTGACCGTGTCCAGAAGGAGATTTATGCCCTGGACCTCCCCACTTGGTTGAATGCCCTGGTTGACCTGGCCCTCTGAGTTGATGCACGCCTGACCAGAGTGGAATGGTGGAGACTGCCCAGTCGATCTCTAGAGGGTGCCGAGAGTCAGCGGTCCAGCGGCGGGGACCCGTCAGCCCCGTCTACGATCACGAACCCATGCAGGTGGGGCGAGCTCGGCTTTCTCGGGAGGAGAAGGAAAGGCGGAGATCCCAAGGGCTCTGCTTGTACTGCAGGGCCTCGGGTCATTTCGCCTATAACTGCCCAGTAAAAGGCACAGCCCGGCAGTAAGTATGAGGCTACTGTCGGGTGGGATCTCCGCCACGAAGACCTCATCTACATCTACACTCCTCGCGGGAAGACTAAGATGGTCAACTCACGATCACAATTGTCAAGCATTGGTGGACTCGGGAGCCGAAGGTAATTTTATGGACCATTCGTTTGCACGCAGATTTCAAGTTCCTGTTTTACCACTCACACACAAGATAGCAGTCCATCACGCTTATTACATCTGGCAGTCATTCGGAAATTATTTCATTTTATGTATTGGACTCCCCTCTTGAACCCATTGTACTCGGACACCCATGGCTCATCAAACACAACCCGCCGCGGCGGTAAAAGTGTTATTCTGGTTGTCCACCTACAGTAACTATTTATTGTATAAAATAAATGTACACTTTTCTATATGTGTCCCACGTCTCTTCACCCACTCTTTGGATAAGAACCTGTTTGGGTCTGTTATTCCCCAGTAGGCTATTTTGGGGTGGCGTAGTCGATCGTTGTTTTGTTCATTATAAAGCGTCTACTTTCTCTAGAAGGAGAGTGTGCCCCGAAGTCCCGCTTTGCAACATATACATTTTAGCGATTAAGAGCTTGTTTACATTTTAGACAAGTGATAACGAACAGGACCGCATGGAGGTGAAAAAAAGCCACAATAACCGCCTTGACCTGATTGCATATAACTACGACAGTGCACGGATAGCTACATTCAGAATTACTAAACTCATAAAAAATCTCAGCATTATCCTGAATATTTGTAGAAACAACGTAAATGTAGTGAAATGTGTCTGTCTGTGCATAAATACAATATTCTATAAGTGCGTTGAGAGCGTTTATACACGGCTCCTGTACATCACCGCAATTTTCTTTACCTAGATTTGAATCCTCATACATCAAACCTTTACTAGCGAGACGCTGGGTTTCTTGATCCAGCCAAGAAACGTAATTTGCGTAATCTGGCCATACATCGATGAGATGTTTGTTCCGTTCAGTCTATATTTCTGTGTATTCAGTCACACCGAGCGATGCATGAGAGCTCGCGCTCTTCAGAAACAATGGCAGCTAATTTTTAAAGCTGAACACACACACTGGAATGAATAATTCACTGTAAACCCAACGTGAGTCTCTATTCGCTCTGCTATCTCTGATATAAACTTTACATACGGGTTTTCTTTACATTAGCGATGTTTTGGATTCGCTTACTGGATCACTGAATACTTTCCCAAAATGATCTTTTCACAAACAGAAATCAGGTTAGAATAAAAATGTATGCCTACCAGGGTTACAGGTGCGTGTGCCATTGTAGATGCACAGTAAAAAACGTTTTTTTGTTTGTTTGTTTTTTACCCAACCGTTAGGTTACGCATATTGGGTCATTATGTTCATTTTCAAAAAAAAATTGTTGGGTCAATGCATTGGGTTAAAATACCCCATAGTTGGGAAGGTGCTATTCCACCCCATAGTTGGTTAACTCGTTGGGTTATTTTTAACCCAACATTAGTGCTCATTGTGATAAAATCCTGACTACAGTTCTCAACAGGCCTGAAAATTACAACCCGATCCGACCCCGCCCGTGGCTTTTAAAGCCCGGACCCGATGTAACCCGACCCATCAACATGAATTATCTGCCCGAACCTGGCCCGCGGCCCGACGCCGATTTTTTTTTTCTTCTATTTTTTTTCTCATACACGTATTATCATGACCAGCAGACGAGAATTGTCCCACTCCTGTAGTAGCGACGGTGAATTCACCTGCGGCAAGTTTACTTTTCACCGACTCCATCTTCTTCTCCAGGCTAAAGGCCTGCACGCAGCGGTGTCAGGTCTGCCAAGACTTTCTTTACGGTGAACAGCAGCGATGATTAATAAATGTTTCTTTTTTTTCACTGAGCGGAAAAGATTAAGCCCGAGGTCCGACCCGACCCGAGTCATTTGCTTATATTTTCGACCCGAACCCGCGGCTCCCGTCGGGTTTGTCGGGCCGACCCTGCCCGTTGAGAACTCTACTCCTGACTTCTAAAATTATCTAACAGTGGGGTGTTAATTTCTTTAATGACGCAATACGTTACGTGCACAATAGAACTTCCAGTTAACTTCCGTGTGTTGAGTGTGCAGTCGACTATTTCCTGTAGGTCGTGTTGTTGTAGTGGAGATTTTCTAGAGTCGCTAGTTTTGAGTAGACATAGAAAAAAGTTTCAATATGAGCGGATTTCGGGTAAAAGAGGCGGTTGCCATATCAACACGTGAAAAAGACCACAATCAATTGTTGTGTACCCCTGTGCGCGAATTCGTCCAGGTACAACAGTGCTATAAGCTTTCATAGCTTTCCAGTGGATGTGTCGGTGAGAGCTGAATGGATGGTAAGAGTACGTCGGGACGACTTCACCCCAAGCAAGACGAGTCGTGTTTGCAGCAGGCATTTCCAAAAGGACGATTTTGTTAACAACCCAGGGAAATTGAGAAAGTTGAAGAAAGGGGCCATTCCTGCTCTTTTTTTTCCTAGAATAATTTTTAAATACCGGCACCGAGGGCGAGCGTGTGGGAGCAGAGACCCAGAGCGGATAGCCCTCCTCCTGTCCATGACATCGACTCAGAAGAAGACATGGAGCTGGCTACCCTGGCACTAGATCATGATTACTGTATTACTCCTACAACAGGGATGGTCGCAGATCAGTTCGCTGAGGAAAACGATACACTTCGCCAGAAAGTAAAGGAGCTCAAACTACTAATTCCGGCTCTCCAGCTGCAGAGTTGTTTTGGACTGAAGCGCTTTTCTGGATCGGATGAGGACATCCGATTTTGTACCAGGTAAGTCATAATTAAGGTGTTTTGAATTGCAGGAAGCTGATGTCTTGTACCATATTAACAGTGATGGACAAAAAATCACGCAAGTCATGTACTTTAGTGAAAGTAAAGATGGGCTACTACACATGTAAAATGTTGCTCCACTAAAAGTCCACCTTACAAGAGGAAAAGTATTTTCCTTCAAGTGTACATCAAATATCAAAAGTAAAAGTAATGTAATTTATGACTAACATAATGATATGATCAGGCCCAAACTTGTGCTACCTACAGCACTCAGTCAGATGCGTAGAAACAACCTTTCATTGTCTTTTCTACATGTAAAACAAATGTAGTAAGTAGAGTAAAAAATTAAGATAATTGATCATGTGCAAGTAAATTAGTCTACCATGACTAACAACAATGTTATTTTTGTGTATTTTGTTTAAAAGATTCCATTCTTTTCACCACCTGATGGCATTCTGGAGGCTCATCGAACCAGCAACATCAAGGATGATCCGTGTGACAAGTGTGGCAAGAGAAGCATCGGCCTCTGTGGCAGAGAAGACAACGTCAAACAGATCAACTAAGTTGCTGCCCATAGATAAGTTATTTCTTTTTCTAAATTATCTATCAACCGGATGCACACAGAGAGAGCTTGGCCACCGATTTAACATCCATCGGACAACAGCCAGCAGGATCATCAGAACCTGGGCCAACTTTCATTACTGTGTACTGGGAGCTGTGTGTATCTGGATGACACCAGAAGAAATCACTGCCAACCTACCTCCTGAGTTCAAGGAATATGCAGACACTCAGGTCATTGTTGACTGCACAGAACTGCGGTGCCAAACTCCACCCTCAGTTGTGATACAGAGTGAGGTGTACTCGCACTCCAAATCACACTGTACCTTCAAGGCCATGATTGGCATGGCACCACATGGTCCTCTAACATTTCTTTCTGCACTCCATGGGGGCTCTATCAGTGACCGTGAGCTCTTCAGATTGTCGGGCATCATACCTCTCCTGTCCCCTGACATGGCTGTGATGGTGGACAAGGGCTTTAGGGTGGACAACCTTGTGCCAGGAAAACTTCAAAGGCCTGCCTTCCGCTCCAACAAGGAACAAATGGCAGCACAGGACGTCCTGGAGACCCAGTCAACCGCCCGGCTGCGAGTTAATGTTGAAAGGCTAATCAGGTGGGTTAAGGAGAACAAACTTTTTTAAAACTGTAATCCCTTTGTGTATTTCAGGGAGCATTAGCCAACTTTTCACTGTAGTTTGTATCTTGTGCAACGACCAAAATGGACCTCTGGTCAAAGACTGGAGAGAACATAAGACCCAGGTAGAAATCTGCGTGTTTGCCTCATGGCTGGCTGCTCCTCTTCCTAATTTTCCTTTTTTTCTTTACTTTTTTTTTTTTTTTACTAACAATATACTGATTCACACCACAATTTAGTTTTGGCTTACATTTACTGACTTATTTTAATTAATAAATTATTTATTTGAAATGTATATTAACTTGGTCTCCCTTTGTGTTGTTTAATTTCCCCTCAAGTGGGCCTGACTCATTGAATATTAGTTTAACATCTAGCAATACATTGGTGTGAGTTCACCTTTGCTGTGTACACTTTAAGTCTAGTGGTCAATCCTAAAAGTGTTACAACTCTGTTTAGCACATATTTTCTGATTAGTAACTTGACCAATTTAAATTAACTTAAAACAACCCACTTGAAGGCCTCACACTATAATGAGATATCAACAAGAACAAGACAGTTCTTAGAAGTTATTGTTTACTGATAATTAATTTTATTAGAGCAGATATTGTAGGTATGTGTAGTAAAAAAAGAAGTCTGTTCTCTCTCTTGTTTTTTGCATCGCAACACTGTCCCGGTATATTCTTTGAATCAGGGTGTCTTCCTCCGCAAACACCACAAAATCACACCACTCCATCCCTGTTAGGAGCAGCTGACCCTGCACCTGCCAGTAGTAGCCATGACCCTGCTTCAATTCCAGGTTGCCGTCTTTCATTTTCAGATGTGGATAATCCACATAGCTCTTAACGTTTGGACATTTTATGTCCACAAGGCCGAATTCAGTACTTTCTGTTGGGTCAAAGACAACCCCATCTGGGGATGCCCTAGCCATGGAGTGTTGGGGTGTATAATGAAGCCACAAGGGTAGTAGTTCACCCTCTTGAGCTTGCAGTACTCTTCGATGGCATCCGCTTCCATTTTGAGATCCCTTTCATTGCTGCTGTCTGACAGACCCATTTGAGCAGCCAATCTACCATCTTATCTAAGGTGCATGGTTTAGCATGGCACATTTCCCCCAAAATGTGAGGAAGTGATTCTGGGTTTTCTCAGTCTATGCCAGTCTTATAGTCTTTTGTTAGCCATGTCCCAGGTAACCTCAAGTGACTTGAAGTGCAGCTGTTGATGCTCAGTGAAAACAAACATACTCCATGATGTCTCCAGTCTGCAGCCAGCCAATGGCAAATCTGGGCATGGTGGAGCGTCATGGTGTGCAACAGGGCGACTTCTTGCCTTGGGTTGTTGGTATGACAGGGGACTGCCTGCTTGTACCAAATCGAGTGCAGAGTCCACTAGTTGCACCTCACAAGTGATACCCATTGTACAAATGGTTGGTGCAGAAACAGGGGTGAACTCTTTGTAGATGTCAGACACTCTGAGAATGGACAGGTCCAGCAAGTCTCCACTGATGGCTTTGTCCAGTGTGGACCTATTGGAAACAAATTGAGAAACACCAGTAAGATACATCACTTCATAACTACAAGTAACAAAACTACAGTTTTCTTGATTTGATTGAGAAAAGTAGGCCTAACAAATTAATTAATAGATTACTAACTACTAGCCAAATTCTCACCTTACTCCCTCGGCCATGGTCCTCTGCTTTGGTTTGGCAGACATCACAGCCATGTTCTCGACGGGACCTGGTTTAACACCTTGTGTATATAGACCATAAGCAGTGATGAGCGTATGTGATGTGTGTGTGTGTAGATGAAGTATTGAAGTGATTGTTACATTATCCCAAGACTTGCCAGGGTTCTTGGCTTGTGCCACTGTTGTTCACTCTCCGTACAGCTCAGCACTGGTGGAACAACTGGAATGTCTGGCTGAGAATAATGTGCACACTGGAAAAGTAGAGCCACACAATGGTTACAGAGCACTGATCCAGCTACACATGTACAGCTGTGATGGGCCAGCTCAACAGGGATTGAGTCCTTCTGCCCCACCTGTAACAAGATGTTAAAAAAAGATAATAAAAAAAGAGTAGCATAACTGATTTGCCATATATTTATATGGACTACTCATGTAAGCTATTTATTTTTGTACACTGTTAGTTAAAATAGCTAGTGAAAACTTAACCTTTTTCTTCTTGTAAACACTGTAGTAAAGGGACTAATAATCTTTTTCTTTTAATGTGGTCAGTGGAGCAGTCTATTTGATTTGGAGCTACACTCAGAATTCCCACTTAAAAAGTACCAAGATTGCAGTATACCTACTTAGACTTAGCAGGTTTACATAAACTTCTATACCTATCTTATGCCTTTCACCTTTCACCTGAGATGTTCAGCATACCTGGAAAAACAAACTATACCACACCACTGATTGCTGTTAGTGAAAACATAGTAGTTACGTAGCACTAAGCGTACACTGGTTGTTTTTAACGTGAATGGGGAAAATGGTCAACCAAATGAACATGGTTAACCTAGAGCAGAGAACCAAAATAACACAATTAACCCAGGAACATGGGTAACCATCTTAACGCTATCCTCATCCTACACTTAAACTGTGAGGTGGTTTAGATCTGTCCATTGACGGATTACATAACGCCCTCACACACACTACTCCTGTCACTGGATCTTTCTTGGACACTGAGAGGAAATACAAAACCCAAATTAAAAATACACACAACCAGTTGATAATCATATCAACATAACAAGGTATTTAATAACACTAATAAAGTATGTCGTAATATTGACACGATTTGATGTGAGTTAAAGTACTTGGCTGCTAGCTAGTCAATGTCTAACGTTAACAGCTGATCTAGCCGCTAACAGCTGAAACTAATAATGTTTTACTAACACTTTTGATCCAAAATCTTACTGACCCCAGACTATTGAATTATTCTATTTCAGGTTATTTCATAAGTTGCTTTCACAATTTGCAGACTCCTGATGCTCTCGATTGGTGGGGCCAGAAAAGTAATCAGAGTTCCCTTTCGTTGTCACTACGAGTTCCGTCGTGACGACGAATGGGGTTTCGCTTAGAAAGCCTATCGACTTACAAAACAAGCCAATGGCAAAGAAATGCCATGGGTCTGCGGAATTTGCATGGCACAACTCCGCCCCACCTCGTGGGTATAAAAGGAGGACGCCGGCAAAATGCAGATATGTTTTCGCTTTAGAGCCAAGCGTATCTCTTCACTCCACAGCCATTTCTAAATTCACTCTACAAGAAGAGCGACTCTCCGGTGTTGGTGTGACGGCGATCTCCAGCATGTTCACACTGCCTGCTGATCTGTGCAGTATCTGCCAGTGAGTGTGTTCTCCCTGATCGCTTCAACATCCGCTGAGTTTTCTTTTTCAAGACGGCTCGCCCCTGCACTTCTGGTTGCAGTCGACTCATTTCCGACTTTGATGGGCGCATTCTCTGCTCTGCGTGTTTGGGCTTGATTACGCTAGAGCAGCGTTTGTGGATGAACCATGTTCTCCCCGCGGGAACATGACCATAGCTTCATTACGGTCGAGACTAAATGATCTCATTAGAGAGAGAGTCCCGGGAGTTCGGGTGTGCATATGGCTATTGTCGGGTCGGATCCTGAGATGACGGCCATGCTGTCCCGGGGTGCCGCGAGAATCGGACTAGAGTGGAACCTTCCAACCTGTCCTGAGCGCTCCCTGCTGGACGATTGTTTTTTGGGTGCGGCCGCTGAGACCTGCCGGCGTCCAACCCCAATACCTTTCTTCCCGGATGTGCATCAGGAGGTCTCGAAATCCTCGAAGACCCCCAAGCCCCGACGTTGGCTCAGATCCCTCAGTCTACCAACTGCCGAGGGCGCCCTCCCGCGGCTCTCACCCCGCCCGTTCACCCAGGCTGGCTCTGGATGCCACAGGAGGACGCCACAGCCCTCTCCAGCCCCGACCCCCCACTATACGCTGGGCGAGGCGGCGCACCTGAGACGGGCTGCTCAAAGATGGGACTCAGTTCTTTCCAGGAGCTGGTAGCAGGGCCACTCCTTTCCCCGGTGGAGGGCCGGGGGAGAATCCTTATTCTCAGAAAGAACTGACTCTCCCGTCTCTGAGCACACAGTGTTCTCGGATGTTAGTGCGCACCGCCCAGGGGGCCTCGCCACTCTCGCCCCCCTCTGTCACAGAGTTCTCGGATGACAGTGTCTGCCACCCCCGGGCCGCGCCACTCTCATCCTCCTCTGTCGTTCCTGCGGTTTGCTGTCAAGGGGCAGGCATATCAGTACGCTATTCTCCCATTCAGGCTAGCCTTGTCTCCTCGCGCCTTCACGAAGGTCGTCGAGGCAGCCCTTGTTCCTCCATGGGAACACGGGGTTCGCATCCTGAACTATCTCGGCGACTGGCTATCCTAGCTCACTCTCGAGGCCAGGTTTGCGAACACAGGGACCCAGTGATCCGGCACCTAGCTCGTCTGGTTCTTCGGGTCAACTAGGAAAAGAGCAAACTGTGCCCCGTGCAGAGGATCTCTTTTCTCGGTATTGACTCGGTCGCCTTCTCCACTCAGCCACAGCTGACTTGCCTGAGACAAATCAAGCACAAGAGTGAGGTTCCACTGAAGTTATTTCAGAGGCTCCTGGGGCATGTGGCATCCACAGCCGCAACAATGCCGCTCGGATTGCTTATATGATACCGCTTTAGCTTTGGCTTCACGACCGAGTCCCGAGTTGGGCATGGCAACACGGCACGCTCAAGTACCAGCTACTCCGACCTGCCATCAGACCTTCACCCCGTGGTCGAACCTCAGTTTTTTACGGGCTAGTGCCCCTGGAACGAGCTTCCGGGCATGTTGTTGTCTCAACAAATGCCTCCACCTTGCATATTTCCTCTGAGATTTTGGATATGCTCCCCAGTGTACCTAGGTATTCTTGTGTTAAGTAGGAGTCCTTCGTCCGTGCCAGTTTCACTCAGGGATCTCAGACTTACGCAGGGCACTGGAAGACAGCTCTGAAGGTGGCATGTTTAGGCTGGAAACTCATTCGTCGTCACAACGGAACTCGTAGTGACAAACGAAAGGGAACGTCTCGGTTACGTATGTAACCCTCGTTCCCTGAGTAGGGAACGGAGACATTCCGTCTTCCTGCCACTTCCGCTGTACAGCGGGGATCGCCTGAGTTCAGTCTCGGCTCCTCAGCGAAGAAACATAACTGGATGTTGCCGGCTTCCTCCTTTTATACCCACAAGGTGGGGCGGAGTTGCACCATGCAAATTCTGCAGACCCATGGCATTTCTTTGCCTTTGGCTCATTTTGTAATACTCAAAGTCGATAGGCTTTCTAAGCGAAACCCCATTCGTCATCATGACGGAACGTCTCCGTTCCCTACTCAGGGAATGAGGGTTACATACGTAACCGAGATGTTGTATAGCAGCCATGACACCAAGAACCAGAGAGACCACCCTCTGTCACTTCAGATGCCTCCTGTTACCTTTGCATAGAAGTGTCCATCTCATTTCTTTCATCTGCATATCAGCCATTTAACATTCAGCCACAATACAGACATTTTCACTATCACCACTCAATGTGGAATTTCTCTTCTGTTGTTTAACTCCTACAATAAATGAAAATAATGTGCTTAACTCATAATGTTAAAGGGTTAGTTCACCCAAAAATGAAAATTAAGTCATTAATTACTCACCCCCATGCTGTACCAACCCCGTAAGACCTTCGTTCATCTTCGAAACACAAATGAAGATATTTTTGATTAAATCTGAGAGGTGGATCACTGCTACATAGGCTGCCACAGGGAATGAAACTTGACGGCCCAGAAAGTCATTAAAGAACATGTTTAAATATTCCATGTGCCTACAGTGGCTCAACTATAAGTTTATCAAGCGACGAGACTACTTTTTTCCCGAAAAAAACCCCATAAATAACGACTTTATTCGACTATTCCTTTTCTTCCTTGTGGGCCTGAGACGAGAGTTCAAGAGATTTCCACGACGCATGCGTGAGAACTGAGAAGAGGACGTTCTTCTTCTAATACTTCTTGTTCAGTTCTCGCGCATGCGTCGTGGAAATCTCTTGAACTCTCGTCTCAGGCCCACAAGGAAGAAAAGGAGTAGTCGAATAAAGTCGTTATTTATGTGTTTTTTTTCGGAAAAAAAGTATTCTCGTCGCTTGATAAACTTATAGTTGAGCCACTGTAGGCACATGGAATATTTAAACATGTTCTTTAATGACTTTCTGGGCCGTCAAGTTTCATTCCCTCTGGCAGCCTATGTAGCAGTGATCCACCTCTCAGATTTAATCAAAAATATCTTCATTTGTGTTTCGAAGATGAACGAAGGTCTTACGGGGTTGGTACAGCATGGGGGTGAGTAATTAATGACTTAATTTTCATTTTTGGGTGAACTAACCCTTTAACTTCTACTAAGCCTAACCCTAACACTCTACTAATACTCTAATGAGAGTAAGTTGACATATAGTTGAAAAGTTACTGTAGTTTGTAGAATTCCTAAAGTGGACTATCGCAATAAAGTGTAACTTTTAAAACTTGTTTCACTATATTTTTTTGTGTATATGTGTCTGCTTCTATTTATATTTTTGAAAGAGAGGTTTTCCCCGAAATGACACTGGAAAAACCGAAATATTCCAAAATACCATTCCATGAATGGCTTGTGCATTTGTGTGGCATAAAAGTAGGGTTTCACAATTGCCTTTCATTTATTTGTACAATACAAATACAATAATTGTTTCCCTAATTATGGTAAACACTTTGTTGCTATTTCATGTGGAATCACTCATGTTTGATGCCTGTACCGATAAGGCACTTTTGAAGTTGCTGTGTATATGCTGTAAATGGTTTCTTTTGAGTTCAATAAAAATCAAAACGACTCCTATTTCACAACTGGGAAAAAGGATCAGGCAATTCGGCAAATGGGTTCTGAGCCAAAAAGTCCTGAACATCTTTTCCGGTGACTAAAATTAGACGCATAATGAGACGTAGTTGCTTCCTGTCCCCTAAACAAACCCTCCTGCCTTGTGGTAATATAATGACATGGATGACAATGAAAAATTAACAAAAATAGTATACTAAAGCTTCTAATCTGATGTTGTACCAACCAGTTTTTTTTTAATCTCTTGAAATGATCACAGACATTTGTTTATCCAGATGCATTTAACTTTCAACAGTCTAAAAATCATATATATATATATATATATATGATTTTTGTCTTTTAGTATAAATTGAGAGCACAGAGCAGTGGTCATTTTACCAATGGATCACATTTAATTGCACATTAATCTCTTGTATTTCAACTAATGAGACTGCATTAAATTTTACTGTAGAAGAGGAATTTTAAAGAGTCTCGACCATCTTTTGATCAGGCAATGAAGCTCTTCATGGGCTGGGCAGATGACAAGCCTTTACAGTGTACAGTATAGTGTCCGGTTACCTTAAGGTTTGATTTTCTCCCCTCATTAGACATTCTCCATAGCGAGTAACGAGTCAAGTGATCCACTAAAGCAAAAGGTTGGTGAGAGACTGGCCCAAATGAAAACCAAATGAAATCATTCTTGTAGATGTTCCCTTTACTGGATTTAGCCCCTCACAATTATAGCCTGTCTTTAATGGTCGTTTCCCCTCAAAGAAAACCTTAAATGGACAGTTATGTTCTGCCATGAACTTTCTCACAAATTTATATGCACTGAAGTGCAAATGTCTTTGACATGAGTACATTTTATATTAAAATATCAAAATCTAATTACATAAAGTTGATCTACATTATATTTTTGTTGAAGTGTAGCCTATAACTTCTGGGCCACTAGCAGCTCCATACAAATGTATTCACCAACAAGAATGCCTGATTACAAAGGTTCCTTGTTGGTATGTCAGGCCACACTGACAAAGAAAGTAATCAGCATAATGTCGAAAGTGCCATATTGTGTTATTAACCAGCAAATGACTCAGTTATAGATGTCTCAGCACATTAACCCTATTCGAAATAATATTTTTGAAATTGAACAGTTTATTTGCAACTTATTTTATAGTTGCGTGTGTATCAGTTTTCATATAGCTCATATAGCCCTGGAAAAACATTTTTCCTCTTTGTAAGCTAAACTTAAATTTACAGTCATTTTTTATTCATTTGATGTGTCCACTGTATTTGAATTTACAAAATTTAAAAAGTTTAAATTTTAAAAAGAGAATATGGAGTATATATCCAAAGAGAATATGGAGCTCATACTTGAGGAGAAAACTCAGCAAAAATATACAACTTGATGGAGTACAGTATGTATGAATGACATTCTAATAGCTTGTCTATATCTTTCAATAACATGTCTTGGTAAGATTATATTTAAATACTTAGTTTTATGATTAAAAAAAATCCTGATTAATCATATTTGGTACACACATTTTAATATGATTTTTCAAAAAAAAAAAGATTAATGTATCTAAGTAAACCTAAATTGTCCAGTAGGTGTTCATTTTGAAATGTTGCTAACAATAAAAAAAGTTATTCGTAAGTTTACTTAAAAATCAGTGCGGATTTCAATGTAAAAAAAAACATGTGAAACACAAGCTGAAGGGGAATGTTTTTTCAATTATACTAAAAGACCTTTTACTTGCTAAAATAGTGTAAACAATCAATCAGACAACAGAAGGCATGGAGTAGATTGTGTGCAACAGGTTTTTCAGCAAAAGTTTTGATCATGTTGACATTTTACAATCCTAAGAGATCCCATATCAAATATGATAGAGAGAGCTTTATAGGGTTAATGGAAAAGTCAAGTGTATAGGATTTGCAGAAAAATAGGGAGTCTCTTCAACACGGTTCATCCTGTCCTGTCCATATGCTGCGTGAGCACACTTATACCTCCAGTCCATTGTCCGTGCCCGAATCACGCATTCTCTGCAAACAAACACGGCAAACCTGCAGAGGACTGTCCGGGGAATGGCCCAAGAGAACCACGCACACAGCGGTCGCTTCTGACAGCTGCTTCCTGTTCACTAACTACACACAGCTGCCGTTTCCAGGAGAGGGCATCGGCATGTTGTAGACATCGCCAGGGGTCAAAGAGAAGAAAAATAATGTCATTTTAATACTGACCAACAACGGGACCACCAAGGCGTCCATAGAGGGAATCTCAAAATATTGCGAGGGAAATATAAAATATCTGTGAAGAATGTCGGGGAAATTTTAATGACAGTGACATTGATCGACTTTTCTTTCATTCACATTGACTTTGACATCATTAGACAACGATGTTCTTGCATGAGTTTAAACAGATTTGCCTGCAGTTCTGGGAAAAAGATTATTTGGCTATTCCTTTGTAAATATTAGCTTAGGTTGTTATAACTTTCTCTGCAAACATTGTACATACTGAGCAGATTACCAAACTTATCTGACCTGGATATTGTTTAATAGCATGTGAACAAGTCTTTACCTCGCTTCATTGTTCGATCTAAGGAGACCACCCTTTAAACAAAAACGCATGCCTGCTCGGCATTGGTTTGCTCAGTTTGTGTCTTTTGTTAATGCACCATTAATGATGACAATCAGCTTGTTCGTGAGATGACAGACCCCTGAAAAAGTCAACTCCAAAAGTGTTTATCTTCATTTTTTTTTTCTTTTATTTTGACAAAGTCTAGTCAACAGATTCTTTATTTCACATGAACAAAAAAATCTATTGGCATCTGATGCGTTACAACTATAAGTAATTTAAATCAACGTTTCATTACACTAATGGCAACTCACTTGACCCCAAAATACAAGCTATGACAACAACAACAACAACAACAACAACATTTATTTATAAAGTATTTTTAAACACAACATAAAATGATAGAAAGTGCTGTAAAATATGTAAAATATGTTTCTAATGGGTCTGATGAGCTAAATGTGTCTTGTAACCCATTTGTAATTTCTTATGGCCGTTTACAAGAAAACTTAACTCATGTTACTTTACTTAAAGCAGATAAAGATCACTTATAGTAAAAATCATGACTACATTGAAGCCTTTTTAACTTATACTTAATAGGTAAGTATTATTGTTATGATTAGAAATTGAGAGAAAGTGCTGTAAGTCCAAACATGCAAACACATTTACACATTTTCAAAATCTAATGTGATAAAAATGTGATTTTAGGGTAGATGTACAAATGCGCAACAAAGAAGCGGATATCACATAATAGGGAAAACTATTCCAAAAGTTTGAGCCAGGCCACAGAAAAGGCCCAATCACTCTTAAGGTGTGTCACATTTACAGCTGTTTAGCAAAATTTCACAGGCGAAATCCAGTTAATCCAATAAAATGTTTGGGAGTTTGGCGTGAGGGCGAAAAAGATTTTGCTCATGTTCAGGTTGGCCATGAGAATTTGGTGCACTGACCGAAAGAGAAAGCACTGACAGAAAGCTACTTGGTTTGAGCTGTACTTCAAACATCTCAACACTATCGATGGACCATGTCCCTTTTTTCATGTGAAATTTTTATGAAATATGCCCACACATTTAGATGTATAGTGACAAGATGAAAGTAAATGATTGGGAGATCTGAGCACTCTAACTAACAATACAGTGTGCTTGAATATTATATCACTAATACATTTCGATCAAGACAAAGCCTTGTATTCAATTAAGAGAATTTTTAAATCAACCCTGAATTTAATGGGAAGCCATTGGAGGGACGATTATATAGGAGAAATATATGACAGGCTGTCAGGATGCTATATAGCAAACTCTAAGCACAAAAAAAAAAAAAACGAAACCAAAGGGGAAAAAAATAAAGACATTACATTATATATTAGAGTGGAGGGTCCGTTTTTATTTCTCCTGAGAGATTGTAAGAGACAGTTGATAGGTCATTATGCGGCAGCAGAGCTTGTAACAGGAGGTGGGTTGTAACAGCTCACACACTGGTCTCTCGGGAGCCCGAAGTCTGTTGCTCTACCCAATTAGACTCTAAAATATTGCTGTTTCTGAAAGGCCTCTGGTCCCTGGGTGCACGGAGAGATGCTTTTACACCTCCTTATTGTAAACCTTGCAGTTTGATCAGGTGCTGACTGGCCCGGCTCTCCCCAGCACATCCCGTCCAGAACGCGGCCCCAGCTGCACGCTGGCCTCTGCGGGCCTCTGCGGATCAGTGCCATTTACTGTGGACATCTGTTCTGGGTTAGAAGGCCACTGGAAGTCCAAGTGCATATGGAAGTCCATTTCAACAGGAGAGGGAATCGTTCCTCCATGGTTGCTTGGGATGTTCTTGGGTAAGATTCAAGTCAAGTCACCTTCATTTATAGCGCTTTTAACAATATAGATTGTTTCAAAGCAGGATAACAGTGATAATAGGACATTAAAGCAACAGATCTTGTTTTGGCTTTACAGCAGCTCTAGAATAAAGTTGTTGTCCAGCTAAAGTTAGTTTTGATTGATTCACTTCCGTTGCAAAAGATCATTAGTTATTAACTTTGGGGCTGCTTACACTACACTGTTTTAACTGAAAACAGAAAACTTTTAATGTGTTCTGGCCGTTCATTTGGACGACAACAGTGTTTGGTGGCTCGAGAACACAAACTTTGAAATAGGTTCCAAGATGCATGTTTTGAAAAATTTTGGAAAAAGTTATCATCTCCGTGTAAACATCAAAAAGAGGGGGCATCTTGGCTACCGCTCTGTCAAACACACACTCACACATGTCGAGAGGACAATGGTTTAACAGTGCGACGTTAATGCACACCCGACAGGCAGTTCCCGGTCCCGTAGTGGTGCTCCTAACCGCACACATGTTATTCTTACTGCACATTCCTGTTAGTTTAGTTTACTGCAGCAGCATGACTGGTGAGGTCATTTATGGCACAATATGGTGGGAATTCATTTATAATGGTAAAACTTCAGCTCTTTAAATGAGATCACCAGCGTCTACATCTTGCTTCCCTCTCTTCTCCTTCCGTGTTCTCTTCTGTATGTCTCGCTTACTCTCTCAGGTGTCCTGCAGATAATGAAACCACTTGTTTGAGTGTATATTTGTGTGAGGATACGAGGGACCAGGGAGTTTTGCAGTGGCTCTTTAGGGAGTGGGAGGTCAAATGTCATTGCACACACTCCCCCACCACTGACTTAAATATCCACAAGGACAGGTTAAATGAATTTGCTGCAGAGAAATTTTGTAAAACAAAAACAAAACAAAAAAAACATCAGTAAGCAACTTTCTTAAAAAAAATTAATAATGCATATTTATAATACATTCCCCAAAGTTGACTACTGGATTATGTATTACAAGGAAAAACCTTTCAGTCTTTTATTCTTTCTACTTCAAAATTTTATTTTTAATTCAATGCGTTACTTGCATTTCTTTGCAATTATTTGAGACACTTACTAGCAATTTGTGAAAATAGTTTCAAAGTAAATCCTTCAGCAATTGTTTTTTTTTTTTTCAGTGCATTATAATGCATGCATAATACCTAATAAAAAGCTTATTTATCATGATAGCATTATTCTAAGTTAATCTATTTCACTGATGCTTTCAAAGATAACAGAAGGATAGACTGTCTTTTCTGTCTTCTGGTGGTGTGTTTTGCAGGTTGCCCAGGCTTCTGTCTTGTCCGTCCCCCTGCTGCTGTTGAACTTGTGACCTCATTTCCATGGAGACATGTCAAGACAAAGATGGAGGGCGGCAGAGAGAGTTGGACATCAGGCTGGAAATCTGTGTGGTCTTCAGAAATGTGTAGCCAAGTCCAACACATACATTCATTTCTGGCCCAAAACCTAGCTTTGATTCGTAAGGAGGTTTCATCTGCTTTGGAAAACCAGCAGTGCCGTATGCAGCCACAGCCGTTGAAGGAGCGCAGAATCCCTGGATAACAAATTCCTTTTCAGTAATGTCAAATGTGAAAGCTGTCTAGATGTGGGAGGAAAAGCAAGGAGGGGGAGGTTCATAACTCATATATATATTTTGAAAAGTCATGTCTAGTTTATAAAGGTGTGTATATTTAAGCTTTTCAAGATGAGTAATGGTAGCGTAGGCCATGGTGCATGCAGGATTGGACACCTCTCAAATAAAACAAAAACAAACACTGGTGCACTAATTTTTTTCCCCTTCAAATAAAAAAAGCACAATAAAAAGATTATGAGATGTTTTAATGGCCTAAACTTACTAGATGCCTAATCAGTCTTACAACTAATAATCATGTCTTTTATTTTCAATAGTCCACTTCAGACATTCTACTAACTATAAGTAACTTTGCAACTACATGTCAACTAACTCTCATTTATTTGGAACTACATGTCAACTAACTCTCATTGGAGTATTTGGAAACTGTTAAGGTTAGGGTTCGTAGAGTAAGTTGACATGTAGTTGCAAGTTTCTTATAGTCAGTAGAACATCTGTTGGGGAGCATCAAAATAAAGTGATAGTAGATATTAGGCAGACAGTCTACTAATACTCTGATGGCTGCTAGTTGACATGTAGTTACAAAGTTACTTATCGTTAGTAGAATGTCTAAAGTGGACTATAATGAATAAAGTGTTACCTTATACAAAACATAATTTCCATTAAAAATGGAATCCGAGCTCTGATTCACTGAAGTTCCCTTTCTTGTGTGGCATGTAGGGTAAGGAAATATTTTAATCTTATAAGAAGAGCCATCACACTTTGACTCATAGCAGATCTTCATGCCTTATGAAAAAAACGTCTGGGTTAAGGTGCAATGGCAGTTGATTTTGAGTCCTTGGTATATGCTACAATAGGAGTTAAAGCAGCTGAGATGCATTAGAGGAAATGGCCTTGGAGTGAAAGACCAACCACAAGAGGAAAAAATCTCTACAGATCTCCTGCCACTCAGTGTAAGAAAGAGGAAATGCATCCCCCAATCTTCCTTACTCAATCACGAATAACTACATTTTTGTAGTGCACAATTTGGGGTAAATAGGAAATCCCAGAATGTGTTTTCTATTGAAACATGATCTAGAGTAGAATGATCCTTTCCATTATCCCATTCAAGGGCATACCACGTGCATGCATCATGTCTTTTCTACATCATCAGCCTCATGAGGTAAAGAGATGAGGTCAGGCAAAATGGCCCATCCAGATCTCCGCAAGGCATCTGCTGGAAGCGGACACTTTCCATTATGGCAGGACGTGCTGCAGGGGTCAGTTGCTGCGAATAGGCTGCCTATTGTGCCGTCGCCAAAAGAGAATTTCAGGTCAACAAACAGGCACAACTCAAAGAGGAAGCCAAACGCTGACTAACCATATTTCATCATACATATAAATATACTGCACCCTACATCAATATACTGAGAAGTATATTCTCCAAATCAAGTAAATCACAGAGCTGAGTAAATCAGAATCCAGTGGGGGGTTGTAACACTCAAGGAATGGTTAGTCCTCCAATGGTCTACAACTTTCCACAGATGGAGAAATCAGAACAGAAGTCCTTAAAATGGGCCCTTACTTATAAAAATCGCACATGATCAGATGACCGGGTCATAATGGATGGGGTACAATATACGGAAACATTAATTCAGTTAAAATCGGTAACACCGTCCAATTGTCACTATCAACTTTGCCTATAAGCATGCATATTACTTGGATATTTGCTGTTTATTACCACTTATAAAGCACATTTTAAACCCTTATTCTGCATGACCATATTTGAATCCTTTCCAATACCTAAACTTAACAACTATTTTACGAACTATTAATAAGCAGTGATTAGCAGTTCATTGAGGCAAAAGTTGTAGTTAACAGTGAGAATTGGACCCTAAACTAAAGTGTGACCAAAAAGCATTTAAAAAGGACTTGGGGATGTATTTAAAGGAATAGTTCACTAAAAAATGAAAATTCTGTCATCATTTACTCATCCCTTAAGTTGTTTCAAACCTGTATGAATTTCTTTCTTCTGCTGAACACAAAGGGATATATTTTGAAGAATGGGGTACATTTACTATTTGGTTACCGAAATTCTTCAAAATATCTTCTTTCGTGTTCAACAGAAGAAAGAAATTCATACAGGTTTGAAACAACTTGAGGGTGAGTAAATGATGACAGACTATATTCTATTATAGTCTACTATATTCTATTATTGACTATATACAACTATATTTTATTGTACAGTCCTGTTCTGCATGGACTTATTCACTAATTGTAGTAATGACACTAACTGTGTAATAACTAGGTACTAACCCTGAACCTACCTCTAAAAATAACCTTACATGACTCAGTTCTTTCATGGGTAAGTACACTGCAAGTACATTGAAAGTGCATGTGCATGTACAGTAAAATAAAGTGCAACCGCTAATTTTTTTCCATGTCAAAATTGTGTTTGAACTGATAATTTGAAAGACAGGGGACATTAAGTTTTTACATATTTACATTCAAATATTCTACTCTAGTAGACTGTGCTCACTAAATGGATGGCTGTCCGCTAAGTGGTGTCCACAAAATAATATAGAATTCATAGACAATTGGAAAAGTTTTTGGGGCAGACCTGACCTGTTGAAAAGAGACGGTATTCATCCCTCCTGGGAAGGTGCTGCTCTTCTCTCTAGTAATATGGCACATAGTCTTAGAGCTCAAACATGACAATCTGGGGCTCAGGTCAGGAAGCAGACAGACTGGCTAAACCGACCGTCAACTAGCTATCTCACGTCACTGAGGTCAGATAAATCCCATCACAAATTTTCATTTTTAAGTGAACTATTTCTTTAAGGTTGTAATCTATTGTAAAAACTGATCAAAAATAATGTAGTTTATTAATGAATACTACAGTTTTTTTTCAATTGCTAAACGACAATGAGCACAACTGGAGCTACATGTGCAAATCTCTAACTACAGTCTGCACTACCAACAGTCACCTGAGCTAAACAGTTCACATCACCTGCAAAACTCATTCCAAGCAACACAACTCTTAACACATGGCTCAAAACAGGCTCAGTGCAGTCAAACACTATGCACAACCCTCATTGAGATAACACACACTGTCACCCAGAACACACTGAAAGTAAAAACACTAGCATCAAACACCAATATAGAAAATACAAACTTTTCATCTATACAGTTTGAACAATTTCAGTGACTTCATACAAAGTAATATTTTCTTCAAAGAAAAGAGTGACATACTTTCACATGATTTATTTACATTTTTAGAACATAACAATTCTTTAAGGTAAATGAAAATTAGCAGTTTGCTTCAATAGTCTGTAGTAATTTACGGAATTACAGTAATGAGAAAAAAAGGTAGAAACTAAAAGTACATACTGTAATTCGAACAAATAACAAACAAGACACTGCTTAGCCTTTCAGCTGAAATTGCAATCAGCAGTGTTTGAAAGGCACAACGCTGAAATCTATTCTGTTTTGAATGTGTGGTTCACAGTTTTGACAGCAGTGTGTTAGCATTTGAACAAAGTACTGTAAATCCACAGTGTTGTGCAGGTTGTGGTTAAAGTCATTGGATAAGTGTGTAGAGTTTTGAAAACTGTGTTCAAGCAATGAAAAACGAACTAGAGTTTGGTCCACATGAACTGCTGCTGTGCAGACTATAGTAAATATTTTGCACATGTAGCTCCAGTTGTGCTCACTGTCGTTTAGCAGTCGAAAAAAACTGTAATTGTTTATATTTTTATGTATGACTGAGGGTAAAATATTACAAAGAGTGATACAGAAATTGTATTAGGCACTGTTGTGTTTGAGTTTATCTTGTCATTTATGATTTATGTTTGCTCTTATAGAATACACTGCTTATCATTTATTCCACTCCTAAAAAAACTAATTTAAAAAACTCCCATGTGAAAAAGGAACAAAGTGTAATGAGTTGAGATTGTTCTGCCATTCTACAAGGTTGTCCAGTTTCAGTAAGTTAAACAGGTGAAACGTGTGAAAGCTTATACTCACTCTCTCTGAAGGAATGACTAGTGATGCTTTAATCCCTGGAATCTCAGGGTAAATAGCAGTGAGCTAGAATATCAAGAGGGTCTCTCTCAATATTTGGATAAAGGATTCAGGTAGGAAGCTTTTAGGGTTGTCTCAGCTTTGAGAAAAAAAAAAGCTTTGTGCTGGCAGGTCGAATTTTTCACTCAGAGGATTAAAAAAATTGACCTACTCGGTCCTCAATATAAATTTCCAACATCCATTCTATTAGGTAGCAACATACAGCTATATTATATTGTACAGGCCTGTTTTGCATGGACTTATTCACTAATTGTAGTAATGACACTAAATGTGTAATAACTAGGTACTAACCCTGAACCTACCTCTAAAAATAACCTTACATGACTCAGTTCTTTCATGGGTAAGTACACTGCAAGTACATTGAAAGTGCATGTGCATGTACAGTAAGTCAAGTCAAGTCATCCTCATTTATATAGCGCTTTTAACAATGTAGATTGTTTCAAAGCAGCTTTACAGAGATAAACATATAATTTAAGGTAACAGAGATTGGTTTGGTTTTATAGTGGCTCTTGAAAAATGTTTTTTCCAGCTAAAGTTAGTTTTGATTGATTCACTTCTGTCTAAATGATCATTTGTTATTAAATTAGGGGCCGCTAGGACGACACCGTTCTCTCTAAACAGACTTTAAACGTGAACCTGTGATAGACGCTGATGGTGTTCACATGCCCATTAAGAATTGATTCTATAGTTATGTGCGTTTGAATATATGTGCCCAGGTTTGTAATTCCGTACAAACCGTGCCAAAACAAACTTCTTGTCTATAAATTTTGATGCAGAATTTTTATTTTATCTTATCACTTTGGGTAGGTACGCGAACCGAAAAATTCCACAACGCTTTATCCGTAGAGTGGTATAGGGATCCTCCATAGGGAGAGGCTAGTTGGCACTTCAGCACTGCATTGTCATCAGGTCCAGGCGAAAGTCCTTCGTTAGAGATCTGGAAACGGCCTGGATCCAGCAGGCTGCGGGAAAACCTCGGGATAAACAAAGACACTAAAATTAGCGTAGATGCCATTCTTCTTATGATGTAACGAGTACATCAGGATATGAGGGAAGTGTTCCCAGTTCCGGCTGACCTAATCTAAGCAGCCTAATATTGAATTATAGAAGGCTATAGAGTGTTATGTGAATGCTAGGTCAAAGAGATGTGTTTTTAGTCTAGCTTTGAACTGACAGACTGTGTCTGCTTCCCGGACAATGTTAGGAAGATTGTTCCAAAGTTTTGGTGCTAAATAGGAAAAGGATCTACCGCCAGCAGTCGATTTATATATTCTAGGTATTATCAACTGGCCGGTGTCAGGGTTGTGCAGGATGCCGAAGACGAGGACACGGGAACTGAAGTATAGTTGATTTATTTACAAACTAAACTTACAGGAACAGACAGAAACAAAGGAAACTCCAGGACTTCAAAAACACACAACCTTACATCGACGACGACCAACAAACACTGAGGGAAAACACAGGTCTTAAATGGACAGGGACTAATGGGATAATAAACAGAACACAGGTGAAGAAACTGAACACAAACGAGGAGCGGGAAAACTAACAGGACTGAACCAAAATCACAAAGACGGGGGAAACAAGATCACAAAACTGAACTAATAACACATAGAAAACGTGACAGAACCTCCCCCTCCCCGAAGGCGCGTCCTCGCGCCGTATAACATCCAAAGGGGTGGGAGGGTGGGCGCCCTTGAGGCTGACGAGGGCATGGTGGTGCAGGGACGGGAAGCCTCCAGGGCGGAGCTGGTAGCTCGGGGAACCGGGGTGGAACAGGCTGTGGGCGTGGCCAGGGCGGAGCAGGCTGTGGGCGTGGCCAGGGCGGAGCTGTCGGAGCAGGCTGTGGGCGTGGCCAGGGCGGAGCTGTCGGACCCGGCTGTGGGCGCGTCCAGGGCGGAGCTGTCGGACCCTCGGGCGTCCAGGGCGGAGCTGTCGGACCCTCGGGCGTCCAGGGCGGAGCTGTCGGACCCTCGGGCGTCCAGGGCGGAGCTGTCGGACCCTCGGGCGTCCAGGGCGGAGCTGTCGGACCCTCGGGCGTCCAGGGTGGAGCTGTCGGACCCTCGGGTGTCCATGGTGGAGCTGACCCTTCGGGCGGCCATGGCGGTGAGGACCCTTCGGGTGGGCGCCCCCCCAAAATTTTAATGGAGAAATTGACAGGAAAGGGGGGATCCGGCAGCAACGAGGGTCTTGGGCAGGGCAGGACCAGCGGCAAAGGAAACTCTGGGCCGGACAGGACTGGCGCAGGATCAGTGGGCTCTGGTGCAGGATCAGTGGGCTCTGGTGCATCTGGTGCAGGATCAGGGGGCTCTGGTGCAGGATCAGTGGGCTCTGGTGCATCTGGTGCAGGATCAGTAGGCTCTGGTGCAGGATCAGTGGGCTCTGGTGCATCTGGTGCAGGATCAGTAGGCTCTGGTGCAGGATCAACGGGCTCTGGCACAGGATCAACGGGCTCTGGCGCGGAACTGGACGGGGCCAGCACATCATGGGACTCGGAACTGGACGGGGCCAGCACATCATGGGACTCGGAACTGGACGGGGCCAGCACATCATGGGACTCGGAACTGGACGGGGCCAGCACATCATGGGACTCGGAACTGGACGGGGCCAGCACATCATGGGACTCGGAACTGGACGGGGCCAGCACATCATGGGACTCGGAACTGGACTCATGGGCCAGAACTGATGTGCGTGTAGCCCACACACACAGAATCGCCGCAGACATCACAATCAGCGCTGTGTCTTCTCGTGTGGACTCACGTGTGGTGTGCTCCAGAACAAACACTGGCTGAGGTATGGGAACAGTCTCTGGATCAGCAGACGTGGGCGGGCAGGTGATGGGCTCAGGCGCTGGCGGGCAGGCGATGGGCTCAGGCGCTGGCGAGCAGGCGATGGGCTCAGGCGCTGGCGAGCAGGCGATGGACTCAGGCGCTGGCGAGCAGGCGATGGGCTCAGGCGCTGGCGGGCAGGCGATGGGCTCAGGCGCAGGCGGGCTTGGAACTGGCTGGAGTGGGAGATCTTCTACGAGGTAGTTGGATCCACACGCCCACAGCGTGTGATCCACAAACTCCAAGAAGGACATTTTTAGGTCCTTTACCAGAATTATCTGGGCTAACGGGTCTCTCAGACCACCCCAGAAACTCTGTTTCAGTTCCTCTTCATCCTGAGTCATGTCATCATAGAGGTCTAGGTAACGCCCCGCATACTCCTCAAGAGAGAGCTCCTTCTGGAAAAGGATTGGTATTTCCATGGGGCTCACCTTCTTGTTCTTCCTCCTTCGGCTCATCTTTTTTTTTTTATAGGTTGGTCGTTCTGTCAGGGTTGTGCAGGATGCCGAAGACGAGGACACGGGAACTGAAGTATAGTTGATTTATTTACAAACTAAACTTACAGGAACAGACAGAAACATAGGAAACTCCAGGACTTCAAAAACACACAACCTTACATCGACGACGACCAACAAACACTGAGGGAAAACACAGGTCTTAAATGGACAGGGACTAATGGGATAATAAATAGAACACAGGTGAAGAAACTGAACACAAACGAGGAGCGGGAAAACTAACAGGACTGAACCAAAATCACAAAGACGGGGGAAACAAGATCACAAAACTGAACTAATAACACATAGAAAACGTGACAGCCGGAGTTTTGAGATCGCAATAGACGTGAAGGACTATAATGCGTTAAGAGCTCGCTCAAGTACTGGGGAGCTAAACCATTTAGTGCTTTGTAAGTAATCAGCAATATTTTAAAATTTACACGATGTATAATAGGGAGCCAATGCAGTGTTGACAGAACTGGGCTAATATGGTCGTACTTCCTGGTTCTGGTAAGAACTCTAGCAACTCTAGTACTCTAGAACTCTAGTAAAATTAAGTGCAACCGCTAATTTTTTTTCCATGTCAAAATTTGTGTTTGAATTGATGATTTAAAAGACAGGGGACATTAAGTTTTTACATATTTACATTCAAATATTCTACTCTAGTAGACTGTGCTCACTAAATGGATGGCTGTCCGCTAAGTGGTGTCCGCAAAATAATATAGAATTCATAGACAATTGGAAAAGTTTTTGGGGCAAACTTGACCTGTTGAAAATAGATGGTATTCATCCCTCCTGGGAAGGTGCTGCTCTTCTCTCTATTAAAATGGCACATAGTCTTAGAGCTCAAACATGACAATCTGGGGCTCAGGTCAGGAAGCAGACAGACTGGCTAAACCGACCGTCAACTAGCTGTCTCACGTCACTGAGGTCAGATAAATCCCATCACATAGAGACTCTTTCACCTAGATATCATCATATAGAGGCTGTGTCTGCTCCCCGAATTGGGACATACAAAAAAACTCCTGAACCCATTTAAGGGTAAACATGTAATTGATGTTCATCAAATAAAAAGCAGATTTAATATGGATGAACAAATGATAAACCTTGGGTTGCTAAATATTCGATTCTTTACTTCAAAAGCACTTATTGTTAATGATATGATTTCAGATTATAACCTAGATGTGCTGTGTTTGACAGAAACCTGGCTAAAACCAGACGATTACATTACTTTAAATGAGTCCACCCTCTTCAAGATGACTGTTATAAACATGAGCCTCATCTGAAAGGCAAAGGCTGTAATTTATAGTAATATATTCAGAATTACAGAGAAGTGTAGTTTTAAATATAATTCTATATAATTTAATATAATTTAAGTGTTTGTGCTTAATGTAACACTATCTAGTGTAAATGATAAATCACGTTTCAGATTTGTGCTGGCTACTGTTTACAGGCCACCAGGGTATACAGGACACTGATTTTCTATCAGAGTTAGTACTGGCTGCAGATAAAGTCCTAATTGTTGGTGATTTTAATATACATGTAGATAACAAAAAAATGTATTGGGATTGGCATTTAAAGACATTCTGAACTCTATTGGAGTTAGACAACAAGTGTCAGGACCTACTCATTGTCGTGATCATACTCTAGATCTAATATTATTGCATGGAATCAATGTTGATGCCGTTGAAATTCTACAGCAGAGCGATGACATCTCAGATCATTATCTAGTCTTGTGTATACTTCATTTAGCCAAGGCTGCAAAATCAACTCAAAACAAAAATAGATTTTTTTCGCATTTCATGGAAAGAGAGCACGATTTAAAAGCTGCTAAATCTGCTTATTTTTCAACCCTATTAGAAGAAAATAAACAAAACCCTAGCTATTTATTTGAAACAGTGGCTAAATTAATGAAAAATAAAGCTTCAACCAAAGACATTTCCAAGCAGCACAGCAGTAATGACTTTATGAACTTCTTTACTTACAAGATTGATAATATCAGGGAGAAAATTACAACTATGCAACCGTCTACTACAGTATCACATCAGGCAGTGCATTGTGGTCTTTCTGAGGAAAAATTTGATTCATACATTGCTATAGGAGAGGAAAAATTGTCTAAACTCATCTAGATGTTAAATCATCTAAATCGACAACATGTATGTTAGACCCTATACGGACTAAGCTATTGAAAGAGATGCTTCCAGAGGTCATAGATCCTCTTCTTAATATCATTAATTCATCCTTGTCATTAGGATACATACCAAAAACTTTTAAGCTGGCTATGATTAAACCTCTTGTTAAAAAAAACTCAACTTGATCCTACAAAATTAGTCAATCACAGGCCGATCTCGAATCTACCTTTTCTGTCAAAGATACTAGAAAAGGCAGTATCCTCACAACTATGTTCCTTTTTAGAAAGAATTTTTCAGTCAGTATTTAGACCGTACCATAGTATTAAGACAGCTCTCATCAGAGTCACAAATGATTTGCTCTTATCATCCGATCGTGGTTGAGGACCAATAGACTTGAAAATGATTTCCATTACACAAGAGTAGATGTTAAAACTTCATGCTGATTTGTACTCGGCTTTCCCCAAGATAAGCACCAACTAAGACGTAGCTTTACAGTAACCTATGTTTCTCCATCCATTTACGCTTCTTTCCAAATGGTGATGTGAATCTCCTTCTGCCTGGTGTTAATAGTATTTGCACACACAACGGCTGCAACCACATTGCGGTCCCCTCATGACAACCGCCTGGATTGAGCAGAGTAGGGGACATCTCTAGGGTCTTCAAGTGGGCACCTTCCATCCTCAGTGTTTCGTCGACTAGGCCACAACACCTCAAGAGGGCTCGACAGTGACTCTGGCGTCCCAGATTCACCCCCCTCCGTCCCCCACTCAACTCAGCCCAGCTTACTGACCTTTACATCCCTCCTGCTGAGACTGCATCTTTGACCTAACCACAATCTCTCACAACCTCTCCACAACCTGACCATACGCGCCAACCCGTTTGACTAAAGCTGTCGAGCCCCACTGTGGACGTTTAAGCGGTCAGTGGCAACGGTTCCGTATGGCATACTACTGCAAAACACAATATCTGTCCAAACACCAATCCTCATTCAAGCAAAATACACAGGAACATAATAACTGTAATTACTATGCAAACTATACAAATAAACCAACAGACTCATCAAATTTTCAAGAATTTTTCGAAACCGTAGCATGGCGGCCTGTACACAGCCAGCCAGACTCTTTCCGTCTCAACCACAGCCAGTTGCTGCTCCTCTCTGCTGCTTCAGATAAGTTATTTACTGTGCGACGCAACTCTTGGCCACTGAATCCCACGTCTCTGAGGAACCGGGTTGTGGAGTGTGCCACAAATCCTCGACAACCCACTTCCACTGGATAAACCCGGACTCTCCATCCTCGCTGTTCTGCTTCAGTGGCCAGCTGAGCATACCGCAGTTTCTTCCTCTCATATGCCTCATCTACAGCATCCTCCCATGGCACTGTTAACTCTATCAGTTGAACAATGCGTGCTGATCCAGACCACAAAACAATATCTGGTCGGAGGTTAGTGGTGGCAATCTCAGGTGGAAAAATAAGCCGTTGATCAAGATCAGCCAGCATTTTCCAGTCCCTAGCAGCTTCCAGTTGTCCTGAGCGAGAATTGGTTTTAACACCTTTTCTTGTTGGTTGCTCGCCTGGGCGGAGGAATATTGTCTTCTGTGTGTAATGTTTTGCTAGAACAGGTGGCAACTTATTGGTCATGTTACGCTTGTCTTCCAATGCTAAAGCCAAACATCGGAGTACTTGGTCATGGTGCCAAGTAAACCGACCTTGGCTAAGAGCCACCTTACATCCTGTCAAAATGTGCCTTAATGTGGCAGGTGATGAACACAAAGGACAAGAGGGATCCTCTCCTACCCAGAGGTTTAGGTTCTGTAGTGATGGGAGAACATCATATGTTGACCTGATAAGGAAACTGATCCTATTCTCTTCCATTGACCAAAGGTCTTGCCAGCCCATCTTGCGTTGTTCCACACTCTCCCATCTCATCCACTCTCCCTGCTTGGCCTGGGAAATGGCCTTTATACACCTCATCCTCTCCTCCTGCTTTCGCACCTCGTTGACTACGAGCTTCTTCCTTTGAGCAGGGGCTGCCTTGTGCCATTTAGGAGGAGCTAAACTGTAGATAAACTGTAGCCTGTACATAAACAATACATAAAAGCTCTAATCAAATAATTATTTACACTAATTCCAGATTCGCAGTTGAGATTAAAAAAAAGTTTATAACGTTAGGTGTTTGTCAGATAACGTATGAATTATGAATGAGCATTTAACAACCTGGTTTGCAGAGCCAAACAGCGTTGTCATTTGTTTACTTGGTAACACTTTACAATATGGATGCACTAATAAGCATTAATACATGCTAAGCTAATGCACAGATAATACTGAATTAATGTGTAACTAATGATTATCTAAGCTATTCATTATTGATTACCACATTAGGAACTAATTAAGAGTCTGTATGGTTAATGTATTAGTTCATACATTAATTGTTATTAATTAAATATGTAATTGTTAATTAATTCCCTAATAACTCATTTTTTTTAACTAATAGTCTTAATTAATATGTTAATTACCAGAATGAGCCAAAGCCTTGTATTTCAACTTCCAGATAATACAGGTACACATTAATACATGATTAATTACTTCATTGTTAGTGCAAATTCATGTGTAAATTACTACAATTACTAAATGACTAGTTAATAATGATGTGCCTCAACAAGTAAAGTCATAACATAATGATACCTTTGCAAATCATTAGCTAATGATTAATTAAAGCAGACAACTGGTAGTTGAAGTGCATAGCTTTGACTAATTGTGGTAATTAACACATTATTTTACACTATTAGTTAATAAAATATGTTATTAAGGAATTAATACACAATGACACATTGAATTAATAGCAATTCATTTATTACTTAATCTATTAATCATATAGACTCTTTATTAGTTTCTGATGCAGTAATGATTATTTAATGGTTTAGTTCTTCATGAATCATACATTAATACATGATTATTTGTGCATTAGTTAAACATGAATTAATGCATATTAGTGCACCCGTATTGTAAAGTGTTACCGTTTACTTCCTTGCTGCAACGTACAATTAACAATATGAACTATTGCAGGAAAACACATCGACGAAAAATAAATCATCCTTAAAGGTTGTGGCCCGTAAACAACAGCTTCTGTTCTTAAAGTTGGAACTGCTTAATCTTTCAGGACAAGCCATTGTGTGAATCCTGCATTGAACTCGCGAAGATTGTGGAAGTTTTCCTCCGTAAAATGTGCAGCACAGAGAGTGAGATTTGGGTAATAATTATGAGGCACCGAGTTAAAAAAAATTTAAACCATTGATCCCTAACTCACCCGACCCTAGGAAGGCTGAACAAAGTAGACCTGCAATCCTGATGAAAATAACTGCGTTTCGACGGCATTGCGGCAACAACAGGCTACTATACCACAACAACTTTTCTCCACATCAATATAAAATGGCCGCACCCTTATTACAAAGCACTAAATGGTTTAGTTCCCCAGTACTTGAGTGAGCTCTTAATGCATTATAGTCCGTCACATCTATTGCGATCTCAAAATTCCGGCCAGTTGATAATACCTGGAATATCAAAATCAACTGCTGGCGGTAGATCCTTTTCTTGTTTTCTTAACATTGTCCAGGAAGCAGACACACTCTGTCAGTTCAAATCTAGACTAAAAACACATCTTTTTGACCTGGCAACACATAACACATTATAGACTTCTATAATTCAATGTTAGGCTCCATAGATTAGGTCAGAACCGGGAACACTTCCCATAAATCCTGATGTACTTGTTACATCATAAGAAGGATGGCCTCTATGCTAATATTAGTCTCTCTGTTTATCCTGAGGTTAACCGCAGTCCGCCAGATCCAGGCCGTATCCGGATCTGATGAAGGACCTGCACCTGGACACGACAACAACACAGTCCTGAAGTATCAACTAGTCTCTCCCCTGTGAAGGCCTCCTTCCCTTCCCTTTACTTCTGTACAGATAAAACGTTGTCGGGGTAATTCCTTTTCACGTGGCTACGCAGAAGCGAATACAATATTCTGTATTATAAACTTTTCAAGGCTTGAACCTTAGAACCTTTTTCATGGTTTGCGTTTTCGAGCCACCAAACACTGTTGTCATCCAAATGAACGGCCAGAACACATTAAAAGTTTTCTCTTTTCAGTTAAAACAGTCTAGTGTAAGCAGCCCAAAGTTAATAACTAATGATCTTTTGCAACGGAAGTGAATCAATCAAAACTAACTTTAGCTAGACAATAACTTTATTCTAGAGCTGCTGTAAAGCCAAAACAATCTCTGTTACTTTAATTTCCTATTATCACTGTAAAGTTGCTTTGAAACAATCTATATTGTTAAAAGCGCTATATAAATGAAGGTGACTTGACTTGACTCTAGGCAGAGAAAGCAGTACAATATTTTCTAGAGGTGTGTTATATTTTGCAAATGATTATGTTTGTGTTTGATGTTGATTTGATTTTATAAATAATAACTGTTTAGAATGAGAATTTATTGTCATTCACTGAATGATTTATATATGAGTGGTAGACTGTAATTTTTAAAACATTATTAATCCCTTTCAGTAACAGGAGGTAAATATTGCCCCTTAATGAAAGTGAATTTCTGGCATTAGTAAACCCTTTTCAGTATAATGAAGATGTAACACTACAATGTCCAAATTTTATTATTTTCAATCAGATAGTAAAAGCAAGACTGTGACTGATTGCGGCAGAACAAGCCTCGATCAAAGTAACAGAGACATCACCATAACAAGGATTTGTAAAAATGTGACAAGTAATTATGCATTTGTGTACTCTTAAGGATAAAACCAGCCACAAGTAGTTTCTGTTTGGGTGAATCACAAGTTTAGTTGACATAATAATTAATTCCATGACACACCCTGACATAACAGCAGCCAGCACGTGATGGATTGCTGTTTGGCATCACGGTATCTCGACAGGCAGCGTTTTACATCAATTACTGACTTAGTCACCACAAAAAAAAGTCTTAACAGCCTCAACAGCTATTAAACATCATTTGCCATAACACTGCTAATTACACCTCGTCTCTAGCCATGTTCACCATAAGCTTGCCCCTTGAAGACAGACTGCTGGTCGAAGGCCAGTTTTGACCAGAACAAGACTTTGCAAGCTATTTTGCCTGTTCTAATAATGTAATCTCACTCAGATCTACATGCATGCATATAAACATACATATATTTATACATGCACAACCTCCCATGCACACAAGTGTGAGCGTGTCAACACTTACCCCTATATAAATACAGTACACAAATAATAAACAACACAAGCAAAACTCACATGCACAGTGCACACACACTCCGTGTTCTATCTCCACCTAACATCAGAACACAACACATACAATGAGCAGCACATTTGGTCCTGATATGGCCCACCTCACACGCAGAGGCCAAGAATGCTTGCATGGTGCCAAGTTTGATTTTGGTGTAGGTCCATTACAAGCACAATCAGTGAGTGTGTGGCATTATGGAAGACATCCAGATGGTTAAGATGGAATGTTCTGATTTGTTTCTGAGACCTGAACCCTACCCTCTTTGACATGATCGTTATCATTCAGCACTCCAACCACACACAGCTATTCATTAGAGATGATTATCAAAGAGAGGGAGGAGAGAAGGCGTTCTGAAGGTGACAGACACGGAAAGAACAGCCGCCTCCAGTCTGAAATGAGCACTGAGGTAAGGTCATGTCACAAATGCACGATCACAAATCACAAATAATGTTTATCATTCATATAAACCTTCCATTACACAAAATGTTCTTTATAGTGGAAAAGAGTTCTGTAAAACTTTATTTTACAGTGTCATTGTTACATATGTTACATGTAGTTACTATAATAATAACTATAAATTCTCTGGCATCACTGCAATCGAAAACCCCTTTTGGAACCTTCATTTTTAACGGTGTAAAGAATCTTCTGTGCAATGGAAAGATTCCATGGATGCCAAAGGTACTTCATGGAACCATAGATACCAATAATGTGGTACACAAACTTGAATTAGCATAAACAATAGTAGCGAATTCTGTAGCACTTAAAGTTGTTCTGGGTGTACATACTTAGTATAGTAATTACGATAACTGGGTAATAACTAAGTAATAACATTGAACTTATCCCTACCTTAACACATGTGTTTACCTTATATTATTTAGTACTTACACTGAAAGTGCAACCGTGAATGACCATAAAATATTAGTTGAATAAATAGCATATCTTAGAGGAGAATGATAAGGAGAGAATGCTAAGATGAGAGTGAACTAGTTACTGATCAGAAAGCCTCAGTCCAGTAGACTTTGGTATCTTGGCTAATACAAAAAATAATTTACAAATTAAACTTCCATTGTTCTGCCATCAGAGAGAAACACAGGATGGAAACAAAGCAAGCTCAATACTCATAACAATACAGATATAAGCCAAGTGAATTAAATCATAATTCACTTGAAACCTGCTTTACAGTTTTTTACAGTCGCTAGGACACATTTCTCAATACTTAGGTCACTTTTTCAAAACTCTTCACACAGTTCTCTAAACCAAATTTCAGCTCGGCACAGCAATTAATTTCACTTTCAAAATGCACTAAAACTACCAAATCACTTCATACATGTCTCAAATCAACACATTTTTCCATCACACTAGCAAAGGTTGACAGCCAATAAACACACGTTGTCACCCACAAAACAATGACCTAAAAAACACTAACAACAGGTAGCATTATAAAATGTTTTCTTCTTTAAAACAAGCACACCTCTCTACTGTTTAGAATTCACTAAAATATGTGTTACTGGAATGAATCAGACATGATGCAGTACGCTTCCATATATTTTATGTCTTTCTTTTTTTTTCTTTTTTTTTTTTTTGCACAGACTAATTACAAAATACAATAATTTGTATACACACCATTCACCGATACAGATAAAGAATAGGAATCGGCTGTGGTTGGTCCAATTGTCCAATTGTTTTTATAGCATTTCATTTTTGGATTTGAAATATATTTCATTACAATATTACTGTAGAAATGTAGAAAATTGCTGTCATATTCAGTTTTGTATTATGTTATTGTTTTGAACTTAAGTTTACCAGTTTTGAAAACAGCATGTAAGCATGTGCAGATTGGCCTGTAAGTACACAGAGTTCTGGCGGCTGTTGTGTCGAAGTGAGACAAAAATTAATGTAATTTGAAAGATGTAGTCATTGAATGCATTTTGTGCCAAAGCAATGATAAATGATCCACATTTTAGCCCACATATACTTCTGTTGTGCTCATTGTGTGAAGAGTTTTGAAAAAGTGACCTAAGTATTGAGAAATGTGTCCTAGCGAATGTAAAACACTGTAATACAACAAAGTGGCAGTATTACATGTATTCCCTTTAGTGTAGAAACTCCTTTTAAAAACACACAAAAAAAGCAAGCAAAATGAAAATGTTATAGTGTGAGATTAAATGATATTTATTATTTTTTATTGTTATTTATTTATTTATTATAATTTGGCATTATAACTGTTATATTCTTTTCTATGGAATTTCCAAAGACTAGTCAGAAATAGACAGAACCATAAGAGACTTTAAACAGATAATTTATTACAGTTTTTTTTCGATTGCTAAACGACAGTGAGCACAACTGGAGCTACATGTGCAAAACTCTAACTACAGTTTGCACTACCAACAGTCACCTAAGCTAAACAGTTCACATCACCTGCAAAACTCAAGCAACACAACTCTTAACAGATGGCTCAAAACAGGCTCAGTGCAGCCAAACACTATGCACAACCCTCACTGAGATAACACACACTAGCATCAAACACCAATACAGAAAATACAAACTTTTCATATTTACAGTTTGAACAATTTCAGTGACTTCATACAAAGTAATATTTTCTTCAAAGAAAAGAGAGACATTCTTTCAGATGTTATTTAAATTTTTATAACATAACAATTATTTAAGGTAAATTAAAATTAGCTGTTTGTTTCAATAGTCTGTAGTAATTTACGGAATTACAGTAATGAGAAAAAAAAGGTAGAAACTAAAAGTAATTACTGTAATTCGAACAAATAACAAACAAGACACCTGCTTAGCCTTTCAGATGAAATTGCAATCAGCAGTGTTTGAAAGGCGCAAGGCTGAAATCTATTCTGTTTTGAATGTGTGGTTCACAGTTTTGACAGCAGTGTGCTAGCATTGCTACAGCTAGAAGTGCTGTAAATCCACAGTGTTGTGCAGGTTGTAGTTAAAGTCATTGGATAAGTGTGTAGAGTTTTGAAAACTGTGTTCAAGCAATGAAAAACGAACTAGAGTTTGGCCCACATGAACTGCTGCTGTGCAGCAGACATCCCAAGTCTCCCGGAAGTTCGATCCAGGAATCCAGCAGGACTGGCGTGGACACTGAGCTCATGCGCCTCCTGTCGAAGGCCGTCGACCAACTTGGCCTGGATTGGTCACCGCCTAAGGAGCCCGCGCCCAATAGGCTTGACGGCTGTTTCCTCCACAGCCGCCGCCCACCGCCCGTTTCCAGATCTGCGCCATTTCTGCCAGAGTTTCACACTGACCTTTCTAAATCGTGGAACGCACCATTCTCCGTGAGGCTCCACTCACATGTCTCCTCGAGGCTCTCACAAGTGGACGGCGCCACTGAGAAGGGGTAAAAAGCTATCCCCCCAGTGGAGGAGCCGGTCGCAGCGCACCTTTGCCCGCCCTCTGCGTGATGGCGCTCAAAGTCTGCCCTCCCTTCTAAAGCCTGCAGGACCACCTCAGCCCTTGTCGGCCGCGCGTTCTCTGCCGCCAGACAAGCTGCTTCCGCCCCTGCACACTATGGCTGTGCTGCAGATCCTTCAAGCTGATCTCCTCTGTGAATGGGACGAGAAAAGCAAGGACCCGGCCGCCATCACGGATTTGAGGAGCGCGGATCTTTCCCTTCGTGCTACGAAATCCGCGGCTCAGGCGATCGGGAGATGCATGGCTTCGCTCACCGTCACAGAGAGGCACCTCTGGTTGACGCTTGCTGATATGAGGGAATCTGAGCGCTCTGCGTTTCTCGATGGCGGCTCTCCCGGACTGGTCTCTTCGGCCCAGAGGCAAACGGGATCGTCGACCACTTCACCGAAGTACAGAAGACCTTGCAAGCCATGAACCTCTTCCTGCCTCGAAGCTCTAGCTCCGCTGCAAGTCGCCCACGTGAGCCACCTGCACGAAATGCTAGCCAGCGCCCAGCTCAGCCCCAGCCTTCGCCACGACGACAGGGCGGCCGCCCTAGATCGCGCTCGTCCAGCCGCCACAGGCCGCCTCCCCCCCGGGGACCCCGGCCCAAGATTGCGCTGAAGCCCGAGCATGCAAAGTCCTCCTAGCAACAGCAGAGAGGAAAAGACGGCTGTGGCTCACCGCGGTCGGACCACCGTCAAAATATCTCGTCCTGTCAGTCCCCTCAGAGAAGGCTACTGCAGATGTACTCTTACAGCCAATGAGTCGTGTTTTAAGTGTAGAAAAAGTGCCCAGAAAATCAGTGCTCACCTCTACACATAAACACGATGGCCCACGTGTCTCACACACTCACAGAGCTCGTAAGTCACGTGCTCGCTCATGAGCGCTCACGCTTACTGACAAACACTTCGCCCCAGTTTCTGCTCACAAAAAAATCATCACAAAATGTTCCCCATTCCAAGCAATCGGGTCATCACAAGTGATACAGACAGCCACCCCTGTCAGCGAGCCGAGGGATCGCATCCCCGAGATCCGAGGGCGCGTGCAATACGCACACACCTCCGGTTCAGTTTTCCGAGGCCACGATGTGCGGCGATCGGAACCCGGAGTCCATTCTGCCCCTAGCTATACATGTAAAAGCATGGGAGGCTATTCCAGGAGTGTCAGAATGGGTGCTGAGCACAATAAGACAGGGCTATTCGCTTCAGTTCGCTCGCCGTCCCCCTCGCTTTCGAGCACGGACCGAGACGAAAGTGAAAGCGGATGTAGCGCATCTACTCCACGCAGAAATAGACAAACTGCTGTGCAAAGGGGCCATAGAACCAGTACCTCCTTCTCTGAGCGAGTCAGGCTTTTACAGCCGCTATTTTCTCGTACCCAAGAAGGACGGAGCTCTAACACCTATCTTAGATCTGAGATATTTGAACAAAGCTCTCATGAAACGGCTGTTCAAAATGCTCACGACCAGACAAATTCTCGCACAAGTTCGCCCAAGAGACTGGTTTATCTCTCTCAATCTGAAAGATGCATACTTTCAGATTCCGATAGTCCCCCGTCACAGGCCATTCTTGAGATTCGCTTTCGACGGTCGGGCATATCAATACACCGTCCTCCCGTTCGGCCTGTCTTTGTCACCCTGTACATTTACGAAGTGCATGGACGCGGCTCTCGCCCCCTTGAGAGAAAAAGGGCTGCGAATTCTGAACTATTTGGACGATTGGCTGATTTTAGCACAGTCAGAGATAGAACTGTTATCTCACAGAACAGTGCTTCTCAGTCATCTGGAAAGCCTGGGTCTCACGGTCAACTGGACCAAGAGCTCATTACTGCCCAGTCAGTCAGTTTCCTTTCTAGGAATAGAACTGGACTCTGTGGCTATGACGGCCCGTTTATCAACACAGCGCACACGCCGTGTTCGACACCTGGCCGCATCTTTCCAGGAGGGCAGCATCGCTTCTCTGGGGCACCCTCTTCGAGGGCAGACCGGTGATTGGCCTGTGGTCAGACCGAGAGAGACGCTTCCACATAAACTGTCTGGAAATGATAGCGGTAGAGAACGCGCTCAGGCGCTTCCTCGCGTTCATACGGGACCACCATGTGCTAGTTCGCTTGGACAACATGTCTGTGGTGTCCTACATAAACCGTCAGGGCAGGGTCAGATCCAGAATTCTATGCCATCTGACAGAACGCCTTCTTGTATGGTCTCAGCACCTCCTGCGCTTGCTGAGAGTTGCGCATGTGCCAGGCCACCTCAACAACGGCCCAGACAAACTATCCAGGAACTACGTTCCCCCAGGGGAATGGTCCCTGCACCCCCAGACAGTCCAGTTACTGTGGCGCCTTTTCGGCAAAAGACAACACTCATTGCCCGATGTTCTTTTCAAAGAACGAGGATGTTCCCAAATCTGGCCCAGCCTCACACTTTATGCTTTCCCTCCGGTCTCTCTGTTACCACAGGTAATCAAGAGGATCAGGGAAACGCGCCACTCTGTGCTCCTTATAGCCCCGCGATGGGAGAATCAAATCTGGTTCCCGGAGCTGATGCGGCTGTCACACACACTTGGCCGATTCCGGTGAGGAGAGATCTACTCTCTCAAGCCCGTGGCTCAATCTGGCATCCCCATCCAGAGCGCTGGTCTCTGCACGCATGGTTAATCAATGGATACCCGTTGTCCTGCCAGAAGGAGTGATGAACACGATTACGCAATCCAGAGCTCACTCTACGAGGCGGCTTTACGCGTCTAAATGGTCTGTGTTCTCCAAATGGTGTGCTGATAGAGATCTAGACCCACGAACGTGTGGGGTCCCGTGGTTGCTTGGCTTCCTTTAAGAGCTATTGGATAAGGGCAGGTCCCCATCCACGCTTAAAGGTTGTGGAGGCCGTTGCAGCGTTCACTGAGTCAACGCGCGGTCAGTCAGTAGGAAGAAACGAGCTCATCATCCGCTTCCTTAGAGGAGCCAGAAGGATGAACCCCCCGTGTCCCCTGTCGGTTCCCATGTGGGATCTTTCATTTGTCCTAGAGGCCCTGAAAGCTTTCCCCTTTGAACCGATAGACTCCGTGGACCTAAAGTACCTCTCGCTCAAAACCGTTTTTCTGACAGCTCTGTCATCAGTCAAACGTGTGGGGGATTTACACGCGCTATCTGTTAGCGCTGCGTGTCTTGAGTTCGGGCCAAATGACTCTAAAGTCATCCTCAAGCCAAGGCATGGTTATGTCCCTAAAGTATTGGGCACTCCCTTCAGAGCGCAGGCTCTGCCAGCATCCGATAGTGAGGGTGATGTTAATCTCCTCTGCCCTGTCAGGGCACTGAGGGCTTACATTACGCGCTCCGCCCCTTTCCGGTGCTCGGAACAGCTCTTTGTCTCGTTTGGTGGGCGCACCAAGGGTCTCAATGCCTCGAAACAGAGCATGTCCAGATGGATAGTGGAAGCTATCGCATCTGCTTATAGGTCTAAAGGTCTGCAATGCCCCTTGGGAATTAGGGCGCATTCCACCAGAGACGTGGCCTCGTCATGGGCTTGGTCCAGCGGGATTTCCATTCAGGACATTTGTGAGGCGGCAGGCTGTGCCTCCCCGTCCACATTTGTTAGGTTTTATAACCTAGAAGTTCCCGCCTTGCAGGCTAGACTTCTGTCAGTATGAGCAGTGTGTATGTCCTGCCCAGATTTATCATGCGCAGACTACTGTCAATCGACTTTAGCTCTCCTGGTTCAGCTGCACCGTATGGTGAATATTTATATGGACCGGCAACGCCGCTCTGTATACCCTATATGTGCTTATAACATGTGCTGGCCCGCATTGCTGGCCACCTGTTTCCCACTTATTTATGTTCCCCGGGAATCCCTGGGACTCCTGAAGTGGATGCTGGCGCGCACAGCGTTTACAATGGGTTCCCGTAGCATAAGCAACTTACGCAATACGAGAGAACCTCTCGTAAGAGAACGTACTCGGTTGCATATGTAACCTCGGTTTTCTCTAGAAGAGCGAACGAGTATTGCGTAACCCGACCGTGCAGGCGCCACAAGCGATTTTCGCTTCGGCTGATGAAACCAGTGATGCAGCCTCCGAGCCTAACTTTTATACTTTAAGCCACCCCCATTTTGGCGAGCTATGACGTGTAGAGGGCGCAACGTCACGCGTGAGGCTCAGTGGTAGGCTGCAGCAGTTGACCCAGGGCAGCCAATGGGCATGCAAGATAGCCTGCTCTAGGTCTGCTGGCTGCAGCATTGCGTTGACAATATATGAAAAAATAAGGATCATTTTTGGCTTCAATATCTCGAGAAAAGATGACTTTACCCGTAGCGTAAGCAACTTACGCAATACTCGTTCCCTCTTCTAGAGAGAACCGAGGTTACGTATGTAACCTAGTACATTTTGATTTATAACATTGTTGAGAAAAGTTGTATGCTAGTGAAAATAATGAGTATTACACTTGATCATCTGGTCTGTGTACAGTAATTCCCAGGTTGAATGGCTACTAATGATGTGAATTATTTTATAAATGCTATTGTTGTTATGTTTTTAATAATTAATTTAATTAATTTTAATAACTGTGTTTTCACAAAAAAATTAATGATTTGCTCTATACAGAACTATTGTACATGAAGATCACTGTTATGATAGTCGTTTAAGCCCTTAATTAATGGTCAATAGCAGTTGACTGTCCACTGCATGAATGATGCATAACATCAAAGTGAAACACTGAACATCCTTGTTAGTCCATCCTTATTTTTGCTTTGACCTCAGAGCCAAGGTTTTCCATTTTAATTTTAATAGTAAGGCTGTAATCCTTTGCAGATGTTTTGAAAAGAACAGTGTATCAACCCAGACTGAGAACCTGGAAAGAAAATCCTTGTCCTTTGAGGCTGTTCAAAAGTTAAATGTGCTGTCTTTATTAGGCTGGCTGATGTAAGTTGAACCACTGTGTAATAACCAAATTCACAAGCAGACCAGAAGACAATTCTTTAACAACTGACATGCCATGCTAAAATGGAGGGGGGAAAAAACTGTTGTTAACTTATATACAGTATGACTTCAAATGATCAGGTGATAAAGTGTGCTATGTCTTCTCATACTGATTGAAAGTCTGGGGCATAGTCAACATTTTCAGGAGAATTCATTTCATCTTATTACTACAATATGGCATTGTTAGTAAAATCACATAGTCCAAACTTTGGGTCAACAGCTTTTATCTCCTAGAACTACCTACTTCTTGTGTTACAAGTCGGGTTACTAAAGTGAGCTCTTTTTCAAAAGTGGAAAGATTTGCAGAACACCAAAAAGGCAGAGTACTAAGCTCGGTCTGAAGTCTGACCACACTGGTGAATCCCCATTTGACACAGATCTGCTTTGAATAAAATCAGATTTGCTTCCCCCTAAAATTAGTCTCTTAAATTACACAGTCCAAGGAACACTGTATGAGAGCAGGAGTCTTGAAGGCTGTCCTGCTCTCCAGATTGTAATGAGAAACTGCTTGCAGACTATGCTTGGTCATAAAAGCAAACACCTGCAATGTTGACATCAGGGACATCCATCTTCCTTTATCCCCACCATCAACACCCACAAGGAGGGGTATTTGCTTGACCTCTTTATTATTTCCATGTGATGAAAGTGGAGCCCACTGTCAGTAAGAAGAGAGGAAGGTGCAGATAGAGGGAGAAGTACAAATGCATGCTGAAAGCTAATCATCCAAAAATGTTTGTATTGCAATGAATTTCTTTCAAAATTACTTGGTAACACTTGGAGCCTGTATATAATTTTGTTGGTTACACTTTATTTCGATAGTCCATTTTATACTACTAACTTTCATGCAACTTTCATGGAGGATTAGTATACTGTTAGGTTAGGTTAGGGTTAGTATAATAAGTTGACATGCACTTGCAAGGTTTCTTATAGTCTGAGCATCAAAATAGCAGATATTAAGCAGACAGACTACTTATACTCTAATGGCTACTAGTTGACATGTAGTTACACAGTTACTTACAGTTAGTAGATTGTTTAAAGTGGACTATTGAAATAAAGTGTTACAATTATATCTTGTAATGCACCCTATGTACCCTCTGTTTACAATTTTATGAGATACAATGCATTGCAACATACATTTAGAATACCTTTATAGTGCATTATACAATATATAAAGGTATTATAAAGCCTTCACTTAACGTGTTACCGGTCACTCTAAACATGCAATGGGATTTAACAGATGAGATTTTATGCATGATCAGAGAGAGATTTTGCATATAAAAATGTCCAATCGAATAAGACACCCTTTCAGCACTATGACTATAGAGATAACTTCTAAATACACAAAAAGTATGGTATACCCCTAATAATAGTGTGTTTCTCTCAATAATCTCAACCAATTTGCACAGAAGAGTAAAATACTGCTGGGGTGTGTAGACCCACTATGGACTAGTCACCTGTTGACAACATAGACTAACTAACAGGGCTCGCTCAACTGTGTTTATTTGCTTTGTATTTCAGGGGTGACAAAAAGGTGCAAAGAAGGGTGGGCTTAGAATTTACTCAGAGGATCCAATACTTTTCTTCAGGAAATTGCTCTTCAAGACCAAAGCAGATACCTGAGTCACAGACTAGGAGATGACTTCTAACACAAACCTTTTGTTCTCTCCTACAAAAGAATGAGGGGACTCTGGGAGTCATAGATAAAGAGTGAGTGGAGTGGCAGCTAAACACTTGTGCTCCCATTTCCCACAAACTTGAAGGTTTTAGGTGAATTCTTCTGGCCATGTATTATGGCTCAGATACCTCAATCACAACATTTATTTGTATTATTTATAGTTAACTTTATGTTGTTAGAAGACTTCAGTACCACTGCAGTTCATTATCTTTGTTAACGTTTTTTTTCTTCTTTGTATTCTTTTAGATTATTTTTGCTTTCTTATTTTATTCCCAGTGTAAATTGTATTCAACAGACCCTCACTCTATTAAAACTACTCATCCAAGGAAGCAGATCAGATCAGCCTTCACAGGTGATGCAATGTGTCATATAATTACATTTAAGAAAGATTTATCAACCCAACAAACATCCTAAGTCCAGAAAGGTTGGGCAGAAAGGATGTTCTGGGCTCTGTTTGCATAGCGTGATCAGTAGATTGTTACTACAAAGGCATGGTTTGGCCTCTGCATTGATGCGACTCTGCTCAAATAAAGGTATTTACTCTTGGATCATGTTGCGTTCACCATTACTGCCAAGAAGCAACTAAAACTCAACAAATATAGCCTACTTTGAAGATGCTTATAATGACACCATTAATGCTCTACTGGAAAGCTATTGCCTAGTGAACACGTAAAATGTTGAATTAGAAAGACTGAAATCGTGTTTTCTTGTAAAACCTTCTCAAATAATCTTTGCTTTTACAACTTCGAATTTTTTTTTTTTACATTTTTGATAAGTAAGAATGTTCCATGTTGTTCAGAATTAACTTTTAAAAAAAAAGAAAGTTTGTCAGGTAACCAAAAACTTTACTGGTTGTAGTCATCAAAAATTAGTAAGGAATAATTGACGGCAGGCCGTTGAATTATTAGAAAAATAATCCACACCCGAGGTGGTAATGCGACCACAACGCGAAGCGGAGCATATTATATATATATATATATATATATATATATATATATATATATATATATATATATATATATATATATATATTATAATATATACATAATATACAATGAATGTAATAAAAACAAATCGTTGTTTGGATGAAAATGCTTAAGTCTATGATTGGATCATTATTGCAGTGATTATTATGTTTCTAGCATGTTATATGTTTGGAAACAGTTATTTTAACCCTAATTGATGGAGTGTGTAGCTTTTCATTTCCCTAAACAACCATGTAGGAAGACACATCATGGCCATATTCCAGGATGACAATGTCAAGATTCATCAGGCTCAAACTGTAAACTAATGGTTGGGAGATGCATGAAGAGTAATTTTCACACCTGATTTGGCACCTCTTACTCCAGACCTTAAATTCATTGAAAGTCTTTGGGGACTTTGGAGACTTTACAGAGTGCTCGAATCTTGCATTGTCAATGCAAAATCTTGACCAAAAATTGCTGCACCTCTTAAAGGAAATAATATCATTCATTTCAATCAAGAGGTGCATACATGTTTGGTCGGCAGTGTAGTTATATCAACCTAATCACATTTTTCAGTATCTCTAAAGCTTCCGAACATTTTGATTGGTTGATTGATTGATTGATTGATTGATTGATTGATTGACTGACTGGTTAGTTGATTGATTGATTGATTGATTGATTGATTGATTGATTGATTGATTGATTGATTGATTGATTGATTGATTGATTGATTGATTGATTGATTGATTGATTGATTGATTGACTGGCTGGCTTACTGACTGACTGACTGGTTGGTTGATTGTCAGATTGTCATATAATGTCAGTAAATTATGGAGTGCGCAAGGATCTGTGTTAGGCCCTCTGCTATTTTCAATATATATGCTGCCACTTTGTAATATTATAAAAAAAAACATGGAAATAATTTCCACTGTTATGCCGATGATACCCATCACAACCAGATGAATTCTCTAAATTATCTAAATTGACAGAGTGTGTTAAAGATATAAAATATTGGATGACCTGTAATTTTCTTCTATTAAAATCAGCTAAGACTGAGGTATTACTTATTGGACCAAAAACCTGTACACAGAATCTCTTAGAATACAATTAGCATTTGGAAGGATGTACAGTAACCTTCGTCCTCTTCAGTTAAAGACCTGGGAGTTATATTAGACAGCAACTTGTCTTTCGAAAATCATATTTCATATGTTGCAAAAACAGCCTTCTTCCTTCTCAGAAACATTGCTAAGCTACGGAACATGTTATCTGTTTCTGATGCAAAAAAGTTAGCTCATGCATTCATCACCTTGAGACTAGATCACTGTGATTCAACACTAGCTGCATCCTCAATAAACAAGCTCAAGCTCAAATCAGGTCAAGAAATTATGATCATATAACACCAATTTTATCATCTCTACACTGGGTACCTATAAAGTTCTGTATCATTTGCAAAGTATTGCTACTGACCTATAATACCCTAAATGATTTAGCTCCTGTGTATTTAACTGATCTTCTATTGCCTTACAATCCATCACGCTCGTTAATGTCACAAAAATCTGGGCTTCTGATAGTAGAATATCTAAATCCACTAAAGGAGGGAGAGCATTTTCCCATTTGGCTCCTAAACTCTAGAATAGCCTTCCTGATAATGTTCGGGGCTTAGACTCACCCTCCAAGTTTAAATCTAGATTAAAGATGCATCTCTTTAACCTAGCATTCATATAATGCATCTCCTAATGCTGGGTACACACTAAAAGATTTTTATATTATAAAATTTTAAAAATATGAGAGACCACAAACATGAGGACAAAAAAATCCTAGATGTAACCGTTTTGCTCCTATAAAGAAATACTATAGTTAAAGTTTTTTGGACAAGATGACTGGTTGAAAATCTGTTTGTGTGTGGTTAGGGTTAGGTAAGCCTAACCCTTTCTTACACATGGCACACCACACACAAACAGATTTTCAACCAGTCATCTTGTCCAAAAAACTTTAACTATAGTATTTCTTTGGTTATACAAATCTTCAATAAGCCTATAATAAAACCATGGTTAATTTTCCTAGATACCTGGTACATCCATTGCAGAAGCTATTTCTGACCAATTTCTCTCCTTGTAAAGTCTATTGTGGTATGTTTTTTTATGACAAGTTGTATAAACACTCGTGCTGTTGCCACAAATCGACAAGCTGATCCTCCATCGCTTCTGTCCAAATCCATTTAACTTTGTGCTACACCGTTTCTTATGCTTCTGTCTTCTCTCAGCTTGCTTTCTGATTGGATATTGTTTCGTTTCACGTAATAATCTCCAGAGCGTGCGTGTGTTTGTCCTCGGGGTTCCCTCCACACATCAGGATTTCTGATCAACATGTTGAATATTTACGATTCGCGATCGGGGCGGCTCCGATGTTCTTCCAAGCAGTTTCAGTCACTCTTAACACACGTCACACCAAGGGAAAAGATAAGATAATCTGATAGGATGATAAAATAAGATATATAAAATAATCTGTAGAACCATCAAGATAATCGGAACATTACCTAGGATTGTCGGAAGGGGAGAAATCGGCCCAAAATCAAATTTGTGATGTGTACCCAGAATAACCCATACAGTTATATCAGGTCAAATGCACGTGATTATCCTTGATTAATGCTATGAACAGAAGCTATGCTAATTATTTTCTATTTGCTTCTCTGTTTTATCTTGGGATGCCCATCCTAAGGTAACTAGAGAGTATGTCAGCTGCAGTTTGGATCCAGCCTCTCATGAAGACTTCAGATGCCCAACACCTGTGAAAAGAAGACTCCAACTCCTGCGAGGACTTCAGATGACACAAACTCTGAATCATAATTTTTCTAGATGTCATAATAATTTGTAAACAAACAAGTATGCATTACTTCAATGAGCTCATTGTTTCTGCCTTAAATTATTACATTGTTTAAATTAACAACAATTTTTTAGCTAACTGTGATTTTGTATATGTACATTTCTAAATACATAACAGATCACTCTAAATTGTAATGTATTTTCTGTAAAGCTGCTTTGAAACGATGTGTATTGTGAAAAGCGCTATACAAATAAATGTGAATTGAATTGATTGATTGATTGATTGATTGATTTATTGATTGATTTATTGATTGGTTGCTTGATTCATTGATTCATTGATTCATTTTTGTTTTTGTTTGTTTTTGTACAGTGTTCATATAATTGAGAATCTGTTAATTATGAATTATACTTAACTATATATTTTAGTGGCCTACCCAAATTGGGAAAGATCTCATATTTTGACTAGTGTCCGGCAGCACAAGCAGGTGTGTCCTTTGTCTGAACTTGAAACTTCTGATTGCATCCAACTGACTTAGTCAGTCTACAGGCTGAAGCTGAATGGAAATGTTGAGGTGGAGATTGAACTGGGGTAGCTAATAAGAGGACATGACCGCTTCTCCATGGCTGGCCATGCTTCATGCTCTTCAAAGACTCGTGGAACCATCTGTGTGGAACTGCTGTGGGCGGTTCAGAGGACTACCGCATGTACTCGTCTGTGTAAAACACAATGTCTACATTGCAAGTGGCCGACGCAATGCTTCAAAACCACAACACTAAAAATTAGTTTTGAATCGGAGAGGGGATCATATTTTGAAATCATACCGGAAATCATACTAGTTTCATTGTATCACAATATCACAATTAACCCATTTAATCACTTTTGTTCCACAGATAAGTGAGTAAATGTATTGTACTCCCTGGAATGAAACCAAGAATTAACCAAGAACAAGTTTAACTTTGATTAATTTAACTTAAAGTCCCCCTATAGTCAATCATTTTAACGCTTACAACTCATATTTGAAAACCAAAATTACATATTTTAACGTTTTTTCCTTGAGTTTCTTTTTATTCATGCCTTAAAGTAACTTGAATGTAACTCTACAGCCTTGCCGCATTTAGTATATGCGGTTCTATGAATATGCAAATTAGCCCCGCCTCCACTCACAGCAGCTCAGAGATCCACTCGTTGACGATCACACGTTGACCTTACTGGTTACAAGGTAGTTTGTGAATTCAGAAACACCAGCTATTTTAAAACCGCATTTTTGAGACTATCTTTGGTTCACTGCAGTTTTAAGGAGAAAATACTCAGCAATGGTGCTGACTTATGAATTTGCACATGGTTTGTCTTAAAGCATATTAAAAACACCACATAGACATATAAATAACATTATAAGCTAGATTTTCATCACAGGGGGAATTTAACAATGTATCACGTAACAACATGTCCTGTAATCGTGATTAGTACAGTAGGTACAGATGAACAAGGCCATTCTTGTAAATTAATAATACACATCTAAACATTATCTGTATCAAATTCAACAGTTGTATGGCATTTTGACATGGCTCTGGTTATGGGAGTGTTTACACCAAATTTTCACATGAAATCAAGCATTATCATGAATATGTTTTAGACAGTTATTTTATGTGAGAGATATGTGTAGATCTCTGTTTTGGAAACTGTTTTTCCCTGAGTAAGTCGCTCATGTTAGCATTGCCCTTAAGTTTAGCAGAATTAGTGGCGAGCATGAGAGGAATTTGTTGCTAAATGCATGTGAGAAAGGTGATGGTGAAGTTATCTGAGGAAATCAAGCAAGGAGGAACTGGATGTAAGAACAAATGTATGAACACTCTGATATGCTCTGTCATCATGTCGGACTTTATAGGAGTGGCATGCTGTCAAAACATGATTAATGCGTCCCATCCTTTATTGCTGTCTGTTGCATACAGGATGGTGGCAACGTTCATTCCGAGCTCTATTGTGTACTTGGTGTTTATGGCTGCTTGTCAGGTCCCGTTGGAAACTTTTCCGCATGCCTCACTTGAGTCAGACACTGACTCTCCACCAGCACAGCAAAAAAATAATAATTTGTCTTTGTGCATGTCTTGTATTTACATCACACATGAATCTCTTCCTAGCTTACCTACTTTATCTGTCGTCACTAGTGCTGAGCTACGCACCATTATAGCATTCTCACTGTCTCTCACATAACCAGACACTCCAGCTGAAACAAAAAAAAATAACTTTTGCCTCTGAATTCAATGCATGCATTTGTACACGTTGTCAATTTAAGTATTCACTCAAAGTGAACAGCTGATTTTCAAAAAAAACAAGGAATTATTTCTCGCATTGCCCTTTTCAAATGTTATGGTGCAAGTCATATCAGAAATATTGTATTTAGAGTTTAATGCACATGAACGTGACCACAAAGTAGTAATTACAAGTCGGAAACATGCAACTTTGATGTTGATTTACTTTGATGGTAAATTAGTTGAAATGAATGATTTTATTTTCATTTACAATAACACTAGTTACATGTAAGTTGCATGTACAAAATATAATAGCAAGGTACAATTACGGCAGAATATCGGCTCAATTTACAGCACCTTCATAAATTTAAAGCATAAAACATTAAAATTCAAAAACACAAATGATGCTCATTCTTTATTCATCATTCTGTAGAAGCAAAGTTAAAAAATCTTTCTGAATTTTTTTGTTGAAATGGTACATTGACATCTTACTCCAACCAAAGTGACTTGAACACATCTGATGTCGTAATTACAACTTCCCAACTTGTAACTTCCCAGGAGGACTTGAATGCACCATTAGAGGACTTCACAGTGTGCATCAGAATGCTGTGTGTCCGGTTACTAAAGCAAAACTGTGTTGTATTTCTATATGAATTGTGCAGTGACCTCCTAGTACATGGCCCCTCGTACATTTTCAACCATTACGGCATCATTTTTAAGCACAAATATGAAAGTTGCATTTTCAGACAACATAATTGTCAAAGTCCTGCTCTATTACTATTGTAAACCAAAGAGCAAAAATACTACTATCTTACCAACCTGCAGGAAAATAACAACATTTCTATTCCTGTTTTGCCCATTGCAGTACTGCTCACGCTATTTAGATTTGAATAAAACATACACAAAACCAAGACAGAACAGTGGCTAACCACAAAAACATATTTCTGAGGAAAGGCATCATCTTCTTTTCACCTCATAAGAACCAGTGCCAAAAAATTAGTTCAGCGACAGTTAAATCCTTTGCCACACAGCCTGATGGTAATTGCATAAATATATGAGATGGCATGAAGCACACATAACATATTTCAGCTCTTGAAATAAATCACAGATGGGCATCTTAGCAGATGATTAATTCTCTGGTCCCTGAAAATTAGGGGGAATCATACTCATCTCCTTCAATTCCCAGAGATCTGTTGACCACATTGCATCAGAAGCCACGGACACAAAAGCATTTTTCCTACTCAGCACTGCACAAATATTTTCTATCAAAGATATCCGTTTCAGCTGGATGCATGAAACATGACAATTTGTACAAGCTACAGTATTTACATAACAACTGTTAATGCAATGCAGAAACTGACCATATAATTTAGAACAATTCAGTGGCCTGTGTGCTAAAAAAAAAAAAAACATCCAATTGTATGTCCAAATTTAATTTGATGCTGCTGTAGTTAAAAAAAAAAATTATGCGATCATCTGAGATTAGGACCAAAGAGAAACTGTTGTTATTGCACATATAAAACTGCAGTGTCTTAGTCTCCAAAACAAATCTTTCATCCAAGAATCATGTCTGTGCTGGGGCCTCAAGGGAGACATGAACATGTTAAGTTTTAATTAGAGAAGATGAATGCCATTGTCCCATCTGTGTGTCTCAACGTTCAAAGTGACTGGTTGATGTGGTGAGCTGTTACAACGAGTTGAAAAATAGTAGAGAGTCATGTATTATATTGAATCGGTGCTGAAGACACGTTTCTTCATGACGGTTTGCCTATATGTTGAGTAGGACAACAAACAGCATTTACGTTGACTTAGATTTTTTATTATTATCTATTTATTTATTTAGAAAAATGCATGCTGCATTCTGTGCTATCAGATGCTTGACCTCAGATAGCACAGAATTCATCTAAATGCAAAGCGCTAAATCAGTGAGTCAGATATAAATATCAAATAACATTGTAATATGAAGCCACTGCATCACTTCCAGTGGCTTGTTAGAACCATAAGATGAGCACTTGTTTCTACAGAGTTAGCCCTATCTTTCCTTTACACACCGGAGACAATGACAAATCACTCACTATCAGGATAGGAGTACTGATGTCCTACTCTAAATCAGTAAAGGCATGCCTCTCACAATTTCTTTGGCTTAACAGATGAGATTTGTTTCACCACTGTGAGTATCTGTTTAAGCTTGTTACTCTAAGACTGCCTTTAGGAGAAAAAAAAACTTTCTTCACTTTAAAGATGTATATCTTGGACAGGATTTTGGGGTGTTTTTTTTATATAAAAAACTTCTACTACAGTTCAAATTCTTAAAAAGCCCAGAGGACCAAAAGATTGATAATTAACAGATAGTACATATTTTGTCTTGAACTGAGTTGCTAAAACTTTTTAAAGTCAATGAGAACCTTTTTCCAGACTTTGCTTTTAATATTTGACATCAACTATTTTAAGGGTAGCAGAGTAAGCAAAAAAATAAATAATAAATAATATATATATATACCTTTAATAAAAAAGTACCAATGACTACAACAAAAAAGTTTAAATGTGTATGAATTTCTTTCTACTTTCACAGCTTTCTCTTTTCACAGACTAAATGCTTAAATACCTATGATCTTCGTGTGTGTGTAATAGAATGTTAATGACTCTCTGCAACCATTCTAGAAAATCAATTGTACATATCATAAATATACTGTTTCATTAAAGTGTTACATATTTAACATATTTAAATTTCATTTTTGAGATTCTCATTGCATGTCTATCAGATATAGTCTTAATATTTAGATCTTATTTAGCTTGATAAGTGTGTTCAACAACATTTCTCAGTCAGACTCTCTTTAGCTTTCAGCCAGTAAGCCTGTATTACAACATATACCCTGGAGAAATTTTTAAACAGAGAAATACAACAACAATGTGTGACAATTAATTGTTATCCATTATTTATTTATGGATTCTAGCTCAAATAGTACACTGTAAACATGTCATTTTACAGTAAAATACTGTTATATGTACAGCTTTTGAATAGTTAAAAAGAACAAGTCATCTTAATTTATAGTGAAAAAAAACATGACTTGGCATTCCCAGAATTCCCTGTGTGATACATCACATTAGAATTAGATTGTATTTCATTTAAATAATTGTTTCTTATTAGTTTTTGCTATCAGCTATGTTCATTGATGTTTCATGTTCCACCTTATGTTGTTTAATTAATGTTTATTGCATTAATTTAGTGTAATGTTGTGAAAATGGTGTTTTGAGTTTGTGTGCATGACACAGCATGCACCAATATTAGTATTTTCCTCAGCTTGTGAAAAGGATACTTGTGATGCACTTGGATTTTGGTTTTATGTTGTTTTTTATTTATCAACATGATATTTTGGTTTTCCGTATATGTTTTTTATTTATCAGAATGATATTTTTGTTTTCAGTATATGTTAAAGATACAAAACAGATTTTAGTAGTGTTGTCTTTCTAATTCTGCTAAAAAAGGACTGATAGATTTACTAGTTTAAAATGTTAAAATCCTGCTCTTTCACCATTGTTAACATTGTAATTGGCATAATTTCTCCAACGATGCATCGTACTATGGTAGTCACATCATTTTATGGAAACACACCCCTAAAAGGCAAGCAACTGGTAAATAAATAAAATAATAAAGAAAGAAAGAAAGAAAGAAAGAAAGAAAGAAAGAAACAAACAAACAAACAAACAAACAAACAAACAAACAAACTGTGGTTAAAAATTGCAACACTATATGCCTGGGACTTAAAGGTGCAGTAAGCGATTTCTGAGAAACGCTGTTGATATTTGAAATCACCAAAACATGCTTTGTAACCCAGGCACCTTCCCCCTAATGAGTGTATATGCCCCTAACTGCTGATTATCTAAAAGTGTGTTTTGGTGCTCCCGATCCACTTTCAACATAGTTTCTCAGAAATACACCTTTAACAGCCAGCCAGGGTCTCATTAGAGCACCTTTCACACAGCGCTTTGAACCCGGCAAATTGCCGGCAAATTGCCAGAGTGCCTTCTGTGTGAACGCAAACACGACCCGGGATTGATGCCGGGATCGATCCCGGGTTGGGGACCTAGTAACATTGCCGTGTTCAGACCCGGAACGCGCACTGTGTGAACAAAAGCCAGAACCAATGCCGTATAAGGGGTGTGTCGTAGTGATGATGCACGAGCCTTTGCAATGACGTAGTTATCGTGCGACTCAGTTACTCTAGAAGAAAGTTTATGTTCGTCATCGATACAAGAAAGAACGAAAAAATGTCTGCAAACTGGACCGAAGTTGAGACCCGAGAGCTCCTTGCAATCCGCGCCGAAGCTGAGATCGTTCACCAGCTTTGCGGAACGGTACGTGATGCGTTAGTGTAGGATCGAATCCGAAAGAAAATGATCGAGCGTGGTTTCTCGAGATCGAAAGCGCAGATCATAAGTAAACTTAAGGCGCTGCGTAAAAAATTCCACCAAGTTCACGACTACAATGGAAAGAGCGGTAGCGGAAGATTAGACTGGCCTTTCTACAACCTGTGCTACGGCATATGGGGAATGAGCCACTCGGCAAATCCAGTGGCACTACTGGGGAGTATGGACGAAGAGGAGTTATCAGTTATCAGTTATCATAGAATTGTGATTTGACCACGAAACATTTTGTACATAAACAACAAAGTTTGAACAGAAACATCTAATGCATGATCAGCTGCCATGTTATTCAAAGCAATGCAAACACTTCCGCTTTTCGACGCGTACCTTACACGTCACATCCAACGTCACGCGTCTTTCCGGAACATACACGGGTTGTGTGTGAACGCGCTCTCTGATTCCGGCAAATCACTGGCAGTGTGAATGAAGCAAAATCAAACGAACCCGGGTCAAATCCCGGGTCACTTTATCCGTGTATTTTCTGGAATCTCTGTGTGAAAGGAGCTAAAGTGTGTTCGACTTCACGCGGCGCTGCACAGACCGATCGGCTAGTTGTAACTTGCAGTCGGGGGTGGAAGTGAAAAATGGAGTTTGTCTATATATTTTTTTGCAGTTTTCCTTTGATAAACATGACACAATATAATATTATGGTTACATAAATAAAGAGATTTTACTGTTATAAAAACAGTAAGGGTGACAAAAAGGCAACAGTGGCAAGGAACCAAAACTCCATCAGGGGACAGAATGGAGAAAAAAAAACCTTGGGAGAAACCAGGCTGAGTCGGGGGCCAGTTCTCTTCTGGCCAACGAAACAGTGAATGATTATGATTCAGGCAGGTCAAGATAGCCTATTTGTATAACTGCCCTTTTATAAATAAATTGTAGATCCCTTAACCCTATCCTCAAACCCAAACAACAATTAAGAGGATATAAAAATAATAGCCTGCATGTGTTAAACTATGGACAGAATAAATTTCATGTATCAATCAGTATGAAGCAGGCGAGAGCCAGTGAGCGTTTGGTATCACTGCTGTAAAACTGTGGCAGGCCTAAAGCTTGAAGCGCAATTTTTGGATTTATAATGGCTGCATCCAAAATCTTCAAAATGGTGCCTTGGAGGATGCAGTGTAAGGTAGGAAGGCATCAAGTCATGTCCGATACCCAAATAATGTTAGCTTCACTTCCTGTGTCCTGAGATACATTCATCTGGTGGATTTTTGAAGGCGGTATAGATCCTTCGCTGCCTTTGATATCCCACAATCCTGTGCGTTCCATTCCGTGACAGTTTAGCTAAAAAAGAAAGATGGTGTCTGAACGTTACGGTTGATGGTCAGTTTGTGTATGTACTTTTTGACCTGCCTTTCCAATTTTGATGTAGGCCTAATTTAAATGACTATTGTAGCTTAGTAATAAAATATTCACTTAGCTTTTACCAAAGCTCGGTTTATATTGCTGTAGATCATTAAACCGTTGTGTTGCCTCAGAAGTCTGTCCGAAATCAGTTTCGTGAGGTAGGTTAACTTCATGCGCAAACGCCAGCAAAGTCAGACAGGCGAATCAGCGAGTAGGCCCTATAAAGTAGGCCTATTCCTGCGCTGTAATCCAACAATTTAGAATCCAAAGAATCCATTTGTGAAGAACTATACGACCCAAATTATCAGCAATCATGACACAGCAGAGAAAACAAGATACACCCTTGGCAAACTAAATAAATATTAAATGATACATAAGGGTTGAACGATTACAGAAATACTACTATTCATTTTAAGCTTTTAAAGTCTAGAACCAAAAAGTTTCAGAGCGAAATGTATCGTAAGGTATGAGTAAACTGCGTTTAATAAATGCGACTGAAAATAACGTCATATAAATTACAACTGAATACAACAGAATCAAGATACGAATACCACGATTCTATTATTCATAAATGAGGATTCATACACATTTGTACGTCTGTAAAGTTGTTCAAACGTAAATAATTAAAGTTTTAGTGCTGTCAGTATTATAGGTTTCGTGTCCTTGGAAACTTAAGTAAATGTAGCCTACGTGTGGTAGACAACATTTTAAAACGCATACGAATACGCATGTCATGAGATCACGCTGCAACAGCAAAAAACACCCACACAAACACACACACACACACACACACACACACACACACACACACACACACACACACACACACACACACACACACACACACACACACACACACACACACACACACACACACACACAAGCAACTTACATTGCATTCAAGGAATACTTTTTTACCAGTTCATGTATTCTCTGTACCCATGACATGACCTTGCTGTTGCTGTTGTTACAACAGCAATACTAACAAGATGGCAGCACTCTCAAAGTTTACTATAGCTACCAACTGTAAACCCCAAAATGTCTGCGAGTGTTGATGTGACCGTTTCATTTGAGGACAAGTGCATCAAAAGGAGATATTAGACTACAGTTATTACTGTAGCTGGCTAAGATTGTACAGTGTGCAATGTCTTTATAAATTAAGAAAATGAAGTAGCCTACAAATAATTTAATGTAAGGAAGTCATTAAGACGTTTTCAAACATTGACCAATTGGTGCACAAAGAGTTTGTATAAACAGGGCCAGGGCAATTGCTGTTTATTGCAACATATTATATTTCTGGCACTACAAGATATGTGCTAAGCTACTTTGTGTTAAAATGAAGCTCTTTACTTTTGATTTGTTTTTACTTTTCTGCTCCTTCAGTCTATGAAATAATAATTAGGATTTCTATTAAGGTTATGAATTGGCAAAGTGTACATTATTGTTAAATGCACTATGTGCATAGCTCATATTGCATCATAAAAACATTACAATTTATTTATTCATAAAGGGTTCGTTTTTACCTTTCTATCTGTTTTCCCTATAACTACATTTATCGAAAAGCAATAATATCATGAAAAGATCTTAATGGTCAAAGCAGATGTGTTAAAAAAAAAAAAAAGCTAAAATGTTTGCTTGCTACCATAAGCAAAGAGTTTTGCTTAGAGGTTGCTCAGTAAAAGTCTATGATGATGTCACTGACAACTTTAAGTGCCAAAATGGCAGGAAAGTATACAGTACATGCATTGATAGGCTCTCTCTAAGGGGCATGTCACAGAGATCTTTCCGTGGTGAAATCAGTCGGAGTCTCTACATTATTACCTGACAAATTACGTTAATTAACTTAAGGTTTAAGCTAAAGCCGAGAAATGAACCCAACAGAACTTGAATTAGAACAAAAATTTTAAATATTATTTTGAAGATGAAAAAGATCTCTTTATAAATGTCACCTTTTACGAAAAGCATCCATCATTGACACCGATCCTTAACTTGTACCTTCAGTCAGTTAACATTTGTTCCACTTTTTTTTTCGTTTTATACTAATACAGAGCAGAACTAGAAAATCCACATTTCATAAGCTTGCATGAGTATGTTCCACATTGAGCAACACAAACATTAACATATATCATATTTGCATTGCACGTAGACTACTGGCTCCTCCGTTTTAATTAAACATTTGGATAATTTGTCATTTTTTAAATAATAATGTATAGGTCAGCTTATTATTATTATTATTATTATTATTATTATTATTATGCTAACGTTATTACCAGTGAATTTAATGAAGTCCTGCATTGTTGTTGACTTTCATTTCGTTGTGATTGACTTTTCCACAGTATAGCCTAATAATAAATGTTTTAAGAAAAAATATATGGTCGTGGTCCTGAATATGTTTGAACCAGCATAAGCTATGCAATTATTAATATTGATAGATTTTGGCTTTTTGTTATCAAATATCATATCGTGTTGACCTGTCCGTGTTTGCTAGGCTATCGCTTAACAAGACGGCTATTTCAATAAAAATTCAAACAATAATAATAAATAAATAAAAACACTCACTAAATGTTTTGGCTCTGTCAAGTGCAAAATATTGCTTTTTGCACAAGAGACAAGTCTTTGACGGGTGTTAATTTATAAAAAATAAAAATAATAAAAAAAGACAAAGTAGGCTAATAGATGTTAATGTCTCCAGTAAGGTTAACATAGTATTTAGAAATCGTATTGCTGTATGAATAAGCTTCAAACTACCGAATATCACACCAGCAGCCAGCGCAGCGTTTCCCGATAATAATGTATCTTCGTTCCTATGAAGGTTTTATACGTGCCAGGCTGTATAGTCGTTCCTTTTCTATTAATTATCCATGCAGGAAAAAAATTCAGTTGCTTGTCATTCTGTAACTTTATGGTCTATAATGGTTTGCTTGTTGAAATATTAATAATTTATCTGTCCGGGGGCGTTATTTTCTCAATATTTAATTCCTAATTTATTAACTAAAATGTTGAGATTATGAATGCTACATTTATCATACAGTGTCCGTTTTTCGTGTTTTATTTTCACAAATTAATTTGTGGTTCGATTTGCACATTTCCAGGGTCAGCTATTTTGAGTAGTAAGGTGTAGCCTAAGCTGCACTCTAGGGACATTCACCGATTTACTCCCCCACAGGGATGGATGCAGAAATGCGCAACACATGTGCAATGTGGTCGCGAGCGCCTTTGGGTGTCAGAGAAAAGAAAAAATTACCAGGTGCAATATATGGCCGTTGTTTAAGTCAATGAAAATGTCTGCTCCCACGGTCCCACTGAATTTCATTTATAGGCTACAGTTGTCCGAAACAATATTTGTTCGTTACAAATTAGGATACTTTATTTAGTTCTTACTTTATCTATTAATTCATGTTTTTGTGCATTTATTCCAAATCATTTTAAAAAATTGACAATTAAAATATTAACAATTAAGTAGCCAATATAATATAACGCATCACAATGTCCTATTCAATTATGTAGGCCTACTAAGTTTAGGTGTAATTTTGCAATTGTCCTGCAGGTGACTGCAAGAAATTATTTAATGTAGGCCTATTGCCTAATGTAGCTATAACAACAATCATCATCGTCATCCTATAGTGTCGAACATTATTCAAACGGTTTTTACTTGTACACGTTACTCGAAGATCCGTATCTGTATTTTATGCTGAGCTGGCATATCTTCCCAAGATTGCAAACAAAGAACCCATCAAAAATGTCAGAAACGCTTAAACAAAATGGAGGTAAACCTGTTTTAGGGAACCTGTCCAATCGAGGGTCATATGCTAAGCCAAATTATTTATATGCCCATTACTTAAATAAGATAGATATATTTGCACTGTGTGGCAGTGATCCAGCATCAACACAGATAGCATCACTGGAGGCGCCAAATGCGGACAAGCACTATTACGCCCAGTAGCGCATATGAGAAAACAGCAGAATGCCTTATCACTCCCTGCGTGCAGAGCCTATTCCATGAAACATTCTATTGATAAAAAAAGAAAAAAAAATCCTGCAAGCTTTACAGTGAACGTAAATGTACTGAAAACCAAGGCAGAATTAGCAGAGACATACCATTTGTAAAAGTTCCATAGCCTATTCCTTTGCGAGAATTGGAAGTGAGATAGGTTCTAAAGAAAGACAACGATTGTGACTTCGTTTTATGCAATACTTTTATTTAGCATATTTACACGTGAATTTATAAAAATATATATATAACTAAAGCTTTCTTCATATTTACATTAACAATTTATTACTTTGTTCACATAGGGGTTATTTAATGTACACGTTTAAGTAATATATTTTCATTATTTTAAAATGCACTGATCCACTAGCTTTAAGATGACATCGTATTTTGCATCCGCTATGCAGTCGTTGTTATAAATGGCATAGACAAAACAAGTATGACTATTGGTTACACGACCAACCACCAAAAACCGCAACCTGCAGTTATAATTACAGTAAAGAACAAAGTCGTATACATTCATTCGGCTTTACAAAGATTGTATTCCCAGAGCGCGCTTAACGTGGACATCACCGTCGAGAGATGTGCAGTGGTTGAACTTACAGTTTGCTTTCTTGAAATGGGAATGATTTTTAAGCTGCTGTATCAGCGCTGTTACGAGGATGAGGTAGAAAGACTGAGTCCGTGTATACTGCTCAAGTGCTGCTGCTTACTTAGGGGACTCGGCGGTTTTCTGTCTCCTGTGGAGGACAAACAGGAGGACATATTTAGAGAGAAAACCAGTCGTTACTCTCTTCACATCCAATAAAGGCATTGTCTTTTTGTTTTTAAAACGTTTAACGTCACGTTTAATGTATGGGATCGGGCCACCGGGCCATGCATGTTCTAAATGATTAGATTTTCTAAAATAGGCCACTCTGTTCAAATTTCTCTAAAAATTTCTATCTAAAAAAGAAGAAAGATCTGAAATAAAAAGTTGCTGAAATGTACTTATTATTGACCGTTTAGGCTATTTCATTACATTTATTTAGAATTTATTACATTATTTTTAAGACGTAGGCTATACGATAAAAATTTGCCTGTAATCCTATGTTAAAGTAAGCTAATGCGCAATGTCTACAATGAATAAACAACATTAATCAAAAGTAGAAATGCATTAATATGGACATGTTAATGTGCCCAATAATTTATTAATGGTGGTGAGCATAGGCCCAAACTGAGTTTACTGCAATGCTTACCACTCAGTTTTATGTTTTACGAAATTTTATGTGCATGACTAATGATTTGGTTGAGAACATTCGTAGCCTTAGTAGGCTTCTATATGAGAGCTGAATTAGAATGTTATTTTTCTTTTCCTCCAAGTGTTGTTTCTTGTAATTGCCTTGTAATAACATAATAACAATAGCAGATCTATCCACGGAGGTCTATCGATATCGATATCTTGGTAAGATATCTATCGATATCTTACCAACACCTATAATTGTCAAAATATTGTGTTTAAATGCATGCCCATGAAAACTTCTATCTATTATTCCTTAAGTGCCGTTAAAATAGGACAGATATCAAAGTATGATCGTGCATACCATCTCGCACCGCATGTTTGAACGCCATAGAAGAATGGATGTCATTCGGGTGCATCGCTACGCCACCGCCAGGGTGTGAGAGACTGGTGCCCTGGGCCTGCCAGTGATGCCCTGGGCTCACATAACTGCCTGCTGGACCACTGTACGCGCCATACTGGTTGGAGGAAGAGTATGCGCACGCTGGGACATAGCTAGACAAAGTCGACGAAGGCTGAAGTAACAGGAGAAAAACAAGCACATTAACAGAGCAAGAGTAGCAAAGAGGAGAGAAGCAGAAAATAGCCTACTATATGCAAATTAATACATAATAAGCTAAAACGTATTTTTAGGCTGTGTTTTACACATTTACGTGCAATATAAATATTACTAACAAAGTGTAATATTTTGTAATATATATTTTGTAACAAAGTGTAATATAGCAGCTGTATAAAAATAATTAGCCTTCAATTTAGGAGCGCTTTAATGTATAGCCTATGTAATTGCACGGTCCAGTAACATGAAAGGTAACTTCCAAAGTCATCCAAATTATTTCTGATCAGAGCTTGCATCTCAAACAATAAAATACAAGTTTATAATTGCTACGGTACCTGAGGGTATTTTATGTCTGCATCGATAGCTGATTTGTCTATTCCATTGACTCCATGAGCAGAGGGAAATGTCGCTCTGTTGACACTACTCCAGTCCTCCATTTTTGGTGCGTATCCTTCCGCGCTAGCAATAGCTAGGAAAAAATATTTAAATTAATGTAACTTTCTGTTTTAACTTCGCTTTGCAACAAACCGAAAAAGAATTACAGCAAGCAGAATAAAGAATTACTAATGAAATTAACGGTAACACTTAATTTTACAGTGTCCTTGTTACATATGTTATATGTAGGCTACTTACCATAGTAATAACCGTAAATTATGCATAATTACATTCAACTAACCCTCAACCAAATCCTAATCCTACCCAAACACTATAGTAAGCACATGTAGTTGCTTAATATTACTCAGTACTTATATGTATACCTATTTAATTACACTGTAACAATGACACCTTAAAATAAAGTGTTAACGCTTATCTGACAGCGTTAGTCTGTTTTTCTTTGCCTTGCAATTTAATGATTTGAAACGATCTTGTAAATACATTCGACACAAATATGCAGCATATGTTTACATGAATATGTTAAGCGAAAATTATGCATACATATTTGCTTAAATGGATTTTTGAATAAATATATTATTATCAATTGATTATCGTGACAATATTTAGTGTATTATTATATATAATAATATATAACATGTTTTCTAATACAGTATTTTCAACAGCATGTTTTACTATAATAATGCATATTATAACAAAATTATTTGGGGGGCTTAATGCGTCATAAACATTTATTCGTTATATTGGACAAATAAGGAATTTAACGAATAAATGCTTATCACGCATTAAGCCCCCCCCCCCCCACATAGCATTTTTATTTATTTATTGTGTGTGTGTGTGTGTGTGTGCGTGTGTGTGTGTATATATATATATATATATATATATATATATATATATAAGCTCTTCAGCAGGTCAAAACCTTCTACAGTACCAACTCCGTATGCTACTCCGTACGGATTTGTGTAAAAAAATGCCTTAATGACTCTGTTTTCTAAATTTCAGGTATATCAACACATTTCTAAACTTTATCTAAAGTTTTAAAATTCAGATTATTCAAAGCAGATGGTTACGCCTCCTCTGTTTGCTTTGAGTAGATGCTCTACAAATCAAGCTATAGTGAGGCTAAGGTCTGTAGTACAATAAGTCTCACCTGTAGGATCCATGAAAGCACGAATACCCAATATATTGCTGACCGTGTGAGCTGAAGGCCAACCACGGGGAATGCTTACATGCCCACCCGTGACAGGGACACCGGGAGGATTGCTCATTTTGGTCCCGGAAGGAGACATTGCATTGGGGTATGAATACGGGTATATATGGTTATAGGAGAGGCCGGACTGCGGAGGTCCTTGTTTGCCATTTTCATATTGGTTAGGTTGGGAGAGGTTTCCAATCTTGTTCCTTAATATCCGACTGATAGAGCTGACCGAAGGAACGTTGTACTTATCACATACTCCGTCCGCGAGAAGACGGTCCCGGATCTCCCATGCAAAAATTCCCGGGTCTCCCTGTTTGTAGTCCCGTATGTTTTTTACTACATTAGGCGTTGTTACTCGTGGTTTGCTGCCACCGATTGCGCCGGGCAAAATGGACCCAGTTTCGTTGTATCTCGCAAGTATTTTACTCACACACCCATGGGAGACCCGAAGCTGTCTGCTTATGTCACATGGTCGGATGCCAAGCTGGGCTAACTCCACTATTCGTAATCTTATTGCATTGGGCAAAGGACGTCCATTGACAAAAACTCCCCCCAGCTGGTTCACCTCCCCGTAGTTTTGATCTGTAAGAAACAAAAGACATTGAAACTTGGGTTAAGTAAAATTAATGTCGTAAAACAGCATGGCACATCATATTCAGTGACCTGAGCACATCAAAGATTTTTACATGAAAATGGCCATCTTCTTTCTCTTTCTACATTCTCTTAAATACCAACGTTTTTTTATCACTTGAAATTGTCAATAGAGCTAATTAATATTATTATTGGGCTAATGAGACAGTAGATAGTGGCTATGTTTTAATAATTTACATGCTGATAACTAAAGCAAACATTGTACCATTCAATTTGAGGCTCAAAGTCACGGTTATTTCTGGTCTAAATAAAGCATCTCCCATGAAACATGCAGATGTGAACGAGATCTCATCTCACCCATTTAATCTTGTGATGCGTGTCTTTAAAGCAGTTTTCCTTAAATGGCTGAACGCTCCTGCATGCGGTTGCTGTGTGGAGATGTTCGGAAGACTTCGACACACTTTTGTCTATTCCGGCTGCAAAACTTCTGCATGCCAAACTTGTCTAGGGCAGAATAGGATACGAGTGATCCTCTCCCGTTAAAGAGGGATTTTTCTGATCCCGCAGGGTGAAGTTTGCTGGAGTTAATTTGACGCGTCCTCCACGTCAATCTAACTGGTTACGCGGACAGCGATGGGTTGATTTCATTGGTCCAGAAGTCTGCGGATAGGCTGCGTGTGTGCGCGTAAGTACCAGTGTTCACAGTTTAACCATTTCAATATATTATTTCAGACTAGAAGGAAAGAGAAACGCTTCGTTTAAATTTGATACATTTCCAACATTAATAAGCTGAGCAGCATATGCAGTTGAAAACGCAAAAGAGTGGTCTAAGAGGTCTAGCTACAACAGAAAAGTTGTTTACGCGCCCGCTTTCCGAGACGTAAGAGAAATACATGTAGTGCACATATTCTAAACTTTCAATCGGCTATGTGATAGAAAATAATTTGAATGCGCCTTTGCCAATCAAAAATTGTGCATGACTTATCCATGTGTCGCTAAAACAACGAACTTAAAAATTCGTGCGGTACCAAGCACTATATCAGTTATTTCATAGTTTATTCAAAGTCTCAACCAGCAATTAGACATATGACTCAGTTTGCTGTGCTGTCACTTTACATTTATTTAAGCAAAGAAGCTTTAATAGCCTAAATAATTAAACAAACAAAACAAAACTAAACAAATAGGCCTCTGTAAATTAATTTGGTGGACAAATAATGGAAATGCTCCATTCGCGTGAGAAATGAGAGATTACGTGGAATAACTAAAATTAATAAATGCATACATAAAAATACTTATCGTACACTTTGTACATGGAAAGCCAGTGTAATTAATTTCTCGGCACACGTGCTCCAAATATATGCAATTGGTATCTTTGTCAAATGAATACTGGAGTTATGGTGTATTGAATGATTTCCAAAGACCGACACTATCACAGCATGCTCACAGAGTTTCCTGTGGAAGTAAAGATAGTATAGTTTATTAGCTCACAAAATGTCACTTGTAAAAGTTTACAGACGACCCAATAGAACAAGAAGCGGTGTCACTATCCGTACATGTGTGTAGGTCACAAGTTTCTAACTTCAACACATGGAGAACATCATTCCAGATCATCTCACAACATCTGTGGCAAAGCACTAGAATGTAACGTACATGTATGTAACGAATGTACATCAGTAGAATGTAAGGAAATCAAAGAAGAAAAGTGTTCTGTCTGCTGTGTTTTGAGAGGATGTACGGGGAACATAGTGACACAACAAAGTGCAGTTAGAAAATAGACTTCAGCATCACAGACGTATTCTGACCATGTTTAAAATGAGGTGTTTTTACCGAGTTGTCTGTTGTGCGTCAAAATGAAACCATTCAAAAGAGCCCGAGAGGTTTAAGTCGTGGTCAGAATCCAATAGGGGACATATTGAGACCAGAGAGCCAAAAGTCTCCCTCCTCTGGATAATTTAGGCAATTACACTTAGTAGTCAAATTTTGTGGATACACAATGAGGTTAGCAGGGAGAAACGGCTATCAAAAATTGCTTCACGAGGACATTCGTGAAACATGCAGACGACGTACTCACTTCATGGGTGTCTTGCACAGGATTCTCAGGTATGCAGGCTCATAGCACGGAGCTTCACCGACTTTATTTAAATGGAAATATAACACGTAAAAAAGATAAGTGTAGAGGATTGTAGCGCATTGCTATATGACTGCGGCTGCGATGTATGTCCGTAATTACACTTTTTTTAGTTTGAAATGTTATTACATGCGAAAATTCTTGAATAAGTTTAATGTGAACGGAAATGGTGCTTCCTTCCAAAGCCATTATATATTTAGAATGGTTCGGTTCAAGACTCGAAACTCGGGGACTTTAGAAAGAGAGAGACAGAAAAAAAAAACGCATTTCTAAATATTGACATTGCACTTTTCTTTCTTTTTTTCTTTCTTTCTTTCATCATGAATTGCGATGTAGCCTATTTTAGGGGCCGATATAACAGTAAAGTTGTATCTTGACAGTTTAAATGCGGCATGCACAATATACCAAATTAAATCAAAACACAAAAACATAAAAAACGGTTTTACATGCTGAAAACTATGTTATAATAGCCACATATTTTGACATCCTTATTTATGCCTTTGTAGTAATAATATTATTTATAATATCACTTAATACCTGAATGGTAGTCTGGATGATATCAGTATCTATGAGCATAGCCTATTATGTCAAAGCTGAAATAATATATATATATTTTTTTTTTACAAATATAGTATATTATTTGGAAAATAACAGTCTATTTTAGAAATGAATTAATGTCAGTAGGCCTGGCCTAACGCTTTTGTTGAACACTGATATCATTTTGACCACACGCTTCACTCATTCATAAATGGACCGACAAGGCTAATGTCACGTCTATGATTTGTTGGTTATATTTACAGTCATGTAGTTTAAAATATAGCTAATAACTGTGATAACCAATTTAGGATTTAATTCATTCTGCTGCGTTAACTGATCAAGATTAAATGTCGTTAGTTGTGTTAATATTTACCGGCTGGTATGTTTTGTTGATTATAATTTCACAGTGCACCCATTATCTTCAAATAGCCTATATCAAATAAACTATATCTGCTATCATTTAGTGCCGGTCATTGGTAATTCTCACTGTTCCTATTCACAGATAAAGACCGATGATTCAAGATAGGATTAAGATAGGATAGGAGAGATGCTCTCTCTCCCAAATAGACACTGTCAAATTTAAAATAGAACTAAAGTCTGGTTTGACAGTTAATGTCTGTTTAAAGACTGATCTCTCGGGTCTAGCGCTTGTCAAATGAGTTCTATTTTTTATTTGAAAATCTGTCAGATGACGAAATATCGCAAACTTTATTTTATGATATTATTCTAATTGTATATTATTATTAAAATTAACCCACACAACGTGTACATTTCAATTAATTAGTTGTATTTAAGTCAAAAACATTATTTAATAACACTGAATCAATTTAAATAGGCCTACACATGTTTACAAGCAAAACTATGTTTTATTGGTTAAATCAGGTAGAATGGGCTCTTTAAAGTAACATTTGCAGGTTACCACATTTTACAATGAATTGCAAATATTTATTCAGAGTGTGCACATGCACAATAAAACATGCAGAAATAGCATCAACTTGATGAATGCTTTTTAACAAACCTCAGACACCTAATATAATTATGATTGATAAAGCTATAAAATTGTGTGGCTATTGCAAAGATAATTATGACTGTCGTATTAAAACGTTTAAATCGCGGATGTGCACGAAATATATTTTGTCTTATTTTATATGGTCTCAGTTTTATTTTACCCCTATGGACGGTCTTAATACAGACCCGTTGTGGCTCGGGTCTTGATTTTGTATTTGTGAGTTTTGTGATCTCATTGCTATGTAAGGAAATTATTAGTCTAGTCATAGCCTGCTTGCTTTCAGCAGATGAGAATCAACATGGGGTGAAGAACACAAAGCCTAAGTGTAGCTACGAAATACAATCTATAATTCATAGCGTAAGATCTGCAGTGTAACTCTGAGCTTTTAAATCACGTCTAGAGCATACAGCTTGATTCAACTAACATTCAACAAAACAGACCGTCGTTTTCATCTTTATTTGAAACGTTTAAATAAAATGTATTGTACAGTTCCTTAAATTATCTTAATTGGTTGATATGATTCTATGTACAATGAAACCCTATAATCCTGTTGATTTATAATTTTAGTTGCATACAAGTGAAAATGCTCGGGTTGGTATAGGTTACAACATATTTTCTAGATAAGTGATCTGAAAATGTCCATAAAAAGTCAAAATGATGTTGGCCACACATAACTCAGTTCTAGCATCGTTTCATGACCTCTTCGATAAAAGACAAAAGGTTTCCATTAAGAGTTTATTGAAATTGTGGAGTGCGAGGTGGAGAGTAAGGCAGCTGGTTTTATGGTTTGAAGGCTCCACCCCAGTTCAGCAAAGTGAGTGCCAGTGTAAAGCCTGGCTAATTGTGTATGACTTTTACAAAAAAATTCTCATGTGAAAAATAAACCGAATTGTTTTAAAGAGTAAGGCAGTATTGAACTCATGGCAGATTAAGAACATATAGCAAACGTCAAAATTATTAGCTAAACATTTTTGAGGCAAAAAACACCACTTTTGCTGATTAGTCAATGTGCTTAATGCTTTACTTTATTTGACTTTGCATTGGATTGTGAATTGGATTTGATATGACTTGGATAAATTGTGGCCATAAAAAAGGAAAAGAAAAAAGTTAGGACTGGCCCTTTGGGCTTCAAATTGGTGTGAACCTAGAGCCTTTAAAGTGGGAATGCACGTGGGTGTGCGTGAAAGTCTGCAAAAGTGGGGTGAATAAAAGGTCTGCTCCAAAAAATGACAGATGCAAAAACTTTATCAGTGGCATTATTCAATGTTCCATCAAAGCAATTAGAAACTCTATTAGACTAGAAATGACAAAATACCAAGAAAAAGATCAAAAACCTGGACTGACGGCATTAGCTTGTGAAATGCCATGGAAAATATTAATATTGTGATTATTGAAAAAGTGGAATTTTCCCAGATTTTGGGCTTTTGTATTCCACAGCTGAGATATAAATATAATTTTTTGCATCATACAAATGCTTTACAAAGGAGAAACATTGACCTTAAATGTAACTTTTATATTGCTAGGGGCAGACATGGGCAGTATTTCAATTAAATGTATTTTAAATACGTATTTAATTACTTTAGTGTAGCTATTTTGTAATTTGTATTTTGCAGGTGTGGAAAAAATAAAATGTGTATTTAGAGTGTATTTAGAGTATTTCAAATACTTAAATACTTAAGAAAAATCACCATAGTAAATGATTTTGCCATATTTTCGGTCTGATGTGGTGTAGGCCTACTTGTCTGATGTTGGCAATGGCAATGTCCAGGTTAGATGCACGAAAATCACGTGGAACCCTGTAGACCGGGCTCCCTCCAAGAAGTGAATACGTTTTTAGCTCTTTAAAACGGCATTAAGGTTAAGTGTTTTGTGACAAATATACAGTCTACACACTCACATATTGCACACTGAACGACATTAGAGAAAATAATTGTGCCTTATGAGATCAATGCACTGTGTTGTCATTCATAAAAGGACATCATAGGCCCTACCTATTATGAAACAGCGCGTCTGTCGTAACTCCACTGAAATCTCCATGCTAAGCAAGCGTTCACAATATAACATCCATCTGCAGTTTTTACACGTTTTTAAAAGTATTACATATGAGAAATATTGATTTTGTATAAAATAATCATCAATCCTATTGTTTTTCATTAATTGCTCACACAGCGCGATTCTACTATGGAAAAGGCATACGCGGTCAGGGCAGTTATGAGTCGTGTGTGTAAAACAAACCCACACATAGTATAAGGGTTGGGACGGTATGAACATTTCATATCACGATTATAGTGACCGAAATTATCGTGATTATCAATATTATCACAGTTTTGTTAAAACAAGATGAAAGTGTTAAAAAAAGAACTGATGCTCATTGCTCACACTGAAAACATTTCAACAAGTTTAATATTTGAGAATCAACAAACAACAAATAAAACAAGCAGCTCTATGCACTTTTTAAAGCAAGATTCTATTCTGTGGCATTTTGATTTTCTTCCTTATGATGACCGTCGTCAATAGCAACATATTATAACAGCGCACATCCATGTATCACAACGGACGCGCGTTCTCATTTCATTCAAATACAACTTGTCATCTTGCGTCTCCGTTTTTGATTGTATTGAAAATGAAATCAGAGTTGATTTATTGTTTACAGAATTTGATGATATTGTTGTGATCATATTGTCTGGACGAGTTTTGTACGCTAAATGGATTTAACAGCTAAGAATAGAGACATTATAAAAAAAAATGAGGATGACATTAATCTCTATTCAATATGTCCCCGTAATTATGTGGTAAAAAAAAATCGGTGTTATAAGTGTACAATGAATAGCCTATACATTATTATCTCTTAAATGTCACTCTTAATAGTCTTGTTTGAACTTATTCGTTCGTCTTCGAGAATTCGTTCGGAAGCTTCAAGTTTATTTCAAGTGAGTGAGATAAAATATGTCAACTCAAAACAACATTTTGTGCCCAATTATTTCCCATACGTAGTTTTAGTATTGAGATCAAAGTTAACTTGGCTTGCGTTCGCTACAACAGTGGATGATGGTCACACAGGACGACTCGGCAGATTTGAAGTGTTTACCCCTATCACTGCGACTTTTTTTGTGCATGTTCTGCAGACAGAGTGACCATCCTCGATTAAGTTTCCCTCAGGATTTTTGTAAATGCCAAAATATGACCACACCTCAGATTTGGTCCTCTTAAAAGGCTGAAACATCTCCCGAACACGGTCACTGCCTTCCGCCATTCCTTCTCGAATAAAAAAAAAACCTAACATTACGCGCCTGCGTCAGACTGTTGCTGGCTGGACAGGATTTTAGTGAGTTATTAAAATCGGGATAATCAAACACGGTTCTAATGATAATTGAATTTTAAACGATATTACTAACCGTCAGTACATTTTATTGTGGTTTATAGTGAAACCGGTAATCGTCGCATCCCTACACACATACTATGATTAATATGATTAATCATATATATTATGATTAAAATGGAATTTTGAATTTGTGACAAATTCTCGGTCTGATATTTTTACACAAAAATCGCTGCAAAAGATGCTTTCCAAGAGGTTTTTATCGTAGTTTTTGTCAAACTCCATTGACTTGTATTGGATGTTCTGTGAGGTACGGTATTACTCCGCCGCTGGAAACGGAAATCGGGTTGTTTGTATTCTTTCTGTAGTATTCCAGTCGCGGTATCCATAGACATCATATAGGTAGACGCCTTATCCACCGCTACTGCCTATTGGCACGGACGAGAATTGGAGCCGCCATCTTAAACCGGTCACCCGCTCAGCTCAGTGTAATCTGAATGGCAGGTGAAATGAGCTGTCAGCGCACTAAATTAATCATATCTCACTGAATACTGAACTGATTTTCACGCGTTTTTTTTTGCTGCAAAGGTCATTCATGTAGCTATGATACAGGATACATGGTTCGGCGTATTTTAATATCCATAGTAGGCTTAACAGTAATATAATATTGTGATATAAGATATAAAGTGACCAGACACATTATGTGTGATGAAGGATATAATGTATTTTATAAATCACACACTATAAATATAATAAAGAAGCAGAAACAGAGAGTTCGAGTAAAGTAAGATATTTTAATAAGTTGAAGAAACAATTTATGATTTGTGACACGCACATAGCCTACACACGAACAGACACACAAACAAACAAACACGAACAGTATCTCTCTCTCTCTCTCTCTCTCTCTCTCTCTCTCTCTCTCTCTCTCTCTCTCTCTCTCTCTCTCTCTCTCTCACACACACACACACACACACTTTCACACACAGAACGCATCCACCGAACGCAGCCACCTGTAATAAAAATTGAGAAGAAGCTGTTCAACGTGTTTGCATCAGTAATTTCTAAAAATTAAATTCGGACAACATTAAGCCTATAGCTTTTTTATTGTATGTGGATGTGGGAGGGGAAAATGTCGAGACTAAAGCCCTATTCGGATTAACTTTACATGGGTAGATGGAGTAGGTTAATAATGTAATTTTACCACAGGACTTCTGTAATATCAATAGCCAAATCGCATGTGATAAGATTTAGGTTATCAATAACACTAGACGTTGGAGGGGTAACTCAATTTGCGCATCGCTGTCATGCGTGTAGCCTATTACATTGCTTCCTGATATCATGTGCGCAAACACAAATAACCTATACAACAGGGCAGTTGAATGCTTATCTGATAACCTAGAAGCTGTTGTAATTATTACTTTAAGAGTTACCCCACCTCTCCATGCCGGGTGAACACCGGCTGATGAAGTAAACAGCATTTCACAACGATTTCAGTACAGTAATAGCAAATATTCTTGCTCCTTCTCGATTATCTGGTAATTCTATTCACAAAATACAACCAATAGTACGGTAATGTTAAGACTTACTTGTGAAAAGCCCTATGTTCAATGGTCCGGCGATTAGAACAGGAAAATGCTCCACAATGCTCTGGCATCTTATCTGCTGCCACGCAACGAAACTAGGAATACGACCGGTTCAAGATGGCGGCCGGATTTCTCGGTTGCCAGCGGCCAATAGGGCATCTAGTCTCTATATGATATCTATGGCGGTATCAGGCTACGCTATCCAAACATTGGCAAAGGTGTATTATTGCCACCAACTGGGCTGGAGTGTCTATTATTCAAGCTCTCAGCGGAAGAATGTCCGGTTGTGAGGCGTTTGGAAAAATAGGTCCATAGTTTTACAACGAATGGTAAAACACCTGTTGGAAAGCATCTTTTGCAGTGATTTTTGTGTGAGCATATCAGTGACACCCCAGACCACTCTGTGAGTTTCATGTCTTTGTAGACTACAGTTTAATACGTTTTATGAATGATTCTTCCAGTACCCCTATGAAACCATTGTGGAGGTGGGGGGGTGCTAACAAGTCAAGTCAAGTCAAGTCATCCTCATTTATATAGTGCTTTTAACAATGTAGATTGTTTCAAAGCAGCTTTACAGAGATAAACATATAATTTAAGGTAATATAGATTGGTTTGGTTTTATAGTGGCTCTTGAAAAATGTTTTTTTCCAGCTAAAGTTAGTTTTGATTGATTCACTTCCGTCTAAATGATCATTTGTTATTAAATTAGGGGCCGCTAAGACGACACCGTTCTCTCTAAACAGACTTTAAACGTGAACCTGTGATAGACGCTGATGGCGTTCACATGCGCATTAAGAATTGATTTTATAGTTATGTGCGTTTGAATATATGTGCGCAGGTTTGTAATTCCTTACAAACCATGCCTAAACAAACTACTTGTCTATAAATTTTGATGCAGAATTTTTATTTTATCTTATCACTTTGGGTAGGTACGCCAACCGAAAAATTCCACAACGCTTTATCTGTAGAGTGGTATAGGGATCCTCCATAGGGAGAGGCTAGTTGGCACTTCAGCACTGCATTGTCATCAGGTCCAGGCGAAAGTCCTTCGTCAGATCTGGAAACGGCCTGGATCCAGCAGGCTGCGGGAAAACCTCGGGATAAACAAAGACACTACACAACACAGAAACCGAAAATTCTCCGGACAGCAGCATTTGTCTAAATTTCAATCTTAACCGTTCTATTTCATCAGAAATGATCTTAAAACAGGGTTTTAAGTGTAAAATACCGAACTTGTCCTTTAAGGCACGAGTAGAGTAACGGTGATAATATGGCTACGTAGCCTATCAAACACGTTTTGCTATTAAGGGCAGCCTACCACGCCCTTGATGTGAACTTAGCTATACCTGCCATTTACGTCAGAGGGAACTATTTCAGGCCCTGTGAAGAATTAGTGAAATGCCCATACTTTTTTATTTTGCTACTTCGCCATTTTGAATTTACACATTTCTCATATTTGTGTTATTGCTACTTTTTGTGTTATTGACCTTTCAGTAATAAAAAAAAGACTTAAGATTATTGTGGGAGTATTTTTGTATTTTCAAAATACTAATTACTTGTATTTTATTTAAATAAATTTTTCACATCAGTATTTTGTATTTTATTTTGTTACATTTCATGAGCCAGTATTTGTATTTTGTAAAAAAATAGTTTTTGATGTATTTGTGCCCACCTCTGGCTAGGGGAGACCGGGGAGTTGCAACACTTTTTGCATGGATTAGACAAACCAAGTTTATGCAATAAACTTACATCTGTATTTTAATAGTCTAAACCATTTAAAGATAATTACAGAATCTAAATTTTTCACAATTTGTATTTTAATGTAAGGAGTCAGATGTTGCAACTGACCCCGGGCCCGGGGACAGTTGCAACATTGTTTGGGGATGGTTGCAACATGTTACAAATACAAAATATTACAATATATGTCAGTGTTAGCAAAATTATGATTATCAAAAATGTAAGTTATAATAATATTACAGTGTTATTTATTCATCAGCTTTGATTAGATGACAATTATATATTTGGGGTGGGGGGTGTGGGTTAGCTAACACAGAAGCCTAAAATTCTCGGGACAGCAGCATTTGTCCAAATTTCAATCTCAACTGTTCTATTTCATCAGAAACGATCTTAAAACAGGGCTTTAAGTGTAAAATACCGAACTTGTCCTTTAAGTAAAAACTTATGTTCCTGTCAGCCATGATAAAACCTCATTTGCTAGCTAAACAATTGACCTTGATACATGCTAATCATACTAGCTAAAAGTTAACATATCACTATGTGTGATCAAAACCATATAAGTTTGAGCTGAATCACAAAAACAGTGACAACAAATTAACAAAAACAAAGCTCAAGAAAAGAAATACTTTCATACTCTAAAAACAGTTTTTCTTCAATAAATCTTGGAGAAGCTCAGGAATCTCCTTGATTTTTCTCTGCAAGGGGGGGCATCCAATTGAGCATGTGCAGTGTGAGTGTCATTACTCTAGCTTGTTTCTGGTTGGAGAAAAATGACATGTTGCAACCATCCCCTGTTGCAACTGTCCCCGGTCTCCCCTACTTTCTCTAGTTCTGAACAAGGTGTCTGGAGCACTCTCACGCGCTAAAGTTTTGTTTGGAATAGGCCAAACTGCACATGTAAACGAAAATTGGATTGGATTAATTCGGATTGAATTACTGTATGAATTAGAAATGACAATGTAATTTAATTAATATCATGGTCTATTTCGCCACATTTCGCAGTTATTTGTTTGGCCTAATGTATATGTTTGCGAATGTTGTTGGAACGATGGGTTCGGGAAACACTACTCTTAAACTATGCTGATAACGACGGAACGACAGGAAACGCACTTCCTGAAAGCATCTTTAGCCAACTATGGTCGCAAGTTCCGTCGTTATCAGCAAAGTTGAACAATAGTGTTTCCCGAAACCATCGTTCCAACGAACATTCGCAAACAGCATTGCAAAGTTGTGTGGTTGAAACGACAGCTCTCAACCATAGTTTCTAGATTGCAGGATGTGGACTTAATAAATCCGTATCTTGAGCAAAATAAGCAAACTGACATTTACAAACTGACATTGTAGAATACATACAAATGTCATTTACATCTTTGAGTTTGTCAAGATATTTAAAGTACCGTTTTTGAAGACTGCGCATATGCGAACGTGCTCTATTATGTAAGAACGAGTGTATGATTGAATCTGGAAATAAAGCGAAATAACTAAGAAAAATGTGAAATATGAGATGCCATGTTTGTAATTTATATCAAAACATCTAGCATTAATTCGATCTCAGACAGTTTCATTAAAAGAAGTTTACTCCACCACGTGGAGTAATAAATCATAAACCAACAAACCAACAAACTTGACATCATAAACCAACGTCGTTGAACGAACACTTTGCGACTTCGGGAAACGGTCGGGACTAGCTAGTTGATTTCTTCAACGATGCATCCTACTATGGTAGTGAAGCATCGAGTTAAGTCGTTGTAGTAGCCTACGGGAAACGCACCCCAGAGCAACGAAGAAGGTGACGTAGTCAGAGCGACGGACTTCAGTGCCGTTCTTTGTTCTTTTCTCAAAGAAAAGCTTAACTCCTAGTCTTCCAGAGTCGCGGCCAAAGCCGATTCGAAAGCCCGCTGTTTGCCAGTAGCACCAGCCATCTTTGTTTTTTAAGTAGCAGGGAATTCACACGGCACCATCGCAACTCTGTAGTCATTATGTTAAGCCCGCCCACCGACTCTATAGGTATACTGAGTACAGTTGAGACACTTTTTGCGTTTTGATTTTTCACACAAAAATATCACTGGATAACGACGGATCACTGGAGACACAGGAGACTTGGAGCTGGGCGGGACCAGCGGAGACACAGAAGACTTGAAGCTGAGCAGGACCAGCGGAGACACAGTAGACTTGGAGCTGGGCGGGACCAGTGGTGACAGGAGACGTATATAAATAGGAGACATAAATATCCTCTTTCAATTCTGCAGAGGGAGTGTGGGCGTAGCTCCACTCCATGCCCTCTAACTCCACAGGCAAGCCCACTGGAACGCACATTGTTGCCGACCCATACACCTGGTCAGACTCTTCCCTGGGCTCGGGCTCGGGCTCGGGCTCCGGGGCGATGGTGGACTCAGTCTTTATCTCTGGCTCTTGCATCGCAACAGGCTCAGGCTCTCTGTCTGTGGTAGGCTCTGGTGTTTGCTCTGTGCTTTTGTGTGGGTCTGTGTTCTGTCACGTTCTGGTGGCTGTAATGACCGCACAACAATCAGAGAATATAAAAAACACAGTCTTTAATAAATAAATCTAAGAGGAACACTTAGGAGTAGACAGGCAAACAGGGAACGCAAAACACTATGATAATAAAACAGAACTAAACAGAACATAACCATTACACGTATAATGGCTGCACCTTTTCTAAATTTGATTCAGTTTAATTTGTAAACACAACTGCTTAAAATGATTTCACATCCATCAGTGATTCTTTTGCATTCTTCTATTTTGAATGACTTAACTACTCGATGAGTGGACTGTACTGCAAATATTTTGCAATGCGGAAGTAAACTATTTTCTTTGAATGTGTGAAACTTCTGATTCATTAGCCGCTATAGGGAAACAACTAGAAGAATAACAAAAGTACAGTAAACAGTAAGACTATTTGCGCTACAAACCAGTGTGTTTATTGTCACAATTACATTGTTTAGTTTGTCTTAGTTTCACTTTCTTGGACATTTAGGTTATTTATCACCAGTTTTCTGTTTCAATTGTTCCTAGTTTGTTATAATCCTTGGTGTGAACAAGCCTTAATTTAGTAACTCTCTGACTTAACTCAGTAACTCCTGTCAGAGGACTATAAATTTCAGCTCATTAAAGCTTTGTACAGAAGTTTTTTTTTTTGTTTTTTTTTTGGTCCATTAGTAGAGAAAATCCACCTAACTATGTTAGAAGCTCAATACCTACTGTACAGAGAGGCTGTGTGATATATTTTTTCCCACAAAACCAAAATCAATGCCACAAATATGCCTTTTTTATGTCAGGCATAGGGGCAGTGTATGGTTTTGACAGTTGTTCCTTTCAAGATTAATGAGCTTATGAGAACCTTGTGTCTTCATCTGAAGGCCACACTGGTTATCTGTCAGTGGGACCAGCATACGATAACATAGCTGTGACTTTGGAATTTCAAAGAAAAAGTGAGTATTGATGTCACAGTTAAACAAGCTCAGATTCTCCTCATTTTCTGTGTATGTGTGAGAAAGAATTGATAGCTTTCAGAGGTGGAAAATTCTAAAATACTAATTTAGTTTCATTTCTATAGACAACCTACTGTATAAAAAACCCTGAGTTTAGAGTTCACATGTAGACAGAACTTGGGTTTACACTTAAATGGTTAGGTAAATGGCACCATGGAAGGAAAATGTTTTAGGTACTAACTACAATGGCAATAATTGGGATGAAAATCCCAGCATCTTTCAGAATGGCGCGATACACATCAGCAACAAAAGGATTCACACTCATGAAAAGTTTAATTGAAGATTTTTCGAAAATATTTGAATGATTGGCTCTACCCAAGGCTTAAATGCTAATTTACAAGAATAATCCACCATGAGCAAGTGCACACCTTATTAAATGCTTTAGAGTTGTACAGAATGCAAAAAAACAGGAGAACACTGTACTAGTATTACAAATTTCTCAGTTATACAGAGCTAAAAATTGGCCTGACTTTGACATATTGTGTGTGCAGAAATTCCCGCTTACATTCTCAAGCTTCTGCCAGACATATATAAATACCATCCCTTATTTCTGCCCTTGCGTGGGTGCCAGCCGGCCCAAGCCATGGGTTTGTTTTGGGTGTTCAGCATGGTTTTTGCTTCCACATTTCACATAAAAGGGCTACTGACTTCCTGAAATACCCACGAACCTGTGCTGCAAGTCGTCTGTCATTTGGACAATTTGTTGAAAGCTGCATATGTTAAGCCCTATGTTCACATAATGCCAGCTTGTTTGTGCAGTCACACATGGATTCATCAAACTTTACTCTTGTGGAGGGAAATGTTGAATAAATGTAATTTAATTTTTTGGAAAAAATTATATACTTAATTTGCCAATAAAAATATACATTTGTGCAGTCTCTGTTTGACAGTTAAGCTCAAAAATTGTAAATATGTATCACGTTTGAATGAAAGTGCTGCAGTTAAACCACTTTCATTCGACAAATGATTTAGATTTAAAAAATTAAATCTCTGGTTGAATGAATGCTGTCTTCTAGCGTGTAGTATTAATTTTATTAGAATAAATCACTTGCCTGTCTGTGAATGTATTTATTTAGATTAACATCTCATGCCATACATACTTCTTTTATTTTTTTTAAAGACAGAATTTACTAACAAATTCTCTTCTTTTGTTCACAGATCTTTTATGCTTTCTGAGGTAAAACAGCAGCTGACAGTTAAAGTTAAAGTTGCCGGGGGGATTCTCTGCTGCAAGTAGCAGAACATGCTTCTTTTGAGTGAAGACAGAAGGAACCATTAGCCAGCCTGGGCTTGTCAGTTTGAACCCGATCTTTCGGTACAGTACCCCCTCTCATATATGTATGCATTTGCACTCACATTCGTGTTTTTGTTCTGCACTAAAACCAGAGCCAGCATCTACTCCCCCATGTCATAGTCTTCATTTAGTGATAAAGGATATTAGAATTTAAACTGTGATAGTCTTAAAAAGCTCATAGAGCTTACACCATACATCATCCTTTCTCTTTAAGGAGAAGTGTAAGGTGAGCTTTGATGGAAGATGACAGCACACTGCTGGTAATCTGGGTATCTATGAGTGACTTATAACAGCAGCCTCCAGTTACTCAGCAGAGCTGTGTGTATTATATCCTGGATATTATGCACTCATGCTCCACCATCAATCATCATTACAATAATATATATATATATATATATATATATATACAATATTCAAGTATTCTTGTTTTTGCTGTAATTATGACAAAACTTTTTTTTAAATTATTTAATCTGGTTACTTAATTCAATACATTATCCCCCGGTTTAAGCCAAGAGCACACTGTGCGATTTATAATAGTCCTTTACGATTGTTGCTGGTCAGACTGTACGAACATGTGTAACGCAAAGTTGAGATGTTGTTGCCCAGAGAGAGAAAAATAATATGTGGTGTCGGAGGAAAAGATGCACGAGAGACGAGAGATGGCGTATTTTCCCTGAGTTAAATAAAATGACTTAAACGCCAAACTCGTCCGCATACATGGGGATGGAGTGAGAAAAAGTATACAAAGAAACATTCAACTCTGGTCACAATATAAAAGGAAATAAAAGAAAGAGTACAAAAGACACTCTGACTCTTATTACTGACACTCTACACACACACGCTCTCATTTTACCTGAAATTACCATAAATCCACTAAGTGACCATTACACATGAGCATCGCTGTAAGTCATGTCACACTGTAAGATCTCAGTTGTCATTGATGTCAGACGGTACGGCAGTCAAGAAGTGTTAAAAACGGTCGCACGCAAGAAAACTTGTCCGGAGTTTTACATCATCAATTAATGACACATTTAGTGATGTGAGCTGCATTACACGTGGGATTTAAATGGTGGCTACAAAGAAATCGTCTACGGTTACGTATGTAACCCTCGTTCCCTGAGTAGGGAACGGAGACGTTACGTCGGATGACGACGAATGGGGTTTCGCTTAGAAAGCCTATCAACTTCGAGTATTACAAAACGAGCCAATGGCAAAGAAATGCCATGGGTCTGCGGAATTTGCATGGCGTAACTCCGCCCCACCTCGTGGGTATAAAAGGAGGAAGCCGGCAGCAAGCAGATATGTTTCTTCGCTGAGGAGCCAAGACTGAGCTCAGGCGATCCCCGCGGTACAGCGGAAAGTGGCAGGCAGACGTAACGTCTCCGTTCCCTACTCAGGGAACGAGGGTTACATACGTAACCGTAGACGTTCCCCTTCGTTGTCACTCCGAGTTACGTCGGATGACGACGAATGGGGTTACCAGTCTAATCACGCCACCTTCTCAGCTGTCTTCCAGTGCCCTGCGTAAATCGAGATCCCTGTCAGCCTGGACAAAGGACTCCATTTATCACAGGAATACCATGGTACACTGGGAAGCATATCCCAAGCTTAGGGGAAGTATGCAATTAATGCCAGCCCGGAGGGGGGGGGACTTAGAGAATACACATATGACCCGAAGGAAGCATATGGAAAACACTGGGGTGTCCAGCCGCAGGTGGAATATTTCAACCCCAGGGGTGGCAAGGTGGCTTGCCAAGGGAAAGACACACGCTCAGAGAGGCTTACAGTGGAAATACACATGTGGGGGTCGCTCAGAGGAGGGACCATGCACACGGGAGGCACCTAGCCGACGCGCAGGCAATAGACACTGGCGCCGACGTCAGGAGTGCTGGAGGAGCTCAGGGCTTTCGGAAAAGCTCACCTGAGGAAAATATCGCACGTATCCAGTCCGTGGAGTGGAATGGCGAGCAAGCGAAGACACCTGAGCGGGTCCGGTACTAGCTGGTTGAAGCGAGTACACGAGAGGACACAGGCTCCACTCGGAGATTATAGAATCTGGCGAATGTGTTAGGTGTCGCCCAGCCTGCAGCTCTGCAGATGTCTGTTAGCGAGGCGCCATGCGGCAGAGCCCAAGAGGACGCCACACTCCGGGTGGAGTGGGCAGTCACACCAAGGGGGCACGGTCGACCTTGCTGCTGGTAAGCCAAAGCAATGGTGTCCACTATCCAGTGAGACAACCTTTGCTTGGAGAGAGCCTTTCCCTTCAGCTTCCCACCATAACAGACAAAGAGCTGGTCTGAGGTCCTGAAACACTGCGTTCTGTCTACATAGGCGCGGAGAGCGCGTACTGGACAGAGCAGTGCCAAGGCTGGGTCTGCCTCCTCCGAGGGCAGCGCTTGCAGGTTCACCACCTGGTCCCGAAAGGGAGTGGTAGGAACCTTGGGCACGTATCCAGGCCGGGGTCTCAGGATCACGTGAAAGGAAGCCGGCCCAAATTCCAGGCACGCTTCGTCAACGGAGAATGCGTGCAGGTCCCCAACCCTCTTGATGGAGGCCAGTGCAGCCAGGAGCGCTGTCTTCATAGACAGGAACTTAAGCTCGACTGATTGCAGGGGCTCAAAGGGAGCACTCTTCAGGGCAGTTAGAACCACTGAGAGGTCCCAAGAGGGAACGAGAGGAGGACGAGGAGGATTTAGTCTCCTCGCTCCTCTCAGGAACCTGATGACCAGGTCGTGCTTCCCCACCGACTTACCTTCGATGAGGTCATGATGTGCGGCAATGGCGGCAACATAGACCTTCAGGGTGGAGGGAGACAGCCTTCGCTCCAGCCCCTGTTGAAGGAAGGAAAGCACAACACTGATCGAGCATCTCCGGGGGTCTTCTCGGTGAGAAGAGCACCAGTTGACGAAGAGGTTCCACTTCAACGCATAGACGTGTCTCGTGGACGACGCTCTAGCGGAAGTGATGGTAGCCACCACCGCTGGTGGTAGGGTACTCAAACCTGCCTCGTCCCATCCAGGAGCCACACGTGGAGGTAACAAAGATCGGGACGAGGGTGCCATAGGGTGCCCCGTCCCTGAGAAAGAAGGTACTTCCTCAGAGGGATCGGCCAGGGAGGTGCTGTCGCGAGGAGTAATAGTTCGGGGAACCAGGTCCGGTTGCCAGTAAGGGGCAACCAGAATGACCTGCTCCTCGTCCTCCCTGACCTTGCGCAAAGTGTGCGCAAGAAGGCTCACTGGGGGAAACGCATACTTGCGGCCCTGCGGCCAGCTGTGCGCCAGAGCATCCGTGCCGAGCGTGCCCTCGGTCAGGGAATAGAACTGGGCGCAATGGGTCGAGTCGTGAGAGGCAAACAGATCTATCTGCGCGTCCCTGAACTGGTCCCAAATCAGCTGAACCGACTGGGGATGGAGTCGCCATTCTCCAGGGAGGGGCTGAAGCCGTGAGAGCTCGTCGGCTGCACAGTTCAGCGCTCCGGGAATGAAGATGGCTCGAAGCGACCTCAGATGCTTCTGACTCCATAGGAGGAGGTGGCGAGCGAGTTGTGACATACGGCGGGAGCGTAGACCACCTTGATGGTTGATGTACGCCACAGTGGCGGTATTGTCTGAACGGACTAGTACGTGTTGACCCCTGAGCAACGCCCGGAAGCGGTGCAGGGCAAGGCGTACTGCCAACAACTCGAGGCAATTGACATGCCACAGCCGCTGGGGTCCTGTCCAGGAGCCCGCAGCAGCATGTCCATTGCACATGGCGCCCCAGCCCGTGGTGGAGGCATCTGTTGAGACAACAACATGCCGGGAAGCTCGTGCCAGGGGGACACCGGCCCTGAGAAAACCGAGGTTCGCCCACGGGGTGAAGAACTGACGGCAGGTCGGAGTAACTGGTACTCGGAACGTGCCGTGTTGCCATGCCCACCTCGGGACTCGGTCGCGAAGCCAAAGCTGAAGCGGTCTCATATGAAGCAATCCGAGCGGCGTGACCGCGGCTGCAGATGCCATATGCCCCAGGAGCCTCTGAAAAAGTTTCAGTGGAACCGCACTCTTGCCCTCGAATTGTCTTAGGCAAGTCAGCAGTGACTGTGCGCGCTCGCTCATAAGCTGCGCGGACATGGCGACCGAGTCGATGTCCATACCGAGAAAAGAGATCCTCTGCACGGGGCAAAGTTTGCTCTTCTCCCAGTTGACCCGAAGGCCCAGACGGGCTAGGTGCCGAAGCACTAGGTCCCTGTGCTCGCAAACCTGATCTCGAGAGTGAGCTAGGATCAGCCAGTCGTCGATATAACTCAGGATGCGAACCCCTTGTTCTCGAAGGGGAACAAGGGCCGCCTCGACGACCTTCATGAAGATGCGAGGAGACAGGGCTAGCCCGAAAGGGAGAACCGCGTACTGGTATGCCTGCCCCTCGAAAGCAAACCGGAGGAACGGTGTGTCGAGGAAGAATGGAGACATGAAAGTAGGCGTCCTTCAGGTCGATCGCTGCAAACCAATCCTGGGGCCGTATGCATTCGAAAACGCGTTTGGCGGTGAGCATCTTGAACGGCATCCGGTGAAGGGAGCGGTACAGCACGCGCAAGTCCAGGATTGGCCGTAACCCACCGGTCTTCTTGGGGACAATGAAGTAGGGGCTGTAGAAGCCGGACCTCATCTCGGCTGGAGGGACAGTCTCGATTGCACCCTTCGCCAGCAGGGTGGCAATCTCTGCTCTCATGATAGGGGCATTGCCACCAACCAAAGTGGAGCGGACTCCCCAGAAGCGGGGAGGAGACCGTGCGAACTGAATCGCATAGCCGAGCCTGACGGTACGCACGATCCAGTGGGACAGACGGGGAAGCTCTAGCCAGGCTCCCAGGAACTGAACCAACGGGATCATGCGAGCCACAGGCGTCCCCCCGGAGGGGCAGCGAAGCGGAGTAACTGGCCCAGATGTGGACGGCATAGGGGCCCGGAGAGGGGGCACAGTTAGCAACCGCGCCCTGGCAGAGGGGGCCAGGGGAGGACCAGGCTGGTCGTCCCGCGGGGGCCTGCTCTGCCAGGGGTCTGGCGACACAGGGGGACAGCGGCGAAGCGGTCCGTGGACGGCACGCCATGTCAACCACCTCTGGGACAGAGGGGGACGAGGAGAGCACGGCTTGTGGGCGGCGCTCTGTGACGTCCGAGAACTCTGTGCTCAGAGACGGGAGAATCAGCTCTTTGGAGAATAAGGATTCTTCCCCGGCCCTCCCCGGGGAAAGGAGTGGTCCTGCTACCAACTCCTGGAAAGAACTGAGTCCCATCTCTGAGGAGCCCAACTCAAGAGCGCCGCTTAACCCGGCGTGTAGCGGGGTGCGGGGCTGGAGAGGACTGTGGCGTCCGACCGCGGCCTCCAGAGCCGACCCGGGTGAACGGGCGGGGTGGGAGCCGCGGGGGGGCGCCCTCGGCAGTGGGCAGACCGAGGGATCTGAGCGGACGGCGGGGCCGTCGGGACAGAATCAACCTCAGTCTGCTCCATCGCCGAGGTGCCCGTCTCACGAGCGCCGCTTAACCCGGCGTGTAGCGGGGGGCGGGGCTGGAGAGGGCTGTGGCGTCCGCCCGCGGCCCCCAGAGCCGGCCCGTGAACGGGCGGGGTGGGAGCCGCGGGAGGGCGCCTTCGGCGGTGGGCAGACGAGGGATCTGAGCGGACGGCGGGGCCGTCGGGACAGAATCAACCTCACTCTGCTCATGGGCGGCTGAGAGCTGTTGGGCAAGCCCTCAACCGCACCGCCGAAGAGGCCGACCTGGGATATGGGAATGTCGGACAGACGGGTCCGCGCGACATCCAGCACATCAGACAGGTTCAGCCACAGACTGGTGAGCATCACCTGACCCAGGGAGCGTACGGCCACTTTCGTCGCTCAGAGAGCAAGGTCAGTGGCGGCGCGCAGCTCAGTGAAGAGCCCTGGGTCAGTCCCGCCCTCGTGCAGGTCCATGAGCATCTGGGTCAGGTGGACCAGCAGAATGACCATGGCATGCAGTGAGGCGGCTGCCAGTCCCGTGGCGCTATAGGATCTCGCCACAAGCGTAGACGAAAAACTACAGGCCACGGGCGGGTGCTTAGGATTGCGCCGAGAAGAAGCACTCTGAGGACCCATAGCATCGCAACAGAGCGTTCAGCCGGGGGAACCCCAGTGTACCCATGGGCAGCGGCCCCATCGAGGGGAGGAAAGGCGGATGAGATCAGCGAGCGGTCCCGAGAAGACAAGGGGGTCTTCTTGGACTTCGAGATCTCATCATGCACGTCCGGGAAGAGAGGTATTGGGGTTTGCCGTGGACGAGGGTCGGCGGCCTTACCCAAAACCCATCGTCCCAGGAAAGCATGGTCGTCATCTCCGGATCAGACTCAGGCACAGCCGTATGCACACCGGAAGGTGGCAGCTGTGACGAGCCCTCACTTCCAGAAGACTCAAACCCACCTAGTGATGCTGCAACAGACATGGCATCTTCCTCTGTAGCTTCAACTGAAACACGCGGGCCACCAGAGGGTAGACTCGCGGGAATCAGCAGTTCACTAGCGGGCACCGTCATTGAAGAGGGGGGCTGGGGACACGGACACATAGTCGGCGCCTAGATCCAGACCGTAACCCTCAGGTCACCCTGGCCACCAGCCGAAGATCGGGGGGTGGATGAGGGGACTCTCACTCTTGCGAGTTCACCGAGTCTCGACCTATTTATGACGCGATGATCACGTTCCCAGCGAGAACATGAGTCACCCACGAGCGCTGTTCAAGCCTGATCAAAGCCCAAACACACTAGACAGCGCTCGTGCCCATCAGAGTCCGATACCAGTCCGCTGCAACCAGAAATGCACGGGCGAGCCGTCTTTAAAAAGACGTGCCACGTGTAAGCTCTTTTAGTGAGAGAAAACTCAAGTGTTGAAGCACCCGGGGAGAAACGCACCGACTGGCAGACCACTGCAACAGATCAGCAGGAAGCACGCTCTCGCCGTAGATCGCCGTCACACCAACACTCGAGGTACTCGTTTGTAAAGCTGACAATTCAGAGATGGCTTGTGGAGAGAAGAATACACTTGGCTCCGAAGCGAAAACATATCTGCTTGCTGCCGGCTTCCTCCTTTTATACCCACGAGGTGGGGCGGAGTTACGCCATGCAAATTCCGCAGACCCATGGCATTTCTTTGCCATTGGCTCGTTTTGTAATACTCGAAGTTGATAGGCTTTCTAAGCGAAACCCCATTCGTCGTCATCCGACGTAACTCGGAGTGACAACGAAGGGGAACTCTAATGTTAATTTTGGTCATGGCTTGTCTTGAAAAACAAATACAATTTGATGGTCGCCATAGGAGAAGTCACACTGCAGGACTGTGAGTCAAATCTTCTGACACTGACAGAATTTCGTAGGAGGTAAAATTTGATTGCAACTAACGATCAAAGACGTAATATTTTAGCCTAGGATCAGAGGAATCTTTTAGGATTTGCAAAATTTGTCTCAGACGAAAATCTTAAAATATGTCAGTGCCATCGGTTTCTCTCAAGATGCACACCAGTAATGTTTTTTTTCTAAGGCATGTTTATAAAAGCTTGCCTTGTCTGTGAACTGAGGCCTATGTATATATGATTATTTTGTGATTCCAGAAGATATGCTCTGTTTTCCAGAACTGTATGTTCTTCATTAAAAAATATTTTTATTTGGTTAGAGTTATATTATATATATATTTTATGATATAAAAAGGAAATAAAAGAAAGAGTACAAAAGTCTTCCGACTGAGAACCATGGCCTCGAACTTGGAGGTGCTGATTCTCATCCCAGCCGCTTCACACTCGGCTGCAAACTGTCCCAGTGTATGTTGAAGGTCCTGGTCTGATGAGGCCAACATGACAACATCATACGCAAAAAGCATAGACAAAATCATGTGGTCCCCAAACTGGACACTCTCCGGCCCCTGCCTGCGCCTAGAAATTCTGTCAGTACCGGTGACAAAGGGCAGCCCTGCCGGAGTCCAACATGCATCGGGAACAAGTCTGACTTACTGCCGGCAATGCGAACAAAGCTCCTGCTCCGCTCGTATAGGGACCGGACAGCCCTTAGCAGAGGGCCCCAGACCCCATACTCCCAGAGCACCCTCCACAGGATGCCGCGAGGAACACAGTCAAATGCCTTCTCCAAATCCACAAAGCACATGTGGATTGGTTGGGCAAATTCCCATGAACCCTCTTGCACCCTGGAGAGGGTATAGAGCTGGTCCAGTGTTCGTCCCGGCCGGGACAAAAACCACACCATTCCTCCGAATTCTCCTCTCCAGTACTCTGGCATAGACTTTCCAGGGGAGGCTGATAATAGCCCCAATAGTTGGAACACACCCTCCGGACCCCCTTCTTGAGAAGAGGGACCACCACCCCGGTCTGCCAGTCCAGAGATACTGTCTCCGACTGCCACGCAATGCTGTAGAGGCGTGTCAGCCAAGACAGCCCCACGACATCCAGAGACTTTAGGTAATCAGGGCGGATCTCTGTGCCTTGTCGCCGAGGAGCTTTTTAACTACGTCAGGCACTTCAGCTTGGGTTTTAACTACCTCGGTGACTTCAACTTGGGTGATGGACGAGTCCACCTCCGAAACCTCGACCTCTGCTTCCTCAATGGAATATGTGTCGGTGGGATTGAGGAGATCCTCGAAGTATTTTTCCACCGTCCTATGATATTCTCAGTTGAGGTCAACAGCTGCCCACCTCGACAGTAAACAGTGAAGGTAGGGCACTGCTTCCCTCTCCTAAGGCGCCGGACGGTTTACCAGAATCTCTTCGAAGCCAACCGATAGTCCTGCTCCATGGCCTCACCGATCTCCTCCCAGGCCCGATTTTTTGCCTCCAAAACTACCCGGGCTGCAGTCCGCTTGGCCTGCCGGTACCCGTCAGCTGCCTCAGGGTTCCCACAAGCCAGCCAGGCCTGATAGGACTCCTTCAGCTTGACGTCATCCCTTACTTCCGGTGTCCACCATCGGGTTCGGGGATTGCCGCCTTGACAGGCACCGGAGACCTTACAGCCACAGCTCCAAGCGGCCACGTCGACAATGGAAATGGAGAACATGGTCCACTCGGACTCAATATCTCCAAACTCCCTCGGGATCAAGTCGAAGCTCCGCCGGAGGTGGGAGTTGAAGATCTCTCTGACGGGACTCGGCCAAACGTTCCCAACAGACCCTCACAGTACATTTTGGTCTGCCGAGTCTATCCAGCTTCCTCCCCCGCCATCGGATCCAACTCACCACCAGGTAGTGATCATTTGATAGCTCCGCCTCTCTCTTCACCTGAGTGTCCAAGACATACGGCCGGAGGTCGGATGAAACGACCACAAAGTCGATCATCAGTCTCCGGTCTAGGGTGTCCTGGTGCCACGTGCACTGATGGACACCCTTATGCTTGAACATGGTGTTCGCTATGAACAAGGTGTGACTAGCACAGAAGTCCAATAACAGAACATCGCTTGGGTTCAGATCAGGGGCCGTTCCTCCCAGTCACACCCCTCCAGGTGTCACTGTCGCCTCCCACGTGGGTGTTGAAGTCCCCCAGTAGAACGATGGATGGCCCATTCAGAGCACTCCAAGAGGGCCGGGAACTCTGCACTGCCGTTTGGCCCATAGGCACACACGACAGTGAGAGACCTATCTCCGACCCGAAGGTGCAAGGAAGTGACCCTCTCGTTCACCGGGGTAAACTCCAACACATGGCGGCTGAGCTGGGGGGCTATAAGCAAACCCACACCAGCCTGCAACCTCTCGACATGGGCAACTCTAGAGTGGTAGAGAGTACAGCCTCTCTCAAGGAGTGTGTCTTTGGAGACCCTACCAGGGGCATATATCATTGGGGTACTCAAATATTTATATATATACGTTTATATATATACAGGTTTATATATGCTATATTGCCAAAGGTATTGTGACACTCATCCAAATGATTGAATTCAGTATTCCAATCACTTCCATGGCCACAGTTCAAGCATACAATCAAGCACCTAGGCATGCAGACTGCTTCTACAAACATTTGTGAAAGCACTCTCAGGAGCTCAGTGAATACAAGCGTGGTACCGTGATTGGTTGCCACCTGTGCAATAAGTAAAGTCCATTTGTGAAATTTCATCACTACTAAATTTTCCACGGTTGACTGTTAGTGGTTTCATAACAAAGTGAAAGCAATTGGGAACAACAGCAACTCAGCCATAAAGCGCATCCTGAGGCGCACAGTGCGAAGAAGTCGCTAACTTTCTGCAGAGTCAATAGCTATAGACCTCCAAACTTCATGTGGCCTTCAGTTTGGCTCAAGAACAGTGCTTAGAGAACTTCATGGAATGGGTTTCCATGGCCGAGCAGCTGCATCCAAGCCTTAAATCACCAAATGCAATGCAAAGCGTTGGATGTAGTGGTGTAAAGCATGCCACCAATGGACTCTAAAGCAGTGGAGACGTGTTCTCTGGAGTGACGAATCACGCTTCTCTGTCTGGTAATCCAATGGACGAGTCTGGGTTTGGCAGTTGCCAGGAGAACGGTATTTGCCTGACAACATTGTGCCAAGTGTAAAGTTTGGTGGAGGGGGGATTATGGTGTGGGGTTGTTTTTCAGGGGTTGACCCCTAACCCCTAACCACATTTTAAACAGTTAAAGGGACTCTTAATGCTTCAGTATACCAAGACGTTTTGATCAATTTCATGCTCCCAACTTTGGGGATTGTCCTGTTCCAACATGACTGTGCACCAGTGCACAAAGCAAGGTCCATAAAGACATGGATGAGCGAGTTTGGTGTGGAGGAACTTGACTGGCCTGCACAGAGTCCTGACATCATCCCCATAGAACACCTTTGGGATGAATAAGAGCACAGGCTGCGAGCCAGGCCTTCTCGTCCAACATCAGTCCCTGACCTCACAAATGAGCTTCTAGAAGAATGGTCAAACATTCCCATAAACACACTCCTAAACCTTGTGGAATGCCTTCCCAGAAGAGTTGAAGCTGTTATAGCTGCAAAGAGTGCGCTAACTTCATTTTAAACCCTAAGGATTAAGAATGGGATTTCATTAAAGTGTATGTGCATGTATAGGCAGACGTTCCAAAACTTTTTGCAATATAGTGTATATATATATATATATACATTTTAGTCATCTTCAGGCCACCTTGGAAGTTTGATAAAGTTCTCCCTGGTGGACAACAACTAAATTTCATCATAACAATCTCGCAAGTTAATGACCATGAGTGGAGTGAATAAACAGCTTCTGTCTTCAGTCAGCTTCAGTCTTCATAATAACAATGACAGTGACAAAACATCATCAGTGATGTGTGGTAGCTATTGGAGACTATGCACACTACAGTTTCAATTCTAATGTCATCACCATGACTGGGCAGTTCATTATTATTTAAAAAAAATAATACTACATTTTTTTTCCTAAATTACTTACAATTTATCATACCACTTTGAATTTACTTACTGAAAAAAACTGAAAAAACATCATCAGTTTTACAACACATGTGTGCTCCAAATACTCACAACACAACCAAATTTAGAAATGCGCTGCAAACGTTCACAACACAACCAAATACAGAAACGCACTGCAAAAAGCACAGACCACAACGGAAATGTTTCCAGGGGACCCCAGTAAGTGACGAACCCGGCTGGGACATGCTTATTGCTCGTGAGCATCCCTATGCCCTACTCACTTTAAAGGGCAGAGCCCTTGAAGTGGGGACTTTGGAGAGAGCAGGGCACTTGTGTGTCATTATGTAGCCATTTGGATAGCACTTGGTGAAGGAAGCGACGAAAGACAACGTTATTTCCTCATTGTTTTCACCTGGGATTTTCTCATGACAACGCAGCAGTGTCCATCAGCTGAATAGCTGTTCTTAAGACAGAAATTATTGCTGTTAACATAGCTGTTAACATAACTATACAAAGTTGTATGTCATAAACATGTCATGTCTGTATGTTTTGAACAAAAACAAGTTTAAAAAATAAAATATAAAAAGTAGACTTTGAGCTATAACCATGTCCCAGCTGGGTTTGTCACGTATTGGGGTGAAGGGTTGGTCAAAATCCCTTGCCTCTTCAAATACATCTATAATCATATCCTTTTGAATGTATATACTTCCTTTATAAAAATCAATAATCAAATATATTCATTATCACATAATAATTTTTATATTCTTTGTGCTTGTGAAATTATATTGTCTTAAATGCATGTGATGTAAGTAACCAGTTTCTTTTAGGTGCATTCCAATCTTACTTTGAGATTGCACGCAGTACACGCAGGACACGAAAGCCATGTAACCCACAAGGCCGTTTGTCTCTTTCTCTGGTATCAGTAGAGGGTCCTAAAGGCAGCGTGGACACATATGATTCTTCGCTGGACATATGGTCAAGCTATATTGAGCGTTACTATATCGAACTTTAATTGTTGTATTAAAATGTATTCTTTCCAGTATATTTCCTTCCTTCGGAGTAAATGCCAGTGATCTGTTTTTCTCCCAAATGAGTGAATGTTTTAGCATTATGTTTTGGTATACTTAACTGATAATAAGGAGCTCAGACTCTCTTCAGCCTTGATGGGAGCTGTTATTTGTTGGTGTCTGTTATGTGTGTGTGTGTGTGTGTGCGTATGACATTCTATGTAGGTTCTGGACGTTCGGACCAGACACCCCGGCGCCCTTCTCTAACCTGCGAGGCCACCACAGACCTAAATCTAATGAGTGGACGACAACTATCTTGACTAATGGCGATAGGCACCCCTATCTACTCACATGTGTTAAATTGTTTAGGCTCTTAATGTTTCTTAGCCAATGAGAATCATTCAACCTGTAAGCAATGACGTAGCTTAGACCTTGGAAATGGTATAACTGCTGTGATCTTTGTAACTGTAAGCGGGGCGGCCTACGAACTCCTGTGCGAGTATTGAAGCTGACTTCTGCTGATGAAACTGCAAACTATCTTCAGTAAATATTTTCTTTAATTTTTTATAATTCTGACTCTGGGTCTTCATTCTTCATATCTGGTTCTGGGTCTTTAACTGTACACCCCTTACAGTTTGGTGGAGGATGCGGCGGGCAATCATTCCGTGGTGACATCTCTGGCAAATCAACACACAAGGTAGTAAGCTTTTATTAATTGTTAGGGCTGTCTGACTGGAAGAGATTTTGAAGGAGAGCGGGAGAGCCTTCACTCCGATGAGGCGAGTGAAGGAGTAAGTAGCCTTCACTCCGATGAGGCGAGTGAAGGAGTAAGTTGTAGGCCTACTGCTGAGAGGATAAGAAGTCGCTGAGAGCGTCGTTAAGGGTAACGGCAGCAGACAGCGCAAGCAAAGCGTGCTCTGTGGGGGCCCCGCTGGGCATTAATGGTGTAGCACCACCCCAGCAGAGTACGTCCCTGGACGGGAGGTCCAGTGGCACCGTAAACCTGCTCAATCTCTTCCATCTCAGATAGGGGATCCCCGAATTTAGTGAATCAGGCAGTTAGGGATACTAACAAAAATAGGGTTGTTTGCCAGGGATGCATCAGGAACGATCCCGAGAGAGAAAAAAAAAAGAAAAAAAAGTTGTGACCCAAATTGGCATGGACCAGTATATGTAACTGTGATTTTGGAGTATACTCTGCAGTTTCATCACGGAGAAGCCAAGCTGTGTTGTTCAAAGATCGCCGCCTCCATTTCTGCAATGACCTCAGGTGAGTTTGAACTGTTATTAAGATATGGCAGACAAACTGAGTAACTTGATCAGTAACCTGAACAGTCCTGAAACTAATAGTGAGACAGAAAAGAGCGAACGCTGTAAGCAGCTGTGCTCTGAAGCCCTCACTTCAGAGAAATTTGCAGAAATTATTGAGTAAATGGTTGTCTTGATAAGTTTTGCTTCTATTTGGAAATTTAAACAACAACTTGACTGGCTACAAACAAACAAAGAAACTGAAAAATTAAAATGTTTAGCCTTGTATTGCTTACGATGATTACAAAAAGCAAGTATATTAAATTATGGGTCGAAGATCATTTCCTTGGACAAGTGTGACTAAAGTTAAACAGACACTTTGTGAAAACAACTTAGAATATTTTGCAGCTTATGAAAATTAATGTTCTGCCAATAATAATGATGAAGATTATGATTGGGCTATTATGATTAAATCAGCCACTGGTGGACTGTAAAAGAATACAGAGAACTGCTTATCAGCTCGGTTTGCATTCCTGTTTGGGACACACTGCTTCAAGGGTGTGCAGTAAGTTGGAGCCGAGAGTGTTTTAATGGTGGTCATCAGGACCATTTAATACGTAACTGTAAATGCCCACCGAGAAGGTGTTTAAAATGTGATAAAATGACAACACATTTTTGGTAATAATATTGGTTTGAAAGTAGATCAGTGTTTAAATGACGACAGTGACATTTTTCGTCTGAGAAATAAGAGATAAAAAGGTCAAAAGATTGAAGTCTTAAAGTGAATCCTTTTGAAGAAAATATCTATAATAGTAATTTCTATAATAGTAATTTTTATAAGTGAATTGATGAATACAGGTTGATGTAAAATTAATGACTCCAACAGATGTGAGTTGCAAAATATATCAAAGTAACTAAAAGGATGATTGTGTTGTAATTAAACATTTTAAAAAGGTTTTAGATGATATAGAGAGACTAATCTCACAGATGATTTACAATAACTGCAAAAGTATCACAAGCAGAGAGTGCTTGCCTCGTCAAACTTATAGTGTGAATCCTAATTGGAGATTGATAAACTCCAAGAGAAAACTAAAGTCAAATATTAAACTATGGTTGAGAACTTGACAATTAAAATTGAGATTGAGAAATGTGAAACGTTATTGAGAACTAGAATAATTATTTTTATGTAAGAACAAATAAGCAGAAGCAGTACTGGATTAACAGTTGCTAAATGCTGATTAAACAAACTGCTTGAAAAGTTGACCATGAAAGAACTACAGGTCCTTCTCAAAAAATTAGCATATTCTGATAAAATTCATTATTTTCCATAATGTAATGATAAAAATTTAACTTTCATATATTTTAGATTTATGGCACACCAACTGAAATATTTCAGGAATTTTATTGTTTTAATACTGATGATTTTGGCATACAGCTCATGAAAACCCCAAATTCCTATCTCAAAAAATTAGCATATCATGAAAAGGTTCTCTAAACAAGCTATTAACCTAATCATCTGAATAAACTAATTAACTCTAAACACCTGCAAAAGATTCCTGAGGCTTTTAAAAACTCCCAGTCTGTTTCATTACTCAAAACCGCAATCATGGGTAAGACTGCCGACCTGACTGCTGTCCAGAAGGCCATCATTGACACCCTCAAGCAAGAGGGTAAGACACAGAAAGAAATTTCTGAACAAATAGGCTGTTCCCAGAGTGCTGTATCAAGGCACCTCAGTGGGAAGTCTGTGGGAAGGAAAAAGTGTGGCAAAAAACGCTGCACAACGAGAAGAGGTGACCGGACCCTGAGGAAGATTGTGGAGAAGGACCGATTCCAGACCTTGGAGGACCTGCGGAAGCAGTGGACTGAGTCTGGAGTAGAAACATCCAGAGCCACCGTGCACAGGCGTGTGCAGGAAATGGGCTACAGGTGCCGCATTCCCCAGGTCAAGCCACTTTTGAACCAGAAACAGCGGCAGAAGTGCCTGACCTGGGCTACAGATAAGCAGCACTGGAGTACCCACAGTCAGTGATGGTCTGGGGTGCCATGTCAGCTGCTGGTGTTGGTCCACTGTGTTTTATCAAGGGCAGGGTCAATGCAGCTAGCTATCAGGAGATTTTGGAGCACTTCATGCTTCCATCCTGCTGAAAAGCTTTATGGAGATGAAGATTTCATTTTTCAGCACGACCTGGCACCTACTCACAGTGCCAAAACCACTGGTAAATGGTTTACTGACCATGGTATTACTGTGCTCAATTGGCCTGCCAACTCTCCTGACCTGAACCCCATAGAGAATCTGTGGGATATTGTGAAGAGAAAGTTGAGAGACGCAAGATCCAACACCCTGGATGAGCTTAAGGCCGCTATCGAAGCATCCTGGGCCTCCATAACACCTCAGCAGTGCCACAGGCTGATTGCCTCCATGCCACACCGCAAATTCTTTCTGTGTCTTACCCTCTTGCTTGAGGGTGTCAATGATGGCCTTCTGGACAGCAGTCAGGTCGGCAGTCTTACCCATGATTGCGGTTTTGAGTAATGAAACAGGCTGGGAGTTATTAAAAGTCTCAGGAATCTTTTGCAGGTGTTTAGAGTTAATTAGTTGATTCAGATGATTAGGTTAATAGCTCGTTTAGAGAACCTTTTCATTATATGCTAATTTTTTGAGATAGGAATTTTGGGTTTTCATGAGCTGTATGCCAAAATCATCAGTATTAAAACAATAAAAGACCTGAAATATTTTAGTTGGTGTGCAATGAATCTAAAATATATGAAAGTTTAATTTTTATCATTACATTATGGAAAATAATGAACTTTATCACAATATGCTAATTTTTTGAGAAGGACCTGTAGAAGCTGATGTTTTGCTTTCAAAGGATAAGGTTGTTATGGGCTGTAATGAAACAGTTTGCTTATCTGAATCTGATGTGTGCTGTGGCTGAAATTGCCAGTGCAACAGACTCAATCTGAGTGGAAATTTGTAATGCCTAAATTTCCTGATGTGTGGGCAAAAGACAAATATAAATAATATGTTTATTTGAAACCGTATGTAATATCTGGCAAAGATGCCTTAAGCTGGGATAGAGTTAAAAGATGGTAGATAAAGTTAGACGTTCATGAGAGTGCAGTGTACCAGTCCCTCTCTCATTCAATGTCTCTCTCTCATTCAATGTTACCTGAGTCGGTGTCATAAGTGATAAGCTATTTGTAGTGACATCTTTGATTAGGTTATTTTAGGACCAGTAACTTCTTTGTCTGATCTTAGTCCCCACAATGAAATGGGGGCGGGGCCGACGGAAATGTACACTGAATGTACGGTTGTGATGTAAATCCACTGAGTAGCTAGGTTGCTGCTTTTAAGATGGTTAATGGATTTAAGTGATTAAATACTGTTGTTATTAACCTGTCTCCCTGTGTTACAACTATTAGGCAGTCCAAATGGCCCTGGTGACTCTTGATTGTGTCTTTCCTGAGCTCCAGAGAACAACAGATTTTGTTGAAGAAAACGGTCAAAGATTCTGTGATGGGAAAAAGCGGTTACCAGTGGGCACGAGTGACCATCTCTATGACGGATAAGACCTTCTTTGGCCAGACAGGGGGCAACCTAAGGCAGGGGGGTCACGTAAAGTCACTGGGCATCTCCTGAATGGAGGTGTGTTATGTGAGACAGGTATGAGAGTTGAGCAGGAGCTGTGAGGCCAGCAGCGTCCTTATACCGTTAAGGGGAGATGAAGCCGTGACGAGTTACTGCAGTCTGCCCCAGAAACAAAGCTCCTCTATACCTCTCCCCAGAAACCGCATTAGTTGTATGGCTTGTTTTTCATTGTGACAAGCGTCTGAAAATATGCCAGGGGGGACAACACCCTGATGGAGGTTATAGATAAAGAGCTAACTGGAATGGGCTTTCGGGGTTCAGTCGGGGCCATGAAGTGATTCCCATTAGTTGTTGTGGAGACAGTAATAAAACTTTTTGATGTCGGTTGCCTTATGGGCAAGGAAAATCATAGTGTTGATTTTGAACTAATATGTCTATAACATAGTTTTAACTCTTGAAGGTCGTTAGACATGGTGGTGGCTAAAGATGAAGCCAGCTTTTGATTTAAGAAAAGTCTGGATAACAAAGGTGAATGGTCAAAGATTATTGTAACGAATTTAATATTACATTTTATATAAGTTACAGTCTTAGAAATTTATTTATAGTGAGAGAGACTGCTTGAGCGGAGGAAGGGATGGTAACAGTGTCTGTCTTTCTGTCATCGGCCTGCTAGAGCAAGCTGAAGCAAAATAATGATAATGAAACAAAACAACCCAGCTGACCTCGTTAAATTCTAATGAATAATGAAAAGGCATGCTTTGAAACTGCTTAAGAGACCATGTAAAATTAGGTAGAAGCTACAGGAAAATGGGAAGTTTAAAATCTTATTTAAAATTTAAATCTTTTAGCAATAATATAAAGAAAAATAATATTTTATATAAATTGGAATTGTAAAGAAGATTGCCGTCCATTCTGGGGTAAAACTCTTGTCTAAATTCAACTGAGGGTCTAAATTTAAATAGACAACTAGGTGGGATCATAAGGATAAACGTAGGAAAAAAAAAAATATATAAATATAGACTTGACGGCAGAGAGACAAAGTGAGACATTGGCTAAGTCACTATCCAAATTATCCAGAGTGAGCTCCCTCATTTTTATTGAAAGGCCGGAGGGCGAACAAAGGAGGAGTGAATATAACTTCTAAAAAGAAAAGGTTTTATTTCTCAATCCATTAAATGTATGTATGACATTAGATGTCTAAGAAAACTACAATTTAATAAAGGTAAAAAGAGAAAGCAGCTATATGGCTGTGGGCTGGGATCTGTGTAACATAATATTTTGGTTTCTGTAAAACTGTAAAGATAAGTGGAACTGAGACAAATACTGTGAGAAGTAGTTATAATGAAAAATAAAGTTGAAGTTAATGATAAGAAAACAAGAGTATTGAAGAATTAATAAAATACCATGATTTCCCTAACGAGGGAACTTTAAGTGTCACTAGGCTGACAGTGGTGAGAGACTCGGATGCAGAAGGAACTGGCATGTAGGGCAAGATGGAAGAAATATAGTAGAAAAAAAAAGTATGTTATGGAAATACAATTTCTGATAGAATTTATGGAAGTCAAATTAAGTTTAAATGGTATGGAAAAGTGAGTTTCAAAATAAAAATAATAAGACATTGTATGATTGACAGGGATTCAAGTGATATAAGGATAAGGAATGAACAAAAGCTTTATTAAGCAGAATGGGGAACAATCCTATATTTTAGTGGTAAAATAATGACTGAAATGATGATGTGAATTTGTTTTATTTTATTTCTATTTTTGAAACAAACAAAAAAGGGTATAAGATGTTATACAATTAAAATGGTACATGCTATGTGACTGTAAACTGAAGGATGATTTCAGTAAAGACTTAAAGTGCTTACATCGATTATTATGGGCCTTAATTATTAATATTTTATTTGTTTGTTGTTTATTTTTAGTTAGACAACCATGGTGTTTTGAATCTAAAGGGTCTATAAAAGGGGTAGTGAAAATAATGGATTAACCATCCAACTTTGTTTATAATAAAAGGATTTGGAAATCATAATTTTATTAAAAAAAAATAATTAAAAAAAAAACCTAGTGCTTATATTCTGGTATTCATGATTATAGACAATGTCTTTATTTAGGATCTGAGTAGTGACTGTGGATCTAGCCCATGATAGGAATACAGCAATAGTGCTTGCTTATTTAGCCTGGCTTCCAGAGAATAAATATGTACTTGTTTCGTAATCAGTTATGTGTTTTATAAAAATTTTAACCTGACTGATAAACTGAGGAAGAATGACATTGATGTCCTGTTGTGAGTGGAAGGTGGGAGAGCCTCTTAATGGGGACTGGAATTTTTAGTATCCAGCATGTCCGTGACGAGGTGAAGAGACAAGTGTGACCCGTCAGGGGAGCATGCGTCACCACTCCTCCCTTCCGTAGTGACCTCACTGGTTAGACCAGACGTGGCGGTATTGGACCCCACATTGGTCTAAAACGGGGGACTGAAGGGTTGGTCAAAATCCCTTGCCTCTTCAAATACATCTATAATCATATCCTTTTGAATGTATATACTTCCTTTATAAAAATCAATAATCAAATATATTCATTATCACATAATAATTTTTATATTCTTTGTGCTTGTGAAATTATATTGTCTTAAATGCATGTGATGTAAGTAATGTAGGATTACACATTTATTTAAATGTTTAATTTAGATTTCCAATACAATAGTATTTTATATTGAGAAAGTTTATAAATGATGAGACCAGGAAATCTCTGCAAATGGTAGGGGTTCCCAGCAGGATATTCCTGACTGTCCCATCTCATTACGAGAAGGCTAGCTTTTCCTGTTCTCATTGTTTTACCGGGTGAAGAGTCGTGCTGAGCAAGTTTGAACACCTGCTATTTTATTACTGAGACCATTTGTCTCGGAGTTCTCATCTCAGTACGAGAAGTCTATGTCTTTCCTGTTCTCGTGTCTCGGAGTTCTCATCTCAGTACGAGAAGTCTATGTCTTTCCTGTTCTCGTGTCTCATGCTGAGCAGGTTCCACAATCTGTATACCTTATTTACATTTGCTTTGTTTTCAGAGAAGGCTCCACCTATATGCAATCCCTCCCCCTTGAAATGTATATAAACTACAATGTAAAGTTCCCTTAGTTAGACTTCACTTGACTTGGGTACGGAGCAGACTACAGCAAATAAAGAATCCTGCTTAAATAAGTCTCCTGGTTTTCGCTTCTGAGTTTTTCTACACTGAAGAAGGAAGAAGTTCACAACAGATGGTGCCTGTGACCCGGATGGAGAAACTGAAACTCAACAAAGAATGAGCTTTTGAAACTTCAAAGCTCAAAGATCTCAACAAAGATCTGACTTTCCAGTTCCAGACTGAATCTTTTGAATCCAGAAAGATCTCAACAAAGCTCAACAAAGATCTCAACAAAGCTGACTGTGTTCCAGAACTGAATCTCAACAAAGATCTCAACAAAGCTAACTGAGTTCCAGAACCAAGCTCAACAAAGATCTCTGACTGAGTTTTCCAGACGGAATTTTTCCATACAACAAAAATTTGGTGAGTTTCACTCCATTCAAAGAACCGTTGAAAATCCAGTAAAAATTATCCTCTGTGCCATCAGAGAAGAAGTTAACAGACAGCTGTAGGGTTTGTTAACTAAAGTTATCCTCTAAAGTTGCTTTAGAGATGAAATGTATCCTCTGTTTTTCAGGCAGGGAAGATTAACGTACATGTTAATACTGTTTACCCTCTGCTTTGCCAGGGAAGTGTTTTATCCTCTATAAAATTAGGGAAGATTAGCATCAAGTGCTAATATATTGTACCCTCTGTTTTCAGGCAGGGAAGGTTAACATTACGTGTTAATATTGGTGAACCTCTGTTCAAACAGGGATGTGTTTATCCTCTAAAAGTTAGGAAGGTGAAAGATCCTTTGCATTTCCTTTTAGAGAAGATTAGTGTAACGTGCTAATATTTTGTGTGTTACCCTTTGCTCTGGGCAAGGAAGGTTAACTGTGTTATCGAGTGTAGCCTCTTTTGATCAGAGAAGATTTAGTGTTTTTGTTTGTTTTATCCTCTATAAAATTAGGGAAGGTTAGCATCAAGTGCTAATATATTGAACCCTCTGTTTTCAGGCAGGGAAGATTAACGTACATGTTAATATTGTTTTATCCTCTGCTTTGCCAGGGAAGTGGCAAATGTTTTTTTCAGGCAGGGAAGATTTTAGCATAAATTGCTAGTAATTTGTGTATCCTTTGCTTTAGGCAGAGAAGGTTAGCATTAACAACAGTAATCTGTGTTAACGAGTGTACCCTTCTGTGGATCAGAGAACTTTTAGTGTTTGTTTGTGTGGTAACAGAGAAATCCACAAAATGATTAAGAAAAGTGCTAGACTAATCTGCACAACTAAAAAAGGTGGTCTTGCTAATCCTTTGTGGTCAGATAGCGAATTTAAAACACTGTTAGGAGAACAGATGGATCTAATAGTCACTGAAAAAGTTAGACAAGAACTAACACAGAAATATGAGATTCATCCAGATAAGATTTGGTCTATTGAAGAATGCAAGAAGGTGTTAGGTGCATGTATCAGAAAGAAAAACATGAAAGGCATAATCTGTTGCCATAGGGAATTTAGCTTATCCATTGCACAACCACAATCTAGGTGTATAGCTAAATTAAAAGAACAGAACAAACAAATGCACACTAAGGTGGGCCATAACAAGGCCTCAACCAAATGTGACTCAGAAGACCAACAGTCAGATGAAACTTATCCTGACTTACAAGCATTCTTTGAAACAGATGTAGACATCCCATCAGTAACTGATAAGCCTGTAGATTCAGTAAAGGTATGTGTCGCAAGAAGATCTCAGGGAATTGAGAGAACTGAAAGTGTTCCTCCCAACTCTTCTGTTGTCCAAAACCAAACTGTTGCCAAAGCACTCGGACCTAGAGACATAGAAAGACTATCCCAAAGCTTACCTTCAGTACGCACTGATGTTTCTGAATTTAGAAGGGCATTGATCAGTAAAATGCGTCTTTACGACATGTCGTTGGCAGAAGTCACACAGCTGATGTCACAAATTCTAACTGAATCTGAATTCAACAGTTTTGAGTCTGCTGTTACTTCTGAACTACAACATGCCAGAAAAGATGAATTGAGAGAGGGAGTTCTGAAAGCGTTGACGAACATTGTTGGACCTAAAATTGACTGGTCGAAGATCACTAGTTGTTTACAGAAGAAGGGTGAAACTGTTAGTGAATACACTCAAAGATTTTGCCAGTCAGCAGCAGCATACAGTGGTATAGCTGGCACTTCAGAGAAGGTGCTAGAAGATAATGGTCCCCTTGTTCGCACATGGTTTGATGGTCTGTTGTCAGAACATAGAAAAGCATTGCCTTTCTTAGACTTAACATGGTCCACTAGAACCATACAAAACAACTTAGACAGTTTGGCTGCATGGGAAAGAGACTCTGATGTCAAGGAAAGAGTAAAAATTGCAACAGCATCCTTTAAGGTCAACACAGAGAATCAACAGAAACGCAAATGTCCTAAGAGAGAGGGCAGTAGTTGTTATTATTGTGGTAAACATGGACATTGGGGAAAAGAGTGTAGGAAAAACAAAAAGAACTTTAAACAAGTTAACAATGTTACTCAGCTCCTACTCAGTCTGCTTGCTACTATGAAGCAGCCCCTCCCCTCATCATTAAACTGGGGCAGCTGGTTGACGTGTTAACCATTTGGGCTGTGAGTGCTTTATTTCCCCACTAACTTGCAACAGAGATAAAAGACTTCTGTTTTTTGTTTAATAGAACAAAAGGAAAGTGACTATCTCAGTTTTTCCTTTGGGGGACACTGGTTAAAGTAGACTCACAGCCTTAAATGTTATTTTACAGCACAGGCCTTTCATCATTAATAGTGTTAGATCAGACTGTAAATGAAAAAAAGCCCTCATGCAGTGTCCACAATAATGCCGAATATTGTCTTACAGCGTGCACCTGTCACAAATCCGTCCTCATGTATGATGTCTGCTATGACTGAAGTTTTGTTAGAGGATGAAGGAGAAATTACTCACGATTGTGTTACGCTTACATATACACATATGAGTGAAGTAAAAGAAAAAGGTAACAGACGAGCAGGTTATGCAGTAACGTCCATCACGGAAGTGTTAGCTTCAGGACGTCTTCCAGATCATTTTTCAGCTCAAGCTGCAGAACTAGTAGCCCTAACAAGAGCATACACGCTAGCTTCAGGATCAGTTGCTAATATCTACACAGATTCCAGATATGCTTTTGGGGTAATTCATGATTTTGGTGTCATTTGGCAAACCAGGCAGTTTCTAACTTCTGCGGGATCCCCCATTAACCTGTTAACCTTCAAGGCCACTTTTGAAAAATCCCCAGAAATGGCATACCCAAACTTAAACAGATACAGTTCATGAACCCTTTGCACTAAAAGCACAAGTATGATCTCATTTGAAAGCTGACACCTAGTAGTTTATTGTAAATGTAGAAATAATTATTGTCATAATGAAAAAAAATGTTTAAATAGCTTCAAAGTTTTGTAAAGTTATTAGAAATTTACTTTTATGAAACATCTTCATAAAAATAAAATTGAAGTTGGCCCTGGAGGAATCTAGAAATGCACTGCAGCTAAAGCCATATGTGTGACCATTTTATATTTAAAATCTGAAAATGATAAGTCTAAAACTCTGAATTTAGTTAAATGTTTTTCAAGATCATGTCAAATTACTTTATTTTGATTAGACTCTAAAATGCAAACTGATGTTTAGTCATCTTCTGAGTCATCTAATCAGTCTATTGTCTCTATTATTTTGTGGTGCAAACGAGCCCCATTCAGAGTCAGTCTCTCCCTGCACACATTTACACCTCTCCAGACTGGTTATGGCTCTAAATATGCATTTCTTTTGTCTGCATTATAGCTACTAACGACTGGCTATTCACAGGCTATTCATAGGGTTTCAAACCCTAATTTCTTTTATCAAAGTTCTCACTAAATATTTGAAACTGGTATCAAATGCACTGAAACATTTCAGTAAGCATTCCTATTTAGAAAAAAATCATAAAACAATAACTGCTGGTGGCAGGTGCACCTGGGCTAGCTAGCATGTTAGCTTAGCACACCATCAATACACGACCATTTATGAGATTAAAACCATGTTTGTGCTCCAAACTTACTTTATAACGCAAGTCGAGTGTTTTAAATAATCTTCTGTGATCTAATTTGGCTTCAGATAAAAAAAAAATCAGACAGAAAATGTATTATTTATAGTGTTCTGCACGATGATGAAATCTATATCGATTAGCATTACATTATAAATATAATCTATTATTATGAAATACCTGGCATGGCTTGAAGAACACAGGTAACTCAAATATAATTGCAATCATGTTTATTGTCTTCAAAACATCTTTATCTGCATGTTACAGCGATCTCTGTCAGCTACTTTCTGTATCAGTGACGTCCTGGAATGTCACATGACTATGGGTCTTCTTCGTGATCCATATATGGACTGTTATTGTGCATATAGCGCCCTCAGGCTATTGGTATGAATTGAAAACACAGCACATCTCAGTAAGAAGCGATCATAATGATTACATCGACGCATTTGGGTATAAATTCAACAAATATTATTCCTGTCTATAGAAATATGATGTGAATCTATGAGAATATATCAATATTTCTCCAAGTCTGCACATTTTTGAGCTAAAGCCCTGAGGGACGATGTTTTGCGAATCGCTGTCATGACGACAGCTTGGAGTGTTTTTTATGAATGGACCAGCTGACGCTCATAATTCATATTAAAGGTATCGACTCATTTTTTCATTTCATAACTCCTGACACAAATTAAGACATAACTGTCACTATAAGTTTCTCAGAATACAATAGTGGTCAAATACTGAATCTTGAGTATTATATCTTTTTAATGATGTATAGTTTGTCAAGGTATAACATTAAATCTGATAGTAAATTTGAACTAAATAAAAAAAAAACGCTTCAGTGCGCCGACGCTCTGGAAACGGTTAACAGGTTAAGCATGCTGAATTAGTGAAAGATCTAATGTTTTCCATGAAACTTCCAAAGAAATTAGCAGTGATCAAAGTGAAAGCACATCTCACAACTAATACTACGGAAGCTAAAGGTAATGCTCTTGCTGATATGGCAGCTAAACCGGCTTGTTTCTATGCAACTGTACAAGTTTGTTCAGGTAGTGCAGCACAGAAGAAAATTATGCCTCCTGAATTGATCTGTACAAAGACGTTTTCCTCCATTAGAACCAAAGTGGCATGGGCCACATCAAGTGATGTTGATTACAGCAGTTGCAGTATTGTGTCAGGGAAGGAAAACCTGGACTAATTGTACACACTGTAAAGTGTTCCCCCACCTACAGGGATAGGATAGGACACGAACCAGTGGGGAGCCGAGGGAAGAACCGATTGCAACAGGCGTCGGGGCCAACCCTTCGGTGAAGAATCCCTCATAGGCCTTCCCATCCATTAATCCATCCTCACCTCACTGCGTTCTTTAGGTGTCAAAGGAATTAGAAATAGGGAAAGATGGAACGACAATAGCAGACCCAGAAAAAGTTTACAACCCTAGTGTTTGAACAAATACTGCTCTACTGCTTAGCAGACTCGGAAAAGTTTACAACCCTAGTGTTTGAACAAATACTGCTCTCCTGTCTTTTGTTTTCTTTCTTATTCTGTGCAGACAACACTTGATGACAGTCCGGGACCCATACCCACCAACCTCCTCACCTGCGTATGAAGCCACAACCTCCAGAAAACAACTAGACTCACTGGCGAACCAACTATCACGAAAGAAAAAAAAAAATACACAACGCAGAGACTCACATACGAAACCTTCAATCATCCACCAACATGATCAAGATTGTCGTTCTACTAAGCATCATGGACATCGCACAAAGTGTGGACTCCAGAAACAACATATTCTTAGAGCTAATGAATATGTCAAGAAATGCCTTGTTTGCTGGAAAGGACGTTTGCATGCCACACGCACCTTCAGTAGGAGCAGGAATCCCCTGGGTGGCACCCCACAGCTACAAAATTCAGCTCCTACCACTAACGAAGCAGATGGCTGCATTCCAGGACTCACTTGTGCACAAACATGGTGGTCAAGAACTCTTGGAGCATTAATACCATCTTATGGTGTCATGCAAGCCCTTGATCAAGTCAGAAGCTTATCGAATTCTGTACAGAAATTGGCCAAGGATACGGCTTTGGCCCTTGGTAACATCACGGACACTCTCGCTTCGCACAAGATAATGATTTTACAGAACAGAGTGGCCTTGGATTACATTCTAGCAATGCAAGGAGGAGCCTGCACCATCATCGGACCTGAGTGCTGCACCGGGTTAATGGATCCAACAGAGAACTTGAACAAAATCCAACAAGACATTCTTGATCTTTCAGCAAAATTACACCAGATGACTGAAGTTAATTTTTCATGGTTCGGAAACTTGATTGGGAAACCCTGGCTGGAAATAGCATAAAGGAAATAGCAATTCTGCTGTTATTTCTTCTAATAGCGTACTATCTATGCGTCCACAGTATCAAGTGTTTCATTCAACAAATGACTCACGCCCCTCACAAAGAAATGACAGTTCCAAACAGAAAAGACTATTACCCTTAAGAACTACACGGACCCTAAATTTGCATGTTTGTTTCTGTGTCAGCATGCAATTGCAGAAACAGCAACACAGAAGCATGAGCCTGTAATGATCACAAGTTACAAGAATTTAACTTTTAAGTGTCTAAATTTGTATTTTGTGAGAGTTATTTAGAACTCTCAAAGGGGGAAATGTAGGATTACAAATTTATTTAAATGTTTAATTTAGATTTCCAATACAATAGTATTTTATATTGAGAAAGTTTATAAATGATGAGACCAGGAAATCTCTGCAAATGGTAGGGGTTCCCAGCAGGATATTCCTGACTGTCCCATCTCATTACGAGAAGGCTAGGCTTTTCCTGTTCTCATTGTTTTACCGGGTGAAGAGTCGTGCTGAGCAAGTTTGAACACCTGCTATTTTATTACTGAGACCATTTGTCTCGGAGTTCTCATCTCAGTACGAGAAGTCTATGTCTTTCCTGTTCTCGTGTCTCGGAGTTCTCATCTCAGTACGAGAAGTCTATGTCTTTCCTGTTCTCGTGTCTCATGCTGAGCAGGTTCCACAATCTGTATACCTTATTTACATTTGCTTTGTTTTCAGAGAAGTCTCCACCTATATGCAATCCTACACTGAAGAAGGAAGTTTACAACAGTAACCAGTTTCTTTTAGGTGCATTCCAATCTTACTTTGAGATTGCACGCAGTACACGCAGGACACGAAGGCCACGTAACCCACAAGGCCGTTTGTCTCTTTCTCTGGTATCAGTAGAGGGTCCTAAAGGCAGCGTGGACACATATGATTCTTCGCTGGACATATGGTCAAACTATATTGAGCGTTACTATATCGAACTTTAATTGTTGTATTAAAATGTATTCTTTCCAGTATATTTCCTTCCTTCGGAGTAAATGCCAGTGATCTGTTTTTCTCCCAAATGAGTGAATGTTTTAGCATTATGTTTTGGTATACTTAAGTGATAATAAGGAGCTCAGACTCTCTTCAGCCTTGATGGGAGCTGTTATTTGCTAGTGTCTGTTATGTGTGTGTGTGTGTGCGTATGACATTCTATGTAGGTTCTGGACGTTCGGACCAGACACCCCGGCGCCCTTCTCTAACCTTCGAGGCCACCACAGACCTAAATCTAATGAGTGGACGACAACTATCTTGACTAATGGCGATAGGCACCCCTATCTACTCACATGTGTTAAATTGTTTAGGCTCTTAATGTTTCTTAGCCAATGAGAATCATTCAACCTGTAAGCAATGACGTAGCTTAGACCTTGGAAATGGTATAACTGCTGTGATCTTTGTAACTGTAAGCGGGGCGGCCTACGAACTCCTGTGCGAGTATTGAAGCTGACTTCTGCTGATGAAACTGCAAACTATCTTCAGTAAATATTTTCTTAAATTTTTTATAATTCTGACTCTGGGTCTTCATTCTTCATATCTGGTTCTGGGTCTTTAACTGTACACCCCTTACAGGGGTCCCCTGGAAACATTTTCGTTATGGTCTGTGCTATTTGCAGCGCGTTTCTGAATTCGGTTGTTTTGTGAGTATTTGGCGCACACGTGTTGTAAAACAGATAAAGATGTTTTCATAATTTGTGGGGTTTTTTTTCTATTTGCATGTGTTTTCTTCAGTTGAGCTCTCTCGGCCACCGTAGTTACTCCCTAAAAAAAGTAATTAATTGCGTTATTTAGTTACTTTTTTAATGTAAATTGTGTTATATTGCTTTTTGCAATACTTTTTCTCTCCTGTGCTGGACTTGCTTGTTTGTTTGTTAATAACAAAAAAAGTTACATTTTGGGCAAATGTAAAGGCCCTTTCACACCAAAAGTGAAATGAATAAGCCTCAGGCTGATGAACGTCTCTGGTTACGTATGTAACCCTAGTTCCCTGAAGGGAACGAGACGCTGCGTGAAAACGCTGTGGGAACGCCCTGCGTGAGTGCTTCATGAAGCACGTATGAAATCAATCCAATGGCGTGACGGAACGTCATAGGCGGGTAACGTCATCGACCAGGAAACTATAATGCACTCCCAAAACACAAGCGTGTCAGCTTCTGATAGACTGAAGCAAGTGATCTCAGGCATGCCGGGAGTATGGCATACACACTCAGAGTCTCGTTCCCTTCAGGGAACTAGGGTTACATACGTAACCAGAGACGTTCCCTATCGGGGAACTCTAGCTGCGTGAAAACGCTGTGGGAACACCAATACCCACGTCGCCATACGAGCAAGTGTCTGTCGTGTGAAGTCAGGGCACACATTCAGACGAAAGCACCTGCGCCCCTGGAGTGGAGCTGAAGTCAAGATGGTAAAATCTGACGAATGTATGCGGTGAGGACCAGCCTGCCGCATCACAAACATCCTGAAGAGAGACTCCTGACAAAAGAGCTTTAGAGGCAGCCATACTCCTAGTAGAGTGAGCTCGTACAGCCAAGGGTGAAGGCTGACCAGCCGACTCGTAAGCAAGTGAGATGGCGTCGACCACCCACTTGCTCATCCTCTGCTTAAACGCAGGACACCCCTTTTTGGGTGGTCCAAAGCAAACAAACAACTGTTCAGATTTCCTCCACAGGGCAGCTCTGTGGACATAAGCATCTAAAGCCCTAACTGGGCAGAGCAGATTAAGTTTCTCCTGGTCCGACGTCAGAAAAGGAGGAGGACAGAAGGCTTGCAGTACAATAGGCCTAACAGTATTAGTTGGGACCTTAGGAACATAGCCCGGTCTTGGATGGAGAAAAGCTTTTGAGAAAGCTGGTGAGAATTCCAAGCACGAGGGAGAAACCGAGAGAGCTTGAATATCCCAAATTCTTTTTAAAGATGAAATAGCAAGCAGAAAGATAGTTTTGAGAGAAAATATATTTCTCGGAAACCTCTTCAATGGGCTCGAAAGGAGCAAGGGAGAGGCCTTCTAGAACGATGGCGAGGTCCCAAGTCAGCACCCTCATGCGAGCTGCTGCCCTCAGCCTCAAAGTGCCACGAAGGAAACAAGATATAAGTGGGTGTCTCCCCAGGGAGACTCCACTCAAAGGGACATGGTAAGCAAATAAGCCCGCCCGTACACCTTTAGTGTGGAGGGGGATAACCCTGTGGAGAAACGCTCCTGCAGGAATTCCAGCACTGCACCCACCGGGCAGTTAACTGGGTCAAACCGGTGTTCTCCACACCAGGATGTGAAAAGTTTCCACCTCAAAGCATATAATTTCCTAGTGGCCGGAGCTCTGGATTGGAGGATGGTCTCGACGACCTCAGTCGAGAGATCAGATTCTATGAGCTGGGCCCCCTCAGAGGCCAAGCCCACAGTTTCCACAGTTCTGGGCGGGGGTGAAGGATCGACCCACTTGCCTGAGAGAGAAGGTCCCTCCTGATCGGAATCTCCAGAGGAGAGCCGACGAGGAGAGACACCAGGTCCGCAAACCATAATCGGGCCGGCCAGTGCGGAGCTACCAACAGTAGACTGACCCCGTCCCAGCGAACCCTTTCCAGAACTCCTAGGAGCAGAGCAATCGGGGGAAATGCATACAGACGTCAAGTCAAGTCAAGTCATCCTCATTTATATAGCGCTTTTAACAATGTAGATTGTTTCAAAGCAGCTTTACAGAGATAAAGATATAATTTAAGGTAACAGAGATTGGTTTGGTTTTATAGTGGCTCTTGAAAAATGTTTTTTTCCAGCTAAAGTTAGTTTTGATTGATTCACTTCCGTCTAAATGATCATTTGTTATTAAATTAGGGACCGCTAAGACGACACCGTTCCCTCTAAACAGACTTTAAACGTGAACCTGTGATAGACGCTGATGGCGTTCACATGCGCATTAAGAATTGATTCTATAGTTATGTGCGTTTGAATATATGTGCGCAGGTTTGTAATTCCTTACAAACCATGCCTAAACAAACTACTTGTCTATAAATTTTGATGCAGAATTTTTATTTTATCTTATCACTTTGGGTAGGTACGCAAACCGAAAAATTCCACAACGCTTTATCTGTAGAGTGGTATAGGGATCCTCCATAGAGAGAGGCTAGTTGGCACTTCAGCACTGAATTGTCATCAGGTCCAGGCGAAAGTCCTTCGTCAGATCAGGAAACGGCCTGGATCCGGCATGCTGCGGGAAAACCTCGGGATAAACAAAGACACTAAAATTAGCGTAGATGCCATTCTTCTTATGATGTAAAGAGTACATCAGGATTTGAGGGAAGTGTTCCCAGTTCCGGCTGACCTAATCTAAGCAGCCTAATATTGAATTATAGAAGTCTATAGAGTGTTATGTGAATGCTAGGTCAAAGAGATGTGTTTTTAGTCTAGCTTTGAACTGACAGACTGTGTCTGCTTCCCGGACAATGTTAGGAAGATTGTTCCAAAGTTTTGGTGCTAAATAGGAAAAGGATTTATACCGCCAGCAGTCGATTTATATATTCTAGGTATTATCAACTGGCCGTAGTTTTGAGATCGCAATAGACGTGAAGGACTATAATGCGTTAAGTAACCTCGGCCACGCCTGTACCATAGCGTCCAACCCCAGAGGGGCTGGATGGCTTAGAGAGAACCACAGTGGACAGTGTGATGTCTCCTTGGATGCAAACAGGTCTACCTCGGCACAACTGAAATGTTTCCATAGGAGCTCCACCACCTCGGGGTGGAGTCTCCATTCCCCGGGCCTCGGCCCCTGCCTCGACAGGATGTTTGCCCCCTGATCTAGATACCCTGGGATATAAATCACCCTCAATGAAAGAAGCTTCCCCTGGGACCATAGAAGGATCTGGCGAGCCAGCTTGTATAACGGGCGCTAACGCAGACCTCCCTGGTGATTTATGTAGGAGACCACGATGTGTTGTCTGAACGGACACGAACATGATGACCTCTCAGGTCTGGGAGGAAGTGTTTCAGAGCCTGAAACACTGCCAACATTTCTAGACAATTTATATGCCACGAGAGATGATGGTCCTGCCACAGACCCTGAGCAGGGCGACCACTCATGATCGCCCCCCAGCCCGTGAGGGAGGCATCCGTCGTTAGCGTTACGCGACGACAGGGAGCTCCCAGCATGGGACCATGGGACAGGAACCAAGGTTCTTACCACATGGCCAGGGCACGAAGACAACGTCACGTCATCATGCTGCCATCAGACCTAACAGTCTCTTAAACTGTTTGACAGCGAGTGACTGGCCTAGCTTTGCTTGTTTGACGGCCGTGAGTATCGAAGCGATACGAGCAGGAGACAGGCGTGCCTGCATCGTCGTCGAATACCAGATTACACCCAGAAAAGCGGTCCTCTGTAGTGGAGATCACTTGTGGACACACTTTTCTTGGCATCGAGCCTCAACCCGAGTTTCTTGATTTGAGCGATAACGACATCTCGATGCCGAGCCGCTTGATGCTCCGATTGAGCTAGAATCAAACAATCGTCGATATGATTCAAAATGCGGATGCCCTGGAGTCGCAGCGGAGCCAGAGCTGCATCCATACATTTCGTGAACGTTCAGGGAGAGAGAGCTAGGCCGAATGGAAGAACCCGCTATTGGTACGCTTTGCCCCCGAAAGCGAACCTCAGGAATTTTCTGTGTTGTGGAAGGATAGACACATGGAAGTAAGCGTCCTTTAGATCTATCGTGACAAACCAGTCCTCGGATATGATTTGTGACATGATCTTTTTGAGAGTAAGCATCTTGAACTTGAGCTTCCCTACTGTACGATTTAACAGGCTCAGATCTAAAATTGGACGTAACCCCCCATCCTTCTTCGGAACGATGAAGTAACGGCTGTAATAACCTGACTCCCTGCTGGGAGGAAGAACTCGTTCTATAGCCTCCTTCAGCAGAAGAGTTTTTACCTCCTGTTCCATAACCAGAGCCTGCTCTGGGCCCAACACTGTAGGCAGGACCCCCCTGAATCGAGGCGGACTAGACCTGAACTGAATAGCTTAACCTTTTTCGATAGTCTGCAGGACCCAATGAGATACATTTGTAAGGCTTTTCCACTCTGCCAAAAAATCTACTAAGGGTACCATCCTCTCGAGGCTGGCCTCTGGAATATTTGGAACTGCAGACACAGTGCCCTTTAACGGCGCATTGGCAGGGAACAACTGGTCTGACAGCTCTGGACCCCTCCTCCGAGGGAGCGAGCGCCCCTCGGGGAAACACTCGCTGGAACCGTCTATGCCCCGGCACGAAGTCGGGGTTGGCAGAACGGACCGCTGAGGGCACCAAGAGAGAATGGGCACCGTGTAGTGCGGTGAACTCCTTTCTCTCGCTGTGGGGACTACCCTCAGCATCCTGACACCGGCGGCGTCATGACTTCTTCGACAAAGCCTTCTTGGCGATAATGACTGTCCTCAGATCAGCCTTACCCCTCGAAGACCTCGTCTGAGAGCGCCGCGTCTCGTCCCAGTTTTGCTGAGGAGGTGCACGAGACGCGACACTGTTTCTGTTGTGCTTGGTGGAAAGGAGCTAGTCAACGGCCGGGGCTGCCCACGCCCAGCAGCCCCAGAGTCGTGAACCCGAAGGGGAAGGAATTTTTGAAGCGCCACCGCCTGCTTTTTTTCTTCCTGAAACCTCTCAATGACAGAATTTACAGAGTCACCGAAGAGGCCAGCAGATGAAAGCGGGGCGTCCAAAAGGAAGGTTTTCTCTTTCTCCTTCATATTAGAAAGATTCAACCAAAGGTGTCTCTCCGTGGCCACCAGGGCTGCCATAGAACGGCCCACTGATTTGGCCGTCTCCTTGGTGGCACGGAAAGACAAACCTGCTGCCTGACGAAGTTCTCGAATAACGTCAGCACTTATCTCCTCCCCTTCACTTACATCTTTTAACAGCTCAGCCTGATAAGCCTGTAAAATTGACATAGTATGCAGGCATGATGCTGCTTGACCTGCCGCCGAATAAGCTTTGCCCACCAGCGCCGAGGTATTTATTAAAGGCTTGGTGGGCAATGCCGGTGTCTTAAAAGACGATGCCGAATCAGAAGAGAGATGGATGGCCAGAGTCTCTTCAGCATTAGGCATCGCCCCATACCCATAAGATTTAGACCCAGCTATGTTGGAATATACAGAGGTCTGCTGACTAAATATACGGGAGGAAGCAGGTTTTATCCAGGACCTCGAAACCTCAGTGTGGAGGTCTGGGAAGAAGGGCAGACACTGGCGTTCTTTCATCTAGTTTCCTCTTAGATTTGGACTCCTGCCTGTCGGCTGGCCACTCAATGCTTAATTTTTCAACAGCTCGAGTGAGTATCTCCATAAGCTCCTCACTAGCGGGAGACTGAAGTGACGAGTCCCCAGTCTCTACTGTGTCAACACTTTCAACAACCAGCTCCTCAGAACTGGATAGATGAAGAACTGGTGCCTCAGCCTGGGGGGAAGAAACCGCAGCGCGTGCTTCCACACCTGGGACTGAGGCACTGGATCTAGCAGGTAAAGTTTGAGATAAGGCAGAGCCCGTCTCAAACCCCTCGGTTAGATCCATTTGCGATCCCCACGACAAGCGTCGCCGCTCAGCCTCGGCAGAAGCGGGACCCGAGCCGCGGGGAGCGCGCACCGAACCACCCTCCTCAAAGAGCGATCGGCGTGAGCACAGCGTCCGTAAAGGTAGACGCTCACAATGCTCACAATCAGCCCCCTCGAGAGCTGACTGGGCATTAGGGCTGTAGCGGTACACTAATCTCACGATACGATACGATACACGATATTCGTCTGACGATACGATATATATCACGATATTCAGCCAACGATACGAATCTATGTCATTCGATACACTTACATCATTTTCTGAAAGATTTAAAGGGGACAGAGTGATTTTGGTGACATCTTGTGAGTCTTCCATTTACTTGGATTGAATTAATTGAACTGAAAACATCAATTACACAATATATGTCTCTGACTGGACAGAGAGTACAGCTTGCAAATGCTGGACAAAATGCATCAAATATGTGTTCAGAAAATGAGTTCTATTTATTGAAACACAACAGTGCAAACTGTAGCTTACAAGCCTTTGAAAAGTAAATAAAGTGCAGTATTGCAATTAACAATGGAGAGTTAAAAAGTGCAGCAAGTGGCCTGTTCTGAACGGTTTCTTTGCACTGCATTTTCTTTGACAGCTGTTTTAGCTTGACACTGAACATGTGACATATGCTTCAGTTGTGCGCGAGGTCCAGCCGTTGCAAGTCAGGGAAACTTTATTCGCGCTGGCCAGGGAGGCATTGTCGTGTGGAGACTAAAGCCGACGTTTTCGACCACCGAATACTTTTTACTAAGCCTATTTAAAATTGTATTTGATTGCAGAGCCGTAGCGCATTCGCACAGCACTACCCCCCCCCCCTCTCTCTCTCTCTCTCTCTCTCTCTCTATTGTTTGAACACAGCTGGATTTTCGTCAATATCGATGCACGCGCACAGCTGGCCACTAGCGGCTGGCTGACCAAATCACTCTTCATGCAACGTGAATGGGGGTTAACACGGGGGATTTGAATGGGACTTATGTATCGATACTCGCGGCATAAAAATCAATACTTTCTTGGGAAAAAAATATCGATTTATATTGCAGAATCGATAAAATCGCTCAGCCCTACTGGGCATACTGCACTCCTAAACAAACAACACATAGTTGGTGTGTATCCCCGCTAGTGATATAACGAGAGCAGGGGAAAACACACTTCCTAAAATGTTGCTCGCTCCCCATAATGATAGATGTTTTTTTATATATATATGGGATATATAAGTGAAAAACTCCTGCCTAGTAATAACTAAGGACAGACAAAAACACAGTATTGACAGATTTCACACACAGAGCGCTTGCTGAAGTAACAGAAGCTGACACGCTTGTGTTTTGGGAGTGCTTTATAGTTTCCTGGTCGATGACGTCACCCGCCTATGACGTTCCGTCTCGCCATTGGATTGATTTCATACGAACTTCATGACGCACTCACGCAGGGCATTCCCACAGCGTTTTCACGCAGCTCGAGTTCCCTGATAGGGAAATGAAAATTCATGCCTGTACAGTAGAGGGCACAGCTCAAACAAAACTTTCAGCTTTGCTGCCATTCTGGATCATAGAAGAAAAGAACACAGAAGAAAGTTCAACACTCTCAATTTAACATTAAAAACAAACAAAAAAATTAAACACAAATGTCAATCTAAATTTAAAATTTTAATTATCTAAAGTAATTTTTATATATTATTATGGTTGAATTGGATAATCGAAGGAAAGCAGGAAATACAATGGTTAATAAAGTTAAATTAAAGCTGCATTCCGTAACTTTTTTAGGTTATAAATTCTGCAAAATTATTTTTTGAACAAGTACATAACCAGCCAGTGTTCAAAACTATCTGCTTGCCTTAGCTCGATTCATAACGGTAAGCTTGTAATAATGTTTTTAATTCCAGTGGTACCGCGGGAAATTCGAGCATGTCTTTGCGTCATTACGTCACATCTGTACACATAAAGAAGGTGTCTCGGCTAGTAGGCTATGTTGCGTGTGAGAATGTTGGAGGTGGAGATTTATAGCCTCTTCTCACAGCACTTGATATAAACTTATCAGTTTGATGGCAGATCCAGACAGGTTTAAACGACAATCACCAGTGACAACTGGAGATTCACCCGTTGTAAAATGCACAAGACTTCGGACTAAGGAGTTGCTACAGAAAAAATGAGACTGCAACCGGACCCATGCGAAAACAAGGATAAATATCGGAAGGGCATTACATGTAGTCACACAATGCTGATGTTGTTAACATTAACAATTTGAGAACAAAGTATAATTTGCACGGATTGGCGTGATATGATAAGTGATCGTTAGATTAAATCAGCGCGATTTACTGCAATACGTTTTTCCCCTTAGTTGGTCAGAACAAAAGTGAAAGTTACTTACTTGTACAGATGACATTTTCCGGTGAAAATTCTTATGTTGGTCATACTTCCAAAAAGTAGAATCTGTGATTCTGAATGACAGTATCCACACCAGCGCGGCAACTGACAGCCGCACATTCTCCTCAAAACATTGGATTAATCCGCGCTGTGCTGTGCCGAGGCACAACCCACGTAAAGTTGATAATTCCGCGAATAACTGCAATTGCAGATTACGAACAGAAATGGCAACAAAGATGAAAAACGTCTCAGGTTACGACTGTAACCTATGTTCCCTGAGAACAGGGAACGAGACACTGCGTCGAATGACGCTAGGTGAACGCCTCAGGCGTGACAGGTATCTGAAATCACAATCAAATCACGGCAATCACATTGACCGGCGACAGCCCGTGAATCATTAGCGTGAATGATTAACGTGCGACCTGCAAGTATATAAGGCCGCCTTGCAAACATGACAAATCACCTTATTTTCTGAAGGGACTGTTAGGTAGGCAGGCCCCGAGGCATGGCAAGGAGACGCAGTGTCTTGTTGTGTCAGGTCACACTGGGCTGTCAGTGACAGCATTCCCTACAATATTTGGGAGCTCACATTCAGGGAGGCCCAGAGAGGCCTAATACCTGATAGCCAACTTAAGTGGAAATTCACCTTCAGGGCGGCCGGTTGAGGCCTACTACCTAATAACCATCTTAAGTGGGAATTCACCTTCAGGGAGGCCTGAATAGACTACAACCTGATAACCACTGGTAGCTATGAGCCCTGAGTCTGGGTGATAGTACAAGGTGGCCTGCTAAGGCCAGCCGGCTGGGGACTCGCCTATCAGGGAGGCCTGGTCGGGCCTAGGGATGGGTATCGTTAAGGTTTTAACGGTATTACTACTCTTACCGATACTGCTTATCGATCCGGTACTTTAACGGTATTCTTATCGGTTCTTTTTGGTGTGTGTTTTTTTTTACATTCAGGCAATAATTCAAATTTGCTTTATATTTTGAAATGTAAAATATCTATAGCAAAAGAAAAAGCAATGCTTTAACTAAACAAATAAAATATCTATTTGTTATGCAGCAGTGTGCAGGCTTTTTTTTTTATAAACATGAGATGGATACAATAAGCAAAAACAAGTACAAACACATGGTCAAAAAAAGAATAAAAAAAAAAACACAATTAAACAAAGATACAAATTATATACACAGTGCTTTAATTTCAGGAAGGTCTACTAAAATTCCTTTTTTAGGTAAGTGTTTCTGTTTGAAAAGAAAACTAATTTAGTAATCAAAGGTAAAATGACACTGCATAGTTTATCATAGATGGATTAATGCTTATTTAAGTTTAAGTTATTCATTCAAGAGCTGTGAGTGATTTTCTCTGCCTTTTGTTGTTTGATTTGCATTAATGGCTCAATCATCAGCAGGTTTATTAGACTGCTGCCCCTTTAAGACCACATTAAGAGTGCACATCTAATAGGTGACTGATGCACCATCATTATCTCTCAACTACGTATTTACGTCCATTTAAGACATTAACTGTGTTTAAGTGAATAAACTGTGCTTCAGTGAATCTCAGAGCTGGTCATTTTTATATTTGTATGTATATTAGATAGTTTAGATGCGCACATGAAGCCCAAAGTTAAGTGTAGGCTACTTTTCTTGTCTCGTTGCAGTCCATTTCGGAGCGCGCACCGCCTTGTGAACAGCGTCTCTTGCGCAGAGTTTTGTGCTTTTAATAGCTCTTTTAATGATTAAACGCGTCTGCAATATAGCAACAGCAGAGTCTGCATTTTACAACAATCACCGATCGTGCTGATTCTGACAGTACGTTTAGGTTTTAGGAAGAAATGACAGGGCCCCGCTGTGAAGGGAAGGAAGTTGCGCTAGACAGAATGCGTCTAGTTTGTAATGTTTCATCCCATATCTTCTTTTTATAATCTCTGAAAGCCGAAATCTAAAATCAAATTAGAATAATATCCCAGATCTAAAGTGTAACCATGTTTGAATGTTTAGTTCTGTCATCATTGTCACTCATTAAGCAGGGCTGTCGTGTTGTGCGCGCTGTGGCTCTGTGTGAGAGATCGCGCTCTCTCTCTTCTGGACTGCAAATAGCAAAATTGCATCACAGACAAATGGTTTAGTATTATTATATATAGAGCTGGCTGGCGAGATAAACATGTTCAAGATTACATCTTTATAGCAATAATAAATAGTATGTGTATTTTCTTTTTTTCTCCAGTACCGACAGCATAACCGATAATGTCCCAGCTTATCGGTACAGTGGTCTTTCAAAATTCAGCCCCGGGGCCCGTTTAATACCAGGTTTCGGTACCCATCCCTAGTCGGGCCTACTAGCTGATAGCAAGTCATATTCTGCTATAACATACACTGTTGGGAACCATACTACACAAGCATATTTTACTATTGGGCTTCCAGTAGCGCTATAAAGTATGTCCCACAATGTTGGGACTCACCTCCGAGGAGGCCTGTTTAAGGCCTACTACCCATCTGTGAGTCAACTGCCCGGACCACCAAGGCCAACCACGTAAAGTAAGCTGGCCTACAGCGCCCTCTGGGGGGCTGCACAATCAAGGAGGCCTGCTGAGGCCTACTACCTAATGGCGCAGCCTTCATTGGCAGATAAGCTTTTTATACAGCATCCTGGTGCCTAATCACATTGCCCATGGGAGTGTACTCCGCAAGAAAGCTAGCACCCTTAAAACAAGGGGAGTACAACATACGCCACTCTGCCTCAACAGAGGCCCGAGAGTTAGGGGCCTACCACCTAGGCATGGGCGTCAGCTCAGGGCAATGCTCTGGCTTCAGGGGAGCGTACTTGTGAAGTACGTTCTACAAAGAAGAAGTGAAGGCTTACTTCCTACTCGACCCGAGCCATAGTGGTGCGAGGTAGGATAATACAGAACTGGGAGTGAAGTGCTCAGACCTACCCTGTACTACAGGGGAATACTCACACCTCACCCTGAATGGGGCTTGAATGAAAGCCAACCACTTACAACCCAACGCTGGAGCAGTAGCTCAGCGAGGTGAGTGAAACCTATACTGGCGGCCTAATACATTTGCCAGTTCTTCACGGCAGGGTCGGACAGACAGACCCAGACTTCTTCGTGAAGCGAAAGACGGCCTAACCCTGCTCAATAAAGACATATGTACCACGGAGGCCTATTTGAGCCCTAACCATGTCCTTTATAAACCATCCTCTTCACCACACTGCATTACTCTTGTCACCCCAGAATGCAGAGAAGGGGGCGGGCCTTGGCCTAACGACTCCTATGGGCAGACACTGTTATACAGGGATGCTAGAAACCTACATTCACAAAGTGAAGGGTGAGAGGAAGAAATGCTATTTTTAGCAGAGTGCTTCCATTATCCCTGGCTCAGCCTAGGCCAGCAACAGAGGCGGCCCTGGTGAGGGCCAGCCTGCAAGCATAAATCTATCTGAGGGCTCGGAGGAGCCACAGCCTTAATAAAAAATATAGTCTGTATTATTCCATACAAAGGGCTGCAGAATCACTCAGCCTACTGAAAACCCAAACAGAGCTCAAGGGGCGAAATACTCAGGAAGAAGTCAGACGATCCAGTGGGCCGGACATAAGATCTATCTGAAGTTTTAGCATCAGTCAACACTCCAAGTAAAAAATTATATGAGAGAGAGACCAACTACTCTACCCTGAGGTGGCTAACAGCCCGAAGGCTAACATAGTTATCGTTCTGGCCACCTAATGGGGAACTTCAGGGCCCTAATAATCCAGGAAACTTCTCTTACCTTATTACCTTGACATGACCCCATAGCTCTATACAGGGAATGAGGTCTGTAGAGAGATACATTTCAGAATTTTAATTCCTCTTAAAAAGACCAATCAGCTCCCCTGCGGCGTGCGAGATCCCCCAGCAGGTCGGCCTGGTATGCCTGCTGCACCGCCATGTTGTGCATGGAAGCACCGGCCTGACCTGCTGCCGTGTACGCTCTGCCATTCAAACGCGCCATTGTTTTCAACGGTTGGGATGGCAGGGTTGGAGCTCCCAGTGTCGACGCCCACCCAGACACGAGATAGTTCGCAAACGTCTCGTCAATGGGCGGCATCGACACGTACCCATGCTCCTCGATCCCCTCAACATCAGTAAAACTAGCCCGCTGATGTCGGTGGATACGGGCAGAGTATGGGTTCTTCCATGCCCTCTCGTTCCTCAGTATGAAGGTCGGGAAGGAATGGAAGGCTCACCTGAGTTGGTGGTCTATGGCTGGGGAGAAACCGATCATTGAGTCTGCCGCGAGCGGTCTCTCCTTTAGCGCATCCACTCGAGAAGAGGGCCAGACGAGAGCGGAGCGTTTTCATGGAAAAACGCTGACAGCTTGCACAGCTGGCTCCCTCGGGAAACCTCCCGTGCATGCTCTTCTCCAAGGCAGAAAACGCACAGCTCGTGTGTGTCACCCGGCATCAAAAACCTTGGGCACGCGTCGGCACACTTCAGATAGCAATCAACCTTCGCTGCACGTTTCATTTGCTTACCGTTTTTGAGTTGCGTTTCACACAGACACTCCCTGAAGACGATAAGATGATTTGTCATGTTTGCAAGGCGCCCTTATATACTTGCAAGTCGCACGTTAATCATTCACGCTAATGATTCACGGGATGTTGTGTGATCGGTCAATGTGATTGCCTGATTTGATTGTGATTTAAGACACCTGTCACGCCTGAGGTGTTCCACTAGCGTCATTCGATGCAGTACGAGTTCCCTTTCGAAAGGGAACTACAGACTACAGCTTTAAATACAAGTTTATATTATTTAACATATTTAATTATTGCCAGTTTGCGTAATATTCTGAGTTTGAATTGTACTGTTTTTATTCATCTTAAGGAGTACTGAATCTGTTTTTGTGCAAGTGAGATAGTAAGTATAAACAGAACAATAAATTGGAAAACAAAGTAACTTGCATTACTGTTTTGATTTATCCGATATTTTGTTGTAAATTTAAAAAAGTAATGCGTAACTTTACTAGTTCCTTAAAAGTAATCTGATTACATAACTCCCATTGCTTTTAATGTTTTAAGAGAAGGAAAGGTTTCCAAGTATAAGCAGCGAAATGGAGCAAAATTACTGACTTGTTCAGGGTTTCATCTAGGTCAGTTTCATTTGTAAATAGGCCACTGTAGTTTTGTCTTCATTAACTTACTTAGCTTATTAAACTGCTAGCAAATGTTAGCAGTAGCACCCCATTCCTATAATCCTATAAATCCCAACACAGTACTGTATGCTAAAGATATATTGTAAAGATAGGCTACATTATAGTAATTTAGCAGACAGATATTCACTTTGATTTATAGTATAGGTAGGTAGGGAGTGAGGGAGCTAGGACAGACAATGACAAAATATGAGTCATGATAATGCAATAACATGTTCAGTATTAGAATTTTCTATAAATATATTGTCATGAAGTAGTTATTATTGTTCTAATTTTGACATTTAGGCAATTTAGAAAATGTGTTTAAATCAATTTGGATGAAAAATAGGATTGTTATTTAAGATACAACAACAACACATTGTCCTAATGTAATACTTTGAATTTAAGTCAAATAAATGTATATTATGTGCAAACCAACTACAATGATGTGGTTGTTTTAAAACAAGGCATAGAGACAGTTCGGTTCATTGCAGTAGACCTGCTGGTGAAGTAGCAGGGAAAAGAAAAATAGCAACAACAAAAAGTACAAACACACACACCCACACACAAGGGAGAGACAGACAGATACCAGGGAAAATAAAAAAGGGAATCACGATGATTTCTGGGATTTCTAACAGTTTGACTCTCTTAAGTCTGCACTCGATGCATTCTCAATATCAAGAACACGAATGCGTTCTTGAGTACTGGAACCGGACTTTGACGGTTGATGATGACATAGTACGAGAAATCAAGGATGCAAGATCTCTTAAGAATGCATATTGAGAAACGTTCATTGTTTCCTAGAAGCCCCCGACATTGCAAATTTGGATGTCTCTGATTTTGGATAGTTCTGTTATCATTAACTCTCCCTCATACCTTTCCAAACCCAAAGATTTTTGTTCATCTTTGAATCAAAAATGAAGATATTTTTAACAAAACGTGAGAGATTTCTGTTCCTCCACTGCAATTAGATTCCACCAAAATTTTCAAGCTTCAAAGAGTTCATAAAGACGTCCTAAAAGTAATCTGTATTATTTGTGCATTAATCATAAAAGCGAATATGTCTCTTCAGAAGACTTGGATGAAACCACTTGTTTCATATGGATACTGTATATGGACATACGTAATCTTTATAAGTCTTTACAAGCTTAAATGAACACCACCAGACAATGAGAGCAACTTAAAGATGAAGTGAGTATATTTGAAGCACCTGGGCAAACACATTGCAAAAAAAAAAAAAAAATACTGTTTACAAATAGATTTTCACCAAACCCTTCGAACTTTTGGTCAGTCAAACAGGCAGTCCCATCTCAAACTCACGCTATTGATTGAGCCAATGTTGGTGTCAGGCCACTCAAACAAGCCAAGCAATGCTGAACGTTTCACAGAGCCCTGCACAGTGTTTACACATTTTGGGGAAATCAACCAAATGCATGAATGGCTGTACTTGTACTTGTTTATGCACATTAAAAGAGGAAGTATTTTAACATTCAGAAAATGACACACAAGATATCATGACATTTTCATATTTTACAGTATATTTACACTATTTTCATGTCTGGGAATATACTCCTTGGGACATTGACCCAAAATGTTGGCCTTTATTCAGCCAGAGACAGTTAATGAGGAAGATATAGTATCTGCAATGCTTAAAATGCAATGCTTAATATGGCAGCTGTATGAAAGGAAGTTCCGCGTTCTAGTTGCTTATTTACAAATGAGGCACTGGCTGAAACTTGCATGTGAATGAGCTGAACCAACCTGTACAATATTTTTTCCCGCTTGATTTTAGAAATGTTAGTACTGCTCACCAGATCCAGAAACCCATTTTGCATACCAGAATGTTACCATTCATTTCAGATTTAATTTGATGATTTAAAATCGGGTGAATTCAGAGCTAGTGGCTAGACACTTTTTGCCATTAAGATGATTTGTAAAAAGTGTCCCAATAAACCTGAATTCACCCTATGTAATTGAAAAATATGCTTTATCTAGGCTTATGTTTATTTTGGATATTTTGGTTTTCCCTATTTAAATAGATAGCATGTGTATTTACATTACACATAAAAAAATACCTCAAAGGTGTTGTCAAGATGGCTGTAACGCAGAGGCAGTAGCGTGAGGATCCATGTGCAGCTTTATTAAAACAGTATGCAAGTCAAACAGGCAGAGTTAAATCACAGGCTTCGAGTACAATGCAGACAAGGCAGAAACAGAGTCAGGGTTCAGGCTGAAGATCGGGGCTGGCGACAAACACTCAGGGTAATCAGATGACAAGGCAGATACAATCAGAATAGGCAGGCGGCAAAGAATCGAAGTCCAATAAACAGTCCAGGTCATACACGGGTAAACATACACGGAATAAACGCTCAGAAATGGTTGCATGGCAAGACAAGACTTCGCAAGGAGGAAGCTGAGAGCACAGTTTAAATAGAGAAGGTCAATGGGAAACACCTGTGAGTCAAATCAGCCACAGGTACGGGGTATATGGGAAATGAAGTCCAAGGAAATAGTACTCAGGAGATGGTGACCTCTGGTGGTGAGCGGAGGGAGCCACAGAGGCTGCATTCGTGACAGAGCCCCTCCCCTGTGAGCGGCTCATGACGCGAGGAGGCAAACGACGCCGGGGTCTTCCTCGAGATCTTGGAGCAGGTTTGTCCGGCTGATCTCTGTGGAAGTCAGTAGTGAGTGAAGGGTCTAGAACATCATTAGCATTGATCCAGGATCTTTCCTCTGGACCGTATCCCTCCCAGTCCACGAGGTACTGGAGGAACCTGCCCCGACGTCGAGAGTCCAGGATTTCATGGACCCGGTAGGCCTCCTGACCGTCGATGATGAGGGGATGAGCTCTCTGGTCACCAGCCCAATCTAGGACCTCCTCTCCTCTCGGACCACCAGCGGGTTTGAGCAAAGAGACATGAAAGGTGGGTGAGATACGGTAATGGTCAGGTAAGGCTAATCTAAATGAAACTGGAGTGATTTCTCTAATGATTTTGAAAGGACCCACGTACCTGGGACTGAGCTTTTTGCAGGGTAACCGGAGCCGTATGTCACGGGTGGACAACCAAACCCATTGCCCCGGTTGGTAGTTGGGATTGGCTCGCCGATGACGATTGGCCTGTCCTCTGGTGCGATGCACTGCTCTTTGTAGATGCACATGAGCATTATTCCACGTCTCCTCACTGCGTTGTAACCACGAATTAATTGCAGGTAAGTCCGAGGGTTCTCCAGACCACGGAAACAATGGGGGTTGGTAGCCTAGGATGCACTGAAAGGGGGTGAGCCCTGTAGATGGTTTGCGGAGTGAATTTTGAGCGTACTCCGCCCATAACAGATAGCGGCTCCAGTCGAACTGATTCTTCTGGCAATATGAGCGAAGGAAGCGGGTTTAATCTCTCCACTTGACCGTTGGGTTCAGGATGATATCCGGAGGTTAGGCTGACATTAATGTTCAGTAGCTGACAGAAGGCGGACCAGACTCGGGAGGTGAACTGTGGACCCCGATCAGAGACTATATCCTCCGGTAGACCATAGAATCGAAAAACATTATTGCAGAGGACCTCAGCAGTTTCCAGGGCAGTGGGGAGTTTGGGAAGAGGTATTAGTCTGCAGGCTTTAGAGAAACGATCTATTACCGTGAAAATGGTAGTGTGGCCCTGAGAGAGAGGTAGGTCCGTCACGAAGTCGATGGCGATGTGTGACCATGGTCTTTGTGGGATGGGTAATGGATGAAGAAGGCCGGCAGGTAATTGACGCAGAGATTTGGAGGTATTGCAGATGGTGCAATTTTGAATGAACGTGATGGTGTCTGCTCGTATAGAAGACCACCAGAACTTGTTGAGGAGTTGTACTGTAGCCGTTATACCTGGATGCCCGGAACTGGGGTTATTGTGTACCATTTGTATTACTCTCTGTCTTAGAGCCAGGGGAACGTACATTAGGTTGGATGGGGTTTCAGCCGGTGGTGGCTCGATGACCTGGCCTTCTGCGATTTCGGTTAGTATGTCCCACTGCACAGGTGCGAGAATGATAGTGGATGGAATGATGGGTTCTTGATCTGGCGACAGGAGGTCTGATTCATAAAGTCGAGAGAGAGCATCCGCCTTGGTATTTTGAGAGCCTGGACGATAAGTAACTCTAAAATCGAAACTGGTGAAGAAGAGTGACCATCTGGCTTGTCGATGGTTGAGTCGTTTGGCTGATTTCAGATATTCTAGGTTACGATGATCAGTGAGAACAGTGAAAGGATGTTTAGCCCCTTCCAGCCAGTGACGCCACTCCTCGAACGCTGCCTTCATTGCGAGAAGTTCGCGGTTGCCAACGTCATAATTCTGCTCGGTAGAGTTTAATTTACGGGAGAAGAAAGCACAGGGGAAAAGCTTGGGAGGTTCCCCCTGGCGTTGTGAGAGCACTGCCCCAATGCCTGTGCTTGAAGCATCTACTTCCACTATGAATTCACGTTCGGGATCGGGATGGTGCAGGATGGGAGCGGACGTGAATCGCTCTCTTAGTGAGCGGAACGCTGCTATGGCTGCTGAGGACCAGGTTAGATGGTGGGTTTCCTTCTTGATCATGGATGTCATAGGGGCAGCGATACTGCTGAAGTCACGGATGAACCGCCGGTAGAAATTGGCGAAACCTAGGAAGCGTTGTAGTTCCTTGAGAGTAGTAGGTTGGGGCCAGTGAACTACCGCCTGTACCTTCTTCTCGTCCATGGCGACCCCTCCCGAGCTAATCACATACCCGAGGAAGGAGATGGTTTCTTGGTGGAACTCACACTTCTCTGCTTTGGCATACAATTTGTGTTGAATGAGACGTTTCAGAACCGCTCTGACGTGTTTAACGTGTTCCTCATAAGTCTCAGAGTAAATGAGGATGTCGTCAATGTAAACAATTACATTTTGGTTCAGCATGTCTCTGAAAACGTCGTTAATGAAAGCCTGAAACACGGAAGGACTATTGGACAGGCCGAACGGCATAACGAGATATTCGTAGTGCCCCGTCGTGGTGGAGAAGGCGGTCTTCCACTCGTCCCCTTCACGAATGCGGATGAGATTATAGGCACAACGAAGATCCAGTTTGTTGAAATATCTTGCTTGTCTGAGTTGTTCGAGAGCTGCAGGGACGAGAGGTAAAGGATAACGGAACTTGGTTGTGATGTCGTTGAGAGATCGATAGTCGATACAGGGACGAAAACCTCCATCTTTTTTCTTGACGAAGAAGAAGCCTGCTGATGCGGGTGACGTGGAGGGACGAATGAAACCTTTGACGAGTTCCTTTTATTTTCCGCAAAAGACATATCAATGAAGTTTCCTGCAGCGAAATGATAATGCATAATCCGCCGCCGAACCCCTTCCTTGCCGGAGGGACAGCAGTTGCTCACCCGCCTCCTTTCCTCCAACGGAGTGTTCAAACACCTCTTTGAAGCGTTGAATAAAATCCCTAAATGAAGGGAAAGTGGGTCTATCCTCTCTCCATACTGCAGTAGCCCAATCCAACGCTCTCCTGTGAGAAGTGAACACACAAATGCGATGCGGTTCTCATCTGCAGGATACAACATGGGTTGTTGATTAACAAACATAGAACATTGAAGTAAGAATCCCTTACATCTGTCTGGAGATCCATCAAACTTTTCGGGGAAGGCGAGACGAGGACTGGAGGTGTGGGGAATAGTCGGTGCCTGAGGCGGAGTGGGGGGTGGAACAGGCTCACTGGGTGCTGGGAGTTGAAGTGATTGTAATGCCTTTACCAGATCTTCAGTAATAGCAGTCAATCGGTTGAGCTGTTGTTGGTGTGTGGCCAGGACCGATGCTTGAGCAGTGACCTCTGTGGTGAAGTGGTAGAACGCCGCTGGATCGAGATCTGGCGAAGTCTTCTGTAACGCAGAGGCAGTAGCGTGAGGATCCATGTGCAGCTTTATTAAAACAGTATGCAAGTCAAACAGGCAGAGTTCAATCACAGGCTTCGAGTACAATGCAGACAAGGCAGAAACAGAGTCAGGGTTCAGGCTGAAGATCGGGGCTGGCGACAAACAATCAGGGTAATCAGATGACAAGGCAGATACAATCAGAATAGGCAGGCGGCAAAGAATCGAAGTCCAATAAACAGTCCAGGTCATACACGGGTAATCACACACGGAATAAACGCTCAGAAATGGTTGCATGGCAAGACAAGACTTCGCAAGGAGGAAGCTGAGAGCACAGTTTAAATAGAGAAGGTCAATGGGAAACACCTGTGAGTCAAATCAGCCACAGGTACTGGGTATATGGGAAATGAAGTCCAAGGAATTAGTACTCAGGAGATGGTGACCTCTGGTGGTGAGCGGAGGGAGCCACAGAGGCTGCATTCGTGACAATGGCTGCCAAGTACTATTATACAGGCAAAATTCATGTTTTTCCATTGACAGGTTTTCATAAGTAGCCATGTACGATAACCACATTGCAGGATGCGCGACGTCAAGTTATAGGAATCGTAGTTGACCCATGATCTGTTTGGACCCGGCCCCTATATGGTTTGCAACGCATGTGCTTAGCGGATTAATTGCGAAGTTTAACCATCACAGAGTGAAATTTTATAGTTTAGCACATGTTTTTATTTTCACCAAATTCAGTTCTCTTTCTCATCTCTTTGTGCCTTAACGGACACGCACATAACATATCTGCTGCCGTCTGTGTCATTAATGTTAAACAAACTACAAAAGAAAAAAAAAACACTTTTGTAGCTTTAACATATGTTAATTATATTTTATATTTGACTATATGCATTTTATACACTTAAGACTATGCAGTGTTATTTTACATATGACAGTTTATCTACCTGAATGCTGTTGTTTAGTTAATCTTAGCTCAGTTCCATTGCATAATATTATTTATTACAGCTAATGTATTTGTCCGGGTTTTGTCTTGTTTAGTTGTGTTTTGGTTCACGTATCTTGATTGCATGTCTGCCCTTTCAGTTAAGTCTTCTTTGTCCCTACTTACATCTCCTTGGTCACTGATTACTGAAAGACATCATCTCCGACTCCCCGGCACCTTCACCATCTCCAGCAGGCATCTCTCTGCACGCGCCAGACAGGACTCATCATCCCAGGCATGAGTGATCTGCCTCTGCAGATGCCTGAGCCTGCCACAGACCATGTGCGAGTGTCACCTCCCGCCCCACGGAGCCAGCCAACATACTCGTCCCAGAGAGCCAGAGCCCATCACCAGATCCAGCCCAGAGTATGCGCTGTGGTATGAATCCACTCAAGAGCAAGCTGAGGTCCACTGGCTCATTGACATTTTGACGAAACCAGCTCCCACCTTTACTCCCGCCCTTGAAATCACTCAAAGTAATTTTCTAGACAATCCGGTCCCTTCCAGTCACCTGCCCACCCCATTATCTCAGTCCTCCCCGCTGGTTACTTATAAAACTCAAGACTCACCTGCCCCAATGGTGTCGCTCTAGCTCTTTGGCTATGCCTCGGGTCTCCCATCTAACCAGCTAAGCTCTGCGATACAGATCCCCTGGCTTCACTGAAGGAGGCCAATGACTCCACCTCGGCCTGTCAGCTCCACCTTGACACTGCGCTCGCTCACATTTTTCAATGTGTAAAATGTAACTTGATTTTAGTCTTGTTACATGATTTGTTTTAGTATTTGCTGGTAGTATTATCTAAATTCAAATTATTGTATGCAAATATATTGAATGCTGGAGCCATTTTCCCTCATCAAAAGTAATTTAAGTACCACATTTCCCTGTTGATGTCTTTAAAAAGTTGTGTGTGTGTTATTCATTACATAGACATAAGAAATGTTTTATCTAAATATAAGAACTTCCAGAATTAATCAATTTCGTAATATTTTACAATAAGGTTCCATTTGTTAATATTAGTTAACTGCATTAGTTATTGTGAACTAACAATGAAAATACTTCTAAAGCATTAATTCATTCATTTGAGTTAATTTCAACCTTTATTAGTACATTATTAAAATTAAAAGTTGTATCTATTAATATTATTTAATAGAATTGAGCTAACATGAACTAACAATAAATAGTTACATTGACAAATACATTAACAAATGGTTTTTTTTATTTTTTATGTTAATTACGTTATAATTAATGCACAATACGTATCTAGTTGGCCATCTGGTAATCCTGCAGGCAATGAGTTTGCTTGCTCAACATTTAAATAGCCTGGTGCAGTGTTTGCTGTATGTCCTGCAGCGCGCTATCAGAGTTTGTCTTAAACCCTTCACCTCTCCTAGCTCTACCTGCCTAGATCTGTAATGGGATTTATGTATGTCTATTTATGCAGCAGCAGCATGCTCACAGCAGCGTCTTGATAAGTCTTGGTAAGTCTCTATAGATGCCATTCTTGTCGCCATCTTTTGAGACAAAAATGTAAATGCAGTTTAACGCTATTATCTCAGGATACAATGCTTGGATTATGGTTGTACACATTGATATGCCACTGTCTCTATATATGGGGATAAGTCATGGATTAAGTCACCTTTATTTTGTTCTTGACCAGGAGCCAAAACAACAGCAAGCAAGTCCATGACTAATGACTCCCCTTAGGTGTTCCCTTTCGAGAGGTCTCTCCTATTGCGTAAGTAGCTTACGCTATGGGAAAACTCCTTTTCTCGAGAATACTGAAGTCTTTATGTAAAACGCATTGCAGCTGCACAGCTGACAGCAATGAACGAAGGAAGCTCGGTCATTGGCTGTGCTGCGGCAACTTGCTCGAACCAATGAAGGGGCGACTCTGAATGCCCGACCAATGAGCGCGCTTCGCGCCCGCGCGCGTCAGAGCCCGCCAAGATTGGCGTGGCCAAGAGCTATTTATTGGGCGCCCCGTCATGAGAGTTCTTTAGATTTAATCTCCTTCAGCGAACACATTCTTCGCTGGATCCTCCGGATTATTGAAGCCTTCGCCGCCGTCAAAAAGCATTCCAGCGGGATTGCTACGAGGACGTCGGCACCTTCAGCCGCCTTCGAACGCCATCCTACTGAGCCATCCGGCGTGCCACACACGCAAGTATCTTTACATCTGTTCGCCCCGCGACACTTTTAAAAGAGCAAATTTCTGAGGCGTTGTTTCAAATGCCTTCCTGCGCGTCGTGCAGAGACCTTCTCCCGGACGGGGATCGTCACATCATCTGCGCTCGCTGCCTTGGCCGGGACCACGCAGAAGCTGCTTTGGCCAAGGGCGGATGCCCGGAATGTGATGACCTGGGTCTCTCCACACTGCGGGCTCGCCTCGCCGCTTTCGCCGTGAGCGAGCCCATCGCCGCCACCCCTGTTTGAGCTCCGCACTAAGAAAAAGCGCTGCTCACAGAGGCTTCCTGAACCTGAGCTCAGTGACGTCACGCCGAGCCAGTCTCCGCGTGCTTCACCGCCGCTCTTGCCTTCCCCACCGCCGGTTCAGTTCACCCAGCCGGACCTACACCCCTCTAGCAGAGCGGTGGGCCTTGTGACTTTCGGCGCGTCCGAGGACGATGGGGGAATAGATGACAGCTTGTCCATCGACGCTGCATCGGACGACTGGCCGGGCTCCACTCTCGACCCCGCCCCGTCGACGCTAGCTAGCACGAGCGGGGGCTCCACCATGGATACCGAGATTATCCGTGTCCTCTCTAAGGCCGTGGAAGACCTCGGGCTCGATTGGTCTTCTCCCGAAGAACCAACCCGGAGCCGATTGGAAGAGTGGTTTCTACAGGGGCGCCAGCAGGCCCCTCGGCAAAGGCCTTCTCCCTTCTTCCCGGAAGTTCACGACGAAACCAAGTCGTGGAAAGCCCCCCACTCTGCGCGCTTAAAGCCTTCTTTTTCTTCTTCGCTCTCCTCTGTGGACGGCGCGAAGGAAAGAGGCTACGAAGGAACACCGCCCCTCGAGGAGGCCGTGGCCAATCATCTCTGCCCGCCCTCCACCACCGGATGGAAAGCCAAAGCTTCCCACCCCTCGAAGCCCTGCTGCACTACTTCTGCTCTCGCCGGTCGCGCCTACGCCGCCGCCGGCCAAGCTGCATCAGCGCTTCACTCAATGGCGGTACTTCAAGTGTTCCAAGCCAAACTTCTCCGCTCTATGGACGAGTCTGGCCCCGAAGCCTTCAGGGACCTACGCAGCGCAACTGATATAGCTCTGCGAGCCACGAAGGCCACCGCCCAGTCTATTGGCCGTGCCATGGCTAATTTTGCTTTTGTCCGCCTCGATTGCTCGATTGCTTTTGTCCGCCTCGCTGCCTGCTGTGAGCTGTGAGTTTGTTTGCGTCGTGGCTGTCTAAGCCTCGTATTAGCTTCGTTTTTCCGTATTTCTCTCTTTATTCTGTTCTGAACCATCATTTAACTCATAATTACAACTCGGACTGTTGGCCATTATACGTCTGGAACCGCAAATACGGTTTGAACATTGATTGTTGGTCGTAGAGCGAGACACTGCTTCACTGCTGCTCGCCCTGCGATCGACTGCTTTTGTCAGCCTCGTTGCCTGCTGTGAGTTTGTTTGTTTTCCCGTCTGTCGTGCGTCAATGTTACAACTCGGACTGTTGGCCATTATACGGCTGGAACCGCAAATACGGTTTGAACATTGGTTGTTGGTCGTAGAGCAAGACACTGCTTCACTGCTGCTCGCCCTGCGATCGACTGCTTTTGTCAGCCTCGTTGCCTGCTGTGAGTTTGTTTGTTTTCCCGTCTATCGTGCGTCTACATTACACCCATACCACTAAAAAGACGGTTTTTACCCAAGACTTGAGTCATAAATTAGTATAAATATTAATAGCATCACTGGTTGCATCATTGCTAACTTACTGTCCATCTGTTAAAATGGCGAACATATCAGGTGTATGTTATTTACCTTTTGGTGCAGATGAGAACAAATCTGAATTGCTCGCGGTGCAGTCTGAATTAGAAGCTGTAGAAAAGCAGATCCGTGACCTTCTAGAGAGACAAGCCGAGCTGAGAGACCGGCGTTTAGCTCTTGAAACATCACGCGCTGATGCACACGGATCAGTGATTAACGTTAGTAACCCGCTGACGCTGACCTCGTCTACTCCGTGCGTTTCTCAGCATTGATCCCGAGCGTCCAGGTCACGATCAGCCATGGTTTCATTCACTCCGGCTCCAACACACCACCACGAAGCCTGGGTGGTTCCGCGGAAGCCGCGAGCCTGGACAAGAATCTTTTCGCCCCTCCCGGTTTTCGAGATCTCCACTCAGAACCGATTCTCCCCTCTTCGTGAAACGGAACGCGATGCTGTGATCATCGGCGATTCCACCGTCCGACACGTCCACGCTACGTTAGGTAAAAGTAAGGTGCACAGTCACTGCTTTCCTGGTGCTCGTGTTCTCGATATCACTGCGCGGGTAACTGAGATCTTGAACGGTGACGAGCGCGTCGGAGCTGTTGTGCTGCACGTGGGAGCTAACGACATTAGGCTGCGACAGACGGAGGTTCTGAAGAAAGACTTCAAGAGCCTTATCGATACGGTACGCAGCACATCGCCTGAAATCGATTATTGTGTCTGGACCGCTTCCTACGTACCGACGAGGGCATGAAAAGTTCAGTAGATTATTCGCGCTAAATGAATGGTTATTGTCATGGTGCAATGAGCAGAAACTGATTTTTGTAAATAATTGGAATCTGTTTTGGGAGCGACCAAGGCTCTTCCGCGCTGATGGCTTACACCCAAGTAGAATCGGGGCAGATCTTCTGTCGGATAACATCTCCAAGATGTTAAATACCGTTTGACTAGTAACCAAAAATCCAAATCACAGTCTCTACTGCACCAATTTAATTGATATTAATACTAGTGTAGAACATTGCATAGAAACTGTGTCTATTCCTCGTTTACTAAGATCAAATAATAAATCTACTGCGGGATCTAGAAAAAATCTAATTGTTATTAAAACAAAAAATCTCGCTAGTAGTGAACAAAAACAATTTCTAAAGCTAGGTCTCCTAAACATTAGATCGCTCACACCTAAGGCGGTTATTTTAAATGAAATGGTCACAGATAATAATTTCGATGTTCTGTGCCTTACTGAAACCTGGCTTAAACCAAATGATTATTTCGGTCTAAATGAGTCTACTCCGCCAGGATACTGTTATAAGCATGAGCCCCGTCTGATCGGTCGTGGCGGCGGTGTTGCAACAATTTACAGAGATACCCTTAATGTTACTCAGAAAACTCGTCATAGGTTTAATCGTTTGAAGTGCTTGTGCTAAATGTTACGCTCTTAGATGTAAGAAAAAAAACCACATTATCTCTAGCATTGGCTACCGTATATAGACCTCCAGGGCCTTACGCCAATTTCCTAAAAGAGTTTCCTGACTTTCTATCAGATCTTTTGGTCAACTTCGATAAAGCATTAATTGTTGGAGATTTTAACATACACGTAGATAATTTAAATGATGCGTTAGGGGTTGCGTTTACAGATTTATTAAACTCCTTCGGGGTCAAGCAAAACGTCACCGGACCAACTCATCGTCTTAATCATACACTCGATTTAATTATATCATATGGAACCGATCCAACCGATACAGATATTGTACCGCAAAGTGATGATGTCACTGACCACTACTTGGTAACTTGCATATTACGCACTGCTATAATATGTCATGCTGCGCCACGTTATCGACCAGGTAGAACAATTCGTCCATCCACCATAGATCATTTCTCAAATAGCTTATCTGATCTGTCCCAGCTGCTGCCTGAACCCAAACAAACAGATGAACTAGACGAACTAACTAGCACTATGAGCTCCATTCTCTCTAGAACATTGGATATTGTTGCACCCATTAGATTAAAAAAGGTCAGAGAAAAAAGTATAGCACCATGGTACAATAATACTACGTATGTTTTAAAGAGAGAAACCCGTAATTTAGAGCGTAAATGGAAAAAACTAGTTTGGAGGTCTTTAGAATCGCGTGGAAAGACAGTATGTCACGTTATAAAAAGGCCCTTAAAACGGCCAGGGCGGAGCACCTCAGCAAATTAATAGAAAACAACCGAAATAATCCAAGGTTTTTATTTAATACCGTGGCTAGACTAACAAATAAACAGACGTCGTCTGAATAAAATACCTCGTTACAGTTTAGTAGTTATGATTTCAAAATCGTAAACGTTCGATCTCTGCTCGCGCCTTATAATTCAGCCGCAATTATCACCCCGCAAGAACAATTACAATGCTTTACAACCATAGAACAAAAAGAGTTAAATAAACTTATCACTTCATCTAAAACAACAACATGTTTATTAGATCCTATACCAACTGAACTACTGAAAGAAGTGTTACCTATAGTGGAAGAGCCTCTTCTCAATATTATTAACTCATCTTTATCTTTAGGTCATGTTCCAAGAACGTTCAAGCTGGCAGTTATAAAACCTCTTATTAAGAAACCACAATTAGATCCAAATAACCTAGCAAATTACAGACCCATTTCGAATCTTCCATTTATGTCAAAAATATTAGAAAAAGTTGTGTCTGCTCAACTCGGCTCTTTCTTGCAAGAAAACGACATCTATGAAAAGTTTCAGTCTGGATTCAGGCCACATCATAGCACTGAAACTGCGCTTGTTAGAATCACAAATGATTTACTTTTAGCTTCGGACCAAGGCTGTATCTCAGTACTAGTTTTACTTGATCTTAGTGCTGCGTTCGATACTATAGATCACACAATACTCTTAGATCGACTAAAAAATTACACATGGTGTTCAAGGACAAGCATTAAGCTGGTTCAGATCATACTTATCTGACCGCTACCATTTCGTCTACTTAAATGGAGAAAAATCGATTATAACTTCGGCAAACTATGGAGTGCCGCAGGGATCTGTGTTAGGCCCTTTATTATTCTCAATATATATGCTGCCACTTGGTAATATTCTAAGGAAACATGGAATTAGTTTCCATTGTTATGCTGATGACACTCAAATATATATTTCATCACGGCCAGATGAATACGCTAAATTATCCAAATTGACAGATTGTGTTAATGATATAAAAGATTGGATGACGCGTAATTTTCTTTTATTAAATCCAGACAAGACAGAGGTAATACTTATCGGTTCTAAAAACCGTCCACAAAACCCTTCACAGCACGACTTTAACATAGTAGGATGCCCTGTTACTTTATCCGCTACAGTAAAAGACCTGGGTGTTATACTACACCGCAACCTGTCTTTTGAAAAGCATATTTCATATGTTACAAAAACAGCCTTTTTCCACCTTAGAAACATTGCTAAGCTACGTAATATGCTATCAGTCTCTGATGCAGAAAAGTTAGTTCATGCATTCATGACCTCGAGACTAGATTACTGTAATGCTTTATTAGCTGGTTGTCCTGCATCTTCAATAAACAAGCTACAGTTAGTCCAAAATGCAGCCGCTAGAGTTCTTACTAGATCAAGAAAATATGATCATATAACACCGATTTTATCATCACTTCATTGGTTACCTATAAAGTTCCGTATTAAAAACAAGATATTGCTTTTGACTTATAAAGCTCTAAATGGTTTAGCTCCAGTCTATTTAACGGATCTTCTATCGCCTTACAATCCATCGCGCTCTTTAAGATCACTAGATTCGAGGCTTCTGGTCATTCCTAGGATATCCAGATCCAACAAAGGAGGCAGAGCATTTTCACATTTAGCTCCGAAGCTCTGGAATAGCCTTCCTGATATTGTTCGTAGCTCAGACTCTCTCTCCCAGTTTAAAACTAGACTGAAGACGCATCTATTTAGCCAGGCATTCATATAAATTTTTATTTTACAGTTACTGTAAATTCGGCCTCTAGTTCATAAACGCCAGAGGAGAACTGGCCCCCGACTGAGCCTGGGTTCTCCCAAGGTTTTTTTTTTCTCCATTGGGTCATTTGATGGGGTGTTAGGACACCATTAGGTCACTGGATGGAGTTTTCGGTTCCTTGCCACTGTTGCCTTTGGCTTGCTCAGTTGGGGATATTCAAATTAATTAACCAATCATACCATTGATTAGCTCTACCAAACTTGGATGTCTTTTTTTTCCAGTCATAAACAAACATTGTTAAGTTGTTTTGATTGATACTGTAAAGCAGCTTTGATACAATCTGTATTGTGAAAAGCGCTATATAAATATATTTGACTTGACTTGACTTGACTTAATTTGACTGTTCTCGAGCGCCATCTGTGGTTAACTCTGACGGAGACGAAGGACGCGGATAAGGCGCCATTTCTCGACGCGCCTATCTCCACTGGCGGGCTGTTTGGACCGGCGGTTAAGGGTTTCGCCGAACGCTTCACTGAGGCCCAGAACGCTTCACAAGCTATGCGCCATTTCCTGCCCAAGCGCTCCAGCTCATCGCAGAGCAGACAGAGACCGCTACAGCCGCAGCGGGCTAAAACAGCTCCCACCGCCTCTCAGCCCGCGCCTCAGGCTGACACTCGACGCCGCACGCACTCTCACAACCGCAAGCCGCCGTCTGAGCGACGGGGTCCTCGGCCCAAGATTGTGCTGAACCCTGAGCCTCGAAAGCCGTCCTAGCCACAGGAATGAGAAGAGAGAGTGCGTGTCTCGCAAAAGCCGGACCACTCTCTCTGCAAAAGCTCAAACATTACCCAGTTCCCTTACAGGCGGCTGGATATGTCCATACAGCAGTCAATGGGCCAGTCAAAGAGCTCGCTCACCTGCAAACAAACGCCGTTTTTATGGCGACGCACATAAAACACAAAAAGAGTATTTCTGCCTGTGTCACTAAGGGTTCACATGTCCACAAAGTGTGCATTCCCAGATACTGTCAAAACAGTGCCAAATTCATTCCCAGCTCAGGCTGCGCGCCCCATGAATGTAGATCACGTGCCTACGGTCATGTACGCACCACTACACACAAGCACTGTTCACACAGTTATAAATTCACCCTCAGTAAAAGCGGGAAACATTATAAAAGTGACGAGTGTGCCTACCACTGTTTATGCACCCCCACTTATAAACACTGTCCTTACAGTGTCAAACACAACCCCAGCTCAGGCTGCGAGTTTTACAGACACATCGCGCGCTGTTGTAATCACACACGCGCCCATTCACTCGGCTGCTCAGCGCGCGCCCGCGCCTCTGAGAGCTACGAGCTCAGGCGATTCGCTGGCCGGGTCCCTACGTCACAGCGGCCCGCCCCTAGCCTGTATTCAGCCCATATCTGTACACGCAACGGCATGGGAAAACATTCCAGATATGCCGAAATGGGTATTGGATATAGTAAAGCACGGATACTCACTCCAGTTCGCTCGCAGACCACCACGTTTTACGAATGTGGTCAAGACGAAAGTGAGAAAGGAGTGTTCACATGTTCTACGCACCGAGGTGCGCAAACTAATAGAAAAGGGCGCTGTGGAAACTGTTCCCCCCTCTATGAGCGAGGAAGGTTTTTACAGCCGCTATTTTCTCGCCCCGAAAAAGGATGGCGGTCTCCGCCCCATCCTAGATCTCAGACACCTGAACAAAGCACTAATGATTCGCTCGTTCAGAATGTTAACAACCAAGCATATCCTCGCGCAAGTACGCCCAGGAGATTGGTTTCTCTCAGTGGATCTGAAAGATGCTTACTTTCACATTCCAATAGCGCCTCATCACAGGCCGTTTCTGAGATTCGCTTTCGAGGGACAGTCTTACCAGTACACAGTACTTCCGTTTGGCCTGTCCCTGGATCCCCGTTCACGAAATGTATGGATGCAGCACTTTCCCCCTTGAGACGAAGGGGAGTGCCAATACTGAATTATCTCGACGATTGGCTGGTCCTAGCACAATCAGAGAGTCAGTTAATAACACACAGATCTTGGATTATCAGCCATTTCGAATGCCTGGGTCTAAGAATCAATTTTGCAAAAAGCATACTATCTCCCAGCCAGAGGATTTCTTTCCTGGGAATAGTTCTAGACTCGATGCAAATGACAGCGCGTCTCTCATCAGAGCGCGCGCTCACCATCCGGCGCCTTGCAACATCATTCAGGGCGGGCGCGCGTGCCCCCGTCAAGCGGTTTCAGAGGATGCTCGGTCTCCTGGCCTCAGCATCGGCCGTACTCCAGCTAGGATTGTTGCATATGCGCCCTCTCCAACGCTGGCTCAAGAGCCGCGTCCCTACTCACACGTGGCGTTCGGGCCACCTTTTAATCAGAGCGAACCACGGCTGTATAAAAGACCTGACGCACTGGAAAGCCGCCGACTGGTACCAGTCAGGCGTGAGTCTGCGTGTGAACACAAGGAGAAAGATGATAACGACAGATGCCTCCAAAATAGGTTGGGGGGCCCTTTACGAGGGCAGGCCTGTCTCCGGCTTTTGGTCAAACCCGGAAAAGCGCCTACACATAAACTGTCTGTTCAACAAAGCGGTCGCTTTGGCTCTCAGAGCCCTGCTTCCACATCTAAAAAACGAACACGTCCTGGTCCGAACGGACAACATGACGGAAGTGTCGTACATAAATCGCCAGGGTGGACTCAGGTCGAGCTCCATGCATTCAATGGCCAGGAGACTCATTTTATAGTCCCAGCACAACTTGCGCTCGCTGAGAGCAGCGCATGTGCCAGGCGCCCTGAACCAGGGGGCAGACATGCTATCCAGAGACAAGATTCTCCCAGGAGAATGGGCTCTCAACCCGCTGACGATTCAGTGGTTATGGAAAACCTTTGGCAAAGCGGAGATCGACCTCTTCGCCTCCAAGGAGAACGCGCACTGATCTCTTTTCTTCACGAAAAGCACGGACGCACTCGCCCAGAGCTCGCCGAGCCGCCCCTTATATGCCTTTCCCCCGATCGCGATGCTGCCACAGGTCATCAGTCGGGTCAGAGAGGAGCAAAACGCAGTGCTTCTGATAGCCCCACTCTGGAAGAACCAAACATGGTTTCCAGATCTGATGCAAATGCAATCTGCACCACGGCCGATTCTACTGAGGCCAGACCTCCTCAGTCAGGCCAGCGGGATGATATTTCATCCCTGCCCCGATCTGTGGGCCCTTCATGCATGGCCCCTCACGAGCGGAGCACTAAAAACCATCGCTGAGGCGCGGGCGCCCTCCACGAGACGCTTACATGCTCAGAAATGGAAAGTGTTCAGTGACTGGTGTAATGCCAAGGGCCTGAACCCTGAAACATGCGAGATTACGAATGTACTCGCTTTTCTACAAGGGCTTCTGGAGGCGTGCCGCACCCCCTCCACGCTCAAAGTATATGTGGCGGCCATCACAGCGTCACACGACCCTGTAATGGAACGTCCATTGGGAAGAAACGACCTAATTATTCGTTTCCTAAGGGGCGCTAGGAGGATGAACCCTTCATCCTGGGCATGGTCGAGCGGGATACCGATCGAGGATATTTGTGCGGCGGCAGGCTGGGCCTCACCGTCCACATTTATCAGGTTCTACAACCTACAGGTCCCGACATTGCATTCCAATGTACTATCAGCATGATGCTAGTTGAACTACGAGTTCGTATTTAGATTATGTATGTGCTTGTGTCACACTGAGTTTACATTGTTTACATTGTGTTTACATTGTTCAGTTCCAAATCTGTGTTTTTAGTAATTGTGGTCGTTCTTGGTATTTATAATTTTAACCTTTATATTATTTATTTTCATATTTGGTGCCATTGTTAATGTAAAATTATTTATTTGCAGCAGTTATTTTGGAAGTAAAGAGAACCTAACTAAGAAATTCCGAATGGTTGTTATTCCTTGGGTGAGTGGGTGGGTGGTTGGGGGTGGGGGGAGTGGGGGCGGGGGGCACCACCAATCATTTGTGCTTAGGGCACCTAAATAGCTAGCGCCGGCCCTGTGGGAGATTGATAAACATGCTGAAATTCAACATTTAAAACATAAAAAATTCCGATTCCGATTATTCCTCTGGCAAAGCAGCGTACAGCTGTTCATTACTGATCTCAGTGGCATATCATAAAGCTGACTGACTGTGATTGTAGGCGATCGCCTCGTTCAGATAATGTTGCACAATTAAAATGAAAAATTACACACATAGTAGCCTATCATGTAAGTCTAAATAAACTGTTTTAAAGATTGACGTTTATTGTAAGGTTCAAATAAGTTTCATTTCTTGTCTAAACTGCGTCTGGCCATTATTTTCTGACAGCCATGCGGAGAGACTGGGCGGGAATTTAAATTACGTCCACCTGTGAATGCAGACACGATGGCTGGATTGCGTTTACATTACACTGAAATCCGATCACAATGCGTCCTCGACTAACTCCGAACCTGGACACGCTGATCGGATAACATTCCCATCAGAAACGCGTTTACACTTGTCTTTTCAATGTGTATGTGGACAAAATCCGGATAGCCTACAGGTCGCATGTTAATGCCAAGTGTAAACGCAGCCTATAGACAGGAACGACTCGATGCGCTTCAGGTCGGTCAAGTGCGAGATAAGATGTAGAATTGCTAAACTAAACATTTCCTATTTGACAGTTTTTTTAGGTCATAAATGTTAAACGAATCACAAAAATAATCAGGCAAACTTATAAACTTTTGTCTATTTCCGCCATTTTTAACTGAAAATAGACCACTATGTGACGTGACTCATGTAATGTAGGCTAAGGTTAGCCTAATTAGTTTACTGTCATTGTGAGGGGACAAGACACATTAATCAGGGTACCCGCGGGATCTTAAAAGCATTGACGAATAATCTCAAATTAAGGCCTTAAAAGCCTTGAATTTGGTATAGAAAGTCTTGGATTTCGTTACAATTGGTATTATATATTTTTTGCCTTTACTAGGATTAAGTTCATACCATAACAAAATTAACTGGTCTGTTACTAAAAATTCATGCAACGTTGAGTGCACCTCGCACTCCACGTCATAGCAGAAAGCGCGAAAGCGTGCGCATGGTTACTAGGCAAGTGAGTTACAGAACAAGATAGTAACGCTAGCCAAGCGTAGTTTGTCGTCTGAAATAGGCAGAGGTGGGCTGTCAGGGCCATCAGGGCCTTCTCTGCTGGCCCTGTCACAATCTAAAATATAAATATAATATATAATATGTAAAATATATATTTTTCATTTTTACGATTATATTTCCATAAAGAATATGGTTATTTTTTGTGAGGCTGAGCTGGATTTTCCATATGGTCATCTAAACGCATCACATCTCCGTGGACCAGCACTAGTAGTAGGCCTATAGCTACCCTTCCGTTGAAGCTGCCATTTCCCATTTGATCATAACTTTGACTGATGTGTATCATTAGGCAATCAAATTTCGATGCGCAGTGACAGAACGCCCTCAGGGCCCAACGATGTGTCGGCGCTGGCCCCCGCTGATGCCATCAACCGTTTGAAATGTTGGCGGGTTGTGATTAATGTCAGTGAACTGAGCTATGGCCGCTGCTTTCACACCTCTTACCGGTCCAGTTGACGATCTCCTTCGTGTGCCTTTTTCAAGGCGTATGTTTGGAGAGAAGAAAGAGATAATTTAAAAAGGAAGATCTACACCTAAGCTGGATGGGCTGACCAAGGCCGGAAAAGGTTTTGTGCGGCACTTCAATGAGGGTAACTATGACCGCTATGACTGGCAACAGGTTATTTATCATTCACACAGGAAGTGCAGTGAGAAACGGAGTGCAGCCTTTCTTTTACTGTCTATGGGTGCAGCTGACAACACTGTGAGGGGTGTTAGTAAGCTTGTCACCCTCGCAGTGCTGTCAGCTGCCCCCTGTTCTCTCTCCCTCGCATGCACGCACGCACACAGACACACACACACACACAGGGTGCTTCTCATTTCTTATTTGTGCATCCTCGTTTCCTTTCCTCGCTTCCTTTCCTAGCGCCTCAGCTCCTCCCCCTGTAGGTTGTAAAACACTTCCGCATAGGATACAGCTGTGTATCCTCGCTCATGACTCCTCTAAAAGCATCCTCGATCCTTGCCTCACGGTGCAATTAGAGAATTGCAATAGGGGCTGGCTGCAGACTACGGGGCGAGTGGAGCTCCATTAAAAAAACGGAAATACGTCACCTCCACTGCGACCTTACTGTCTATGACTGCGACCGAGCGCATATATATATATATATATATATATATATATATATATACAGGTCCTTCTCAAAAAATTAGCATATTGTGATAAAGTACCATTATTTTCCATAATGTAATGATAAAAATTAAACTTTCATATATTTTAGATTCATTGCACACCAACTGAAATATTTCAGGTCTTTTATTGTTTCAATACTGATGATTTTGGCATACAGCTCATGAAAAACCAAAATTCCTATCTCAAAAAATTAGCATATCATGAAAAGGGTCTCTAAACGAGCTATTAACCTAATCATCGGAATCAACTAATTAACTCTAAACACCTGCAAAAGATTCCTGAGGCTTTTAAAAACTCCCAGCCTGTTTCATTACTCAAAACTGCAATCATGGGTAAGACTGCCGACCTGACTGCTGTCCAGAAGGCCATCATTGACACCCTCAAGCAAGAGGGTAAGACACAGAAAGAAATTTCTGAACAAATAGGCTGTTCCCAGAGTGCTGTATCAAGGCACCTCAGTGGGAAGTCTGTGGGAAGGAAAAAGTGTGGCAAAAAACGCTGCACAACGAGAAGAGATGACCGGACCCTGAGGAAGATTGTGGAGAAGGACCGATTCCAGACCTTGGGGGACCTGCGGAAGCAGTGGACTGAGTCTGGAGTAGAAACATCCAGAGCCACCGTGCACAGGCGTGTGCAGGAAATGGGCAACAGGTGCCGCATTCCCCAGGTCAAGCCACTTTTGAGCCAGAAACAACGGAAGAAGCGCCTGACCTGGCCTACAGAGAAGCAGCACTGGACTGCTGTCAGTGGTCCAAAGTACTTTTTTCGGATGAAAGCAAATTTTGCATGTCATTCGGAAATTAAGGTGCCAGAGTCTGGAGGAAGACTGGGGAGAAGGAAATGCCAAAATGCCTGAGGTCCAGTGTCAAGTACCCACAGTCAGTGATGGTCTGGGGTGCCGTGTCAGCTGCTGGTGTTGGTCCACTGTTTTATCAAGGGCAGGGTCAATGCAGCTAGCTATCAGGAGATTTTGGAGCACATCATGCTTCCATCTGATATAATTTTTCAGCACGACCTGGCACCTGCTCACAGTGCCAAATCCACTGGTAAATGGTTTACTGACCATGGTATTACTGTGCTCAATTGGCCTACCAACTCTCCTGACCTGAACCCCATAGAGAATCTGTGGGATATTGTGAAGAGAAAGTTGAGAGACGCAAGACCCAACACTCTGGATGAGCTTAAGGCCGCTATCGAAGCATCCTGGGCCTCCATAACACCTCAGCAGTGCCACAGGCTGATTGCCTCCATGCCACGCCGCATTGAAGCAGTCATTTCTGCAAAAGGATTCCCGACCAAGTATTGAGGGCATAACTGAACATATTATTTAAAGGTTGACTTTTTTTTGACACTTCTTTTATTGGTCGGATGAAATATGCTAATTTTTTGAGATAGGAATTTTGGGTTTTCATGAGCTGTATGCCAAAATCATCAGTATTAAAACAATAAAAGACCTGAAATATTTCAGTTGGTGTGCAATGAATCTAAAATATATGAAAGTTTAATTTTTTTCCATTACATTATGGAAAATAATGAACTTTATCACAATATGCTAATTTTTTGAGAAGGACCTGTATATATATATGAGATGTCCTTCAAGATGGCTGTGCTTGATTGGTTTCCGGGTCATATGATGGAGGACAGAGGAGCGAGGAGACGAGGAGGGATATTGAGAAGCACCCACAGTATCATTCACACAGGAAGTGCAGTGAGGAACGGGATGAGGAACCAAAGTGCAGTGTGGAACGACGTTCACGTCTGTCTGTTTAATGCTGGAGCCAGCAGACTTGTTCAACATGTTGACGTTAAAGGCCCTGTTGGGACCAAGTTTTTGTAAATGTTTTGTAAAAGAGTAAGAGTAAGTTTTGTCGCTATGCAAGCATTTTCATTGACTAGCTTATTAATAAAAAAAAGTTACGTTGAATGAATTATTTTTTATGTATATAAATATTGTAATCAGTTTTAAATACATTTTAATCATTTTAAATAAATGCACAAAAATATTTTAAACATTCATGGTTGTGTGTTTCATATTATTTTTAAATCCATGTTATATACACTTTTAAACTAGCCCATAAGTCCTTAGCTAAACTATGAGTTTAATGTAATTGGTGGCTAAGAGCCGTTTGTTAAACAGAGAAGAAGACTTATTATAAATACAAACTGTATACAATAATATTAGGCACAGTAGCTTCTTTTCTTTTCTTTTTTACCAAGAACTTTATTGAACAATGTGAAAAACCATGAATGGCCCGGTACAATATTCACAATATTCGATCAGTAGGCTATAGAAGACGCATTAAGCTTGCCACAAAGAACCGGCAAATGTAGCCTAATCATTATGAATGTGTCAAATATAACAAGGAGACATTTTAATTGTTTATTAATAAATAGTGTTTTCTGTGACGATGCTGACTCGTGCACCTTTGCAGTATTGTGAAGGTGCCTACAGAGAGAAATGCACACTTCATACGGATTATAAGAGAGTTGTCTGTTTCTTTTCGTTTTGAATTGTTTTGTTTAAAAGTAGACATTTCAAGCTTAGATATATTTCTGAGTTTCTGTTCATTTATGAGACAAGCTCCAGTTCACGTGGGATGCAAGTTATATCGCGTTGGCGCCTCCATGTCCTGATTATAGGCTGCTATATTTGCTTCTTATTTAGCCTATTAAATCCAGGCAATTGGTTAAAACATTGATTAAAATTAAGATACAATTTATACAAAACGAAATTCACTTTAAAGAAAGGCTTTATACAAAACAAAACTTAATAAAGCGGCCAAAATGATGTATCTCGATATTACGCATCGTATGATATAGGCTACTCCTACTGGCTGATAGGCTGATCGCTTTTCATATAATCAACATAGGTGAAATGGGAAAAATAACATATTATTTAAACATAAATATGAAACTAACTTTACTTTAATGGCTACAACACGTAGGCAGGCCTACAGTACAGAGAAATGTAAAGTAATGAAATGAAATGTAAAGGAAGGGGGGGGGGGGTAAAATAAAAATACATTAAAGTAGGCCTAAATAATAAATAAAGAAATAAAAGAGGCTCAGTAGCTTCTGAAGCAGGAACACAAGGAAGTAGTTGCAGTTGTTGTTGATGTTAGGCTACCGATTTAGCGTGTCTGACTAGTCGACACGTGGGGTGATGACATAATCGTTTCACAAAATATGTTGGGGGGGGGGGGGGCGTTATTGAAGGCCCTGACTGAAACCCCACGGTACGCTACTGGAAATAGGAAAGTTTCAGTTTAATCCGCTGTGGCCACAAATGCCAGAATTCAATAATTTAACCCCCAAATCAGAGGTTTTCTGTTAAAAGAACTTGTTTTCTACCCGGTCTTTTCAATAGTAGCTGGCAACCATGCGCGCGCTCTCTCTACACTGTTCAAGAAGCACGGATGATCTGAAAACACAGACAAGCTGGAGTTCAGCGATCTTCGATTTTCAACTTAAAGTGTCATTCAGTCGGTCTATGTTCTGTCACGAGCCGCTTGCGCTGTTTGTGCAAACAAAATGCAGGCTGATATCCAGCAGTGTTTTTAATGTTGATGCAATGTTTCCCGAATATCCACACGATTTCAAATGTGACATTGATTTTATACAACAGTTAAAAAAACAAAACAAAAGGGTAACATTAAAGGGTTAGTTCACCCAAAAATGAAAATTAAGTCATTAATTACTCACCCCCATGCTGTACCAACCCCGTAAGACCTTCGTTCATCTTCGGAACACAAATGAAGATATTTTTGATTAAATCTGAGAGGTGGATCACTGCTACATAGGCTGCCAGAGGGAATGAAACTTGACGGCCCAGAAAATCATTAAAGAACATGTTTAAATATTCCATGTGCCTACAGTGGCTCAACTATAAGTTTATCAAGCGACGAGAATACTTTTTTTCCGAAAAAAAAAACATAAATAACGACTTTATTCGACTACTCCTTTTCTTCCTTGTGGGCCTGAGACGAGAGTTCAAGAGATTTCCACGACGCATGCGCGAGAACTGAACAAGAAGTATTAGAAGAAGAACGTCCTCTTCTCAGTTCTCGCGCATGCGTCGTGGAAATCTCTATTAATAACTCTATTTTGCTACGAAATCTGTGGCTTTTAACGAATCGTGAGATTCAATGAATGACTCGATGACTCACACATAAAGACAATGAGTTACCGCCACCTACTGGCCATTTGAATATAACATTTAACATTGCCTATTTATTGAGCATTGTTTTATTTAAGGAATTATTAATTTTTTAAAGGTATTACAAAAGTAAAAAAAAGAAATGGAAAAATTTATTAAAGGGGGCAATTATTGTGGAAAAGGTAATTAATGGTACTTAATGGAAAAGGTGTGACTGTAGTCTAAGTGGAAGAGGGGTACGGCACTCTAAAAAATTGGAGAACCACGGAACTAAGGAAAAGGGATATGTAGAATTGCACAAGTGCTACTGCTAGTATTCAGTATTTGTCTTAATTTGTGTTAGGAGTTATGCAATTCCAACCCCCCACCCACCACCACCTTAACTAACACATTTTCTGCGGGAAACCCTGATATATATATATATATATATATATATATATATATATATATATATATATATATATATATATATATATATATATATATATAAGAAATTATATAATTATTTAATAATTATTTCAAATTATATTATATAATAAAATTAAATATCTGTTCCAACAGCATATAAACATAATGTGTTGTATTGTTATATACTTGCTAATAAAATTTCCAAAAGAAAAAATGAAATAAAAGTAATTTCAGGACTGTAATGCTACGTTTTTGTTTCAAACCCACAACTAACTAAAAATGTTAATTAATGTCAGTTCCTGTTTTTATGTGAGGAATATAGTTAACAGCTTGACTTTCATTGCTGAAACTTTCCAAGGAAGAAACTACAAACTAGTCAGTAGAGGGCAGCGTTGCCCTGGTGGATGTACAACATTTCTCAATCTCAGTTGTTTACCCATGTGACGACCTCTGCTGTTGGTCTTGAGCATTGCAGTTGGTACCTGAGCCCACTAATTGTCTCAATTTGCAGTCAATTGAAAACACCTGTGACCGTGCCTTAGACGATTAAGAGATCACCAACTGAGCCAAGGGAGGGGGAACTTTGGTTTTGGACTTTGCTTTTGAATTTTGGTTTTGGACTTTGCTTTGGTGTTTGCTTGCATTGTATTTTGTTGTTTTTTGCATTTACATTTACATTTTAACTTCAACACTACATTACACATTCAACCCTGCATCTTGCTTTACATATTGATCTTGCTGATGAATACAGAAACATTCTTATTTTCTTAGATTTTTTTCATTTTATTATTTAGTCTTGTCATCATTTGTAGTTAAATAAACAATATTTTTGAGCTTATAATTGGGTTTGCATGTGTCTTGTTGTTGTTGCTTCCCTTGAGCCAAGGGTTGTAACAAATTGGGGGCTCGTCCGCTCGTATTTGATTGCGCTAAATTTTTGGACGCTTATAGTGTGATAATTGATTATTTGTTGGACACACGAAAATGTTTTTGTGCCAAAGTCAATTTGTTCACCGTGTGAAATCACCAGTTGGTAAGTAAAAGTGCAAAATTGTTTTTTGAACGTGAGTTTTCTCTGATAGGCATAGCGGCATGTTTCTTTTGAGATGTGTCGGATTTGTTATTTTTGTGTAGTGTTGCGGTGAAAGTGGGTAGTAGAAATTATCTCGGGAGCACATCCGTGGTGTTGAAGGCGTCGCTGGTTTGACCAGTTGCGTTGTTCACCTAGCGGGCTACAGTGCATAAATACCCCCCACCGGTAATCGCATGAAGACCAGGGTTGAGTTAGATAGAGAGGTACTGGAAAAGTAGGTAGAGGGAAAACTGACTAGTGTTGACTAAACTTGTTCTGGTGATTTTTAGCATGGCTGATATTGATGAGTTTGTTAGTTCACCTTCTCATGAATTTTTGGACAGGTGTACTAAAGAGCAATTATTAAGTATTGCTGAACGTTATGAAATAGTGATTAAAGATAAAAGGCTCAAAGAAAATGTTAAAGTAGCTTGAGTTGATTGAAAAAGGTTTCTTAGACACTGAGATGGAGGAATGTGTACCAGTTGCATCTGAATTAAAAAGTAATTTGTCTTTTGAACAGCAAAATGAGCTGCTACTTTTAAAGATGGACCACGAGAAGATAAAACTGCGTTCTGAACAAGGTAAAATGGAATTAGAAAAGGCAAAGTTGGATTTGGAGTTTCTCAAGCTCAACCTAATGAAAGAAGGTAAGCTTTCTATTTCTGGTCAAGAACAGAGTGTGTTTTTTTCACTCAATTCTAATCTAAAACTTATTCCCAAATTCAAAGAGGAAGATCCTGATACTTTCTTTACTCTATTTGAACGCATGGCAGAATTAAGGAACTGGTCAGATGATAACCGTGTTGCACTACTACATGTGTGTTAACTGGGAAAGCACAAGTAGCATTTTCTTCATTGTCGTTTGACGATTGTAAAGATTATGATAAAGTTAAATCTATAATTTTAAAAGCATATGAATGTGTACCCGAAGCATACAGACAGCGCTTTCGATTGCAGAAAAAAGACCAGTTGCAAACAAACTTAGAATGTGTGCGTGATCTGAGAAAACACTTTAATCATTGGTGTTCAGCATTGGACATTAAAACATTGGAGGATTTAATTAATTTGATGGTGTTGGAACAATTTAAAAATTCAGTCCCGAGCCGTATAGCTATGTATATTAGTGAGCATAATGTTAAAACACCGGAGGAAGCGGCTATGTTGGCCGATGATTTTGTACTGACGCACAAAACCACTTTTGTTGATTGGCATGCTGGTGATGTTCAGTATATAAAGTCTCCGTCTAACTCTAACCGTGTTTTCAAAGGAAATTTTGACCCAAGCAAGATTTGCAATTACTGTCACGAGAAAGGACATTGGAAAGCAGATTGTCCTGTCCTTAAAAAAAAAAATCCAAACATAATGCACAAAGTTCACATGCTAAGCCTTCTGCTCTTGCGGCACCAGTCCTGTCTTCAGGGAGTAAAATTGTTGAAAATCAAAAACTTGAGGTTGATTTCTCTTCTTACTCGCCTTTTATTACAGAGGGGCGTGTATCCCTGGTTGGAGAGAAAGAGGAAATCCCTGTAAAAATCTTGCGGGATACTGGCGCAATGGATTCATTTATCCTGGAATCAGTATTGGCTTTTTCCTCACAGTCTCATACTGGTGAGAGTGTGTTAATTTGTGGAATAGGACTGAATACTCTGTCTGTGCCTCTTAATAAGGTAAGGCTTCAGTCCGATTTGATTCAAGGTGAGGTTGGAGTATGACCAGCTTTACCAGTTGAGGGGGTCCATATTATTTTAGGAAATGGACTGGTAGGTGAAGGTGTGTAGGCTGATACTTCAGTGTGTCCCATAGTGATCACTGATAATAAAATTGAAACTGAATTGAGTTCTTTTTGTCAGGATTCAGCGCGTGTCGTGACTCGTGCAATGAAATGTGCCAATATGGTTGAAGTGTGTGATCAAAAAGAGATTAAATCTGATAAAGTCTGCACAAAGTTGTTTATGCCTGATTTGTCTGCCTTTTCTTTTCCCGTTTCTGCAGAGGAATTAGGAAAAGAACAGCGGACTGACTCCAACCTCTTTGGATTAACTCTTCCAGAGTGCTGTTCTTCCGGTAGAAGAGTGTAACATTTCCCGTGGATATTTCGTTCACAATGGAGTTTTGTTGAGAAAATGGAGTCCTCACAAAAATTTTGTTGGGGATCCTGTTTTACAAGTTGTTGTTCCTACTAAATTTCATCAAATGATGATCGGAATTGCGCATGATCAATCAGGCCACCAGGGGGTGCGTAAGACTTATGATCGCCTGTTGCGATATTTCTTTTGGCCGCGTTTAAAACGAGATATCTCTGCTTATATTAAGAGATGCAAAACCTGCCAATTAACAAGTAAACCGAACCAGGTGTTGAAACCTGCTCCGTTGAAACCAATTCAGGCTACTGGTGAACCTTTCGAGCATCTTATTGTCGATTGTGTAGGGCCACTTCCCAGCTCGAAGTCGGGTAGCAGTTATTTATTCACTGTGATGTGTTTGAACACACGTTTTCCTGTGGCATATCCACTGCGTACCATTACGTCTCGTTCTATTGTGAAAGCTTTAACCCAGTTTATATCTGTTTTTGGGATTCCAAAAATCATCCAAAGTGATCAGGGTTCAAATCTCACTTCGCATCTCTTCCAGCAGGTGTTAAAACCGCTGCACATTAAGCATAATCAATCTACAGCGTATCATGCACAAAGTCAGGGTGCATTGGAGAGATTTCACCAGTCGTTAAAGTCACTTCTCCGTGCGTACTGTGTGCAGCTGGATAGAGATTGGGAAGAGTGTTTACCATGGATGATGTTAGCTGCACGTGAAGTAGTGCATGAAAGTACGGGTTTCAGCCCTAACGACTTGGTTTTTGGCCATAATGTTCGTGGACTGTTGTCTGTATTTCAGCAGGTTGGTAAAGCACCAGAGCCTCCAAAAAACTTGGCATCACATGTTTTGGGGTTTAAAAAACGACTCATCCAGGCTAGAGAACTAGCTAAATTAAACCTGGGAAAACATCAGAAAAATATGAAGCAATTGTATGATCGTACGGTTGAACATCGAGTGTTTGTACAAGGTGATCAAGTTCTTGTCTTACGGCCTATCTTCTCCTTTTGAAGCCAAATTCGATGGCCCATTTGTTGTACAACGAAAATTGACTGATGAAAATTATGTCGTCTCAATGCCATTGCGGAAAAAGTCAGTTAAATGGTGCCATGTACATCTATTAAAACCCTACTATGAAAAGGAAACCAAACCTGTAGAAAATGTGACATCTTTGCATCCAGCTCTTTCGGTCGTTTCTATCGGTGGGGGTAATGCGAGTTTGGTGGGTGACGAAGAGGAGAACCTTTCGCCCGTGTTTTTCGCGGCCGTTTGAATAATTCCGAGTCATTGCACAACTTGGAGTTTACTCTCCGTCATTTATCTCCTGTAAGATGTCAGGAGTTATGTGACATATTGCGTAGTTTTCCCGAATTATTTGGTGATGTGCCATCGCGTACAGATTGGGTTGAACATGATATCGATGTTGGGGACGCAAAGCCTATTAAACAGCGTTTTTATCGTGTTGCACCTGAGAAACGGGAATTGATGGAGAGGGAAATTAAGTATATGCAGGATCACGATATTGCAGTACCTTTTTCTGATTGGGCTTCCCCATGTATTTTAGTTGGAAAGTCAGACGGTACTGTAAGATTTTGTACGGATTTCCGTAAAGTTAACGCCTTAACAAAACCAGACTGTTTTCCTTTGCCCCGCGTCGAGGACTGCGTGGACCAGGTTGGTTCAGCCAAGTTTGTCAGCAAGTTTGACTTGCTGAAGGGCTATTAGCAAGTGCCTTTAACCAAGAGAGCACAAGAAATTTCATCTTTTGTCACACCGTCAGGGTTACATTCTTACCGGGTCATGAGTTTTGGCCTGCAAAATGCTCCGGTGACTTTTCAACGCCTCATGAACCGTGTAATTTGTGGTCTTGAGGGTTGTGCCGTCTATTTGGACGATTTAGTAGTTTTTAGTGACCGTTGGGAGTCTCATTTAAAGCGGTTGCGTTCGGTGTTGAGATGTTTGTCTGATGCTCAACTTACCGTGAATTTGGCCAAATGCGAGTTTGCGAAGGCAACCGTGACGTATTTTGGGAAGGTGGTGAGGAACGGAGAAGTGCGTCCGATACAGGCTAAAGTGCAAGCCATCCAGAATTTTCCTTCCCCAACGACAAAGACAGAGCTCATGATATTTTTAGGGTTGGTAGGATATTATCAATCTTTTTGTCGCAATTTCTCTACTGTGGTAGCACCACTGACAGACTTGTTAAAGGGTAAGACAAATATTTATGGTCTTAGAGTTGTGAATTGGCTTTTGAGAACGTGAAATCTTTGCTGTGTTCATAGGCCTGTCACGACAACAAATTTAGCTGGACGATAAATTGTCCAAGAAATTATTGCGATAAACTATAATATTCATAAAAATGATAATATTGTCGTTCTGAGACCATTTTCATCTAAAATTTACAGGTACACCTTTTCAAAGATCAATAAACTTTTATTTCTAAAGACTATTTAAATGCACAAAACAACCAAAAACAATAAAAGCAATGGACTCTCTGTTAACAAAAAATGCACTTACCAATGTGTGACTTCCGTTCACACTAAGAATCATATGCATCATGTACTGTGTGAGCATGCGTCTCATATGAGTATGTGCACTAGTTTTTGTGTGTGTGCGTGTGTGCGCTCGCGTCTCAAATGAGTACCTGCGCGGAGAGTTTGTGTGTGTGTGCTCCGTCTCATTGAGTTTGTGCGCGTGTGTGTATGTGTGTGCTCTCGTCTCATATGAGTGTGCGCGAGTTTGTGTGTGTGGGCGCGTGTCTCATATGTGTGTGTGCGCGCGTCTCATATGTGCGTGGAGAGTTTGCTAGTCTCATCAGTAGGCTATGTGCGTGGAGAGTTTGCGTGCGCGACTTTAGGTGTGTCGTTGTGCATTTCATATGTATTTGTTTGAGCATTCAGCAGTATACATGTATTTTTGACTACTTAATATATGTGTATGCAAGTGTTTCATGTGTGCGTGAATGAAGTTTGATTAGAGAGAGAGAGAGAAATATCTTTATTAGACCATTTGTCCTTTTACCTCAATACAATAATCTTACAAAAAATTAATTTCATAAATTATATTCCTATTTCTACACATTTAAAAACAACATTTCATTTTCTCCAAGTTGACAAAGTACTCCCCCCACTGACCTAATTTCAGAAAACATTACAATGTCACTGACCAATTTATAATATGTATACTCTATCTTGATTCTAGCTGTTATCATCCCTTTTAGTACCATTTCAGCATTGATTGAACCTACACCTAACATTTTATTTTCTCTAGTTTTCCATATGGACAACTTGGCTGAACCCAACAAAAAATTCAGTAAACATTTTTTCCTCCTTTCTTGAAAATTATAAATTGGACCACTTATAAAATTCTGATAAGAAAAATTCTCCCCAAACTTTATAAATATTTGTGTTAAAAAATTAAACAATTCCTCCAACCTAAAACATTCAATAAATAAGTGATTAACCGTTTCTTCTAAGCCACAAAATAAACACTCTGTCCCCACTGCTGGATTCAGTTGTGCCACGTGTCTGTTTGTAGCTATAGCCCCGAACATTAATCTCCACTGCAAATCTGCGGTACGGTTTTCAACAGGCGACTTATATAGAGACCTCCAACATGCCTTAAAATTTGTCCCAAACACTTCTGACCACCTCCAAGCCTTCACTCCTCTTAGCACAGTCTGATGAGTAACTTTTACACACGTTACATAGAGTTCCTTCTTAATATCTTGAAAACTCCCCAACTTGGGGTACTCAAATGTTAAAATCGAATGTTCAGTTTCCTCCATCTCCTCTTGCACAGCAGCAGAAAACTGTGAGGGGTGGAAATGTATAGTGCCCATTCCAGTCGTGTGGCAGTGCCTCTCTGCAGGCTCCAGGTAGAGCTGCCCACACCTCCTCCATTACTCGTCTCAGGAGTCGAAGAGATCTCAACCCCGTAGCACTCTGCAAAGACTCAACTGTTTTCCAGTCATCACCACTTCCCAGATCCCCCAACTTGACATACCCAGCCTTCACAAAACAGCTCTCCACAGACTTGGAGGACAAAATCCTTGTTCTTATTAATGGATTATGGAACATTGGTTCTCCCATTATCCAGTCCACAGGTTGTAAAATATCTCTGTGTATAATAAATGTCTTTTTCCAAGCTGTTATCATTGACTTATAAAAAGGTGTCAAGTCTTTCAAATCCACTTCATCACTTTGCAGTAAAAAAAGCTGCTTATCATACAATAATCCAGATGTTTTCCGCAGAAGAGCACAAGCAACATTAATCCACCCAACATTCTCCTCATACAACAGTCTCTGGGCTGCTTGCAATTGAAAAGCATTTATGCGGTTTCGTACATCTATTAGGCTTTGCCCTCCTTCAATCACTGGTAGATAAAGTGCAGGCCGAGGAATAGTTTACACAGTAAGGGTTCTATGGCTAAACTATAAAGTTGTCCTGATAGAGGACATCCCTGCCTAATTCCTCTTTTAACAGGGATTGGACAACTCAGGCCACCTCCTATCTTAAGCATAACTGAAGCATCTTCATAAAGCATTTTTATCCAAGAAATAAAATTCTCCCCAAATCCAAAGGTTTTTAACACAGTAAAAAGGTATTCATGACCTATCCGGTCAAAAGCTTTCTCTTGGTCAATAGATTAAAAACCCACATCAAGATTATTTATAATTGATTTGTCTATCACATCTCTCATAAGAAACAAATTATCCATTATTGTCCGCCCAGGAATAAAATAAGTTTGTTCACTTTCCACCACAACATGCAAAACATTTTTTAGTCTGTTAGCTAAACATTTAGATCATATTTTATAGTCTAGACACATTAAAGACACTGGTCGCCAATTCTTTAACAAGCCTAGATCTCCATTTTTCAGCAGAAGTGATAACACAGCTCTGTGACAGCTTTTTGGTAGACAACCTCTTTTAAAACATTCACAAAAGACATTATACAAATCATCTCCTAAAATACCCCAAAAGGCTTTATAAAACTCCGCTGGTAAACCATCAATTCCTGGTGACTTTCCTGTAGAGAGCTGTTTGACCGCCTTTGAAAGTTCATCAAACGAAATCATTACGTCCAATGAATTTTTATCCTCAGGCTTTAATTTAGGAAGATCTCTTAAGAAATGGTCCATAGATCCAACATCACAGTCCAAGTTACCAAACAGTTCTTTATAAAATTCAATTCCCATTGTTCTCATTTCTGTTGGATCCAAAGTAATAGTTCCATACATTTTTTGTGTTTTTCCTTCCTTTCAAGACCAAAAAAATAAGCAGTTGGAGCATCCATTTCTTTAATTGAAGAGATTCTAGCTCGAACAAGTGCACCTTTAACTCTTTGTTCCAACAATGATTTCAACTCCATTTTTTTCTTTTTTTAAATACTCACTGAACCATCATAAACATCAATCATTCTTTTTTCCATTTCATTAATCTCAATCTCCAAACTTTTCACATTTCTCTTCACTATAGCAGTAGCATTATAAGAAAATTGTTGACAAAAAAACTTTAATCTGTGCTTTTCCCACCTCCCACCATTGAGTCAGATTTTCAAAATTACTTTTCCTCTGTCTCCAAATTTCCCGAAAAACTACAGAATTTCTCAAAAAAAATCTGTGTTCTGTAATAATTTTACATTAAAATGCCAATAAAATTTAGGTCTTGAAATTTTCACAACATTGTGTAATCTAAAGTAACCAAATGATGGTCTGAAAATCCACTCGGTAATATATTAGTGTTAGCTACTCTATTTATTCCTGATTTACTTATATATAACCTATCCAATCTCGCTCCCGTCACAACAGAATGTAATATCTTAATCCAAGTATATTGCTTCACCAAACTGTTTCTACTTCTCCACACATCCACCAACTTTAAATTATTTGTGATATCAAGTAGAAGTTTACTAGATTTCGAGTGAGGCTCATCCCCATTCCTATCCAATAAGAAATGTGTTGTGCAATTCCAATCACCTCCTATTACAACGCATGTATTGCCATCATCATGTTGTTTTATTGCTTTGTTTAACTTTTGATGTTATTTCACGCTGCCATCCTATATTTGGAGCATACACATTAACAAAAAGGAATTTAACACTTTTAATTTCAGCTATAACTAATAACACTCTACCTTTTTCTATCGCTATTGTTGTCACAATTTTTAAATCCAACTGTTTTGAGAAAAAAATTGCAACACCCATACTAGCACTTGTTCCAAGACTTAGTTTACACTCTCCTTCCCACCATCTGTACCAGTCCAATTCATTTTTACTATCAGAGTGTGTTTCTTGTAAAAAAGTTACTTTAACATCATTTAATTTAATAAATTCAGAAAGCATTGCTCTTTTGACCCTATCTCTTCCCCCATTGATGTTTAAGGATCCTACTCTTACAAACTCCATAATAATGTTCCAATTGAAAGAGAAGAAAGACAGAGAGAAAAGAAGAAATAGAAACACCTTTAGTGAATTATACATCATTTAAATTTCCTTTTTTTCAGGGTTTTCCCCCCTCTTATTTTCGTGACAGACTTTTCCAATCGAAACCTCTTCCTCCTATTTAATTTGTCCTCTCCAAGTCTTTTCATCCAGTATAATACAGATCTTTCAAATTTCTTAGTATCAGTAAAGTAATCCTTCTTAGAGAGAGAGAGAGAGAGAGAGAGAGAGAGAGAGAGAGAGAGAGAGAGAGAGAGAGAGAGAGAGAGAGAGAGAGAGAGAAATTATCGCGCCCGGAAAAATTATCAAGCTCATTTTTTTTTTTTTATCGTGCGATTAATTGATTTATTGATTATCGCGACAGGCCTATGTGTTCAGCGCCTGTGCTTATGGCTCCGTGCTTTGACAAGCCCTTCACGTTGATGCCAGTAATGTTGGAGCTGGAGCTGTCCTTCAGCAATCTGATGTGGACGGAGTAGACCATCCAGTTAGTTTCTTTTCAAGAAAGTTTAACACATACCAACGTAATTATTCTGTGGTCGAAAAGAAAGCGTTAGCCCTGATTTGGGCTTTGCAGCATTTTGCGGTTTACCTTAATTCCTGAGCACCTATTGTGATACATACGGATCAGAATCCATTAGCCTTTCTCAATTCTTTGCAGTGTCCAAATCAGAGGTTGGTTCGGTGGTCCTTGTTTTTGCAATCCTTCTGTCTGGTTATTCGACAGATACGAGGATCGGAAAATGTGGTAGCGGATGCGCTGTCACGCGCTCCTGATGCATTTTAAATCTATTGTATTCAAATTTATTATTCCTTTTTGCATTTTTGGTAGCTGTCTTTGGTCCTGAACTTGGGTTTACACTATGCCTGTTTATTGAGTTTTGTTTTGTTACAGGGATCTTTGTGGGAGTCCCTGTCTTATGGGGAGGGGTGTGACAACCTCTGTTGTTGGTCTTGAGCATTGCAGTTGGTACCTGAGCCCACTAATTGTCTCAATTTGCAGTCAATTGAAAACACCTGTGACCGTGCCTTAGAGGCTTAAGAGATCACCAACTGAGCCAAGGGAGGGGGAACTTTGGTTTTGGACTTTGCTTTTGAACTTTGGTTTTGGACTTTGCTTTGGTGTTTGCAAAAAACAACAAAATACAAAGCAAGCATTTACATTTGAACTTCAACACTACATTACACCTTCAACCCTGCATCTTGCTTTACACATTGATCTTGCTGATGAATACAGAAACACTCTTATTTTCTTTGATTTTTTTCATTTTATTATTTAGTCTTGTCATCATTTGTAGTAAAATAAACATTATTTTGAGCTTATAATTGGGTTTGCGTGTGTCCCTTGTTTTTGTTGCTTCCCTTGAGCCAAGGGTCGTAACAACCCATAAACACCTTAAACCTGCTGGTGGAAACATGAGCCTGAACGGGTGAATAAATAATAAAGAGCGATATAATAATAGTGGAATGTTTTGGAGTTCGGACTTCAATAGAACTGAACAATCAATGTCAAACCCTTCTCACAACAGCAAAAAAAAAAAAAAAAGCCTGCAGGTGATTGCAGTACTTCTTTACTGCAGGTAATTTAAGAGTAACATTTACATATTGAGATTGATAAACACTTAAAGACAACAGAACAGCAAATGATTGCCTAAACTTATAAATAAAAATCTCACATAAATACTGATTATTAATGTTTATCACAACCTAAACATGAAATGGGTCCAATTGTCACTTTTAGCTGCTTATTAGCATAAATATCACTAGGCTGTTTATTATGAAGGACATTAATACCTTATTCTGCATGACCATTTTCTATATCTTTTAATCCTACCCAATATTTCCTACTTAATCCTACCCTAAATTTAACAGCTACATTACTAACTATTAATAAACAGTAATTAGGTTTATTAAGGCAAAAGTCATAGTAAATAGTAAGAATTGGACCCTATAAAGTGTGATAATGTTGATGCATTGTACCAATAATGCAGAGTGTATCAATAATGCACTGATTTTTATTGATAACAAGAAGCATTGATTTGAATGACCAGCAGATGGCAGTGAAGGATAGAGAGTGGAAGAAGGTTCTGTTAGACTGTTGCTTTGAGAGCTAGACAGAAATAAACTAGGGTGAAATGTAAGTGGCTGACCCTCACATGCTGCTCTACACCTGTAATTGAGTTCTTCACTTTCAAGTTGTTGGTGCGATGACCAAAGGAACAGGCTTTCTCTCATTGAGTGTTTACAAGGCCAAGGGTTTCCATATGCTTCTAGGCTAAAATTCGCCTCTGTCCTCATTACCGTGCCATGAAAGAATTTACCAGAGAAGGGGCGAGTAAAGAGGACAGAAAAGTATTTACTAAAGACTTTCTCAGCTTTACAGATCTATCTGTTAATTACAAATAGTTTTCTTTGATTAGCAAATAAAAAAAATGAATAAATAATGTTAAATAAAACACCAGCCCAGAGGGTGGCAGTCTTCTCCCAATATTGTAAGATTTTACATTATTTCACAATACAAGGAATGAAACCTCCCATAGGAGCATACAGCTAAAAAATAACGTGTTTATGTCATTGTAACGGGTCCCGACTAGGTCCCCGCTGGCAGATATATTTAGATAATCCTCTGATGGGAGTAACCTGGAAGTATTGGAAATATTACAGCGACATCAGTGACGCAGGACAACAGTTGCTCATTCTCCATTCATTCAGATTATGTTTATTTTCAACTGTTATTTTTTTTTCTGCTTTGCATTGAAGCACAGGTTATATCCACATTTGGATAACATGAAGCCATATATTCTTCAAAGGTCTGTTTTCACATAAATGTGACCTCACATATTTTCCAAAGATTAGCTTATCAAAATTTGTATGAAACAAAAATCAAACATTTTCACTTTAAATCACATTTTCTGTCTATCATCAAATGATGTCTGCACTTCTCCCTTTAAACACCTGTTATCTCATCAAAAGAGTATTTTTGTAATAACTGTACATTTTATAAGTGTTCACTTTATAAAACAGAATAAATCTTGTTTGCAGTTAAGCTGTATTACATTTACACTATAAGAACACAAACTTCAATAATAAACATATCTGCTTCATAACTTAGCACACAATGTTATGAACTGAAACTGTATCGTTGTCTAATATTAGCGTTTGCGCCCTTAAACAAGGCTGTAGCCATAACTGGTCTTACGCTGTATATTGGCATTAACTTACTACCCTTGAACATTGTACTACACATATAACTAATTTACAGACACACAGCAATGACCCACAAATGCCCCGGAGCCGCAAGAAACAAACCAAAGAAACAACTGATGTGGACGTCGGCCGCCATTTTCTCACCTACGTACCGTCAGACTTAACTATTTACACACTTGACATACTTTTAGCTTACAGACCACACATCAACGGGGACTCATATTAGCTTATAAACATCTGTAGTTACATAAAAGGTGTGTAACTAACCTGGAAATATTGGAAATATTACAGAGAAATCAGCGACGCAGGACAATAGTTGCTCATTCTCCATTCACTCGGATTATGAGCTCACCTTGCTCTGCGCGTTGCTAAGGGTCCCAGAGTGACCCTGGTGGTGGTTACTGCCACCCTGTGTCCATTCTATGAAACAGCATGTCATTGTGCGCTTCTTTGTAATATTAAATAAAATAAAATTGCAATAGAAGAAAAGGAAACAAAAAGTAATAATCTCAACAAAACTTATTTTGAGAGTATCACATCCACCCCGACAAACAAAAATGGCTCCCGACATGTGTTACAACAACAACAAAAATACCCTTGTGTGGTGACTGGCATGTAATATGTGTAAGGCATGTACATTTGCGGTGCCTAATGAGCAGGTAGGACGAACTGTCTGGCTATGTGTGGCATGAAAGTTAGTGGGGGCAAGGTAATCTGTGAGGCAATGGAATCTACATGGGTTTGTATTGAAGGTTGGCCCAGGGACCCATAAGTGAACACCGGTCTCGGTCTCCTCTCTCTGCCCGACTTCCTAATCTCCCTATGTGCATCTTCTGCAGGCCAAGTCATATTAGAGGGATCACTCGGTTTCCCCTCCTGTGCTAGTTCAGCTCTCCAGGCTGAAGTAGATAAGTGACATCCAGTTGTTCGCTTGTCGGGGATTCATCTCCCACTAATTCCATTTCTCTATCCTTTGAGCTTTGATTATCCTCATTTACAGGTATGTTTTGTTCGTGCTCTCTTTCGGGTAAGTTCGTCTCACCCATGTGTGTATTGTCTCTTTCAGGTGTCTCTCACCCATCTGGTATGTCTCCATAGGGTCAGTTTCTCTCGCAGGTAATGTATTTGAACATTCTTTGTGGGCCATGGTCAGTTTCTTTAGAGTCTGACCAGGCACTGTTGCCGGAGATGACTTTGACACTGGACTTTGCTCTCTCCCTGAGGCCCCTGGTCTTCCCTGTCCAGCTTGATCATTTTCCATCCTGACTACGGGTGTTCTCAGCCAATAACCTCCTGTCCACTCCTCATCATCATCAGTGTCTGACATTCCATCATTGTCAGCAGAGCTTGCCCTCTGTTGAGGTTGCTTTTGTCTCCGACCGGGAGTTCCATGGTAGGTTTCTTTTGTTTTATGCAACTGCATTTTCTTGTGACATATTCCTCTGTACATCTATTTATGTGTGGCCAATAGAAACGTTCTCTGGTCAGATGGAGCATGCATTCTGTGCCAACTGGGGTGTGATCGGTTAACCGCCAAACCGCGAGATTTGTTGCTTCTTCACCGCGGTAAGAAAAAATCCCATACCGTCACAGCCCTAGTGCCAACGTGCCCCATGTTGTCATGGAGATGTTTTAAGGCAACTGACCGGTACTTGGTGGGTAGGACTAACTGTTTTCTTTCTGGTGTTTGGCGGTAGAGGACTCCATTCTCCAAATGTAGTTGACTCCACTCATGAAGGAGCTTGCGAGGTCATTCACTGACCTCATCAGTAAGGACATTATTAGTCTCTTTCAGCCTCATTATTTCCCCTATTCCAGGGTCATCTCGTTGGGCTTTTGCTAGCTCTTTGTGGCTTATTTCGGGCAAGAGTGAATGAGGTTGTGGTATTATATCAACAGAGGATGTGTAAAGTGCAGCTATCCATGCTACATCTTTCTTCTGGGCTGCTCTACCCCCTTCCCAAGTTGCATGCAGCACATCCTGAGACAGCTCCTCCATGCATGTTGCCACATAGTTGTCAATATCGAGTGGGATGCGTGAAAGCGTGTCAGTATCTATATTGGTTTTTTCAGGTCTGTATTTAATATTGAAGGTGAACTCTGACAATTCTCCAACCCAGCGATGCCCAACTGCATTCAGTTTCGCCATGCTCAAGACGTAGGTAAGCAGATTGTTATCAATGTAGATGGTGAAATGTGGAGCAAAGAAGAGATAATCTCTAAATTTCTCACACACTGCCCACTTCAGAGCAAGGAACTTGAGTTTTCCGCTGTGTCAGAGTTCGTGATCCATATCCGATGACTCGCATTTTTCCACCGTGTCGCTGATAGAGGATTGCGCTGAGCCCCTTCTCTGATGTATCCGTGTGTAGGACGAATGGCTCCTAGAAGTTGGGGTATGCGAGGACAGGGGGGTTGGTCAGCATACTGACAAGCCTTTCCAAGGTACTTTGGTGCTCAGCCTTCCATATGATGAGTGTTTTGGACGGGAGTTGTGGACCCTTATACTTGCAGTGACGTGGAAGGGGTTGGGGCATGGAGGACTTAACTTGGAGCAGCTCATACAATGGCTTTGCTATGCTAGCAAAGTCCTGTATGTAGGAGCGGTAATAACTCAGGAAGCAGAGAACCCGTCGGAGGTCACCAACTGTTTGGGGCGTTTTGGTTTTTAAAGCCATCACTGCCTCAAAGTCTTTGGGGTCAATTCGAACTCCCTCGGCCAACACCAAGCGTCCAACATAGCGAACCTCTTTCTCAAACATCTTGCACTTTTCTGTCCGTAGCTTCACCCCATGCTGCTGCAGTGCTAGGAGGACCTTGCGAATCACCTCCACGTGGTCACTGAAAGATCTGGAGTAGCACAGTATGTCATCCAGGGAAGGGATGCAGTACTCGTCTCTCAGAGAGCCTAGCATCTCCTCCATGCTCCTTTGAAACGCTGCAGGTGCGTTAGAAAGTCCAAATGGGATCCTTACCCATTCATAAAGCCCCCAGGGGGTGATGAAGGCAGTTAGATGGCGTGACCCTTCTGCCATAAACCCCTGGTGGTAAGCTTTACCTTGGGTCAAGTATGCTGAACATTGAGTACCCACCTAGCGTGTCTATCAAATCCTGTATTCGCGGCAGTGGGTGTCTGTCGGGTAAGTTTTTTTGGTTTAGGAGACGATAGTCTATGCAAAGGCGAAGAGTGCCGTCCTTCCGCACACATACAACTGGGGCAGAATAGGCAGACTTAGATTTCACTATCCAACCCTTTATAAGCAGATCTTGAATGTAATCTTTTAATTCTTTAAATAGTGGTTTGGAAATGGATGTGTACGCTCTCTGCACAGGAACATCGTCGTTGAGGTTGATCACCATTTGCAGATTTGGGATACATCCCTTGCAAAGGCGTTTGACTCCTCATGAAGCATCTTTCTAGCAGCCTCTTGCTGTTCTTCCTCCAGATGGTCGAGGTTTACAGGTGGGTTCCACAGAGGTAGATCTGAGTTGCTGACCTGAGTGGTAGTGACCTGACTGAAAGTCACTGCAGGCTGTGATTTGTCCAGGATATCTTCCTCCACAACATTTCCAACACGCTGCAGGATCCCTAGAGCTGTTTTACGTGGTATTGTGATGCCATGCTTAGTGTTATTACCAATTGGTAATAACACTAAGCCGAGGGCTTTGTTGGGTTCTGGATTTCAAACAAACCAGGCCCTGCATCCCACTGTCCAGACGATAGGCTGTCTTCATCTGTCTCGAACAACACTAATCGGGTAGAGGCATCCATGTTTGATGGAACCCAACACCTCACCCACAACACTTGACTGGCTGGTAGCACGATCTCCTTGGCACCTGTTCTTGAGCATCCCTGCTGCATGACTGGATTTGCTGTCTGAATAAAGTTGACGAGAGGTTCAGCTGTTTCTTTGGGGACAGATATAGCAATGCTAAGAAGGCTAGCAAGTACTGGCACTAGTCTCTGATTGGCCACAAATTAGCACTTCCAAAACATTAAAGCCAATCAATGGTCTATCCATCGGGTAGCTGCTGATGAGGAATGGGACACTAATGGACAGGTTGGGGTCCAAATTCCCTGGCAAGTTCACTGTAATAGCTACCCACCCATCATATAGAATGAGACTGCCATTTACTGCAATAACCTTCAGTTCCTCCTCCCCTAGGATCTCAGAAACTGGGTGAATACTGAGGTCAGGTAGGTACTCTTCTTTCCAGGCACGGCTGACTATACGGACTTGTGACCCAGAGTCGAGCAAAGAAGTGACTGCTAAGCCATTCAGATTGCTATGAACTAGAGCATTTTTCCCAATCAGGCTAGCAACAGCTCTAGCTTTAGCTACACATGGTGACTGGGGAGGGGGAGCTGAGCTACTTGGTTACCGTGACTTAATGTACTTGTCGTTACTGGGGTTGAGGGTGAGGAGGGGCTTGTTTTGTCATTGTTGACCTCGCTTTCTGGTTGGGACTTATTTCCGGACTCGGTCACTAGATGTCCCTCTCCAGTGCCAGATTGTTGCTTCCCTGTCTCTTTGGTCACTTTAGAAAGCCTGATGCACGGTGTCCTTCCTCCCCACATGTGAAACAGCGTTTACAGTCTTGTCTGTCTTGTTCCACGCAGCTTGGACAACCGTAGGGTTTTCCACGTCTAGATTGTGTCCTATTTTGACTGCTCTGATGCCCATTGGAAGTTAGCTGTTGTTGGTTTTGTTTTTGCATGGTCTCAACCAGTCTAGTGAGCTCCTCTACTTTGGCCGTGAGGTCTCTCAGCGGATCTGGTTTTGTTTGCTTTGACTTCTCAAAGCAAATCTCATCTGTGATCCCACGGTTTGTCAACAAAGGTTTGAGCTCTCTGCATATGTCAGTGTGTTTGTGTCCAAAGCCTTGGTACACTGTATGTAGGAAAACATCTTGCACGGTAGCTGTAGTGTATTTAATGTCAGTGTCAGCCAGTCTTGATGTCAATAGAATGCGTTGTTTTAACCTGTTAACCGTTGCCAGAGTGCCGGTGCACTGAAGCGTTTTTTTGTTTAAATAGTTCAAAGTTACTATCAGATTTAAAGTTATTACCTTGACAAACTATACATCATTAAAAAGATATAAGACTTAAGTTTCAGTATTTGACCACTATTGTATTCTGAGAAACGTATAGTGACAGTTATGTCTTAATTTGTGTCAGGAGTTATGTAATCAAAAAATGAGTCGATACCTTTAAAATGAATTATGCGCGTCAGCCCGTTTCATTCAGAAAAAAAAAATCCTGTGAGGTCATGACAGCGCTTGACAAAACCATGTCTCTCAGGGCTTTTAGCTCAAAAATGTGCAGATTTGGAGAAATATTGATAGATTCTCATAGGTTTACATCAGATTTATATAGACAGGAATAATATTTATTGAATTTATACCCAAATTGGCAGATGTAATCATTATGAGCGCTGAATACTCTGATGTACTGTGTTTTCAATCCAAGGTGGCAGCCTGAGGGCGCCGTGTGCACATGCAGTCCATATATGGAACACATGAAGAAGTGCCATAATCATGTGACATCCCAGGAACTCGCTCTGACACATACAAAGCTTCCAGAGATCGCTGTAACATGCAGATAAAGAAGTTTTGAAGACAATAAACATGATTGCAATGATATTTGATTTACCTGTGTTCTTCGAGCCATGTCAGGTATTTTCATAATAATAGATTATATTTATAATGTAATGCTAATCGATTTAGACTTTATCATTGTGCAGAATACTATAAAATAATATATTTACTGTCTGATTTTTTTATCTGAAGCCAAATCAGATCACAGAAGGTTATTTAAAACACTCGACTTGCCCTATAAAGTAAGTTTGGAGAACAAACATCGTTTTAATCTCATAAATTGTCGTGTATTGATGGTGTGCTAAGCTAACATGCTAGCTAGCCCTCAGATGCACCTGCCACCTAGCTGTTATTTTTATGAATTTTTCTAAATAGGAATGCTCACTGAAATGTTTCTTTTCTACAGTTTCAAATGTGAACTGAGAACTTTGAAAAAAGAAATTAGGGATTGAAACAGTGTGAATAGCCAGTCGTTAGTAATTATAATGAAGACAAAAGAAAAACATATTTAGAGCCATAAACAGGCCGGAGAGGTGTGAATGTGTGCAGGGGAGACTGAGACTGAATGGGTCTCATTTGCACCACAAAACAATAGAGACAATAGACTGAATAGATTCTTAGAACATGACAATAAATATCAGTTTGCGTTTAAGAGTCTAATCAAAATAAAGTCATATGACATGATCTTGAAAAACATTTAACTAAATACAGAGTTTTAGACTTGTCATCTTCAGATTTTAAATATAACATGGTCAGACATGTGGCTTCAGCTGCAGTGCATTCATAGATTGATACAATGCCAACTTCAATATTATTTTTATGAAGATATTTCATAAAAAATAAATTTCTAATAACTACAAAACTTTGAAGCTATTTATAACTATTTTTTCCCTATGACAATAATTAATTCTAAATTTACAATAAACTACAAGCTGTCAGCTTTCAAATGAGATCATACTTGTGCTTTTAGTACAAAGGGTTCAAATCTATTTTAGTTTGGGTATGCCATTTCTGGGGATTTTTTAAAAGTGGTGTTGCAGCTTAACAGGTTAAACCTATCACACGTACACATCAACTCATGTAATAGCTCTGTGCTGTTTTTTTCTCTTAGGTGAGTTTGGAGAAATCCCTTGAGTTCAGTCACAGCCATGTCGTCTTTGTTTATCAAAATCTCTTTGAATATCCCTGGCCTTATGATTTTGAGCACACCACGAACAATCTCTGAGTCGGAGAATCCTTCTCTGATTCCATCATCAATTTGCCTGCTGACATTATTGTAGCTGATATCTGAGGATTGATCACCTATCTGCCCGCCTTGCTCTTTGAACTCTCTCCGAGGAAGGTAACTGAGTTCCCTTAAGGACACCATCCCCTCGCGAGCAGACTGAGAGGCAGGCTCATCCGGTGGGTTTCTGTCTGGTTGCCTCAGCAAGGCTGAGGATGGGGGCATGTGTGTCTGTGGCGGCGAAGCATGTGCTGGTATACACTGTATGAGTTTCTTGCTAAGCTCTTCGTAGCTAGCGAGCACTTTAAGCAAATCAGCATTTGCTGTGTCAGGTGCATTTAACACTGTAACCTTAACTGAGCCTGAATCTAGTTCAGCAATATCACTATGCGATGTAGTACTGACTGAAGTAGGTGTGTGGCGATTCGGCTTGTGAGTGTCTGTGGTGCTTTCAGGAGCTGTTTGGATAATGACAGAACCTTCAGAAAATCAACATGGGCATCAAGCTTATGTAACTCAGAATCACCCTTTACATTTAGAAGTGCCATATCATCGTCACGACATTTCACTACATCATCAATAGCGTCTTTTAACATCAGCAACTGAACCATTCCCTCACCTTCTGTTTCAAGTAACTGCTTACTGTACATGAACGAGTTGATGCGATCGTAGCATTCCTCCTGATCTCCCTCCACCAGCTCTGACTGGTCCACGTCCGACACTGGATCCACCGCTCTGGCGACCCGTAGAAGCTTTTCAGCTGACAAGGTGAGTAGGCTCTTCCTAATGTCCCACACTAGGCTCTTCCTCCCACCACTCGACATGATGGCTCCTCGTCTCCCTCACGGCTGGCAACACAGTACGGTGATGGTGCAGTCGGCTCAGGATCGCAGACCTCCCGTTCACGCTAGCAGTTCCCACGCCTGGACAGGGCTAGTTGCTGGTCAGCGTTGTCATCACTCGGCTCCCGATCCAACAGGTGGCGCCGAATGATCCCGGACGAGCCCCCACGAATCAGTAACAGGTCCCGGCTAGGTCCCCGCTGGCAGATATATTTAGATAATCCTCTGATGCGAGTAACCTGGAAATATTGGAAATATTACAGAGATATCAGCGACGCAGGACAACAGTTGCTCATTCTCCATTCATTCGGATTGTTTATTTTCAACTTCATTTTAACTTTGTATCTGCAATCATGAATTATTTTCTGTTATTTTTTCTGTTTTGCATTGAAGCACAGGTTATATCCACATTTGAATAACATGAAGCCATATATTCTTCAAAGGTCTGTTTTCACATAAATGTGTCCTCACATATTTTCCAAACATTAGCTTATCAAAATTTGTATGAAACCAAAAACAAACATGTTCCCTTTAAATCACATTTTCTGTCTTTCTTTCATCAAATGATGTCTGCACTTCTCCCTTTAAACACCTGTTATCTTTGTCCTCTCATCAAAATAATATTTTTGTAATAACTGTACATTTTATAAGTTCACTTTATACAACAGAATAAATCTCATTTGCAGTTAAGCTGTATTACATTTACACTATAAGAACACAAACTTCAATAATAAACATATCTGCTTCATAACTTAGCACCCAATGTTATGAACTGAAACTGTATCGTTGTCTAATATTAGCGTTTGCGCCCTTAAACAAGGCCGCAGCCATAACTGGTCTTACTCTGTGCATTGGCATTAACTTACTACCCTTGAACATTGTACTACACATACAGCTAATTTACACACACACACAGCAATGACCCACAAATGCCCCGGAGCCTCAAGAAACAAACAAAAGAAACAATTGATGCGGACGTCGGTCGCCATTTTCACAACTAACTTTACGTACCGTCAGACTTAACTGTTTACACACTTGACAAACTTTTAGCTTACAGACCACACATCACTGGGGATTCATATTAGCTTATGAACATCTGTAGTCACATAAAAGGTGTGTAACTAACCTAGAAATATTACGAGAAATCAGCGATGCAGGACAACATTTGCTCATTCTCCATTCATTCGGATTATGAGCTCACCTTGCTCTGCGAGTTGCTAAGGGTCCCAGAGTGATGCTGATGGTGGTTACTGCCACCCTGTGTCCATTCTATGAAACAGCATGTCATTGTGCGCTTCTTTGTAATATTAAATAAAATAGCTACAATTGCAATAGAAGAAAAGGAAACAAAAAGTAATAATCTCAACAAAACTTATTTTGAGAGTGTCACATCATGCCCCCTCACCAATTGTAATTTTGTGGTATCAATAAAAATTAGTAGAATTAATATTTTCTCATTTGATTTGCCTTATCTTATTATTTTACTGGATATGAGTTAAGATTTTTGTTGTTGTTAGGATGACAAAGTTTTAAAAGTTGCTGTGCCTCAGCAGTCTAACAGCGCTCCTCAATGTCAGATTAAGGAGATGGTCAATCAAATAAAAGCGGAGAAAAAAATTTGGTTATGACATAGGCCTATAATTAGACATAAGATAGAGTGAATGCATATTTTAAAATAAAATATGATTTGCAATAATTAAATTGATTAACTAATAACTACCCCTTTGAACCCTGCCTACATTTCTTTACTCCAAAATGAAGATGGAAAGGAGAGAACACAGAAAGTGTAGCACTACACAAACTAATAGTCATGATGGAACACAACAGAGAATACGGTTTCAGATAACACCTGTCTTTGCCAAAATGCCAGGAAAAACAGCACGGTTTATTCTTTTTTTAAGATCAAATTAATATCAATATAACCAGCAAGACAGGTAGTTATGGTAAACCCCCACAAACAGTCATTTAGCCTACTTAGCAAAACATCACAAACAGTAACACATAGCAAATATTGCCAAGATGAATAATTGACTTTGTATGAGTAAGGGAGGTTGCAAATTGCAATTGGCATTGCACTTGAGATTGACATTTCAACAAACAAACATTTTTATAGGTTTGTATTAGTTTATATATTTTATAATGTAATAATTTCACAGCTAATCTACAAATGAATGTAGAGACAACATAGAGACAGTATAGTTTTAATACTTTAATGGCATCTTTTTATGAATGAAGGTCAGTAGACCTATGACTGATACTAATACAGTTATTGATGTCTGGATAAAAATTATTTTTCCACCCTAATTTTAAACATTAATTATGGCCATCCAACATGACAGTGTAATTGAAAGCTTCAAAAAATATATAACAACTTTTTATTTCCGCGAACTTCAAACAATCATCAAATAAACCCATAATAAATGTCATATTTACTTTTGCCCTTTCTGTAGGATGCAACGTTATAACTTACACGTTATCCTCACCTTGCATCACTTCACATAACAGCTGCTGCAGTAGCGGCATGTATCCCTAAAATAAAAAAATAAAAAAGGCGTAAAAAAGTTTGTCATTTTTGGCAGCGTTGCCAAATACATATCGGCGTCTTTTTTTCTTTTATTTGAGCCGCTTGGGTAAGTTCGATTCATTTTCGCGTTTAGACTCGTCTTGCTTCGTTGTTTACTTCCCAGTCCTCCTGTCATTGTGTGTTTATCTTTCACCGTTTCGCGCCTCAGCGCGCACCGTTACGGACTAGTCCATTCCATTGAGAAAGTAAGGGGTGTTATGTGTATGGACAGATAACCTTGAACTGGACATTTTAACTACTACTTCAACATTTCAACGTATTTCTTAAGAATATTAATAACATTTACTATGCCTTTTAAGTGTTCACGATGATAAGAGGCTTTTTCATTTTTTTTCTATTCTAATTTTCTTTTTTTTTTAGGTTGGTTGGGTGCCCCCCTAGTACGACCACTGTTACGGCCCCAAGCATGCCTATGCCTCTATGTTAAGACCGCCACTGGAAGTGTTGCTCACCTTATCTAACTGCAATTATAGTCTAACTATCTATTATCTAACGTTATTACAGGCTCGGTGGAATACTTAATTCTGATTGATTGGTCAATGTAGCGCCATCTAGTGGTAAAGTCATGGCCTAATGGTAACAGAATTGAACTGGTGACCCAAAGGTTGCTGGTTCGATTCCAGTACCGGCAGGAATATGACTGAGATGTCCTTGAGCAAGGCACCTAACCCCCAATCGCTCCCTGGGCGCCACTCAAGGCTGCCCGCTGCTCCGGGGGGGTGTATCCACGTTTGCAGTGTGTGTGTGTGTGTTCACTACTCACTACTCTGCTCCCAATGTGTGTGCACTTACTTGGATGGGTTAAATGCAGAGGTCACATTCCAAGTATGGGTTACCATACTTGGCCATCACGTGTCACTTTCTAACCAGGCTCATCCGGGTTACTGAAGTCACAAGCGCTGTATGCCTGCTAGGAACAGTTTTTCTTTGTGAAAGTTTTGTGTTTGGTGAGCTAATACAATATTAAAACTCTGTCGAACCAATATTTTGTGTACAGTTAATTAATTGTGCCACCCAGTACTTGCTCTCTTGTTTCATACAAATGCAGCTGCTGCCATTTTGTGACTATTGTTTTGTACACTGTTGGATTATGAGAACAGGTAGGCTACGATTTTAAAACAGTTTAATCTGAAATCAATATATCTTGTCCCCATAATTAAGGGAGAGCGGGGTTGGTTGGCACACTTTTCACTCTCTGTCATATTTCTCAGTCATACTATATGTTAAAATAGTCTAATGACTGAAAGGTAGCTACTCAACAGATACATTTAATGTTCACAAATGATTCCTAATTGTTTTTATTCATCATTAAAGTGACGTTGTGCGCTTGTGCCAACCAGCCCCAGTATGGGGGTTAGTTGGCACATGGAATGGGGTTGGTTGGCACAGATGCTATAGTTACAAAGGATGAGGTTACAAATATAAAGAACTTGACCATTTAATTCAAACCAGATGCAGAATAACATTCAACAGAATTTTTGCCCATTTTTAACCAAACCAAAAACAAATACAGTTTGTATAGTATACAGGTGCTGGTCATATAATTAGAATATCATCAAAACCTTGATTCATTCAGTATAGGCTAATTCCATTCAAAAAGTGAAATTTGGATATTATATTCATTCATTCACAGAATGATATATTTCAAGTGTTCATTCCTTTTAATTTTGATGATTATAACTGACAACTAATGAAAACCCCAAAATCAGTATCTCAGAAAATTAGAATATTGTGAAAGGTTCAATATTGAAGACACCTGGTGCCACACTCTAATCAGCTAATTAACTCAAAACACCTGCAAAGCCCTTTAAATGGTCTCTCAGTCTAGTTCATATAGGCTACACCAGACCCAACAATGCAGAAGAGCTGAAGGCCACTATCAGAGCAACCTGGGCTCTCATAACTCACCAGTGCCACAGACTGATCGACTCCATGCCACGCCGCATTGCTGCAGTGATTCAGGCAAAAGGAGCCCCAACTAAGTATTGAGTGCTGTACACGCTCATACTTTTCATGTTCATACTTTTCAGTTGGCCAACATTTCTAAATATCCTTTTTTTTGTATTGGTCTCAAATAATATTCTAATTTTCGGAGATATTGAATTAGGGATTTTCATTAGTTGTCAGTTTTAATCATCACAATTAAATGAAATAAATATTTGAAAAATATCAGTCTGTGTGTAATGAATGAATATAATATCCAAGTTTTTAATGGAATTACTGAAATAAATCAACTTTTTGACGATATTCTAATTATATGACCAGCACCTGTATTTATAAAAATACATAATAGTATTATTATAATATAAAGTCTATATATATATTATGTTTTAACATATGTAAAATGCATAAATTAATACATTTATAACCAATTGGCTATAATGACACTTGTACCAACCAACCCCCAAATCAGTGTGTCAACCATCCCACCCACATTAGGACACACCTCTTTACTGAAATTATGTTAGCCACATAGCATCACTCATCAGAGACTTTTAAATTGCATATGAAAATATAGCTGATACAATACAATTTTGATATTGCTGATACAATAAAATTTAATGGCGGCCTATACAATACAATTTTAATTTGACTAGGAATTAGGCTCAATAGAAACAGTATATGCTGTTGGGGGAGTGTTTTTTATATTACCACAGCAGTGTTCAGTGGATTCAATAATTTACTAGATTAACGATCGATCAATCAACAAATTAAACTCACTCTTACTGTCATAAATTACTAAAACGTCATTCGAATTTGACAAATAATACATTTTCTTGTCCCTAATAGTCAACACAATGCAGGGGAAACTGTGAAATGAACTGCAGGAGTACTAAACTTGCATCATAAAATTACACCACTCGAACTATAAATGTATGAATTAAACTCACTGAGACTGTCGACAGTTTCTTTTCCATGCATCATTTTATTATATCCATATGTGGTTACAGTCAAATCATATAAAACCGTGTAATCATCCTCGAACTCTTCTGTCTTCCCTGCACTCGAGACGGTGACGTAAGCTCCACTGAAAAGGCTTCTTTCCTATTGGTTGTCGCTCGCGAAAATCGCTTCTCATTTGCATAAAGTTGAAATTTTTCAACTTTTGTCGCTTGTCTCTTGTCGCTTGTCACGCCCACATTCTGTCGCCAACGGTCGATGTCGCTCGTGTCGCCGGAAGTCGCCAGCGCTCCATTGAAATGAATGGGATCATGTCGCTTTGTCGCTGCGTGTCGCTGGCGGTGTGAACGGGGCTATAGGCTATGTGTTATATATATATATATATATATATATATATATATATATATATATATATATATATATATATATATATATATATATATATATATATATAATAAAATGACATTGCATAACCCATAGAGATCGCACTGTCCGAGAGTTTGGGAATATTCACACATAGGCCTATACATAAAACATGATATCCGAGTTTTAAAATCAAACATTTTTAAAGAGAACAGTACATCACGGTTGTTTAAACCAATCAACATTAAGCTGTGTCGTCAGCAAGTTATTTCCCATCATGCTTTTGATCAGCGCAGTCGCGACCATAGACATCACGCGCCCTATCGACCGCTACTGCCTATTGGCGCAGACGAGCCGTGGGGCCGCCATCCTAAACCGGTCACCCGTTCCGCTCAGTGTAATCTGTTTGGCAGGTGCAATGACCTGCCAGCGCATTTAATTAATCATATCTCACTGAATACCTGTATAACTGATTTTCACGCGGGTTTTTTTTTTTTTTTTGCTGCAAAGGTCATACACGTAGCTACAATAAAGGACACATTGAATATTTTGTTCACAAAATACAACCAATAGTACGGTAATGTTAAATGTTAAATCTTACTTGTGAAAAGTAATCCCCGAGTGATGGTCCACCGATTTGAGCAGGAATATGCTGCACAGTGCTGGCATCTACTGCTGCTATGCAACGCAAATAGGAGTATGACCGGTTTAAGATGGCGGCCGCATTTCTTGCGCCACAGCGGCCAATAGGGCATCTAGTCTCTATATGATGTCGCGACAGCAGAATCCGACACATGCGCACCGCACTCGGACACATTTCTAACCGGCATGCATTACGCGCTGATCACCGGTGATCGGTTCTGCGCAGATTTTGCTCATCTCAAACAAGCCTATTTTGATGTAAATATTTGTGGCAGCGCCCTCTAGTTTACTAGAATTGAACTGTGTGCCAATCAACCCTTGACCCAACCAGCCCCGCTCTCCCCTATTTATGTGGCGAAATGCTGTGTAATAAGTGTTAAAAAGGCCATTACTAGTTAGAATAATATTCTGACTTAAATCTTTTGGTGAGATAGCGTTGGATTGATCGACGCACAGCGGCCAATCAGCGTTCACTGATCTATGTGCATGCGAACATCCCGCCCACAGCGCTCAGTGTGAAGTTGAGAGTTGATTCTGTCGGAGCGCTGATGCTAACACTGAACTTTCCCGTTGTAGGCCTATATGGTTTGTTAATTTCATGGGTGTTGTGCGTCAATGCAAAGTAAGTGTATTATATTTGATCTCTAGCAATCATATGTGCAATACTAGGTCTATTTTAATATTTAGTTAGCCGTTATAACGTGCATTAGCTCCTTAAGGTTAATTATGAGTTGTCACGTCTTTGGAACGATGTTACGCTGTATAGGATATTATCGTTATGCTTAGCTGTTTATATTGATGTCATTTATGTATATTTGTTGGGTGCATTTCAATTGTAAAAGTCGGCGGTTGAGGTATTCTGAAGTTGTAAACAACGCCCCTGCCCCTTTTGTCTCAAAATGTATCGTTCCCTTTTCTGATAATTGTAAATAATAATTATTATTATTATTATTATAAATATCATAATAAATGAAACGCACACACACCCTTGCCACTAAAAATAATAATACAAACAAATATTATATTAAAAAAGAAATTTGGCGGAGAAGTGGTAGGCGGAGTTTACTTTGCAGCGCCTCATACGCATTTAACGGTTCTGGTACGTACGCACTACGCAGCAGTTCGCGCGAGTCTCTTCAAACGAGCAGCAGGTAACGTTTAAGCTAATACAGAAAATTACATTTATCCTACCATCACCATGCTACTCTAAAAGTTGCTTCAGGATGCGAGTTATTCTTAACAATAAAAGTAGGCTATAACTCGATTTCAGACGCATTCTGAGTGACAATGTCATTCGTTTTTATCCAAGGAATAAAGGTGCAAGGGGAAATGCAGCTAACAGTTAGTTTAATGAAATTTTAAGTCCATGTCCAACTGTAAATTGTGAGGAACTTATATCTTTGATTTCATAGCAACGCTTTACAATAAGGTTCATTTGTTCATTACTCATGTATGAACTAACATGAACTTACCATGAGCAACACATTTGTTAGTGTAGGCTATATCTTAGTCACTACAACTGTTAATTGTTTATTCATGTTATGTCACAGTCAGTGCATTAACTAATGATAACAAATACAACTTTTGATTTTAATGTTTTAGTAAATCCTGAAATTAACTAAGATTAATAAATGCTGTAGAAGTGCAGTTCATTAGCTAATGTTAACTAATGAAACCTTATTGTAAAGTGTTACTGATTCATGATAGCTAACACTGTCTTTCATACATATAATACATACATTAAATTTACAACATTAACAAAACTAAAAATTATTTTTCCATAATTACCTTCTTGATTCTCACTGTTTTGTTTGGTAAAGTAAATAATATTTAGTAATATTATCATAATTTCCCTATTTTCATTTGATGTGTATTCTAATAATTGTATCAACATTTTTTCTTAGAATGCCAAGGAAAGAAAGAATAAAAACAAAAAAATTCAAGAAGTAATCATTTGTTTTATTTAGTGCCCTTTTTGGTCCCTCCGCCCCTACCCCTGAGGAGGTCTGTGCACGCCACTGGATTCAATGCTGGAACTATTCCGTGATTGGGAGTATTAGTTGCTCCTCCACAACAAAATACTTTACATAGGCTAATCAAATGTTCACTCTTATTATCTCATGAAAATGCGTATCTATAGCACGAATTGTATTTATCGTGCAATTTATACGCAAACAATAGTTTTTACGTGCATATGATAGGCTACGCTCTGTAAACCCCTTGGGTACCATTAGCCTAGTGGTGTGGAGTAGCCTACGTGTGTTGACGCAAGTTCTGTATTTTACACTTAAAGCCCTGTTTTAAGGTCGTTTCTGATGAAATAGAACGGTTAAGATTGAAATTTGGACAAATGCTGCTGTCCCGAGAATTTTAGGTTTCTGTGTTAGCACCCCCGAACCTTCACAATGGTTTCATAGGGGCACTGGAACAATATCATTCATAAAATGCATTAAACTTTAGTTTACAAAGACGTGAAACTCATCGAGTGGTCTGGGGGTGTTCACTGATATGCTCACACAAAAATCGCTGAAAAAGATGCTTTCTAACAGGTTTTATTGTAGTTTTTGTCCAACTCCATTGACTTGTATTGGATGTTCTGTGAGGTACGTTATTACTAGGGGTGGCACGATCCGCCTTTTTTGCCTCCGATACCGATTCCGATACCTGGGACTCAGTATTGGCCGATACCGATCCGATCCAATACTAAAATAATAATTACAAAAACAGTGCCAAATTACCTAATAAACTGTATGCCTCACTGTGGGGAAGAGACTGTGATTATTCTTTTGTTAAAAGGCATTAAAGCTTGACTTAAACATTATTTTCCTCACTTTGTAAAACAACACAGACAAAATATATACAATATAATTAAAAGACATTTATTTTAAAATTTTAAGCGTAACTTTTTACTGTAGCAGCAACATATGATAGATTGGACAGAACAACTAAGGCTATCAATAAACTGCCATTGCGCAAAAGTATTGTAATATGAAAGGCTCCAATTCAGGAGTAGTATCTGCCTGCAAAAATGGAGGCTGCATTTTCAGGACCGCACTTCTAAGACCGCATTTCTAGGACCCTAGGTTTTTAGTGACCACGCCATCTACAGAATTAGAGGACCAGCGAAGATGGATGACATTCAGAGTGAGAGTATCAAATGCGAATCAATTTTTATCTGTTTAACTTTAAAATAATTGTGATGCATTTCATTGGAAAGTTAACGTTGCCAACGTGCTGGTGATTTGCTAAACAGTCTTGAATGCATAGCCATCATATTAGCCTCTAATGCTGGAAAATGAATTGTTAGCACGTTCATTTAACGGAACTGTTGCATGATAAACCTGTGTTGACTTATTTACAGCACAATAAACTGTAGCATGTTCGTTCTGAAAGCTTGTTAATTACTCATTGTTTTTCCATTTTAATTCAGTTAAAATAATCTTAATGTTTTCACTCCCCTCCTTGAACTGCGACCTTAACGTGGTGGAGGGGTTTGAGTACCCGAATGACCCTAGGAGCTATGTTGTCTGGGGCTATATGCCCCTGGTAGGGTCTCCCAAGGCAAACAGGTCCTAGGCGACGAGTCTGACTAAGAGCGGTTCAAACCCCCCTTATGATGGACAAACATTCAAGGACCGTGACGTCGCCCGGTATGGCGCAGCCGGGGCCCCACCCTGGAGCCAGGCCCGGGGTTGGGGCTCGTATGCGAGCGCCTGGTGGCCGGGCCTCTCCCCATGGGGTCCGGCCGGGCTCAGCCCGAAGGAGTGACGTGGGACCGCCTTCCCGTGGGCTCACCACCTGCAGGAAGAGACGTAAGGGGCCGGTGCAGAGAGGATCGGGTGGCAGTCGAAGGCAGGGACCTCGACGACCCGATCCCTAGACACGGAAACTAGCCTTAGGGACGTGGAACATCACCTCGCTGGCGGGGAAGGAGCCTGAGATGGTGCGTGAGGTTGAGAGGTTCCGACTAGAGATAGTCGGGATCACCTCTACGAATGGCTTGGGCTCTGGAACCACACTCCTTGAGAGAGGATGGACTCTTCACCACTCTGGAGTTGCCAATGGTGAGAGGCGACGGGCTGGTGTGGGTTTGCTTATAGCCCCCCAGCTCAGCCGCCATGTGTTGGAGTTTACCCCGGTGAACGAGAGGGTCGTTTCCCTGCGCCTACGGGTCGGGGATAGGTCTCTCACTGTCGTGTGTGCCTACGGGCCAAACGGCAGTGCAGAGTACCCGGCCTTCTTGGGGTCTCTGGGAGGAGTGCTGGAAAGTGCTCCGACTGGGGACTCCGTCGTTTTACTGGGGGACTTCAACGCTCACGTGGGCAGCGACAGTGACACCTGGAGGGGCGTGATTGGGAGGAACGGCCCCCCCGACCTGAACCCGAGCGGTGTGCAGTTATTGGACTTCTGTGCTAGTTACAGTTTGTCCATAACGAACACCATGTTCAAGCATAAGGGTGTCCACCAGTGCACGTGGCACAAGGACACCCTAGGTCGCAGGTCGATGATCGACTTTGTGGTCGTTTCATCTGACCTGCGGCCGTATGTCTTGGACACTCGGGTGAAGAGAGGAGCGGAGCTGTCAACTGATCACCACCTGGTGGTGAGTTGGATACGATGGCGGGGGAGGAGGCTGGACAGACTCGGCAGACCCAAGCGTACTGTAAGGGTTTGCTGGGAACGTTTGACCGAGTCTCCTGTCAGAGAGATCTTTAACTCCCACCTCCGGTAGAGCCACGACCGGATCCCGAGGGAGGCTGGAGATATTGAGTCTGAGTGGACCATGTTCTCCACCTCCATTGTCGAAGCGGCTGCTCGGAGCTGTGGCCGTAAGGTCTCCGGTGCCTGTCGAGGCGGCAATCCCCGAACCCGGTGGTGGACACCGGAAGTAAAGGATGCCGTCAAGCTGAAGAAGGAGTCCTATCGGGCCTGGTTGGCTTGTGGGACTCCTGAGGCAGCTGACAGGTACCGGCAGGCCAAGCGGACTGCAGCCCGGGTGGTTGTGGAGGCAAAAACTCGGGCCTGGGAGGAGTTCGGTGAGGCCATGGAGAAGGACTATCGGCTGGCCTCGAAGAGATTCTGGCAAACTGTCCGGCGCCTCAGGAGAGGGAAACAATGCCCTACCAACGCTGTTTACAGTGGAGGTGGGCAGCTGTTGACCTCAACTGGGGATGTCGTCGGACGGTGGAAGGAATACTTCGAGGATCTCCTCAATCCCGCCGTCACGTCTTCTATTGAGGAAGCAGAGGCTGAGGGCTCAGAGGTGGACTCGTCCATCACCCTAGCTGAGGTCACCGAGGTAGTCAAGAAACTCCTCGGTGGCAAGGCACCGGGGGTGGATGAGATCCGCCCTGAGTACCTCAAGTCTCTGGATGTTGTGGGGCTGTCTTGGCTGACACGCCTCTACAGCATCGCGTGGCGGTCGGGGACAGTGCCTCTGGGATGGCAGACCGGGGTGGTGGTCCCTCTTTTTAAGAAGGGGGACCGGAGGGTGTGTTCCAACTACAGGGGGATCACACTTCTCAGCCTCCCTGGGAAAGTCTATGCCAGGGTACTGGAGAGGAGAATACGGCCGATAGTGGAACCTCGGATTCAGGAGGAACAGTGCGGTTTTCGTCCAGGCCGTGGAACACTGGATCAGCTCTATACTCTCTACAGGGTGCTGGAGGGTTCATGGGAGTTTGCCCAACCAGTCTACATGTGCTTTGTGGATTTGGAGAAGGCATTCGACTGTGTCCCTCGCGGCAGCCTGTGGAGGGTGCTCCGGGAGTATGGGGTCCGGGGTCCTTTGCTAAGGGCTGTCCGGTCCCTGTATGACCGAAGCTGGAGCTTGGTTCGCATTGCCGGTAGTAAGTCAGACTTCTTCCCGGTGCATGATGGACTCCGGCAGGGCTGCCCTTTGTCGCCGGTTCTGTTCATAGTTTTTATGGACAGAATTTCTAGGCGCAGCCAGGGGCCGGAGGGTGTCAGGTTTGGGGACCACGCGATTTTGCCTCTGCTTTTGGCGGATGATGTTGTCGTGTTGGCCCCTTCACACCAGGACCTTCAGCATGCACTGGGACGGTTTGCAGCCGAGTGTGAAGCGGCTGGGATGAAAATCAGCACCTCCAAATCCGAGGCCATGGTCCTCAGTCGGAAAAGGGTGGCTTGCTCACTTCAGGTTGGTGGAGAGATCCTTCCGCAAGTGGAGGAGTTTAAGTATCTTGGGGTTTTGTTCACGAGTGAGGGAAGGATGGAATGGGAGATTGACAGACGGATCGGTGCAGCTTCTGCAGTAAAGTCTGTTGTGGTGAAGAAGGAGCTGAGCCGTAAGGCAAAGCTCTCGATTTACCGGTCAATCTACGTTCCTACTCTCACCTATGGTCATGAGCTTTGGGTCATGACCGAAAGGACAAGATCCCGGATACAGGCGGCCGAAATGAGCTTTCTCCGCAGGGTGGCTGGCCGATCCCTTAGAGATAGGGTGAGAAGCTCGGTCACTCGGGAGGAGCTCAGAGTAGAGCCGCTGCTCCTCCACATCGAGAGGGGTCAGCTGAGGTGGCTCGGGCATCTGTTCCGGATGCCTCCTTGACGCCTTCCCGGGGAGGTGTTCCGGGCACGTCCCACTGGGAGGAGACCCCGGGGAAGACCTAGGACATGTTGGAGAGACTATGTCTCCCGGCTGCCCTGGGAACTCCTCGGTGTCCCCCCGGAAGAGCTGGAGGAAGTGTCCAGGGAGAGGGAAGTCTGGGCTTCTCTGCTCAGACTGCTGCCCCCGCGACCCGGTCCCGGATAAGCGGAGGAAGATGATGATGATGATGATGTTTTCACTGTCACATGCTCACAGTCAGCCTGTTTAACGTTACCCACAATACATGTTATGTGTACGTCTCTTCATTTTGACATGGTTTTATAAAGTTGGTTGAGACATATGACATTTTAATAGTCAGACATATCGGAGAGGCCATTATAATAATTGACTGTTAAAATCCCACGTGTTAGATTGTGTAATTTACTGTATACTGTACTCTATATGAAGTGCTATCAAGGACACAGCTCAGGGTAAGCAATAGTATGACAAAAGATAAATAAATAAATTGGTTAAGTACTAGGCTTAGGCCTAATTTATGTCTATTTATTTATATGAAATTAACTTAAAAATGTCAGGAAAAGTCTTGTCAATAATGTTATTTCTATTCAGATTTCTTGCATCTCTCTCTATTATATGGTCAGATGGGCTTTATTGACATGAGTGTTTCTAGAACCTTTGTTCATACAACATCAAAATCATTTTGTTTTCCAAATCTTTGAACAGTATGCAGTAATTGTATTATGAACATTAATTGGTATGAAGATTGATATCATTATTTTTATCATTGTCATTACTCTGTGCTAACTAAGATCTTTTAAATATTAAATTTAAAATTAGAGAGTAGAACATGTTCAACTAAATGTTCCTTATTTAATTCGCTTCTCTTTCCCTCTCTTAGGAGTCAGTGATGGGTCCTAGAAATGCGGTGCTAGAAGTGAGGTCCTGAAAATGCCTTCCAGGACTGCAGACACTGACAATATTGCAATTCAGAGCAAAACGAAACCTTATGCGCATCCCGTGCGCAGAATGATGCGCTCGAAGCAACATGGAGTCACGGCGTGCAGCGCTTCTGATTGAAAAGTTCAAAGCACAAAAGTAAGATCCCAGCTAACATAGCACGTTGTGACGACGTCGTCAGTTAGTCGTCATTTGGTCAGCGCGACATTACTTTATGACAACGTTGTGAGGACGTCGTGGCAAAGTTCCATTTTTTATAATCTTGGCTAACGTTCCAGAAACGTCGTGGGCACGTCCTCAAAAGACGTCGCTAGTTTATCCCATGGAGAACGTTGTGAGGACGTCGTGGTCTTTAAGGCTTTAAGTGTAAAATACCGAACTTGTCCTTTAAAGTGCATATCATATGCACGCGAAAACTGCGTATGCACAATAAATACAATCCGTGCTATAGATAGGCCTACGCATTTTCATGAGTTCATGTTGCAATGGGAGAAACTACAACGCGCAATAGCCTATGGTGGAAAACGTCTCGTCTAAGTAAAAGGACCAATTACTGATAGGTAAAGTCATTTGTATCACTGCAGCTGCCTTTAGAAACCAGCTACTACTTATTCAATAGATAGTGCCTATTTATTAGACACTATATCTTATTTGTTACTAGTAACTATTCTTATCTTACTAGTCACAACTGCTTTTTTACTAGTCTTATGTTATGACTAGTCAGAACGGCCACTGTATAGTTCAATTAAAAATCTTAATAGTAAGATAAAATCTTACTTGTAACATTTGGAATAAATATTAGTATCTAATAAATAGGTACTAGTATCTAATGAATAAGTACTAGTATCTAATGAATAAGTACTTGCAGCTAATTAATAAGTTGCCTACTAGTATCTTATTAATAGGTACTAGTATCTAATGAATAAGTACTAGTATCTAATGAATAAGTACTTGTATCTATTAAATAGGTACTAGTATCTATTTAATAGGTACTAGTATCTAATGATTTAGTACTACTATTTATTGAATAAATACTAGTATCTAGTAATAATAAAAATAAGTACCTGGCCTACTACCTAATGAATAACTTCTAGTATCTAATATATATGTACAGATCCCCCATAGAAGTCAATGGCAAAAAATTTAATGTGTTACTAGTAACAAAAGAATAGTTACTAGTCACTATGGAAATAAGTACTCTAATGAATAAGTACTAGTATCTAATAAGTACTAGTAACTAATGAATAAGCACTAGTATCTAATAAATAAGGATTAGTATGAGTAAGTAGTATCTTTAAAAAGGCACTAGTACCAAAAGAATAAGCACTAGTATCTAAAGAAAAGGCACTACCTAAAGAATAAGCACTAGAAGCTAATGAGTACTTAATAGAATATATACTAGTATCTAAAAAATAAGTACTAGTAGCATGAAAATAGAGGTTTAAATGATTAAATGTTAAACGGCTTGCCATAGTGCTGGCGCTTATTTTCTACAGTGCATTTCTTCCACATCCCTTTATTCTGTCCTTCATTTTGCATCCATACATTCTTACAGACATCCATTCATTTTTCAGAAATGTTTGCTATCCTTTAACCTTTCAAAGGAAAGAGCTTCTCTATTTAGCTGTAAAAGATGTTACTCTATACATGTTTACATGTTTTGTTTTCTTCACCTTGATATTTCGCTCCAGTCTGGTTTCTTTTCATACACTGTTCAAAAATATATGTTGTGTCATTGGCCCTCATTTATCAAAAGTGTGTACACCAAATTTCCAGCGTACACCCAAAACCACGGTGACTTTGATATTTATCAATATGGACGTTGGCGTACGGCACGCTCAAATCCTACGCCAGGTCAGGAGGTGGTGTAGCCTACATGTACGCACGCTTTGAGTTAGTGCGGAAATGCCCAGAAAAACAATTCCTAACACCACAAAACGCACTGACAAACTAAAAGATATGAGGAGCTCTTTTCCAAAACGCGATAAACGCCATTTTTAAAAATAAATTTGTATTTTATTTCTATTAATAAACTAGTGTTGTGTCTGCAAAGATGAAATTGATGATCACCATCTCCGTAGTGAACGCGCCTATAGAGAGAGTAGCCGTTTTTTTTCGCTTATATTTGTTTCGTTTAAAGACATTTCAAGCTTTCTTTATAGATATATTTCTCATGTCTGTGAGGCATATACTGAGTTTCGGTTAATTTGTGATGAGATGCGCTCCAGTTCACGTGCAATGCAAGGGACCGCGGCCGCGCCTCCATGTCATGACTCAATATGATTATATTGTCTGCTATTTGCTTCTTATTTATTAAATCCAGGCAAATGGTTGATGACAAAAATATTAAAATTAAGATACAATTTATACAAAACGAAATTCACTTTAAAGAAAGTCTTTCTACAAAACAAAACTTAATTAAGTGGCCAAAATCATGTCTGAGCATGTCTCCCGATATATTGCGCATCCTTAGCCTATGTTCACTTTTCATAATCAACATAGATGGGGAAAAAATAACATTATTATTTTTTAACAAATATGAAACTAAATGCACTTAGTTAATGGCTACAACACGTAGCAGAATAGTAGGCCTGAATATTGTTATCATTATTTTTTTCAAGTTCGGCACGAATTACTATTAGCCTAAATGTGTTACTAAATGATTTGAATATATTTTTAACATTGGACTATTTAAGGACTGTATTTGTGTGTTATTTTTAAATTATTTGTTTTATGTGGTGGACAATATTGGAACGTGATGTAGGGTATGGACCAATCAGACACATACTAATTATTCATTATATACAAAGGTTTATGAAACTCCTCACACAGCCCAAATGAACAAACACAAGGGCAGAAACAGTGTCATGTTATAGGGCATGACAAGGAGATTTTACGACCTCCGAGGAATGTGGCCACATACTCAAGAGAGAGACTATGAAACAGAAACCCTCTTTAAAACAGACTTTGCTGCATTAATCATAGACTAACTGATCTATAAATGAACATGCATAAAACTGTGAAAGAAACAGTGTAAATGGTTTACTGTCTCGTGTACTATTAGGTATATATTATGGTATGTATCCTGGTATACAACAAACTAACGATCAATGTAACCTCACCTGTATAATGCCTCCTACCTAATTAATCCTCATTTAATGACTCACACTTTGATGTACATCACCTTCTTCTAGAATGCAGTGTGGATGTGTTATAGCTATTTTAGCATTAATGAAGGTATAATCTTGCTAGGGACAAAGATCCATAAATCAACTAAGAGCCACTTTCCCTCTCAGACATGTCCCCTTTCTGATTGGTCGAGTTCAACCCTTAGGGGAGGATCTTCTCCAGGCCTTATTAGAGACAGTCCACATGTGACCTCCCTCTCTTAGTTCTTTCATCCAGCCGCAACACTGTTCTGGTGATTCTGGGGAACCCCCTCCCCCTCCACGGGGGCCCCAGGGCCCAGCAGGCCTTGATTCCAACTAGATATGGGCTCAGGCAGGAGAGAGATGACTCTCTCACAAAGAACCAAGGACAATCTCAAGAGTTTTGGAACAAAGACTCCAACCAACAACGACTCCAATCACCCATCCTTCCGACTTCCTCACTTCTCCTGGGTGCTCGGCGTGGCCTCAACAGAGTCCCAGGCCTTGACCAAACCAGCCATGCGTTCCTGGAGAAAGAGAACGCTCAACCAACTTCCACTTGACACTGCCGGAACCATCAACGACTTCAATTTTCAACAACTTCAAGAATTGTTCCCATTACAAATGCAAGTATTCAATTCAATGAAATGTGAAAATGAAATTCTGATGGTTCTTCTCATAGACCCTCTTCCGGTTTCCAATTTCATCCTATCACTAACCTATTTATGTATTCATTTGTGTATGTTGTTTAGTTTATTTATATTCATATAAATATCTATATTTAGTTAATAAAACTTGTACATAATATGTATTTGGTTCTGTTTTGTTTGCAATACAAGTCACTTTACGATCACGGTTTTTGCTACTGGCTCAAAGTACTGTACAGGCGAAGAAATAATTATTCTTCGGTGGCCATGGAAGATACCCTTTATTAGAATAAATTAATAATCAAAAGAGTTCGTTGGAAGAACTGATTAATTGATTGTAATATTAATTCAGCCACATCAAGTTAATCCAATTAACTGACCCAAATATTTATAATTAATAATAACAAGATATTATTGATTATTAATATTTCCAAAAAGCTGAGTTCCTTACAGTGACATTGAAAATATTTATTTTATTTTTACTATTTCATTTATTTTACTATTTATTTTGTTTGGCTTTTATTTATTTCATGCAGTTGCACTTATTTAATTTATATTAATTTATAGTATGAGTCCCCGATTATATGTTGCATGTTCACTTCTTGTTGTTTTTGTTGTTGTTTTTTTAGACAAAAAATGGATAGGTTTATAGCGTTTTGAAAAAAAAAAATACAATTAACTTTGAATTTATCATCAACAATATTGTTGTTTGATTTAATAATAATTTTTCATGATGGTGATGGTCTCGATCTCCAGAGAAGTGTCTCCTCTTTGCCGTCTTCCGTGTGTCCATGGCGTAAAATGAGGGTGTGGGGGAAGCGAATACTTGAATATATAGGGGCGTGTTATTCTAATGACGATCGTTTTCAGCCGCGGCATTTATCAAGGGCATGTATTGCGTACACCTGGATTTCAAAGGTACGCACAGCTTCATAAATCAGGCGGTGAGAGGAGTGTAAGCATAATCTTACGCCAACATATACGCCCGTTTCTACGCAAGAATGATAAATGAGGACCATTGTCTGCAAATAGAAGCAGATTTTCCCAACATAAGCCCCATCAAACATGTATGTTAATCTATACTAAACAAATATTGACTATAAAGGTTGTATTTTGTGTTTTACAAAAGGTTACTTTTAAACAAAGAATTTTATACCGTGTTATAGGCTATTTATGTTTTTTTTTTTTCATCAACCCATTTTATGATCAACATAACAGGGATAGTTCACCCAAAAATGAAAATTCTGTCATCATTGACTCACCCTCAAGTTGATCCAAACCTGTATGAATTTCTTTCTTCTGCTGAACACAAAAGAATACTGTATATGTTGGTAACCAAACAGTTAACGGATCTGCTTGAAAAGTGACTATGGAAGTCAAAGGGGCCAATAAACGACATTCTTCAAAATATATGCTTTTGTGTTCAGCAGAAGAAAGAAATTCATACATGTTTGGAACAACATGAGGGTGAGTCAATGATGACAGATTTTTCATTTTTGTGTGAACTATCCCTTTAAAGCTAAAAAAAAAGTGTTGAAATGTTACTCTCCAGATAAAAAGTTTTAATGAAACTTTTCATGGTGCTTTTATTTCTCTGCCGTGATGCACTTCATATCATGAATCAATGTGGGTCAAATAGGTGCAACGTTAACTTTACTGATAGATGTTGTTAAAAATGGATTTTACAAATAGATCTTATCAAAACTCTTTACATTTACCAGGTATTTGACAGGTCGTTGCACTATGGTTAAACGCAAGCAGGTTATTGCTTGAAAATCTGATTGAGTTCACAGTGGTCAGGTATTATGTGGTTCATACTTGCTGTGTGTGTATCATTGTGCACCGCATTCATATCTCAAACTATACAGACAAGCCTTTGGACTGACCTTTTCCTGGAGGGGAAAAAAACCCAAAGATTTAATTTTTTTAATTTGTTATGGAGTTCAGTGCAGTGTCGTGGTGTTTCTCCCAATTTCATGTTTCAATCTCAGCCCAGTTCTTTCCACAACCCCCACGACACTGATTCTACCTTGTTGCTCAGCCTAATTTCATTTCAACACCAAATGCCCGGGAGAGCCAGGAACTCGCCACTATCTCGGCTCATCTTGACAGACAATTGTATTTACTGTTTTCTTTTCACAAGCCAATAAAAGCGAGGCAGTTATTGCATCAGATTAAATGAAAAACTGTTTAATGATTCCAATTTATAACTCTACACTGAATAAAGCTGCGTTTAAGAGCTGACAGGCGATGATAAATGGGGCCTCATATAAAACATATTCAGAGTGAAGAATGGCTTTAGATGAATTGCACGCTGATACAAACCCCTGATAAAAAACCCTAAGAGCCACTAGAAGACTTAATAATGTGCTATTCATTTTGAAGTGATAATTCCTGGATAATAAAAGCACACAAGGTAAAAATATATAAATATATATTTGGAAAGAAAAGTTTTGTTTTCTTCTCACTTAAAGAGAAGGCTGTTACATTATGTACACTCATTGTCTTAGTTTATGTGACTTAATGAGATGCTGATATCCAGCAGACCATCCATCAACATCTTATCTTCTCTGGACTGACTGTCACAAACTGCAGCTAAGGGAATGAGCCCATTGTGACACGCGTTACCAGCTCACTTCTATATGTGACGCATGACAGAAGAAAAAAAACTTTCAACAGAACAGCATTGTTTTGAGGGTGCAACATTTGTTTTTATCACATTTCTGTCTTGTATTCATATGTACCTACTGAATTTAATCTAAAACCTGTTATGTTAGATACAGCTGTATGAAACACAGAATTTTCAGAATAAGTAAGGATTATCGTTTATTATTTATTACAATTTTTGGGATTATGTGACTTGATGTATACAGAAAATTATATGTATTGAAAAATGTGTTTCCCTGTTTGTCATGCATCCTTCCATAAATACAATTGCAATTAAGTTATATATTTGAACAAAACTTGAATATTTGCCATTTGACCATACCCAACACAAGAACATGAATAATTTTCTTTTTTGATTATTCTACACAATTTTTGACACCCCCCTTCCTCCAAAACACTGAAACACGAGCTCACTGAAACTCAGTCGCACACATAAGAAGCTCTTGATTTTGCTATTCTCACAATGTAATTAAATTATAAACCTCTTTGTGTTGTTAACTATGTAGCCAACTATGAATATATGTTCTGCCACCTATTGTATATTATAATGTGCATTGCTGTTAGCACACAAAATTATTTCTGAAAACCTTTGTTTATTTGCATGAAGTTAATATTCTAAGTACAATCAAATATGTTGCAATATAGGTAAAAAAAATATCTTTTTAATCTTTAACTTAATAGAGGAGGTTCCCTCAGAAATTTCACATAACTTGTGTTTAGCTCTCCAGAGATGAAAGTTGCTAAACTCTTACATATACAGGTTTCAAAAGGAGTGTCTGCAGCAGTGCCATAGAACCAGCCATTTGGTTCCCCAAAGAACCTTTCATTCTCCTTTCATCTCATTATTTGTTTTGTTTTAGAGTGAAGTACATTTTAAAAATCTGAAAAACGTTTCTCCACTTTGAGGAACCTTTTATAGACAATTTCCATGGATGTTAAAGGTTCTTTGTGGAACCATCAATGCCAACAAAGACACATTTAGGAGTGTAGATTAGATGACATAGGCTACTAATTTTCATCAGTATGTGCATCATTTACTGTTTCTTAATAAACTATATGGTGACTGGGGTGGTTAAATGGCTGTACCCTTTATCTACCAGACAGCTCCGCTTACACCACCTCCTCTTTGTTGTCAAGGGTAACCTGTGTTGCTATAGGACAAGTGATAATCTACAATTTGAATGATAAGAGTATCTTGTTAATGAAAAAATGCTAATGTATAACTGTTTGATGAAGAAACAGTGTGTGGGGTGGATTTAGTGTGACACCTGGGTTGCAGATGAAGCAGACAACATTGTGAGTTCAAACCAGTGGTTTGGGACATGCAGTTAGATGTGTGATCAAGGGCAAATTATCCTGAACTAACTCTTTGCTCTTTGTTTCACAGAGGTGGTGGAAGATTACATTGAAGGCTAAATGAGATGTTTTAAAACAATTTTTTTATTTACTGAGCATGTTTTTTTTCCATTGGTGGACCAAATCTTGGAGCTGTGGAGATGCTTGTTAACTCATTTTGTTTTTATGATTAACTAAAGTCACAAAGACTTTCAAGGATATCAAAGTCTATTACACAAGGTAGAGTTTTTTTATTTTATTTATTTGTTATTTTTTTGCATCTGGCTCTTAAACTCTGTAATGGCATTCCTGATAATCAGGAATCAGAATAAATTTAGACTAAAGACATCTCTTGAGCCAAGGGTAAACTTCCTACAAATATCTGATGAAATGGTACCAAATACACATGAAATGCTATGGACAGCAGCTATGCTAATTCTTATCATTTTGCTTCCCTGTATCTACCTTGGGATGCCCATCCAGGAGTGACTAGAGATTGTGCAAGCTCCACTTTGAATCCAGACCTTGCCAAGATTTCAGATGACTCCAACACTTGCGTAACACTTGCCGACTTTGGATCGGCCTACAAAACTGTCACATATTATCCTTACATTGTAATCAGGGTTTCCGCCAAGTGTTAACACATGCAGTAAAATTCAACTGTGGCGGGGAATGCTGTCAAATCACTAGCCAATTTGGTGGGTTACTTATTTCTACGGTAATTATGTTTACTCACTTTGCTTAGGAAGTTCGTGTAAGCCAAATCTGCGTTGATTTATTGCAAATACTCAACTCGTGAGTAATCATGATTAATACAGTGTAATTCACATAATCTGGATTACTTGAACATACACGTCACTACGCAATAAATAATGGCGCGGTAGTTCATTTTCATTGAAGCAATAGTGAAGATTAAAAAGCATTTGGTTAACAGAAAAGACATTGTTATTTTCCAACATCCTAACATTTTTTATGTTATGTATTTTGATCTATTCACCTAAAATACATTTTTGGTGAAAAAGATGAAAGAGGAAGGAAGTAGATGGCTGGATGACAGGATTTAGTTTGAATAAGAAAATAATGTAATAAATCCAGATTTTATAAAATTATTATTAAAAACACTAATAGCTGGCATTTGCTAATTGTACATTGAAAGAAGCATTTTCTGTAAAGCTGCTTTGAAACAATATGTATTGCGCTAAAATGCAAATTAAAAAAAAAACTTTTCAATGTAGTGGATCAAATGTGGGGAATGTTGTCTTGAATGTTGTTAAGGAGTGAAAAGAAATTTTCACACAATGCATGATTTATAATGGGAATCCATCCCAACTTGTGCCTTTTAGTAAATGTGTGTATATTTCAATAATAAGAGCAAGTCTCTGCCTACCCCCATTGGCCATCTTTTGAGATGTCATTGTGCAAATCAACGTATCAGGCAATTATGCTGAAACAACAAGAGTTGGGCCCTTCAGAGCCACTTTGCAACATCCTAGCAACACCCTCTGTCCACCTCCTTGGCACACACTTACATCCCAACAAACTATGCTCTTTCCAACCAAGCACCCCTCTCAAAAGCCCTTCTTTGTGCTTGAGGAAGACCCCAGGCCAGTGCTTGAGAAAAAGGGCCCTGAATAGGGCTTGCCCTGCACATTGTACTACTAAGACCTAAGTTTCTCTCTATGTACACAGCCTTTGCTCTGGGTGTTTTCATCCTCTTAATTGCATCGCCTCAGGTAGTCAGTGCGCCCTACCAGTGACATCATTTTCACAGGGGTCTGGGCCAAGTAAAGGAACGCTTACCGTGGGAGAGGCAGACATGGTGGGAAATATTATATCATGCCGACTTCTGAACCCCTCATGAGTTCTGAGCATCCCACTTTTATTTAATTGTCATGAATAAAGTAAAATAGCACAAAGAGAAAAAAGAAAGGTGTAACAATTTTACCTTTAGGGGTAACAGCAGCTTGTCACTGGGGCAGCACCCTTAAAAGGACATATTTATACGTTTTTACCACAAAAGTTTAATAGTACCTACCTTATGTATTTGGTACTAATATGTACCTTTTAGAGTAAAAAAGGTACAAGGTTGTCCTTTTAAGGGTACTGCCCCAGTGACAAGCTGCTGTAACCCAAAAAGTAAATTTGTTACACCTTTTTTCTCGAGCCCGTTCTCATCCTTTGGCGGCATATGTGACGCCATATGACAAAACGGCGAAATACTACGCACATGGCACCCTTTATCGTGAATATAACACGCGAACCCAAGGCGTCATAAAGTTGACTGGCATCCTTTAACGTGAATATGAGACGCAGACCCTACCCCACACCTAAACCTACCCATCACAGTGCGTGTTATATTGACGATAAAGGGTGCCATGTGCGTAGTATTTCGCCGTTTTGTCATATGGCGTCACATATGACGCCAAAGGATGAGAATGCGTTATTTTTCTCTGAGGTATGCAACTTTTTAATTGATTTAAGTTTTTTTGTTTATCCTGTAGAATTTGAATTAGTATTATTGTTCATTTGGATGATTAATTATGTTTGTCCGTCCTTTTTTCGATTATCTGTAATGGGTATTTCACAATTCATTTGGAGGTTTTGTGTTTGACAGTATTATTAGCTGTAAATACTGGTAAGGCGTTGTTTTTAAATTTGATGATACTTTTGTATGATTTATATGTTTGAGTTGTGTGTAAGTTTGAGTAGGGTGTGGGATTTATACATGTTTTGCATATACGCTGTAAAAGAATCTGTGGAAAAACAGAAAACATAGGCCTACTGGTGATTTTTTAGACGTCATTTTTATTTCACCTTTATCCATTTAATTTACAGGCATTTCCTTTGACCCTAAAACACAACACAATGCAATACGTGACTAAGAATACGAGTAAAACACCTGTGAAAAATCAATGTGGAAAGATTATTCATATTAGCGGTACATTAAGCCCTATTTTTACAGGCTTTTTTATACTTATTTTATGTCTGCATACACTGAACGGAGACATGTACTCTCAATTTGAAGCTATTTGTGATTAAAAATCCTAAAGTTATGTAAGAGAATGGAAATAATACCAATGTCTCTGACTTAAGTCAAAGAGGCATGAATTGCCTGCTGCTACTGTTAAAAAATTCCAGGATGTATCTTTTTTTTTTTTTCATTGTATGTCCTGTTTACTCATTCAGGAGATTCACCCTGTCTAGTTGTGGGCGAAACAGCCCCGTGTGGGTTGAGAAAGTTTGCTCTGGCCCAAACAGAGTCACTTCGAGCCGCTCGCTCACTGTGAGTCACAATGTGGCAGATGTGATTGGTTATAAGAGCCATTAAAACATATTCCTCACCCTTGACCTTTACACCACTGAAAGAGAGGAACATACACAGTGTACACTAAGAGCCATTTCCTCTCCAGTTAACCATTCCCACCATGAATTTTGTAAGCGCCCGTCACACTACCATTTATAGAGGATAATACATAATTATCTTTTTGTTTACTTTAATAAAGAGGCATCCAAGGGCTCCAGCCTCAAGCACACGTTCACTCTCAAACACTAGACAAAGTGGCCAAAAACAGGAATAATGATATTATCCCATTCACACGGTATAATTAAAACATTAATAAGTATTCCTTTAACTAAACTAACTGCTATGCAAATGCAAGTTATTGTTTGAGTTCCAGGACACGGAGATTCTACCCCCTTTCAGCTTATGGGCCATTGAAAGTTCACCTCTGAAAATGCTATTTTGAATGTGATGTGATGGTTCTGTTTAATTTCAAGAGGTACTTATCTCAAAGTCAACATCTTACCTCTGTTTTCCATGATGCCACGCTTCACCACCTTTATTAGTTGGTAGCCAGGCAACCAGAAGAGCGTGGCTTTATAGCAAATGGATGGATTCGGGATGCGGTGAGCCCAAGCTGGACCTGGAGCCCTGACCTTGACTTCCACATTGGCTCTCTTTTCTCTTCCTGCTTTGGAAGGTGTCACCGATAAACGTTACCTTGTCTCAGCAGGTGTGCCAGTATGGAGAGGCTCATGGCACTGACGGGGGTCACCAGCCCTACCCTGTTACCCCCATTTATTTAAATAATGGCCCATTAGGTGTTGGCCAATGAGAATGTGGCAGTCTGTGACCTGTAGATAAAAGAAATAATTGCCTCATGGCTAGACATGGTGCTGCATACAGCATTTCTGCTATACTTTTGCAGAACAGCAGGCCTGGAGCATTTGGCACTCTTGCCACTAGATGGCAGCAGTATGGCCGCTCCTGCAGGGCACTGGTGGCATCAGTCCAGTGTCTTCTCATTGGCCAGTTTTTCCATCCTTAGCTTCCCAACAGCATATGAAACATTTGTACCAGCTTCCCATAGTGCATAGGGAGAGAGTGAGAGACCTTAACGTTGCAGGATATTCTGTGTACAGCATAGTTAAGAAGTTCTTCAGTTGTTCTCCAGCACTACGCAAGCTTACGGCCTGTACATTTCCCCAGAGTTGGACAAAGTACACAACTCCATTAGGGAAAGTATAGATACTACTGGTCAAATATTATGCTGTTAGAAGTGAAAGTTGTAAAGACAGATTTTTTCTTAAGTAAAAGTACAGAAGTACTTACTTTTAAAAGTTCTTAAAGGAACACGTTTTTTGATGTTGTTTCAACATCACTTTTGCACCCTCAGTTAATGTAGAAACTATGTTGAACAAAAAATCAATGGTAATGCTATTGAATCAACATTACACTATGATTGATTCTACATCACTGATGCGGAATCAATATTGAAATTAACAAAAATAATCAATGGTAATATTGTTGAATCAACGTTATACTATGATGTTGAATCTACATCACTGCTGTTGAATCAGCTTTGAAATTAACAAAAATAATCAATGGTAATATTGTTGAATCAACGTTACACTATGATGTTGAATCTAAATCACTGCTGTTGAATTAACACTGAAATGAACAAAAATAATCTTTGGTAATATGGTTTGATCAATTTTACAATGTGATGTTGATTCTAAATACATTTAGTTGAAACAAAGAAAATACAACTGAAAAGGAATGTCAAACAATGTTGCCATCCGATGTACCAACACTGTAAAACATTCACCCGTATATTTAAAGTAAAATACTGGCAGCTGTGGTTCCAGCCCTTTACCGCAATTTTACAGTTTCAACAGTGCTGTAATTTCACAGTAAAGTACTGGCAGCTGTGGGTCCACCCCTTTACCGCAATTTTACGGTTTCAACAATGCTGTAATTTCACAGTAAAGTACTGGCAGCTGTGGTTCCACCCCTTTACCGCAATTTTACGGTTTCAACAATGCTGTAATTTCACAGTAAAGTACTGGCAGCTGTGGTTCCAGCCCTTTACCGTAATTCTACAGTTTTTAATTTTACCACTGTGCTGTAATTTCACAAAGTACTGGCAGCAACGGTTCCAGATATAATTCTACAGTATAAAAAAGTTAGAATATAAATACTGTTTTCTATTTACTCTATTGTCTGATATCTATTAGCATCTCTATATATATAGCATAATGTACACACATTCCAAACTAAATAAAGAAAAAATAGATTATGGTACAGTACATTGTTTGCCATTTATTTAAAACAGGTAACAGGTTTTAACAATACATTAACAGTATTTAAGGGAAAGAAAAGTCACAGAAAATACATTTTAAAATTCAATGAGGAACCAGTTGTAAAAAACAGAAACCTTACGAAGATGCAAAAAAACGAACAAACAAAAAACTAAAAACAGCCAACTAGGCCAGAGAGGAAGTCCCGGTCTGAGAGGAAAACATTGAGAACCAATGGATGAAATATCCTTGATAGAGACAAAAAACTGCCAAAACATCCCAAACCTGCTTTTGAAAGATCTGGCCTGAGAGGAAGTCCGGATCTGAGAGGACATAATCAAGAGAACCAATGGGTGAAAAAATGTAGGAAGAGGCAAAAAGCAGCCAACACGTCCCTAATCAGCTTTTGACACATCTGGTCTGAGAGGAAATCCAGGTCTGACTGTGTGTTCAAACCGCCGCCGGCGAGAGCGTCAAAGTGGCCGGAAATCATTCATTTTCAATGAGAGCCGGCGGCGAGCTTCGGCGAGGGCGGCGCGTCTTGGACGGTGAGAGCGGTGAGGAGAGTTGAAATCAGGTCAACTTTATGGTAATGCGCTATGACGCGGTTCGGCGGCAACCAATCGGAATGTAGAAGTGCTCCGTTTGAGATGATTCCAGAGAACGCAGGCCAGGTAACATTGGTTCCGACCACATTAGTTCCCAAGCAAAATGGAGGAGAAGTTAATCATTTCTGTTGCGGGTTTACCATTGTTATATGACTTGTCCCTGTTTACGTACAGGGACATAAATAAAAAAAGTTGAAAATGAACACAAAAGCCACACCACTCAAATTGAATTTATTTATTTTGTTTGCAAAGTAAATATAATTGTTAATCTCTTTCCATCTGTCATTTTCTTACTTTCAAAGTTACTTTCACATTTAAAATATATTATAAGGTTAACTTATACCCTGCGTATGGCCAGTCTGCACAAATACTGATCAATATGCTTATTTGCTTGCCCCGCTTTAAATGAAGTTTAAAAAAAGATCAAGCATTCGATCTACGTCAGAGCATCAGAGCGTCCACGAATCCTGCACGGCGTCGTTAGCAGGGCGGCGAGAGCGTATTTTGCCGCTCTCGCCGGCGGCGGTGTGAACGTACAGTGAGAGGAACGAAAATCAAGAAAATCTTAGTGGTAAAATAAAGCATATAGCAAAAACGTCTTTGGTTACGTATGTAACCCTCGTTCCCTGAGTAGGGAACGGAGACGTTACGTCGGATGACGACGAATGGGGTTTCGCTTAGAACACCTATCGACTTCGAGTATTACAAACTGAGCCAATGGCAAAGAAATGCCATGGGTCTTCGGAATTTGCATAGCGTATCTCCGCCTTACCTCGTGGGTATAAAAGGAGGACGCCGGCAACATGCAGATATGTTTCTTCGCTGAGGAGCCAAGACTGAGCTCAGGCGATCCCCGCGGTACAGCGGAAAGTGGCAGGAAGACGTAACGTCTCCGTTCCCTACTCAGGGAACGAGGGTTACATACGTAACCAAAAACGTTCCCTTTCGTTGTCACTCCGAGTTACGTCGGATGACGACGATTGGGGTTACCAGTCTAATCACGCCACCTTCTCAGCTGTCTTCCAGTGCCCTGCGTAAATCGAGATCCTTGTCGTAGACTGGACGAAGGACTCCATTTATCACAGGAATACCAAAGTACACTGGGAAGCATATCCCAAGCTAGGGGAAGTATGCAATTAATGCCAACCCAGGGGGGGGGGGGGGGGGGGGGACTTAGAGAATACACATATGACCCGAAGGAAACATATGGAGAACACTGGGGTATCCAGCCGCAGGTGGAATATTTCAACCCCAGGTGTGGCAAGGTGGCTTGCCAAGGGAAAGACACATGCTCAGAGAGGCTTACAGTGGAAATACACATGTGGGGGTCGCTCAGAGGAGGGACCATGCACACGGGAGGCACCTAGCCGACACGCAGGCAATAGACATTGGCGCCGACGTCAGGAGTGCTGGAGGAACTCAGGGCTTTCAGAGAAGCTCACCTGAGGAGAAATCGCACATATCCAGTCCGTGGAGTGGAATGGCGAGCAAGCGCAGACACCTGAGCGGGTCCAGTACTAGTTGGTTGAAGCGAGTACATGAGAGGACACTGGCTCCACTCGGAGATAGTAGAATCTGGCGAATGTGTTAGGTGTCGCCCAGCCTGCAGCTCTGCAGATGTCTGTTAGTGAGGCGCCATGCGCTAGAGCCCAAGAGGACGCCACACTCCGGGTGGAGTGGGCAGTCACACCAAAGGGGGAACGGTCGACCTTGCTGCTGGTAAGCCAAAGCAATGGCGTCCACTATCCAGTGAGACAACCTTTGCTTGGAGAGAGCCTTTCCCTTCAGCTTCCCACCATAACAGACAAAGAGCTGGGCTGAGGTCCTGAAACACTGCGTTCTGTCTACATAGGCGCGGAGAGCGCGTACTGGACAGAGCAGTGCCAAGGCCGGGTCTGCCTCCTCCAGGGGCAGCGCTTGCAGGTTCACCACCTGGTCCCGGAAGGGAGTGGTAGGAACCTTGGGCACATATCCAGGCCGGGGTCTCAGGAACACGTGAGAGTAAGCCGGCCCGAATTCCAGGCACGCTTCGTCAACAGAGAATGCATGCAGGTCCCCTACCCTCTTGATGGAGGCCAGTGCAACCAGGAGCGCTGTCTTCATAGACAGGAATTTAAGCTCGACTGATTGCAGGGGCTCAAATGGAGCACTCATCAGGGCAGTTAGAACCACTGAGAGGTCCCAAGAGGGAACGAGAGGAGGGCGAGGCGGATTTAGTCTCCTCGCTCCTCTCAGGAACCTGATGACCAGGTCGTGCTTCCCCACCGACTTTCCTTTGATGAGGTTATGGTGTGCGGCAACAGCGGCAACATAGACCTTCAGGGTGGAGGGAGACAGCCTTCGCTCCAGCCCCTGTTGAAGGAAGGAAAGCACAACGCTGATCGAGCATCTTCTCGGTGAGAAGAGCACCAGCTGACGAAGAGGTTCCACTTCAACGCATAGACGTGTCTCGTGGACGACGCCCTAGCGGAAGTGATGATAGCCACCACCGCTGGTGGTAGGGTACTCAAACTTGCCTCGTCCCATCGAGGAGCCACACGTGGAGGTTCCAGAGACCGGGACGAGGGTGCCATAGGGTGCCCCGTCCCTGAGAAAGAAGGTTCTTCCTCAGAGGGATCGGCCAGGGAGGTGCTGTCGCGAGGAGTACTAGTTCGGGGAACCAGGTCCGGTTGGGCCAGTAAGGGGCAACCAGGATGACCTGCTCCTCGTCCTCCCTGACCTTGCGCAAGGTCTGCGCAAGAAGGCTCACTGGGGGAATGCATATTTGCGGCCCCGCGACCAGCTGTGCGCCAGTGCATCCGTGCCGAGCGTGCCCTCGGTCAGGGAATAATACAGGTCGCAATGGGTCGAGTCGTGAGAGGCAAACAGATCTATCTGTGCGTCCGTGAACTGGTCCCAAATCAGCTGAACCGACTGGGGATGGAGTCGCCATTATCCAGGGAGGTGCTGAAGCCGTGAGAGCTCGTCGGCTGCACAGTTCAGGACTCCGGGAACGAAAATGGCTCGAAGCGACCTCAGATGCCTTCTGACTCCATAAGAGGAGGTGGCGGGCGAGTTGCGACATACGGCGCGATCGTAGACCACCTTGACGGTTGATGTACGCTACTGTGGCGGTACGTGTTGACCCCTGAGCAACGCCCGGAAGCGGTGCAGGGCAAGGCGTACTGCCAGCAACTCGAGGCAATAGACATGCCATACTGCTCAACACTACATGCGAGAATCACTGAGCTTCAGGAGCAACCTTGCTCAACACCTAAGTGTGAAGAAATTCACTGAACTTCAGGAGCATTTCTGCTCAACACCTGGGTGTGATAAATCTCACAGAATTTTTCAGGAGCATTTCTGCTCAACATGAGAGTGTGACAGCATGTCCATTGCGCATGGCGCCCCAGCCCGTGGAGGCATCTGTTGAGACAACAACATGCCAGGAAGCCCGTTCCAGGGGCACTCGGGCCCGTAGAAAACTGAGGTTCGACCACGGGGTGAGTACTGACGGCAGGTCGGAGTAACTGGTACTCGGAGGGTGCCGTGTTGCCATGCCCACCTTGGGACTCGGTCGCAAAGCCAAAGCTGAAGCCGTCTCATATGAAGCAATCTGAGGGGCGTACCGCGGCTGCAGATGCCATATGCCCTAGGAGCCTCTGAAAAAACTTCAGTGGAACCGCACTCTTGCGCTTGATAGTCTCAGGCAAGTCAGCAATGGCTGAGTGGAGAAGGCCACCAAGTCCATACCGAGAAAAGAGCTCCTCTGCACGGGGCAAAGTTTACTCCTTTCCCAGTTGATCTGAAGGCCCAGACGAGCTAGGTGCCGGAGCACTGGGTCCCTGTATTCGAAAAACCTGGTCTCAGGAGTGAGCTTAAGACAGCCAGTCACCGAGATAGTTCAGGATGCGAACCCCGTGTTCCCATGGAGGAACAAGGGCTGCCTCAACAACCTTTGTGAAGGCGCGAGAGGACAGGGCTAGCCCGAATGGGAGAACAGCGTACTGATATGCGCGTGCCCTGACAGCAAACCGTAGGTATGGTCTGAGTCGAAGGAGAACGGAGACATAAAAGTAGGCGTCCTTCAGGTCGATCACTGCAAACCAATCCTGTTGCCGCACACATCCAGAAATGCGTTTGGCCAGGAGCATCTTGAACGGCAGCCTGTGAAGGGAGCGGTTCAGATGCGTAGTTCCATGATTGGCCGTAACCCACCATACTTCTCTGGGACAATGAGGTAGGGGCTGTAAACCCGGACCTCATTTCGGCTGGAGGAACAGTCTCAATCGCACCCATCGCCAGTAGGGTAGCAACCTCCGCTCTATGATAGGGTCATAGCCACCGACCAAAGTGGAGCAGACTCCCCTGAAGCGGGGAGGAGACCGTGCGAACTGAATCGCAAGCCGAGCCGACGGTTCGCGCGACCCAGCGGAACAGAAGGGAAGCTCTAGGCAGGCTCCCAACTGTGCCAGCGGCATCAAGAACCACAGACGTCCCCCCGGTGGTGCAGCGAAGCGGAATGACTGGCCCAGACGTGGACGGCATAGCGGCCTGGTGTGGGGGCAAGGTCATAACCGCACCCTGACAGAGGAGGCCAGGGAAGGACCAGCGTTCCACGGGGGCCTGCTCTGTCAAGGGTCTGGCGACAGAGGGGGACAGAGGCGAAGCTGTCCGTGGACGGCACGCCGTGTCAACCGACTCTGGGACAGAGGGGGACGAGGAGAGCACGGCTTGTGGGCGGCGCTCTGTGTCGACCGAGAACTCTATATGCTCAGAGACGAGAGAGTCAGTTCTTTCTGAATAAGGATTCTTCGCCGGCCCTCCACCGGGGAAAGGAGTGGCCCTGCTACCAACTCCTGGAAAGAACTGAGTCTCATCTCTGAGCAGCCCATCTCAAAAGTGCCGCTTAACCCGGCGTTTAGCCGGGGGCGGGGCTGTAGAGGGCTGTGGCATCCCCCCTACGGTCTTCCAGAGCCAGGCCCGGGTGAACGGGCGGGGTTGGAACCGTAGGAGAGCGCCTTCGGCGGTGGGCAGACTGAGGGATCTGAGCGGACGGCGGGGCCGTCGGGCAGAATAACCTCAATCTGCTCATGGGCGGTTGAGAACTGTTGGGCAGAAGCACTCAACCGCACCGCCGAAGAGGCCGACCTGGGAGATGAGGGTGTCGAGCAGACGGGTCCGCCCGACATCATGCACATTAGACCGGTCAGCCCCAGAATGGTGAACATCACCTGACTCCGAAAGCGTACGGCCACTTTCGTCGCTCGGAGAGCAAGGTCAGTGGCAGCGCGCAGCTCACTGAAGAGCCTCGGGTCAGTCCCGCCCTCCTGCATGTCCATGAGCATCTGGGTCAGGTAGACCAGCAGAACGGTCATGGGATGCAGTGAGGCGGCTGCCTGTCCTGTGGCACTATAGGATTTCACAACAGATTAGTGTAGACGAAAAGAACTAAAGGCTTTGGACGGGTGCTTAGGATTGCGCCGGGAAACACTCTGAGGACACAGTAGCATGGCAACAGAGCGTTCAACCGGGGGGACCCCAGTGTACCCATGGGCAGCGGCCCCTGAGGGGAGGAAAGGCGGATGAGACCAACGAGCGGACCCGTGATCTCATCATGCACGTCCGGGAGGAAAGATATTGGGGTTTGCCGTGGACGCGGGTCGGGGGCCTCACCCAAAAACCAATCGTCCCGGGAAAACATGGCCGTCATCTCCGGATCAGACTCAGGCAAAGCCGTATGCACACCAGAGGGTGGCAGCTGTGACGAGTCGTCATTTCCAGAAGAATCAAGCCCACCTAGTGATGCTGCTACAGACACAGCATCATCCTCTGTAGCTTCAAATGAAAACACACGGGCCACTCGAGGGTAGACTCGTGGAATCATCAGTTCGCTAGCGGGCACAGTCATTAAAGAGGGGGGCTGGGGTCGCGGACACAGAGTCGGTGCCTTGTTCCAGACCAACACCCTCAGGTCAGCCTGGCCACCAGCCGAAGATCGGGGGGTGGATGAGGGGACTCTCACTCTTGCGAGTTCACCGAGTCTCGACCTATATATGACGCGATGATCACGTTCCCAGAGAGAACTTGAGTCATCCACGAGCGCTGTTCAAGCATGATCAAAGCCCAAGCACACTAGACAGCGCTCGTGCCCATCAGAGTCCGATACCAGTCCGCTGCAACCAGAAATGCACGGGCGAGCCGTCTTTAAAAAGACGTGCCGCGTGCGAGCTCTTTTAAGAGAGGGGAAAAAAACTCTGCGATGTTGAAACACACAGGGAGACACACACACACTGGCAGATCACTGCACAGATCAGCAGGCACTGTGAGCTCGCTGCAGATCGCCGTCACACCAACATCGGAGAGAGAAGCTCGTCTCGTAGAGCGAAGTCAGAGATGACTGTGGAATGAAGAAATATTCTTGGCTCCGAAGCGAAAACATATCTGCATGTTGCCGGCGTCCTCCTTTTATACCCACGAGGTAAGGCGGAGATGCGCTATGCAAATTCCGCAGACCCATGGCATTTCTTTGCCATTGGCTCGTTTTGTAATACTCAAAGTCGATAGGTGTTCTAAGCGAAACCCCATTCGTCGTCATCCGACGTAACTCGGAGTGACAACGAAAGGGAACTAGTGATCACAAACTCTGCGAACACTTTTAAAAGAGACATAAAATGACCATGTTAATGTATACTTAACTAATCTTGTTTGACTAATTCTTTTGACACTTAAAAAACAACACAACGATCCTGACATTAATTCACAAGACCCCATTGGATGAATCAATGTCTTCTGAAGCAAAACGATAGATGTGTGTAATAAAAATATTAATATTTTTAACTAATTTTATGTTTGTGTAAGAAAAACAAAAACATGTAAATACTAAATGAAGTATAAATCATTTCTTCCGATATACTGTCATTAGAGTGTTCACCAGGACATGGTGACGTGACGTAAGTGAACTGTGAAGCTCATGGAAGTGTCGGTCCTCCTTGCTTCTGTGTTACTTCTCGAATAACAAATGCACAAATGGTAGCCTACTGCATACTTGTGCACAAAGTTTGCAAGTATAACGTTCCATTGCGTGAAACCAGGGCCGGCCCGAGGCATAAGCGAACTAAGCGGCTGCTTAGTTGAATTTTTTTTGTGCATAGACAATTCGTGCGCAACTGCAACAGCATAGTCCCGGTATCGGTTTAAGTTGGAGAAAATAGCCGCAGGGGAACTTAACCTTCTAGGTGTAAGGTTAGCATTTTGAATAAATAACAAACATAGCAGTTTAAACTCTTCTCCACTTTATTATACCACACATCAGATCACTAACTCCAAAAACCCGCGACACTCCAGTACCAAGTGCGCACAACCAATTCCTATCTACGGCAAGCCCAGAGGGGAAAAATAGATTGCATACACACATACAACGAGCGCCAGTACATTACCGGTAGGCTATTATAGTAACAGCCTTTGTTGGATTCTGTCATGTACAATCCAACAAAGTCTGTTACAATAATAATAATAAAAAAGATTTTGAGGACAGTTACACTGCATTGAGACAGTTGAGAAATAATAATAATATTTTTACAATTTTCAACAATAATTGTCATTGTTGAACCCTTGCTCTTATTATGTTTCTGATTTCTCAGTTTTGTCATTATTTTTTGCAAATAATTTATTTTATATAAGTTGAGACAGTTTGTTTTAAGAAGTTTCAAAGAGTTAGTAAAAGAGTAAAGTAAAAGTGTCAACTTTTTTATTTAAGTAGGCATCTATTTTTTATTTTGTATTTATTTTGTAATAATATATAACCTCACTCTATTCATTTATAATTTATCATTATTGCGTGACATTTGTGTCAATAATCGTCAAGCACAGGTGACTTCGTGTAGTGGGAGGGGGCCCCCAAATCAAATTCTGCTTAGGGCCCCCAAAAGGCTCGGGCCGGCTCTGCGTGAAACTCACCAAAGATTAGGGCTGTGTAGGCCTACTGTCTCAGTAAAACATTTACACCAAGTGAATGATTCCTAGGAAACAAAGAAGAAAACAATTATTTCGAAATCTTTAACCAAGCAATGAAATTCAACGTCAGAGCACGGGGGAACATTGAATAGTGAAATGCCTCAGCTGTTGAGAACTGTCTGTCTGCAAAAACGTGTTTCGCGCCGAAAAGTGTAGTCTTTCAAAAACAACCTCTTTGACTTTTTAATACTATGTAGGCTTACATGTGAATCTCACAAAAACACAGGAACCACTACATTTTAATTACTATAAAGGATCTGGATATTTCGAGTAGTTTCGTAATTATTCTCCATCTTATGTGCATGATATAGGCCTAATGCGAATAATGCATCTGTAACTGAATCACAAATTCATCGAGTTAAGAGTTACTACAAAAGAAAGCCAAACGGAATTTTAAATGGTAGCTAACTTGACTTTAACCAAGCAAAGAATTCAAAGTAATCGAAGCCCGGAGAGCATTCATTATGAGAAATGCCTCAACCGTTGAGAGCTCTGTCTGCAAAACACAATTCGCGCTCAGTAACATAGCACAGTCAAAAATACCTTGTGAAAAAGGCGATTTTACAGGTTGGGAGTAACACAATAGAATAACAGCAAAGAAATAAACTTACCTTGAACCGTGTCCTTCTTTAAGGGACCAGAGGAGTGTTGCGAAACAATTTTGTTCTTTGACTGCTTTCTGTTCGAAAATGGACCGCGTTGAAGATGCCCCGCCCCACGTGCTATTTTTTACAGTCCAGGATAGTTTTTTCCAGGAACAGTGTTCCTGGTTACGTTACAAAGGGGACCAAGTGCGGACGTCCTCCGAACGTCCGCTCGGGAATGTTCCAAAGCGGACCTAATGCGGACCTAAAGGGACGTTTGAAAAGTCCGGGGGACGTCCCTTGTTTGCTGGGACACGGGTTAACACATAAATGCTTTAAATTTACTGCAAGTAATTAATTTATGGAACATAGACTGTTAATTTACAGTATTTTACTGTTGTAAATTGGCTGTATTTTTACAGCAATTTTTAACATTGAAGTTAATGTTGAAACAACATCAACATTTCAACTACACTTCAACTACACTTCAATGGTGTAAACAAATTCCTGACCAATTCAAATTTGGCGAAAACCTTTTAAAATATAAATGACACCTTTCCAGCAGTTGAGTCAATTTATTTTATTCAATCAATCAATGACAAAAATATATTAAAAGATTATTCGTTAAAAAAGAAAGGGGGAGAAATAGGACAAAAGCATTTCAATTTAGAAATAAAATTGGCTTCAGAAGTCTGATGTCATAACTACAGGTGGTACAACGGTTCAGGTTTTTAAAAATCTGTCTTGCATCAGACTACTGCCTCCTTTCCTTTGGGTTCTCTGAAATCTGAAAAAGAAAGCATGATGTTACTCAAAAACGAGTCAATTCAGTTGTCATACATAGTCACATTCAAGAATGTTAATATACTAAACACAATACGATCCACTATTTCTCCACGATCCATAAAATTTCTTTAAATGGATATTTCAGCCCGTAATGAAAATTCTGTCATCATTTACTCACCCTCAAGTTGTTCCAACCCTGTATGAGTTTCTTTCTTCTGTTGAACACAAAATAAGATATTTTAAAGAATGTTGGTAACCAGAAAGCTGACGGTGGCCATTGATTTCCAAAGTAGGACAAAAATACCTTGGAAGTCCATGGCTACCATCAACCATCACGTCTGGTTACCTACATCCTTCACTCTATCTTTTGTGTGCAGCAGAAGAAAGACGTTCATACAGGTTTGGAACAACTTGAGGGTAAATAAATGATGATATAATTTTCATTTCAGGCTGAACTATCCCTTTAAAGCTGCAGATTCACCTTATGTAGACCTTAATGTCTTTAAATATCACAAAATAGCCTTGTCAGTCACTTTCTTAATAAACACAAGACGTTTTTTGTTATTGTGTTTCCGTGGAAACAAGCTAAACTGAATGGAAATCCGTTACCTTTCTCAAATTTAATACAGATTTAGGAATATGGATGGTTACCTGATTGAGCAGTGATAAGGCTCAGGATATCATCAAGTCCCAGGTCAGGTGATTATGCTGTCGACAACAACTCAGTGTATAATCAATGTCAGCATTATCAGGAGGGTGCTTCTCATTTTTCATTTATCTGCCTTCACTCCTACAAAAGGAGCTCTGCATGCAAGCACTGACGGATGCAAGACATGGGCTATGTTTGCAGTTTAACATTCTTGCTCATGTTCATGTCTCCTGCACTTCAAGAAATCTGTTAAATTATGTTAGAACTTTATTCAGGAAATTCCTAATAAACTTTACTAAAGTAAGATGCATCTTTTAAGAATGTAGAAAAATAGATGCTTTATTCAAACAGTTTAATAACTTTTTAATGTATCTAATTACAGTGAGCAACAACGCAAATAAGCAAACAAAACAAAGGAACAGAGAAAAAAGGTAGATGCACCATTGTTTGAAACTGTGCTAGAGAAGTCATGTAAGTATGTCAGGTGCTTCAACAAACAAGAGGTCTGTATTGGATACACCTATGTTTTCTCTCTAATGAGGAAGCATTAGACTACTGAGAAGTGCACATGCAAAACCAAAATGGTGTTTACTAATCAGTGGCCAATTTCAAACTACAATAAATGTTTTTCAACAGACTTGCTAAAATCATGAAGGCCCATCCTTAAATCAGCAAATCGGGTAAAGCGGTTGAAAATGCCCATTGTGGTTTGAAAATGCCCCACTGACTGAGAAACACCCACTAGGGTTCTGCAGAGATACATGCCTGAATGATCTTTCTCATCAACTACAAATCACTGTTAGTTCATTGTCACTGTCTCCGCCTATGTGTGCTGTTGGCTTTCATCAAAATTTCAATGCTGATCCAACGCACTTTAAACATTGAAATGTCAATCTCAACCAAAATGATAGTTTGGATCAGAAATCAACATTGTATCAATGTCACCATGCTATCTGGGTTGGGCGCAGAGATATCATACAACACCTGAAATCCCCCAACTTCCGTCAACATACCGGCATGAATATTAGCTGGCTATTTTTCCTACAGTAGACATAGTGAATGGCGATGAACATGGTGGATTTTGTGAGACGGAGAGGGTGACTTCTCAGACAGTCAAAATCCAGAACCATACCTCTACGACCCAGAGTTTTCAGAAGAGGAGCTGCGTGCTTTGGAAATATAACGACAGGAGGAGGTTGCGATCGCTCAACAGCCTCAGGATGTGAGGATGAGAGCCAACACGAATAGGTGGTGCGAGTGTGGGGGAATATGCCAACCTATGCCGACTGAAATAGAGTGTCTGTGCTGTGGGGAGTGGGACAAGGTACTGCCATCGATGGCCAGGCTCAACGTGTCAGATCAAGATGAGCGTGCCCGCAGTTATGTCACAGCTTTTTAACTTGCGTGATATCTCTGCGCCCAAGTAGCAGTGCTTCATCTGTGCTTCCCCCCCATATTGTCCCCAGTCAGTATCTGCCTAGGAAATCGCCTAGTCTTAAACTGCATTGCTATTTGTACTCATTGTGAATACACAGGCCAGAAGTAATTAGTGGTTTTTTTGATTTTTTTTGTATCACTTTTGACATGTTATCTGGCAACAAAGGATTCCATCCAGTATGCTAAGCTAAGCTAGCGTCAGCGCTTCCAGACTAAGACAATGCATGCACTGAGACAAAAATGCGTTTGCCCACCTATCTAAATGTAGGGGACACGGTGAATAACCCCTATTTCAAAAAAATGGTGGCGTGTTCCTTTAAGTATCAAATGTAAAGTTCTTTTTCAACGCATTATTTTATTATTGGTGTATAAATGCACGCTGTGCCATTATGGTGTTTTAAGCCAGTCAGTTATTCTCTATCTGACATGCTAGCATATGACTACCTTTGAACTCATTTTAAAAACTTGTTTAAAAGTTACAAAGCCCTTTTCTAAATTGAAAAAGGTTTCTACATTGTGTTTATTTGACAAGATTATGCTATGAAATACATTTCTGAAAGGACTTCAGTTAACATTATTAGCCCAACTACGTTTTACCATGCTAACTAACGCCATTTTCGAACCTTACCCAAGTGTTAACGGTGTATCCAAGGCTATGGCAACTTGGCGGGCAAATCCTAAAAAATAATTTGACCGACCATACTTCGTACTGAAACCTTAGCTCTAAAAGCACAGACAATTTCCATTTCAAGCTTTCACCAGAAATCAGAAGTGTACATACCTTAATGTGCTTCCGAAGGTTGGATGGCGAGTTTTTGAAAGCTGTGATATGGTTCGTTTTAAGCAAACAAAGCAAACAATTAAAACGAAACCAATCTTTAATCTTTTCAGAGTACTGAAACATACTTTCAAAGTTACGAAGAACCGTCTTCCATTCTGCCATCTACTGTTCAAAAATGCTGGGAGATCATTAAACATCACGCGACCCTACACAAGTTCTGTCTGCAAAAAAAAAAAAAACGTTTTAGAGAATAAAAAAAAATCATCCACTGATTTTGGAAAATACTACATAGGAATGACTTTTGAGGACTTTTTTCAAATGTAATGAAGTTAAAGTCATAAGTTTCCAGGAAAAAAATAATACTCAAGTAAAGTTCAGATTCTCAAAAAGTGTAGGCTACTTTGTTACTGTCCACCTTTGCATTTCCCCTGTGCAAACCTGTGCAACAATAGGCACTGCTTGATGTCATTAATGCTATTTGCACATTTCAGATCCATAAAGCCACCTTTATTTATTTAGCACTTCATACAATACAGATTTTTTCAAAGCAGTTTTTCGGTGATAAAAAAGAAAATAATGATCATAAGTGTCCATCACGGCATTATTTTTAGCTAAAACAAATTATATGCACCTTTTAACTTAAACAATGTTTATAAAAACACAGCAAATGCCTGATTAGAAGCCCCGGAATAGATTTCATTCCATTCTAGTTATGTTATATTTTTATAATTAAACCATTTAATAAATGCTATTTTGCCATTTGATAAGTGCAAAATTCTTTCTTTTAAAAATCCTTGATTCATTTGTTTTAAATTATCTCAAGTGGCGAGATTAACATGGAGAGCTTTAAATAGCATACTAACTGGAAGTTAGTAATCTGTTTATGAAATCTTATTCTAATCAGGATGTTCCCATTCAAAGAAGCTTTTTACATTTAACGTTTGGTAACAAACATAGATTGGTTGGATTGCGCAATACAAAAAGTTATATTGTAGAAATTGACAAATTCCCTATTAAGGGCTTTATAACCATTATATTTCGTCCTACAAATCAAAGCTTAAGAGTGTTTTGCATTATTGAACACCAAATGTGGTTGGGACATCAGGGAGTACTCGCAACAAAAAGAAAAGAGATGGCAATTAAGGTTGCTTGAGTTTTTTTGTGCCCTTGACATTTTTTTTTTCAATAGATATCATCTTATAAAAGCACCTTTTCAGTTGTTACAGAATGGGGACACAAATCTTATTCCCTTTCTAAATGGATTTCCATCTTTCATTTCAAATTGTCATCTTGACCGCTTTTGAGGAAAGTTTCACCTCCTCACAAAAAAAGCTAATTGCCCTCAAAAGCAGAGTAGAAAGAGTATATTTACAGAATAATTATCCTGAAATTTGGCTGCCCATCTGTGAAGAGGACATTGCATTTTTTGCTTCTCTTTTCTTTTTTGGGATGTGTTAATTAAAGGCTTCAGAAAACACAGATGGGTAATGTGTCTCTCTAGGGTGATGTATGGTTCAAGGAGAGCCTTACAACCTCCTTAAAACCATGGTCATCTGTTTCTTTTTTTTTCTTTTCTTTTTTTTTTGTACGACTGTTCTACCTGGAGAAGAGCTGGAGCGTACCCTAGCCTCATAAGAGTAGAACCTTTAACTGCCTTACATACAGATTCAGAGTGTGAGAAAGAGAGGGAGTGTTAATAATGATTACCATGTGCACATGATGAGTCTTGTACATAATCTATGGTAGAAGCTTTGTGGATATGACCACTATATACCATATTATGCCAATCTTCTACAAAAACAATTTCAAGATTGTGCAAGAATAAAATTAATCAATACCAGTCCTTATAGGGGTCTTTGATTATGATTTGACTTTTTTAATTCTTAGCTAGTATGTAATGTTGCTGTTTGAGTATAAACAACATCTGCAAAGTTATGACACTCAAAGTTCAATGCAAAGGGAGAATTTTATTTTTATTTTTACAGAAATAGCTTTTTAAGGACTACAATATACGGCTGGTAGGGACTACAACAAGCTTCTTCCCGGGTTATCACGAACCCTAAAATGTACATAAACCTGTCCCTGCAAATAAGCAACAAAGGGGGTGAGGCCATGTTGGGCTGCTGTGGAGAAGAGGGAGAGTTGTTGTCGCTGTCCTCTGAAGTTTTTACACCTCGGAAAAAGTTTGTCCTAAGGCAGGGGTAGGCAAGTTCGGTCCTAGAGAGCCGCTGTCCTGCAGAGTTTGGTTCCAACACTGAAAAAAACCTCACCTGCCTATAGCCTTAATAATCCTGAAGACATTGATTAGCTTGTTCAGGTGTGTTTGATTAGGGTTGGAACTAAATTCAGCAGGAAAGCGGCTCTCTAGGACCGAACTTGCCTACCCCTGTCCTAAGGGAACTTAGCGAGGTTAAAATTTATTTTTAACACTGTTCCTGAACATTATAACCACAACGTTTGTCTGTGCACTGGACATTTTACAGAGAACAGCTTTCAGCTTTTTTTTCATTATATGGAGCTAATTATATGACAAAATGATTTGAATTTGAATTGTGTAAATTTGAATTATTTGCAAGTGTAATCTAACAAAATTGAATTTTAAGTGGTAGTTTAAATAGTTCTGAATTTGATTTTTTTTAAACGAATATTGAGGATTTGAAATTTAACAAATGTAAACGTTTTTATGGCTGAATTTTATAGACATGTATTTTCAAACAGCTAGTTTTTTTTGTTCTGAATTCTTATACTGCAAATATTCAGTTTAAAAAAATTCAGATTCAAGTTTTCAAGATGAAGAAATTCGGAACTTCAAATTCAGTTTTCTAAAATTCAATCTCAAAAATTCAAACTCAAAAATTCAGATCTTACAGAAAGTAGGTCACAGGTCATCCACAGGGAAGAGTAGATGATCTCAGAAAAATCGAACAGAGCATTTTGGCCAATATATTCGCCTGCCTCTTGTCCTTACACAAGGTGTTTTTGAACAAAATCGTATCCCCAGTCAGTGGAAGCCAGAACGCAACGCCCAATATGTCAATATTCACCATTTAATGAACGCGTTTCAACTGGCTTACAGCTACTAGATACTCCGACTGATGCATGATCAAATAGACATGCATTCCGCGTCATCTTGTCTTATTCGCTCTTTTTGCCCGTGATGGAGCGCGTCTCGTGGCTCTTACTAAGCGTCACCAGCCACAAGATCTCTCACTGTTTTCATCTACCAGACACTCGGATTGATACACGAAAACACATCTATTATTTTATTTGCTCTTTTTGCCCGTGACGGAACGCGTCTCATGGCTCGTCGCGTCAGCCACTAGCGTCGCACCTGCCACAAGATCTCTCACTGTTTTCATTTACCAGACACTCGGATTGATACACGAAAACACACAAACAGTGCAATCCTGCTCTTATTTACCTTTATGCCATCTTATCTTATATTTTATTTGCTCTTTTTGCCCGTGATGGAGCGCGTCTCCTGGCTCTAACTAAGCGTCACCAGCCACAAGATCTCTCACTGTTTTCATCTACCAGACACTTGGGTTGATACACAAAAACACACAAACAGTGCAATCCTGCTCTTTTACCCTTTTGTCATCGTATCTTATTATTTTATTCGCTCTTTTTGCCCTTGATAGAGCGCGTCTCGTGACTCTTACTAAGCGTCACACCAGCCACAATCTCTCACTGTTTTCATCTACCAGACACTCGGATTGATACATGAGAGCACACAAACAGTGCAATCCTGCTCTTATTTACCTATTTGACATCTTATCTTATTTTTATTAGCTCCTTTGTCCCGTAATATGGAGCGCGTCTCGTGGCGCGCCAGGCACAAGATCTCTCACGTTTCAGCGCCTGATACTCTGATTGACATATTCTGAAGGAGAATGTTTTTGACCACTCCATTGAGTTTTTTTTTTTTGTATAAAGCATTTCCTTGAAGTGAATTTCGTTTTGTATAAATTGTATCTTAATTTTAATCAATGTTTGATCAACCAATTTCCTGGATTTAATAAATATAGCAGACATAGGCCTATAACAATAAAATCATGACATTTTTGCATTGCACGTTCCTCACATGCATGAGAAATATATCTAGAAAGGTAGAAATGCCTAGCCTAGTTTTAAACGAAACAATTCAAAACGAAAATAAATAGGTTACTCTCAGATTATGTAATCCGTATGAAATGAGCATTTCTAATCTCGGCGCATTCACTACTGCGAAGATGGCGAGTCCAACTTCATCTTTGTAGCCAACACTGCCACAGAAAACACTTTATGGATGGGTGGAGGTGGTGGTTGTGTCACCCCGTGCCACCCACACGCTCCCTAAAGGAACCTATCTTCTTATTAATTACTCGATAGCTGAAGCTAAGAAAATGTTGAGTTACATCAGGTAGCCTAAATTGGTTGCAGAAAATATTCATTATTTGAAATCAGCTACCCCCACTCGAGAGTGAATACATGTAGCCTAACTACTTAAAAGGGTACTTAAACAATATTTCATAAGCCACAATGTGATTTTTAAATATTCAGTTTACTCACTTGACTTTGGCATGTTCTGTGACAGACAGTTTGTTCTGCACCATTCCTGGATCACAGGCTGTAAAACAGTGAGAGATCTTGTGGCAGACGCTAGTGCATTTTTAATGCAAAAAGGCGTGGTTTTCGCTCAACTGGTTTGGGAAAAAAAATAATGCGCAGTGTTGCCAGATTGGGCGGTTTTGCAATCGACTCGGTTACTAACGTAACCTCGGTTCCCTGAGAGGAGGGAACGAGTATTGCGTAATGCTTACGCTATGGGAAAACTCCTTTTCTCGAGAAATATTGAAGTCTTTATGTAAAACGCATTGCAGCTGCACAGCATACAGCAATGAGCGAGGCAGCTCGGTCATTGGCTATGCTGCGGCAACTTGCACGAACCAATGACGGGGCGACTCTGAACCCGCTTCCAATGAGCGTGCTTCGCGTCCACGCGCGTCAGAGCCCGCCAAGATGGGCGTGGCCAAGGGCTATATATTGGGCGCCCCGTCGTCTGAGTTCTTTAGGTTCAATCGACTGAAGCAAATTGACCAAGCACAAGCACGGCAGATTACGCAATACTCGTTCCCTCCTCTCAGGGAACCGAGGTTACGCCAGTAACCGAGTCGTTCCCTTTCGAGAGGTCTCTCCTATTGCGTAATGCTTACGCTATGGGAACGCCATGTAAAACGCCGTGCGTGCTGACTTCGCTTCTATTAAGCCGGAGGCCGGTGCCTGAGCTTTTGAGCGAAGTAATTATCCAACGAGCCAGCCGAAGGCGGGCTTTATAAAGGGACAACGTGGAACGGCCCAAAGGGCGTCCAAAGACACACACAAGCACATTTTTATGTACTGTCATGTATGAAAAATCAGATGCAAAGATGTGATTCTATGAGGGAGGAGACAATGCTCAGCATGTACACACCCCAGCCTATGCATAGTTAGACCGACAGTATGTTAGAGTGCAATGAGGGGACCTGTAGTTTATAAAACCTGATAAAGTGAGGCCCAGCCTGCAGCCGCACAAATATCTTGAATGGGTATCCCACTCGACCACGCCCACGAGGAGGCCATGCCTCTCGTAGAGTGAGCTCTGATGCCCAAGGGGCACTGAAGGCCCTTGGCTTCATAAGCCAGCGCTATAGCATCAACATTCCAGCGCGATATTCTTTGCTTTGACACAGCCAGACCCTTAGTGCGGCCGCCAAAGCATACGAACAACTGCTCTGTCTGTCTGAACAGGGCAGAACGTTCCAAATATACTCTGAGTGCCCTGACCGGGCAGAGTAAATTAGCGTCACTTTCGTCTGCTGGGGACGATAGCGCGGCCAAAGATATCACCTGTGCTCTGAAAGGAGTAGAGAGCACTTTAGGAATATACCCATGTCTTGGCCTGAGGACAACCCTGTTGTCGTTAGGTCCAAACTCCAGGCAGGTAACGCTTGATGACAGCGCGTGCAGGTCGCCCACTCTCTTGACCGAGGCGAGAGCCAGCAAGAGAGCAGTTTTGAGCGAGAGCTGTTTAAGGTGCACCGTTCGGAGGGGTTCGAACGGGGCACGCTTAAGTGCGTCCAGGACCGTGGCCAGGTCCCAAATCGGCACCGAGGGGGGGCGTGGGGGATTTATCCTCCTGGCGCCCCTCAGGAAACGAACAACTAGGTAGTTTTTCCCTAGTGTGCGTCCTTCGACCGGTTCATGTGATGCCGCTATGGCAGCCACATATACTTTGAGCGTGGAGGGGGTGCGGCCTGCCTCCAACAGCTCTTGTAAGAAAACGAGCACACTCGGTACTTCGCATGTCTCAGGATTCAGGTTCCTGGACTTGCACCAGTCACTGAACACCTTCCATTTCTGGGCATATAAGCGCCTCGTAGAGGGCGCTCGCGCCTCAGTGATGGTTCTCAACACTCCACTTGGGAGGTTCCCGGGAATCCGTTGAGGGGCCATGCATGGAGGGCCCACAGATCGGGGCGGGGATGGTGGATCGTCCCGTTGGCCTGCCTGAGGAGATCTAGCCTCAGTGGAATCGGCCATGGGGCAGATTGTATCATCTGCATCAGTTCTGGAAACCACGTCTGGTTTTTCCAGAGTGGGGCTACCAGGAGCACTGCACATTTCTCCTCCCTGATCCGACTGATGACCTGAGGTAGCATCGCAACCGGAGGGAAGGCATACAGCGGGCGGCTCGGCCAGACTTGGGCGAGCGCGTCCGTGCTCTTTGAAAAGAAGAGAGGGCAGTGCGTATTTTCCTTGGAGGCAAAGAGGTCGACCTCTGCTCTGCCAAAGGTTTGCCATAACCACTGAATCGTCAGGGGGTGGAGAGACCATTCTCCTGGGAGAACTTTGTCTCTGGACAGCATGTCCGCTCCCTGGTTCAGAACACCTGGCACATGCGCTGCTCTCAGCGAGCGCAGGTTGCGCTGGGACCATAGGAGGAGCTCCCTGGCCATCGAGTGCAGGGAGCTCGATCTGAGTCCACCCTGACGATTTATATGCGAGACTACCGTCATGTTGTCCGTTCGGACTAGGACGTGCTCGTCCTTCAGGTACGGGAGCAGGGCTCTGAGAGCCAAAGCGACCGCTTTCAATTCCAGACAGTTTATATGTAGGTGCTTCTCCGGGTTTGACCACAAGCCGGAGACAAGCCTGCCCTCGTAAAGGGCCCCCCAACCTATTTTGGAGGCATCTGTCGTGATCATTTTTCTCCTTGTGTTTACACCCAAACTCACGCCGGACTGATACCAGTCGACAGCTTTCCAGGGCGTCAGGGCTTTTATGCAGCCGTGATTTGCTCTGATTAAAAAGTGGCCCGAGCGCCACGCGTGGGTGGGGACACGGCTTTTGAGCCAGCGTTGGAGAGGACACATGTGCAACAATCCTAGCTGGAGTACAGCTGATGCTGAGGCCATGAGACCGAGCATCCTCTGAAACCGCTTGACGGGGGCGCGCGCACCCGCTCTGAACGATGTTGCAAGGCGCCGGATAGTGAGCGCGCGCTCTGATGAGAGGCGCGCCGTCATCTGCACTGAGTCTAGCACTATTCCCAGAAAAGAAATATTCTGGCTGGGGGATAGCATGCTCTTTGCAAAATTGATTTTTAGACCTAGGCACTCTAGATGACTGATAATCCAAGACCTGTGTGTCACTAACTGGCTCTCTGATTGTGCTAGTATTAGCCAATCGTCGAGATAATTTAGTATTTGCACTCCCCGCTGTCTCAGGGGGGAAAGTGCTGCATCCATACATTTCGTAAATGTACGGGGTGCCAGTGACAGGCCGAATGGTAGTACTGTGTACTGGTATGACTGTCCCTCGAAAGCGAATCTCAGAAATGGCCTGTGATGAGGCGCTATTGGAATGTGAAAGTAAGCGTCTTTCAGATCCACTGACAGAAACCAATCCCTCGGGCGAACTTGCGCGAGGATATGCTTGGTAGTTATCATTCTGAACGAACGAATCATTAAAGCTTTGTTCAGATGTCTGAGATCTAGAATGGGGCGGAGACCGCCATCCTTTTTCGGGAAGAGAAAATAACGGCTGTAAAAACCTGCCTCGCTCATAGAGGGGGGGACTGTTTCTATAGCGCCTTTCTCTGCGCCTTTCTCTATCAGTTTGAGCATCTCGGTGCGTAGAACATGTGAAACATCTTTTCTCACTTTCGTCTCTACCACCGCTGTGAAGCGGGGCGGTCTGCTAGCGAATTGAAGCGAGTAACCGTGTTTTATTTTACCCATTTCGGCATGTCGGGGATATTTTCCCAAGCTTTCGCTCGCACAGATATGGGCTGAATGTTGGCCGGGGGCGTGTCGCAGTGACGTATGGCTCCCGCCAGCGAATCGTTCTGTGTTAACACCGAGCTTACAGCTCTCAGCGGCGCGGACGCACGCTGAGCAGCTCTGCTGAATGCCGAGTGCAGGGGTGCGTGTGAGATTACAGGCACGCTCGCTGTAATGCTCACAGAGTGAGATGGGGAAATGTTTAACACTGTGTGTATAGTGCTTATGGGTGTGGGTGCATGGACTGTGGTAGGCACGCGCGCCACTTTCATAAAACTTCCCGCTCGTGGCGGGAGGTTTTTGGCCATATAAACAGTGTTTGTGAGTTGGGGTGCGTGCATAACAGCGGGCACACGCGCTACTCTTATACAACTTCCCGCTTTTACTGGGGAAGTGTTTATAACTGTGGGAACAGTGCTTGTGTGTAGTGGTGCATACGTAACAGTTGGCACACAATCTACATTTATGGGGCGTCCAGCCTGAGCTGGGAAAACATTTGGCACTGCGTTGACAGTTTTGATATGTGGGAATGCGCACTTTGGTGTGGACACGTGACCCTTTAATGACACAGGCAGAAAATAGCTCTTTATGTGATTTCTGTTTGTCGCCGTAAAAACGGCGTTTTTTTGCAGGTGGGCGAGCTGTGTGGCTGGCACATTGGCTGCTGTATAGACATTTCCAGCCGCCTGTAAGGGGACTGGGTAATGCTTTAGACGTTTTGGAGAGAACGGTCCGGCTCTTGCGAGACACGCGCTCTCCCTTTTCCTCCCTGTAGCTAGGAGGACTTACGAGGCTCTGGGTTCAGCACAATCCTGGGCCGAGGTCCCCGTCGCTCGGGCGGTTGCTTCCTCTTGGCAGAGCGCGAGCAGCGTCGAAAATCCGTTTCAGGTTTGGGCTGAGAAACGGGGGGCGCCGTCTTAGCCCGCTGCTGTTGAGGCGGCCGTTGGCGGCTCTGCGATGAGCTAGATCGCTTGGGCAGGAAGTGACGCATAGCCTGTGAGTCCTTACGGGCTTCGGTGAAGCGCTCGGCGAACTCCTTCACCGCTGGTCCAAACAGGCCGTCTTGGGAGATAGGCGCGTCGAGGAAAGACGCCTTATCTGCATCCTTCATATCTGTTAGCGTCAGCCACAGACAGCAACAAACACAGCTCAAGGACAGTCAGGTTAGCCATAGCACGGCCGATGGATTGGGCGGTGGCTTTTGTGGCTCGCAGCGCTATGTCAGTGGCGCTGCGTAGGTCCTTAAATGCCTCAGGCTCGGGTCCAGACTCGTCCATACTGCGGAGAAGTTTGGCTTGAAACACCTGGAGGACAGCCATAGAGTGAAGCGCTGATGCAGCTTGGCCGGCGGCGGCGTATGCGCGACCGGCGAGAGCTGAAGTGGACCGGCAAGGCTTCGAGGGATGAGAAGCTTTAGCTTTCCATCCAGCGTTGGAGGGTGGACACAGATGATTGGCCACAGCCTCCTCGAGGGTTGGAGTCCCCTCATAGCCTCTTTCTTTCGCACCGTCCACGGAGGAGAGCGACAAAGAAAAAGAAGGCTTCAGGCGAGCGGAGTGCGGGGCTTTCCACGACTTCGTGAGTTCGTCGTGAACTTCCGGGAAGAAGGGGGAGGGTCTTTGTCGAGGGGCCTGTCGGCGCCCCTGCAGGAACCACTCGTCCAGTCGGCTGCGGGCGGGTTCTTCCGGGGAAGACCAATCGAGCCCGAGGTCTTCCACGGCCTTGGAGAGAATGCGGACGATCTCTGAGTCCATGCTGGAGCCCGCGCTCGTGCCCGCTAATGTCGAAGGCGCGGGGTCGAAGGACGAGCCCGGCCAGTCGTCGGATGCAGCATCACAGGAAAAACTGTCATCCTTATCTCCGTCATCCCCTGACGCGCCAAACGAGACGAGCCCCATCGCTCCGCTGGAGGGGTGCTGGTCCGCCTGTGTGAACTGGACTGGCGGCGGGGAGTCTTCGGGTGGCGGTGAAGCACGCGGGGATTGGCCCGGCGTGACATCACTGCAAACCGCGTGCTCCGGCAGCCTCTGTGAGCGGCGTTTTTTCTTTCGCGGCTCGACCAGAGGAGATGGCAGCACGGAAGAGGTGGGCTCTTTCGCGGTGAAAACGGCGAAGCGAGCGCGCAGCTCGGTGAGGCCCAGGGCGTCACACTCGGGACATCCGCCTCGAGTAAGGGCAGCCTCTGCGTGGTCCGGTCCCAGGCAGCGGGCGCAAATGATGTGACGATCCCCGTCTTTGAAGAGGGCCTCGACACGAAGCGCAGGAAGGCATTTGACGCCTTGAAAAATTGCTCTTTTAGAAAAAGAGTCGCGGGCGTGAACACTGAAAGCTTTGAAAGGATATAGCGATGATGCGCGCCGGATGGCTTAGCAGAAGGGCGATCGAAGGCGGCTGAAGGCGCCGGCGTCCTCGAAGCAGTCCTGCTGTAGGCTTGTCGACGGCGGCGGCGGCGAAAAGACTCCAACAAATCCGGAGGATCAGCGAAGAGAAGGTTCTTTGCTGAAGGAGATTAAATCTAAAGAACTCAGACGACCGGGCGCCCAATATATAGCCCTTGGCCACGCCCATCTTGGCGGGCTCTGACGTGCGTGGACGCGAAGCACGCTCATTGGAAGCGGGTTCAGAGTCGCCCCGTCATTGGTTCATGCAAGTTGCCGCAGCACAGCCAATGACCGAGCTGCCTCGCTCATTGCTGTATGCTGTGCAGCTGCAATGCGTTTTACATAAAGACTTCAATATTTCTCGAGAAAAGGAGTTTTCCCATAGCGTAAGCATTACGCAATAGGAGAGACCTCTCGAAAGGGAACAATGCAAGGACGTGACAGTTCTCCGTTACGGACGCGACCGCTCTGAAGCGGCACTAAAATACTGTTTTACAATGGACTGCTCTCTGCTTAGCCTATCTGTATGAAATGTGCATTTCTCTCTGGCGCATTCACTACTGCGAAGATCGCGAAGCAGCAACGTCAACTTCATCTTTATTAATAAACAATTAAAATGTCTCCTTGCTATATTTGACATATTCATAATCATTCATTGCTTTTGCCGGTTCTTTGTGACAGCTTTTAGGTGCTTTATCGGCAGCGCCGCCGCCCCCCTCATCATGTTGTTACGTGAACGCGTCACCACCACCGCATCAAAAACATGATTGCGTGATGAAAACATGAAAAATAACACATAAACATAGCCTTACTGTTTAGAAAGAAAACACAGAACCATAGCCTAACTGTTTAGAAAGAAAACACAGAACAAATAGAGTAGCCTAATGGGCATACGTCCATCTCGCGAATGTACAGTTCTCTTACGAGAGGTTCTCTCGTATTGCGTAAGTTTAGCTTACGCTACGGGAAAGATTCATCTTCTCGAGATACTGAAGCCAAAAATTATCCTTAATTTTGTATAACTTGTCAACGCAGTGCAGCAGCTAGCAGACCTAGAGCAGGCCATCTCGCGTGCTCATTAGCTGCCCTGCGGGCAACTGCTGCAGCCTACCAGTGCGCCCGGCGTGACGTCACGCCCAATGAGGGGCGCCCGCGCCTTTATAGCGTCACAGCCCGCCAGATAGGCGTGGCTTAGCATATAAAATAGGGGCTGTAGGCTGAATTCTCTGATTTTTCGACTCTTCAGCGAGCTCTTCGCATCGCTGGATTTGAGAGAAGCCACCGCCGCCGTCGAACAGCGAACAGCCAGCCTAGGACAGCGCTGAGGAAGCCGGCCGTCTTCGCCACCTTCAGCCATCCGTGCGAGCTACGCTATCCGGCGACGTATCCTTTTTTGCTATTATTCTAAAAGAGCAGCGAGCGTCTTTTTAAAGATGCCTCGCACTTCCTGCGGCTCGTGTAAAGCCCCGCTCAGCGCCGGAGACCGCCACCTGATCTGCGCTCTCTGCCTGGGCCTGGAACACGCAGAGCTCGCCCTCACGTTCGGGGGCTGCGAGCTCTGTGACGAGCTTCCGCTGTCGACCCTGCGGGCTCGACTCGAAGCATTCAACACCACAGCAGTCACTCCGCCTCCTGTGGGACCGCGCAGAAACAAGCGCCGTTCCCTGAGACAGCCGGAACCTGTGGCCACAGCGACGCGCTCGCCGGAGAACCTCCCTCGAGCCTCGCTCTCGCCTTCCCCACCTCTCCTCACCGACGCGCAGCTGCCGCTTACGAGCCTCACTGCCGTCACTTCGGAGGATGAGTCCGTGGGACATGTCACAAAAGACTGCTGCTCTATCCTGGCATCAGACAGCGAGGAATGGTCGCTTCACTCCGCCTCCTCGTCAATCCAGGAATCCGCCCGTACCCGCGCTGGAGCTGACGCGGAACTTATGCGCCTGCTGACGCAAGCGGTTGACCGTCTCGGGCTCGAGTGGTCGCTGCCGAAGGAACCCGCGCCGAACAGGCTCGACGGCTGCTTCCTTCAAAGTCGCCGCCGCGCAGTTTCAGAAACCAGGCCCGCTCCATTCCTGCCGGGACTTCATGCGGAGCTGACGAAGTCGTGGAATTCACCGTTTTCTGCTAGACTTCAGACACAGGCCTCCGCGTCGCTCTCACGAGTGGACGGCGCCGCCGAGAAAGGGTACACAGCGATTCCCCCTGTGGAAGAGGCGGTCGCAGCGCACCTTTGCCCGCCCTCCGCGAGATGGCGGTCACGGTCAGCCCTCCCGTCTAAAGCCTGCAGAGCCACTTCCGCCTTGGTCGGCCGCGCTTATGCCGCCTCCGGCCAGGCCGCGTCTGCTCTACACTCGATGGCTGTGCTTCAGATCCTGCAAGCCGACCTCCTCCGTGAATGGGATGAGAAGGGCCGGGACCCAGCTGCGGTTACGGATTTGAGAAGCGCTACGGATCTCTCTCTCCGCGCCACCAAAGCCGCAGCCCAAGCCATCGGACGAGCCATGGTGACCACCGTGACGGAGAGGCACCTCTGGTTAACGCTCGCGGATATGAGGGAAACTGAGCGAGCCACCTTTCTAAACGCGCCGCTTTCCCCCACTGGTCTCTTCGGCCCAGCAGTGAACGGGATCGTTGACCGCTTCTCTATGGTGCAAAAGACCACGCAGGCTATGAACCTCTTCCTGCCGCGACGCTCGAGTTCCGCCACAGGCCGCTCTCGCGAGAGACAAAGCCAGCCTCCTGTGCGAACCAGCTCCCAGCGTCCAGCACAGCCTCAGCATCAGCCTTCGCAGCGACGTCAGGGCGGCCGCCCTAGATCGCGCTCAGACAGCCGTCGCAGACCGCCGCCCCCCAGAGGGCCTCGGCAGAGACTCACGCTGAAGTCTGAGCACGCGAAGCCCTCCTAACAGCGAGAGAGAAAAGACGCGCGTGTCCCGCTGCGGCCGGACCGCCGTCAAAGTTCATTTCCCTGTCAGTCCCCTTCGAACAGGCTACTGCAGTGGTTCAACTAGCAGCCAACGAGCCGGTTTATTCACCCTCTCGCCTGCACACAAACGCCGTTTTCACGGCGACCCAGAGAATTCTCAAAAAGAGTATAATGTCTGGTCCGGCTCACGCCGTCAGTGTTTTAAGTGTAGTGAATGTGCCCACGCCCCAGTGTTCACCCCTACACATAAGCACTCCAAACCCCGTGTCACTCACAGAGCACACTCTCATAAAGCGCAGAAAAGCCGCTCGAGTGTTGAATGTAAGAAATGTGTCCACAGGTCTGTGCCCACTATCTGCCCGCTCTGTTACACGATCAAAGAAGCAGGTTATGAACGTAAGTCTCGTGCCCGCCAGAGAGCGCTCACGCTTGCTAACACAAACCTCCCCCCGGGCCCCGCCTGTGCGTTTAAGTGTTATCACAAAACACAGGGCGTTAATAAAGCGCTCCCCATCTACTATGATCGGGGCGTCAGATACAGTTGTAAGTCTCGTGCCCGCATGCGCGCGCTCACGCTTACAGAGAGCTCTCCCGCCCAGAGCGCTGCTCGCGCGTCAAAGTGTGGTAAAAATATGTTCCCCATCCCTTATGATCGGGACATCTCACATAAGTCAGCCGGTCTCGGCGGTCAGCGAGCGGCCATTGCCCAGAACCGAGAGCGCGCGCGCAAAGGGGCTATAGAAAAGGTGCCGCCTTCTCTGAGCGAGTCAGGCTTTTACAGCCGATATTTTCTCGTACCCAAGAAGGACGGAGCCTTCAGACCTATCTTAGATCTGAGATATTTGAACAAAGTGCTTGCAAAAAGACCGTTCAAAATGCTTACGACCAGGAAAATCCTCGCGCACGTTCGCCCGAGGGACTGGTTTATCTCTCTAGATCTGAAGGATGCCTATTTTCAGATTCAGATAGTACCCCGTCACAGGCAATTTTTGAGATTCGCCTTCGACGGTCAGGCATATCAATACACCGTCCTGCCGTTCGGCCTGTCCCTGGCACCCCGTACATTTACAAAGTGCATGGACGCGGCGCTCGCCCCCCTGAGAAGTCAGGGGCTGCGCATAATGAACTATCTGGACGATTGGCTGTATGGCATCAGCTGCAGTGGTGCTCCAGCTGGGCCTACTGCGCATGCGCTGGTTGAACGCTCGCGCGCCTCGCCGAGCCTGGGTGTCTGGCGGCCAGAAAATCAGAGTGACTCAGACCTGCATAACAGCTCTGCAGCCCTGGTTAGTGGCCGACTGGTACCAGCAGGGAGTAATGATGGGAACCATCTCTTATCGGAAGGTCATCTCGACAGACGCGTCCAACTCGGGTTGGGGCGCGCTGTTCGAGGGCAGACCGGCCTTTGGCCAGTGGTCAGACCAGGAGAAGGGTTTTCACATAAACTGTCTGGAAATGATAGCGGTCGAGAACGCGCTGAAGTGCTTCCTCCTGTTCATACAGGGCCAGCATGTTCTTGTCCGCTCGGACAACACATCTGTGGTATCCTATGTAAACCGTCAGGGCGGTGTCAGATCCAGAAATCTCTGCAATCTGGCGGAACGCCTCCTTATTTGGTCACAGACGAACCTGCGCTCGCTGAGGGCGGCGCATGTGCCTGGCCATTTGAACAACGGCCCAGACAGACTGTCCAGGGACAATGTTCCCCCAGGGGAATGGTCCCTGCACCCTCAAACGGTCCAGAAACTGTGGCGCCTATTCGGCAGAGCGGAAGTCGACCTGTTTGCGTCAAAAGACAACGCTCAGTGCCCGACGTTCTTCTCGAAGGACGAGGACGCGCTGGCCCAGGATTGGCCCAGCCTCCCGCTATATGCTTTCCCTCCGGTCTCTCTGTTGACACAGGTGATCAAGAGGATCAGGGAAACGCGCCACTCGGTGCTCCTCATAGCCCCGCGTTGGGAGAATCAGACTTGGTTCCCGGAACTGGCACGGCTGTCACATACAGCTCCGTGGCCGATTCCGGTGAGGGCAGATCTCCTCTCTCAAGCTCGCGGCACGATCTGACATCCCCATCCAGAGCGCTGGTCTCTGCATGCATGGTTGATCAACGGGTACTCATTGCCCTGCCAGAAGGAGTGATGAACACGATCACGCAGTCTAGAGCCCCTTCCAAAAGAAGGCTCTACGCGTCTAAATGGTCGGTGTTCTCTGGATGGTGCACCGACAGAGGTCTGGACCCGCGGACATGCGGGGTGGCGCATCTGCTCACCTTCCTACAAGAGCTGTTGGATAAGGGAAGATCCCCATCCACGCTCAAAGTATACGTGGCGGCCGTAGCAGCATTCGCGGAATCGACGCACAGACAGTCACTGGGAAGACATGAGTTGGTCATCTGCTTCCTTAGAGGAGCCAGAAGGATGAATCCGCCGCGCCCCCCGTCGGTTCCCATGTGGGATCTTTCACTGGTCCTCGAGGCCCTGAAAGCTTTTCCATTTGAACCACTAGACTCCGTGGAGTTGAAATATCTATCACTAAAAACGTTTTTCTGACTGCACTGTCGTCAGTAAAACATGTAGGGGATCTGAACGCGCTGTCTGTCAGCACGTCGTGTCTTGAGTTCGGACCAAATGACTCTAAAGTCATCCTCAGACCTAGACATGGTTATGTCCCTAAAGTGATGGGCACTCCATTCAGAGCGCAAGTTATTTCGCTGTCAGCTCTCCCAGCATCTGACAGCGAAAGTGATGTGAATCTCCTCTGCCCTGTCAGAGCGCTGAGGTTTTACATTACGCGCTCCGCCTCCTTCAGGCGTTCGGAACAGCTTTTCGTTTCGTTTGGTGGGCGCGCCAAGGGGCTTGCCTCCTCGAAACAGAGCCTGTCCAGATGGATAGTGGACGCTATAGCGGCAGCTTACGCGTCAAAAGGTCTGCAATGCCCTCTGGGCATCAGGGCTCATTCCACGAGAGGCGTGGCCTCGTCGTGGGCATGGTCCAGTGGAATTTCTATCCATGACATATGTGTAGCGGCGGGCTGGGGCTCCCCGTCTACCTTTGTCAGGTTTTATAACCTAGAAGTTCCTGCCTTGCAGGCTAAACTATTGTCAGTTTGAAAAAGAGGTGTATTCTGCCCAGATCTCCTGCTCAGATCACGTTCATGACTCAGCTCTCCTGGTTGAGCTGCACTAGTAGGGTATGTGCCATATGACTATACAGACCGGCGCGCTGCTCTGTATTCCCTATGTGTGCTTATGTACAAGTGATGGCCCGTGTGGCTGGCCACCTTATTTTTTCCACTTATGGGGTTTCCCTCAAACTCGGGGTTCTCATGTGGATGCTTGGCGCGCACGGCGTTGACAAAGTGTTCCCGTAGCGTAAGCTAAACTTACGCAATACGAGAGAACCTCTCGTAAGAGAACGATACTCGGTTACTAACGTAACCTCGGTTCTCTCTAGAGAGGGAACGAGTATTGCGTAGCCGGCCGTGCTCGCGCCACGAGCGACTTCGCTTCAGTCGTCGAAAAACCAGAGAATTCAGCCTACAGCCCCTATTTTATATGCTAAGCCACGCCTATCTGGCGGGCTGTGACGCTATAAAGGCGCGGGCGCCCCTCATTGGGCGTGACGTCACACCGGGCGCACTGGTAGGCTGCAGCAGTTGCCCGCAGGGCAGCCAATGAGCACGCGAGATGGCCTGCTCTAGGTCTGCTAGCTGCTGCACTGCGTTGACAAGTTATACAAAATTAAGGATAATTTTTGGCTTCAGTATCTTGAGAAGATGAATCTTTCCCGTAGCGTAAGCTAAACTTACGCAATACTCGTTCCCTCTCTAGAGAGAACCGAGGTTACGTTAGTAACCGAGTATCGTTTTCTTCATGCCATCTTCACCCATTAGCCGCTTTTCCACTGGCCAGCGCGAGCACAGAGGCCGAAATCATGCCTCACGGCACTCCTGAATAAATCGCTAAACAAATATATCAGACGCTGCCATTTAGTCTTTATTTACAAACTTGGACACCACACGCGGCTATTGACTGACCACGAACAAGCATACTGAGCTCATGCGTCATCTTCGTGCCACTTATTCAGCCAATAAAGTGTAGGCCTATGTATTTCATAGAAAATTGTGTCTAGTACTAGGCTATATAAATTGCAAAGGTTTAATTGGAATCTTTATTTCAAACGACCCTACCGACCGCGACCCGAATATCATTCAAAATATTTTTGGATGACTCGTGACCGCAGGCACCCGCTCATTTTGGATCAACCCGCACATCACTGATATCTACCAAAACGCCACGGCTGCTGGCCCTTCCAGCGCTCCGCTTGAGCCTCCTGGCCTGATCGCAGTGTTGGGCAGAAGTAGGAGCTCAGCAGAGAAGGTCAGTCACTCAGTGAATTATTGGATAATGTTGCGAAAGCGTGCCCTTGGAGAAGGGAACACTGCGGAAGCCACATCCTACCACGGAGGGAGGCACTGTGACGGATATACATATGGACTAGCCAAGCAGGGTAGTAAAACATATGGCAGTCTCTGGGGTGGTTCCAGCCTAGTTATAGGGGGGAAAGAAAACCAGCAGAGACAACAGAGCGGGTTCTGTCGAAGGAAAGATACGGGCTCGTCCACAGAGGAGCTGATAATGGAGGAATACACATATGGAGTCGCCGCAGGGACCGCTACTTACGGACACCCAGCCTAACACAGGTTCCACAATGCATACAAGTGTAGGCCTGCCGTCAGACGCTCCGCAACGTCTGACTGCCGCAGGAGTGATGGAGGAACTCACAGGGTTAGCCATTTCTGGGGAACACTACTGGAGCAAATAGCTGCACATATCCGGCCCATGGGGGTGGGAGAAGCGTTGCAAGCCGCCACTAAGAACAGGTCCCTCGCGCTACTGGCCACAGGAGGCGAGTATACGGGAAGAACCATCATAGAGCCCTATGATGAAAATGTAGATTGCATTACCATGTAAATAATAATTGCAGTAGCCAGGGAAAAAAGATGACACCGGTGGTCATGGCATGCCGTCTACCTGCTCTGTTTGTTTTTGTTCTGTTCCTGTTGCTGCTAACCTGTTGAACTCAATATGCATCTTCATTATTTATTAATGATCGGAATCAACTGCTAATGATTCAGAAGACTGTGGATGCCGCTTTTAAAAATGATTTTGAGGGGTCTGGTTTTATCCTTCCGTACCTGCTGGAGGATAAAATCCTTTGCACCTGTGCCGCACCTCGCCCGGTGCTCCTCGAATACGCCGCTGGAGAAAGCGAGGAAAACGCGGCGGTGTTATTGTAAAACTGAAACGGGCCATGGATGGCAGAGAATTCAGTGCTGCATTTCGCCCAGATTCAACGCACGTGGATAGGAGAGGTGTAAACCGAATACTATGTCGGCGTTTTGCGGCTGGCATGAGTGGCTGAATTCACCCGATAGTCCCTGATGGTCCGGCCTTTGCGAGACAAACGGGATGGTCACGAGTCTGTTCCAGAGACACTGAGCTGCGGAATCTTCGTCCCGTTCGCTGCAAGCGGCAAATGATCAAAGAAAAAGCCACAGTGCAGATGGCTTTGCTCAACGTTTGTTCCGTGGCAAACAAAACTTTCATGCTCAATGACTTTATTATGAACAATAAGCTGGACTTCCTTTTTCTGTCGGAAACTTGGCTAAAGGTAGGAGATCTCACTCCGATGGCTGAACTTTTAGCACTGGGTTACTCCTATAATAATTCCCCTCGGCTAACTGGTCGCGGTGGGGGCATTATGTCTATTTTTAAAGATGAAATTAGATGTCAGACTATCTCAACCGAACTTTACAATAGTTTTGAGTTACAAACGTTTCAGATAATGTTTACAAATCCTGTGCTGGTAGCTCTTGTGTACCGTCCTCCAAAGCCAAATAAGGACTTTGTGAATGAATTTTCTGATTTTGTGAGTAACCTGATTACAAAATTCGACAGTTTTTTCAATTTTCAAAATTCAATTATTGGGGATTTTAATGTACATTTGTGCTGTGGGCAGGATGTGGTCTCCAGAGAGCTTGTAAATATGATTGACTCTTATTATTTGACACAGTGGGTCAAAGGACCAACACATAAGTTGGGCCATATGTTAGATCTGGTTTTATCTTTTAACCTACACATTCAGGACTTTATGATTGACGAAGTAGTGTTATCGGACCATAAACCAGTGTTATTCAATGTATGTTCTTACAAGAAAGTGAAAAAGTCACTGCCAGAAAAAATATGGACTCGGAAATTCAATTCCTCTACTAATGCTGAATTCTCTATTCTGTATAAAGACTATGGTGAATCTTTTTTATCTGAAACATCTTCGACGAACTTAAGTGTTGATGAGTTTTTGGAACGGTTTACCTCAGTTTGTGCAGATATTTTAGATAATGTTGCTCCTCTTAGAGCTAAAAGGGGTAAAATGATACACTTGCCATGGGATAATGAACCCCTACGGGCACTTAGACAACATGCTCGACAAGCTGAGAGGCGGTGGAAGAAACATAAATTGCAGGTCCATCACAAGATTTTTAGAAAAACGCTACAATCATGCTAAACACAAGTATTACTCAGATGTTATCACTCAACATGTGAATGAACCTAAAATTCTATTTGAGATAATAAATTCAGTTATTAATCCTAGGCAAACTAGGTATCCAGATCCTTCAAACTTAAACTGTGAAGATTTTTGGAAATTGTTGGTATACACTCTACAATACAGAAAGTACAGATGACTCCGATTTTTGACCTGGCTGTGCCTTGTAGCACGGAATGGAGTGAATTCCATCTTAATAACCTTCCAGCTTTGGTGGATATTGTTGTACATTTTAAGCCTTCTACATCTAAAGATGATGTTATGTCACCTCGTTTTTTTTAAGGAGATTTTTGCTAGTGTAGGAACAACAGTGCTGAACCGTATTAACAAGTGCCTCAGTCAGGGCACTTGCCCAGCAGTTTTTAAGTATGCTACAGTTCGTCCATTATTAAAGAGGCCTAATTTGGCAATAGAGGATCCTAATAATTTTAGACCGATCTCAAATCTTCCTTTTTTAGCCAAGGTTTTAGAAAAAGTGATATTCAAGCAGCTACAAGCACACATCACGGCAAATTCAATTAGTGAGCCCTTCCAGTCGGGCTTTAAGTCCTGCCATAGCACCGAGACAGTGTTGGTCAAAGTGCTAAATTACATCTTTGTTTCACTGGATATTGGTAAAAGTGTTATTTTAATTTTGCTTGACCTTAGTGCAGCGTCAGTGTGAATTATTGAAAATGTAGATTGCATTACCATGTATCTATTAGTGCATTACCATGTATCTATTAGTACCATGTATCTATCAGTGCAGCGTTTGATATGGTGGACCATGAGATTTTAATCAATCACTTAGAATATTGGGTTGGCCTAAAAGGTAATGTCCTCAAATGGTTGAAATCTTATCTTACAGACTCTAGAATCTTATCTTACAGATTCTATGAGATTACCTCTTCCTTGGGGAGTCCCACAAGGATCGATTCTTGCCCCAATTCTTTTTTCCCTTTATATGCTACCATTGGGGGCAATCTTTCGGAAACATAAAGTGTCATTTCACTGCTACGCTGATGATACGCAGATTTATATGCCCGTGAGAGAACTAAATTCAAATTCACTTGATACTTTATTAGCATGCTTACATGACGTTAAGGAGTGGATGGCTGCAAACTTTTTGAAGCTGAATGAAAATAAAACTGATGTCATCGTGTTTGGCCCTAAAAAACATGACGTGCTGCAGTGCTTAAATACAACTTCTTTGAATGGTTTTGTTAAATCTATTGTAAAAAATTTGGGATTTGTTCTGGATAGTTATTTAAAGTTGGACAGGCAAATTAGCTCTGTGGTGTGATCCTGTTTTCTTAGCCTACGTCTATTAGCTATGACTAAACCATTTCTATCTATTTCAGATTTTGAGAAAGCCATTACGTCCATTGTCTTTTCTAGAATGGACTATTGTAACTCCCTTTTTTATGGTGTTGATGCCGGAGCAATTGTGCGTTTACAGGAAATCCAAAATGCTGCATCTAAAATGATAAAGTCGGCAAAGAAATATGACTCTGTGACTTGTTGAAGAGTTTATTATTTAGAAAACAAGTAATTTTGCTATATATTTGGACACAATTATTTCTTCTGTCTGTGACTTTGGATTTCCTATGTGTGTGTGAAAGACCTTGAATGGAATGTTGTTTGCTGCAGAAAATTCTATTCTGAGAAGTCACATGGTAAAAGACCTTTACCCAAAACTATCTATAGGGTGTGTTACCTACTTTGGAAGAAGATGTATGTATATAACTCTGAACCAAAATATACTCGGGAGCGTACTGGAAGGCCAGAGGGCCAGTGGGCCACAGGGCCAGAGCGTTAGAGCGTCGTTCTATGGAAAGAACGGCGTTCGAAAATAAAGTCTATTATTTCTGGCATCAAAGATCTCTGCAAAGTTATTTTTCAGAAAGATTGAAAACCACTTCATTTGGCGACCCCGGCAGGACTTGGGTTGAAGCTGAAGGAACCACGAAAGGCAACACTGGTGACCGACACAGACAACAGTGGCCACTGTACTTTGAGGTGAGCAGATTTTTGCTTTTGAAAAAGTATGTGTTGTCACCAGTGAGCCAGAGTGGTAAGACCCTTTAAAAAGCTTCTCCAAGTTTAAAGAACTAAAAATTGAAAAAGAGGATCTTTGATTCTAGAAATAAGTGTCTATTGTTGTTGACGATATCAAGTAACGTGTTATAGCGTGGCGGAGCTCCCGTTAGTGTTTGCCAGTGTTTATATAATCTGATGCAGATTGTATGAATATTGGTACTGCTGATGTGCCGCTAAAGGTTTTGTCGTATGTACGTAAGAATTTATGTTTACTGTTAAAGGATGACAGTTATTGTTTTTTCTTGTCAAGAGGGCCTTGAGGATGACAAGTGTACTGATAAAGGTTATCAGTTTTTTATAGATTTAAGTATACTGGTATAGGCTATCAGGTTTCTGTGTTTCCTATTAAGAGGGCCTTGACGGATAATGGGATAGCATGTACACAGATTAAGTTTAGTATTAGTTTTCTGTGTTTCTTATTAAGAGGGCCTCGACGGATAATAAGATAGCATGTACACAGAGGATTATAAGTACTGATAAGATATCAGTGTTGATCTGTGTTTACTTGTAAGTGGGCCTGGACGGATACAAGTATAGCATGCGTACAGATCAAGTTTAGCTTCCGGTTACCGTCTTGTTAAAGATTTAACAAGAGACTGCTCAGGGAAGCTAATAGCCTGCGGTTACCGTTTTGTCAAACATAGGTTTGACAAAAGTCTGCTCGGGTAGGCTAAGTTTTACATAGTTATTTTTCACTGTGTTGGGTAAGTGTATCAGTGATGTATTATTATAAAGACAGTGAGTAAAACTGTGAGTAGAGTATAGCTTGTGTGTGTATGTGGGATCCCGTGTGTCTGCTTGACTGTGCCTGTGGTTAAAAATAGGTGACAAGGAATGTGTGAATGAGCTTGAGAGACAAGTAATGTATAAATGAGTATTAAAAGTAAAGGAAATAGTAAAAGAAAACAATTGTTTCAAGATATTAGTCTTGCAGATTATTGTAGTATAAATAAGTTAAAGTATAAAATATATATTAATAAATGGACTGATATATATTAATGGATAAATAAATAAGAATGCACGTGCTTAATATATTATATCTTATATCTGAAGACGTCTAAAATTTGTATCTCATCATCCCTGAAGACAAAGTGAGAAAAATGATTCTATTGTAGATAATTAAGTTTGTGCTAAGAAAAAATTACTTGTGCAGTGTGCTAAAAGTGAACAAGATTGGGTGACCAAGTTTCAACAGTCATAAATAATTTACAGCAATCTTAGAATTGTAGTAAATGGGAATTGTTGGGAATGGGTGAGGAAAAGTTTATTCACCATGTTAGATTATTTTGAGCACAGCATGCAAATACAGAAGAAAGATTGAAGGCTGATTTTATGATAGGGAAAATTATTTAATTGTATTATACCCAGAAAATCAAAAGTTAGATTATTGCTCATATTGCAATGAAGAAATAGCTTGCTTTTTCCTGCAACGAAGAACTTGCTTTGCTAAAAATAGAATGGGAGAACTGCTGTTGTCAACCAGTGATTATTATATAGTATAAAAGAACTAGGAAAAAGTTGGTTAAAAAGTGGAATTTAGAAAGAAAAAAAAGCTAATAGCTCAGGAACAAATATTTATAAAGACTAATTTGATCTATGCAGCTCTCTGAGTGTTCAAGTTTCAGATGGCTTCAGTGTCGAATGGAAGAGGTGAAAGGTCAAAGACGACTGCAGAGAGAAGAAGAGTGGGTGAGAGGCTTTCCGCTCCCCTTCTGAAGATGACCACTCTCTGGAAAACTCAGCATGGAGAAAGACTGATTTAATGCTGGAAAAGGTGAAACTTTCACTATTTCACTGGAGACTTTTTCCTGAGGACAAGAGGAAAATCCTGAGATGCAAAGCTGAGGCAAAATCTATCAAAAGCCCAAACTCAGAAGAGGCAGAGAAACAACAGAGCCTATATTCCAGTCTACTACACCAAGCCTTTGAGTGACAGGCTGACGACACATGCAGAGCGACAGCCAAGAAGCTTCAACAGACTGATAATCTAAAAACAGTAAAACCGACCGACATCCTTCCCTTACAGGCAACACAGGTGTGGCAACTTCAATGATCGCTCTATAGAGACTGCTTCAAATTTAGTTAATTATTAGATTAACTTTATTCATTCTGATTATTCACTGGTCTCATAAGCAATTCTTTATATTCTCTGCTAAACTAACGCTCTCTGCTTTTCCAGTAGGTTCAAGTCCAGCCATATAAAAAAGAAAGAGAATACACTGAAAGAGACAAGTGGGTGCCAACTCACCAAATAGTTCAAACTGAGGCTGGATTTGTTATAGTGAGGGCTATTATATGAAACAACTATAGGGCTAAAAGCATGAGAAAAATTATTCTGTAGCAAAGAAAAAGATAGACAAAATATCAAAGAATAATTATTAGTGTTTGCAAAACAATGATACTGGTCACTCCATTTTGTTTTGGTAAGTTTTTAGAGATATAGATTGGAGAAAATTACTCCAAAAGTCCAAAATTATGAAATCGCAAAAAATGCTGCAAAAAATGCTGTCAAAACTGGGATAATGAGATGGAAATGTTGTTGGCCATGGATCCAAGATTATGCAGAGATCTCCAATTTCTTAAAGCAGCTCATAAGCAAAAAAACAAAAAAGAATAGGAAAAATCAGAAAAACAAATGACAAAATGTATTTGAAAAATTACAATTGGCAGGCCTATTATTCTAAAATACTTAGTCTATTAGAATTTGTAAAAAGAAAAAAAAAGGATTATAACAATGGTGTTAAACTAAACCTTATGATCATTGACACTTCTCAATAGTGTTTGACATAGCTGTGTTGACCTGATCAACCCTTGGCTAAAATTATAGGATGCCACATTTAGAGCACAACCTGCAAGAGTGTATGCTGGCCAGTGTGTGTGAGAGAGACACTGAGTGTGAATGAGTGAGAGATGGTGTCTGAAGAGACACTAAGGCAAATCAATTATTTTGCCAATACAGCTGTATTTAAAATTTGTGGGCCCACAGGGCAAATTCTGCCCAATAAAATAATGACCATGGATGCATTTGGTTAAATTTCCTGGTCAGGAACTGAAGTAACAATATGAAAAAACAAAGAATGAAAAGAGAAAAATAAAAATAGAAAAAACAGTGCCACATTTGCGCAGCGCATAACATATCTGACTTTCTTTGCAGCATAACACGTCTGCCTTTCTTTTCAGCATATCATGATGGAGCTGATCTTTGTCAAAAGTATGAAATATTGTCTTGTAACTTTTGTATTGTAACAAAGTGGGTTGAGTATTGTCCAAGATGCCTAATAAATAGTGGGTTGATAGTGGAACTCAAGACAAAGAGATAACTGAGTTGAATTGACTAATTATAAGAGTACATTGAAATTTATTGTGAGAAAAATGCAAAAAGTTGCAAATAATGATCAAAAGTCAAATTTATGAAAAACAAATGAGAATATATGGATTAAAGTCCTGCTGTTAATGAAGGCAGAAAGGACACCACTCAGCCCACATGACCTTTCTACAGGTAACATCGAGAAGGACAATGGGACAGATGAGCAGATGATTGAAATCACATGTTGTTTTCACTAACAAAAATAATTAAGCTTTAATTTACAGATAGCAGCAGCTCGATTCCAGGAAGGATTTAGTCTAACAAAAAGAACCAGTAACTATACTTTGTAATTTCAGAGGAAGTGATCAACAGAGTGACATTCGAGTTCATGTCTCTCAACTTAAAATACACCAACTGACTTCAGCAACCCCCCACAACGGAAGTGAGGGATCAAGGACATGCTGACAATGAGAGAAAGAGTCCATTAGAATGAACGACTCAAGAGTCACCCTGGTGAAGACTAACAGAATGATCAAATCATGAATGGAAAAAGAAGACAAACTTGACCAGAAACACAGTAATGAGAGGAACTGTGCAAAGAAGAGAATCAACACAGATGAGTACAAGCTCAAACAATAGTCAACATCAACCAACTTTCCTATGATTGAATGTTCAGTCCTTGAATAGATTCAGTAGCAACTTAATAATAACCCCACAATAACAAAAATGATTGAAGAGAAAAATATGTTAAAGCAACATAGAAAACAATGATAATGAAAAAAAGAAAAGAAACTAAAATAATGTTAACAATTAATTTAAGAAATTGATATAGCATAGCGGGAATTAAGACAATTCATGAAGGAAAAAATTAGAACTAAAAATAACTTTTAAATAAATCTTAATGGGTACTCAGATGAAATTTGTCAATACAAGGGTATACTTAATTAATTTAAGGCTACAGTTGAAATTAAAGCAAGTATTAACAAATATTAAATTTTAATTTTAATTGATAAGAATACAATTTGATTCAAAATGCAATTGATTAGTTAAAATGATATCAAGTAGTGCTTGATAGAAAGTATAGAAAGTTTATAGACTTACAAGAACTTATTGAAATCCAATAACTAACAGGCCCTTGTGAACAATCTAAATGGCACCAGAGGGGGGTCAAAATTAGATATTTGGCATTCACATGAAGGACAGATTGTTGAACCAATGAATACTTTTGAATATTCTCAGTCCAGGTGCGCAATGGTTTTAAACCAGTGCGCAAAGGGGGGAGTAAGGTAAGGAAATTAAAAATTAAAATGAAGATAAAATTAAAGGCATTTTAGATTAAAAAGCATTTTTGCAAAGTTTTGTGAAATTTTTGGCAAAAACAAAGTTAAGAAAAGAACAGCGTCAAAAATAGGCCATATATCAGTATACCATGTGGACATGATATAGATGGGTAAAAGCAATGAAATCAACAGAGGAGGGACAGGAACAGAAATTAAATTACTAACAGAGAAGTAATCCTTAGATTGAAAAACTATCAGAAATAAGGTCATATTATATGTCAACTAAACAGAAATATTGAAGATTAAAAATAAGTTGCATACGAACACAAGGAAGTTTTAATAATGATTAAGTTATAATGCTAATGGTTTAAAAGGATGATAGAAAAACTTTTAGATTGTTAGATATAAAGAAAAAGAAATGTACATATAAGGAATATGTAAGAGTGCAAAAAGTTGTTCCCTTTCAAGGGAACTCGAGCTGCGTTGAGACGCGGTGGGAACGCTCTGCGTGATTGCGTCGTGAAGCACGTGTATAATCAGTCCAATGGAAGAGCGAGACGTCATAAGCGGTGACGTCATAGACCAGGAAGCTATAAAGCACACCAGAAAACAGACCGCGACAGCTTCTGTTGCCTTCAGCAAGCGATCTGTGTATTCTGTCCTTGTCATATTTATTGTTGTCTGTCAAGTTGCAATATATATACAGGTCCTTCTCAAAAAATTAGCATATTGTGATAAAGTTAATTATTTTCCATAATGTAATGATAAAAATTAAACTTTCATATATTTTAGATTCATTGCACACCAACTGAAATATTTCAGGTCTTTTATTGTTTTAATACTGATGATTTTGGCATACAGCTCATGAAAACCCAAAATTCCTGTCTCAAAAAATTAGCATATCATGAAAAGGGTCTCTAAACAAGCTATTAACCTAATCATCTGAATCAACTAATTAATTATAAACACCTGGAAAAGATTCCTGAGGCTTTTAAAAACTCCCAGCCTGTTTCATTACTCAAAACCGCAATCATGGGTAAGACTGCCGACCTGACTGCTGTCCAGAAGGCCATCATTGACACCCTCAAGCAAGAGGGTAAGACAGAAAGAAATTTCTGAACAAATAGGCTGTTCCCAGAGTGCTGTATCAAGGCACCTCAGTGGGAAGTCTGTGGGAAGGAAAAAGTGTGGCAAAAAACGCTGCACAACGAGAAGAGGTGACCGGACCCTGAGGAAGATTGTGGAGAAGGACCGATTCCAGACCTTGGGGGACCTGCGGAAGCAGTGGACTGAGTCTGGAGTAGAAACATCCAGAGCCACCGTGCACAGGTGTGTGCAGGAAATGGGCTACAGGTGCCGCATTCCCCAGGTCAAGCCACTTTTGAACCAGAAACAGCGGCAGAAGCGCCTGACCTGGGCAACAGAGAAGCAGCACTGGACTGTTGCTCAGTTTTGCATGTCATTCGGAAATCAAGGTGCCAGAGTCTGGAGGAAGACTGGGGAGAAGGAAATGCCAAAATGCCTGAAGTCCAGTGTCAAGTACCCACAGTCAGTGATGGTCTGGGGTGCCATGTCAGCCGCTGGTGTTAGTGCACTGTGTTTTATCAAGGGCAGGGCCAATGCAGCTAGCTATCAGGAGATTTTGGAGCACTTCATGCTTCCATCTGCTGAAAAGCTTTATGGAGATGAAGATTTCATTTTTCAGCACGACCTGGCACCTGCTCACAGTGCCAAAACCACTGGTAAATGGTTTACTGACCATGGTATTACTGTGCTCAATTGGCCTGCCAACTCTCCTGACCTGAACCCCATAGAGAATCTGTGGGATATTGTGAAGAGAAAGTTGAGAGACGCAAGACCCAACACTCTGGATGAGCTTAAGGCCGCTATCGAAGCATCCTGGGCCTCCATAACACCTCAGCAGTGCCACAGGCTGATTGCCTCCATGCCACGCCGCATTGAAGCAGTCATTTCTGCAAAAGGATTCCCGACCAAGTATTGACTATTGTGTGCATAACTGAACATAATTATTTGAAGGTTGACTTTTTTTTTTGTATTAAAAACACTTATTTTATTGGTCGGATGAAATATGCTAATTTTTTGAGACAGGAATTTTGGGTTTTCATGAGCTGTATGCCAAAATCATCAGTATTAAAACAATAAAACACCTGAAATATTTCAGTTGGTGTGCAATGAATCTAAAATATATGAAAGTTTAATTTTTATCATTACATTATGGAAAATAATGAACTTTATCACAATATGCTAATTTTTTGAGAAGGACCTGTATATATATTATGGCAAAAGAGAGCAAGCAGCTTTTGTGTTGTTCCCTGCCCACGTTATATCACGGGTGGGGACACACACATCAGCTTTTTGTTACTATTTGGGAGTGGAGCATGCCACAGTCAGTTCTCGAGGGGGCTGACTGTGAGCATTGCGAGAAACTGTCCGTGAGGACGCTCCGCTCCCGCCGGGCGTTCTTCGAGGAGGACGGATCGGTTCGCGCTCCCCGCGCAGGTCCCGCTGTTGCCGATGCACGGCGGCGACTCGCATTTTGGGGTTCGCAAACGGATCTGACAGCGGGGGTTGGGAGGGGCTCTGCCCTATCTCAGCTTTCACCTGCCAGATCCAGTGCTGGCGATTTCCAGTTCCGAGGAATTGGTATCGTTAGTGTTTTGTTTAGAAAAAGAGAACAAAACAAATAAAGATATTAAGAAAAGGCAGATGTTTGAGTTTTCAATAAATGAATAAATAAGTCAGCTCATAACTCTGTTGAATAAAGAGGAGCTTTAAAAGGAGGTTTATATAGTGTTGTTGCTAGTTAAATATTTTCTGGCCAGCTGAACTTTATGAGAGTGAAAATAAGGAGTTTATTAGATGAAATAAATCTAAAAACAGAAAAACTCTGTATCTCAGCCTCCTCGTCGGGGACTGCCGTTTTTCCCTATCTCCACACCACACTGAGGTGTCAAGATCGTGGAATAAGTCGGTTTCTATTTTATGTGTTTAATGCCCTACGTCTAACTATAGTAATGCTATGGGTATTAAGTATCATGGTATGACAGTGCCTCGGGTTAAAGAGACGCTTGCTAGCTTTCTCTCTCCCGAGTCGGCGTCATAATTTTTAACCCCGACGTTACCCACAAGCCATCTAAATAAAAAATTTTTTAGGCAACGCTGGTGGGTAAATTATAAAGACATGGATGAATGTGAGGTTGTCAGCACTGACGCTATTCGAGAATTGCGTCGTGCAAAAACAGATAAACTATACTGGGGAGGGACGGTTTCGAGAAATCGTTTCTCCTCTGCGTCCTCTGGGTGGCGACTCTCTGAGGAGGGTCGCACACGGCCAGTTCGGTTGTTTTCCTGCTGGTGGCCACGGACTGATATATATATATATATATATATATATATATATACGTTTTTCTGATTTAAAAGTAAAGAAAAATAAGATAAAATTATGTCTGTTCTTCTGGATGCTCCGCTTTCAAGAAACTAAGAATAAACCTTCAGCGGCGTTCCAGAGGTTTCTTCCTCACCAATCTATGTTCCTGAGACTGCTGGGCGGAGCAGTCTCAGTCTACTAAGCTCCTCGCAGCACAGCGAGCATCGCCATTTGGGCTCCTCCACAATCAAAGGGGACTTGGGTGGCGGTAGCAGTCTAGCCAGTTAGAGATATGCAAGATCTGAGGACTATTTTATCTCTAAAAAAGCTTGGACAATAGGAAGCCCTGATGCCGAGGCTATCAGGCTTCTAAAGGGTGGTCCCCTCTGGGGTAGGGATGGTTTTTGAGAAAATCGTTTCTCCTCGGCGCCCTCTGGGGTGCGACTCTCTGAGGAGGGTCGCAGCGCTGCCAGTTCGGTTTTCCTGCCGGTTCGCCGTTCAGGACACCAAGGTGTCAGTGTCCCCAAACGATCCTCCGAGGGGGGTCGTAGAGCAGTCAGTTCGGTTTCCCTGCCGGTTCGCCGTTTCAGGGTGCCGAGGTGCCTGCTTTTTCCAATGATCCTCCGAGGAGGGTCATTGGAACTAAGTTATTTAAAGGGAGGCAAGATCTGAGGACTGTCATCTCTAATAAAGCTTCTGAGGGCTCCTCCGGGGCAGGGGCGGTTTTGAGAAATCGTTTCTCCTCGGCGCCCTCTGGGGTGCGACTCTCTGAGGAGGGTCGCAGCGCTGCCAGTTCGGTTGTTCCCTGCCGGTTCGCCGTTCAGGGCACCGAGGTGTCAGCGTCCCCATACGATCCTCCGAGGAGGGTCGTAGAACGGTCAGTTCGGTTGTTCCCTGCCGGTTCGCCGCTTCAGGGCACCGTACTGACTGTTCAACCAAATCCAGAGGCCAGTCTTGAGAGACTGGTTCCCCTAGTAGAATTTCTGGCAGCGTGGAAACTACTGCCACATATTTCTCGGTGGGTCCTGCACACTATAGAAAAGGGTTCAGAAATCGGTTCTTGTCCGCCCAGATTTCTAGGGGTCCTCCCCACTGTGGTGGACCCCGAGCAGGCTTTGGTTATGGAGCAGGAAGTACTGACACTTCTGCAAAAGGAGCTGTAGAAGGGGTTCCTCCTCCCGGCAGACAGTCAGGGTTTTACTGCCATTACTTCATTGTTCCGAAAGAGGATGAGGGGTTGCGTCCTACTCTAGACCTGCGTCAATTAAACAGCATATTATGCTTACGCTAAATATGATTGTGTCACAGATTCAGTCCGAGGACTGGTTTGTCACAATAGAGTTAAAGGACGCTTACTTATCTATCCATCCTCATCACAGGAGGTTCCTGAGGTTTGCTTTCAGGGGCGAAGCATACCAGTATCGGGTTCTTCCATTCGGCCTAGGTTATCACCCCACACCTTTTACAATGTGCGTGGATGCAGCTCTGGCTCCTCTGAGATTCCAGGGCATTCGCGTATTAAATTATATCGACGATTGGTTGATTTTTAGCTCAGTCCGAGCTTTTGGCAGTTCAACATCGAGATGTCATTCTGTCCCACATAAGGAGGTAGGGGTTGCGGCTCAACACCAAAAAGAGTGTACTCCTCCCAGCTTGAGGACCACTTTCTAGGTGTATTATGGGATTCGACAACAATGCAAGCACGTCTGTCTCCTGCACGTATTTCTGCGATTCTCACAGCCGTAAAGAATGTAAAACTAGGTCAGTCACTCACTGCAAACAGTCTCTGAGACTGTTGGGGCTCATGGTAGTTGCGTCTAACGTAGTTACTTTTGGCCTTCTGTACATGAGACCCCTGCAGTGGTGGCTCGGGACCAAGGGGTTTTCTCCGAGGGGAAATCCGTTTTTCGCATGATCAAGGTCACGCGGCTATGCCTTCGTGCCTCGGTCATGTGGAAGAAACCTTGGTTCCTCGCCCAGGGCCCAGTGCTGGGTGCTTCTTGTCGACGCGTCACGCTATCGACGGATGCTTCCCTCACAGGATGGGGGGCGGTCATGAGTGGCCGCTCGGTGAACGGTCTTTGGCTGGGGCTCATGGCAGTTGCGTCCAACGTAGTTACTTTTGGCCTTCTGTACATGAGACCCCTGCAGTGGTGGCTCGGGACCAAGGGGTTTTCTCCGAGGGGAAATCCGTTTTCGCATGATCAAGGTCACGCGGCTATGCCTTCGTGCCTCGGTCATGTGGAAGAACCTTGGTTCCTCGCCCAGGCCCAGTGTTGGGGGCTTCTTGTCGACGCATAATGCTATCGACGGATGTTTCCCTCACAAGTCGGGGGCAATCATGAGTGGTTGGTCGGCGAAGGGTCCGGACAACACACTGATGGTCTCGTATATCAGAGCAGATATCCTGTTGAGGCAGGGGCTGTGGCCCGGGGAATGGAGACTTCACCCCGAGGTGGTGGAGCTTCTTAGGGAGAACTTCGGTCAAACTACAAGTCAACCTTTCGCATCGCTTGTACAATGCATTGCCCTTGTGTTTCTCCCTCACGCATCCAGCTCCGCTTGGACTGGATGTAATGTAATAGGTGTGGTTGCCACTACACCTATACGCTTTTCCCGATATCTTTGCTCCTGGGAGCTCTGGAGTTGTGGATACTGTGGGCTCGGCCTCTGAGGGGGCCCAGCTCATAGATTCAGGTTTCTCGACCGAGGTCGTGGAGACCATACTCCAGTCTAGAGCTCCCTCCACGAGAAGACTAATATGCTGTTCTCTGCCTGGTGCAGAGAACGCCTTCTGAATCTCGTTTCTGCCCTTTTTGGTACAGTACTTGATTTCTGTAATGAATGTTTCTTTGTTGGGCTATCTCTGAGGAGAGATCCCTAATTTCGTCTTCTCCGTGGTACATGAGGCTGAGGCCTGCACGTACTTGGATTTTCACCTGGTTGGTGGTAGTATTTCTTCACCCCAGATCGGGTTGTATTTCTAGGTCCCTACTAAATGTGCGGTCATTTGTGCTCCAGGCATTCTGTCCTCCACCTTTAATACCCCAGATCAGGAAAATCTTAAATCTGGTATGCCCTGTCCGGGCTTTGGATGCTTAGGTCCACAGAGCTGCTCAGTGGCGTTTATCAGAACAATTATTTGTCTGCTTCGGGTAACCTAAGATAGGTTGCCCTGCATCTAAACAGATAATGAGCAAGTGGGTAGTTGAGGCTATCTCACTTGCTTATGAAGCGGCCGGACAGCGTTCACCTGTGGCTGTTCAGGCCCATTCTACTAGGAGTATGGCTGCCTCTAGGCTTTAATTTCGGGTGTTTCCCTTCAGGATATTTGTAATGCGGCAGGCTGGTCCTCACCTCATACATTTGTCAGATTTTATGACCTACACCTCTCCACTCCCGGAGCTAGGTTGCTTGCTTCTAGTGTGCGCAAGGACTTCACACAGAACGGGCATTTGTCTTATGGCGTAGTGGGTATGGGGTTCCCACCGCGTCTCAACGCAGCTCGAGTTCCCTTGAAAGGGAACGTCTCAGGTTACGTATGTAACCCTGGTTCCCTGAGAGGGAACGAGACGCTGCGTTCTCCCGCCATACTTCCTGCATGCCCTGATCGACTTGCCTCAGGCTTTTTCAGAAGCTGTCGCGGTCTGTTTTCTGGTGTGCTTTATAGCTTCCTGGTCTATGACGTCACCGCCTATGACGTCTCGCTCTTCCATTGGACTGATTATACACGTGCTTCACGACGCAATTACGCAGAGCGTTCCCACCGCGTCTCAACGCAGCGTCTCGTTCCCTCTCAGGGAACCAGGGTTACATACGTAACCTGAGACGTTCTCTAGGGTTATTTTTCTAATTGTCTAATGAGTTTATTGAATGACTTTTATGAGATAAATGTAACATTGCTCTGAAGCTTTCTTAGTTAGAGTGATTACATGACACATAATTAGTTTATTCATGATAGTTTATTTAGAAATTAGTAGAAACGAAGAAAATGTATTCAGTTTAGTCTTGAACTGAGGAGCTACAATGAGAATGAGAAGCAATACGCGAGATTAAAAAGGTCGAAATGGAATTTATTGTTTAAATTTGGTAATAAAATAGACAGTAAGCGAAATGTATTGCAATTTATTAGATAGGTGTAAAGTGTTCTGTTCACTAAAATTGACTGACTAAAAGATGGATTCTTCGAATTTAAGAAATGATATTCTCTCATAAGAACTAATAAAAACGAGAGAGTTATGTTTACCCAGCCATATTTTGAATTAATAGTCATATGGATCAAGTAGAACAAAAATGCATAATAAATCAATTAGACTACTATAATAGGCAGATATTTATTATAATGCTTTGTCTGCATTAGGAGAAAAACAATTATGTGGAAAAAGTAAACTGACTTGTGTTTGGTGATCAGTGTTGCACTTTTACTAAATAATATTGTGCAGGGAGGAAAATTTAGCGATTACGATTGAGTCAAGAAAAACTTAAGAGCAGAAGTTAAGGAAAACTTAATGAAAAGTTTTGAAAATTAAGGTTTGCTCAATTAGGGATATTGAAAGTGGGTTATTATTCTGTTGTATACTTTGTATATTAAGATCACTAGTTGGAAAACCACGGTTAAACGAATGAAAATGCGGAAAAAGATAATGAAAACTAATTTGAGAGGGCAACCAAATTCATATTTACAAACCCTGGATGTTGATTCCATTAAATGAGGAATTGAGGACGAAGAAGATGATTGATGAGCCAGACCCTAGAGGATATCTACACCGCAAGAAAACTTTCAATAGTATAAGAGACTTTTATGTTTGATATACTCTACATAACTGTGACAATAACATGCAATGCAAGAACAAATGTATACACACACTTAAAACAATGTTTAAGTTTGTCTGATTAGGGAGAACTCGAGTCTTTTACTTTTTCCATTAAACAAAAAAGAAAGAACAACTAAAAGAAATAAAAATGTATGGAAGAAGATGTTTGGCTTGAGTGCTCCGCCAGAGTGTGGTGGCTTAATCCAGTAATTGGAAAGTAGAATGGGTGACTCAAATTGAGTCACCAGGTAGCATAACTGAGGGAGCTGGATTTTGAAACTACACTCTCGAAAAGGATAGTGAATGTGAGGCTTAATAAGCCTCAGAGGAGGGAATGTTGAAGATTTTATTATTTAGAAAACAAGTAATTTTGCTATATATTTGGACACAATTATTTCTTCTGTCTGTGACTTTGGATTTCCTCTGTGTATGTGAAAGACCTTGAATGGAATGTTGTTTGCTGCAGAAAATTCTATTCTGAGAAGTCACATGGTAAAAGACCTTTACCCAAAACTATCTATAGGGTGTGTTACCTTCTTTGGAAGAAGATGTATGTATATAACTCTGAACCAAAATATACTCAGGAGCGCACTGGAAGGCCAGAGGGCCAGTGGGCCACAGGGCCAGAGCGCTAGAGCGTCGTTCTATGGAAGGAACGGCGTTCGAAAATAAAGTCTAATTATTTCTGGCATCAAAGATCTCTGCGAAGTTATTTTTCAGAAAGATTGAAAACTACTTCAGACTCCACTATTAATTTCACTAAAGTGGCTGCCAGTAAGATGTAGAATTATTTATAAGATCCTCATACTAGTTTTTAAGGCCTTGCACAACTTAGCTCCAGTGTATTTGTCCAGCCTGGTGGAAATTTACACCCCTTCTAGATCCTTGAGATCTGAAAATAAACAGCTGCTTCGTACTACCAGGACTAAATATAAACATAGGAGTGATAGAACATTTTCTCGAGCAGGATCAATTAGATCTGCCAAAACACTATCCATGTTCAAAGCTATGCTAAAACAACATCTTTTAAACTCTAATGGAGAGTTATCTTAACTGGGTTACTGACTATGTGCCTCTTTTTATGTGATATGTTTATTTATTCTATTATTCTGTGTTTTTTATAATTGTTTTTATTGTGAAGCACTTTGGGCAACGGCAGTTGTATTAAATTGTGCTATATAAATTAATATACAAACAAACAAACAAACCAGCTCTACATGGAGGCTATAGAATCTTGCGGACGTGTTAGGTGTCGGCCAGCCCACAACTCTACATATATCTGTCTGTGAGGCGCCTTGGGCCAGCGCATAGGAGGAAGCAACACTTCTAGTTGAGTGTGCTCATAACCCGAACGGGCAAGGCAACGCCTTGGACTTCGTAAGCCAAGGCGATGGCATCCACTATCCAGTGGACCATCCTTGCTTGGAGACAGCCTTTCCCTTCTGCTGGCCTCCGTAACAGACGAAGAGATAATCTGAGGTCCTGAAGCTTTGCGTTCTGTCCACATATAACTGCAAAGAGCGGATGGGACAGAGAAAAGCTAGGGCTGGGTCTGCCTCTTCCAAAGGCAGCACTTACAGGTTCACTACCTGGTCCCTGAAGGGAGTGGGTAGGAACCTTGGGCATGTATCTGAGCCGAGGTCTCAGGACAACGTGAGAGTTGGCCGGCCCTAATGCTAGGCACGATTCGTCGACCGAAAATGCTTGCAGGTCTCCTACCCTCTTGATGGAAGTCAGAGCAGTCAGAAGCACTGTTTTTAGTGACAGGATCTTTAACTCAGCTGACTGCAGTGGTTCAAAGGGAGGTCTCTACAGTGCGCAGAGCACCAGAGACAGGTCCCAAGAGGGGTAAAGATGGGTGGGGTGAGTCAGATTTAGTATCCTCACTCCCCTCAAGAACCTGACGACCAGGTAATACTTTCCCAATGACTTACCTTCAACTGCATCGTGATGTGCGGCAATAGCGGCAACATACACTTTGAGGGTGGAGGGAGACAGCCTTCGCTCCAACCAATCTTGCAGGAAAGAAACCAAGACGCTGATCGGACATCTTCAGGGGTCTTTCCGGAGGAAAGAACACCATTCAACGAACAGGTTCCACTCCAGAGCATAGAGGCACCTCGTTGAGGGGGCTCTAGCAGAAGTGATGGTGTCTACCACCGCCTGTGGTCGGTCACCTAGAACCTCTGTGTCACGTCCAGGGAACAGACATGGAGTTTCCAGAGGTCTAGACAAGGGTGCCATAGAGTGCCCCATCAAGCAAGCAGGTCCTTCCTCAGAGGAATGGGCCAAGGAGGTCCTGTCGCGAGGAGCATGGTTCAGGGAACCAGGTCCGGTTGGGCCAAAACAGCGCAACTAACAAGATCTGCTCCTCGTCTTCCCTGACTTTGCACAGTGTCTATGCGAGAAGGCTCACTGGGGGAAACACATAAATGCATAGGCCCCGGGGCCAGCTGTGCGCCAGTGCATCCATGCCGAGGGTCCCCTCGGTCAGGGAATAAAACAACTGGCAATGGGTTGAGTCCGGAGAGGCAAACAGATCTGAGCAGCTCTGCAGAAGTCCCATATCAGCTGGACAACCTGGGGATGCAGACGCCACCCTGAAGCGTAGGCTGTCGTGAGAGCTTGTCGGCTGCACGATTGAGCACGCCAGGGTTGTGAATGGCACGAAGCGAACTCAGATACTTCTGACTCCATAGGAGATGGTGGGTGGGTTGCGATATGCGGCGGGAGCATAGACCACCTTGACGGTTGATGTACGCAATGGTAGCAGAGCTGTCTGTACGGACCAGTACGTGCTTACCATGTAGCGGCCATTTGAAGCGGCCCAGCGCAAGGCGTACTGTGAGCAATTGGAGGCAATTGATGTGCCAATGCAGTTGAGGCCCTGTCCACAGACCTGAAACTGCATGCCCGTTGTACGTGTCCCCTCAGTCGGTGGCAGAGGCATCCGTGAAGACCACAGCATGCCTGGACACTTGTTCTAGGGGAATACCTGCCAGTAGAAATGAAGGGTCAGACCACGGGCTGAAGGTTGGAGGCAGAGTGGGGTGACATGCCACGTGCACATGTACGTGCCGCTCTGCCACGCCCATCTCTGGACTCGGCCATGAAGCCAGTGCTGAAGCGGTCTCATATGAAGAAAGCCGAGCGGCGTTACTGCGGATGCCATATGCCCCAGGAGCCTCTGAAAAAGTTTCAGTGGGACAGCTGTCCTGCTCTTGATTGTATTCAAGCAGTTCAACACTGACCGGACACACTCCTCTATGAGTCACGCTGTCTGATTGACCAAGTCTAACTCCATACAGAGATTAGAGATCCTCTGCACAGAGGAGAGTTTGCTCTTGTCCCAGTTGACCCGATGCCCCAAAAGGTTGAGGTAATGGAGCACCATGTCCCTGTGTTTGCAGAACTGATCCCGAGACTGAGCCAGAATCAGCCAGTCGTCGAGATAGTTGAGAATACGAACGCCACATTCTCGGAGTGGAACAATGGCTGCCTCCGCGACCTTTGTAAAGACGCCGGGCGACAGGGACAGCCCGAAGGGTAGGTCTTTATACTGATATGCCCGTCCCTCGAACGCAAACCGCAGGAACGGTCTGTGTTGAGGAAGAATCGAGACATGAAAGTACGCGTCCTTCAGGTCAATCGCTGCAAACCAATCTTGGGGACGGATGCATTCGAAAATGCGTTTCTGCATGAGCATCTTGAACGGGAGCTTATTGCAGGACCCGATTCAAGGCTTCCAGGTCCAAGATCGGCCGTAATTACAAGTAAAACTCGATGTCACAGTAGAGCTGGCTGTGAGGGAGTTTTTTTTGTTGTTGTTTTTTTACGGGGGACTGACACCCTTGCCGACAAACAGACTGAGTGGTAGCCCACGAGTGACTCTGGTAGCACATCAGGACAAGCTCTTGGTTACCTCACCCTGCTTCTGAACTGTGGCGAACCGCTGGGCACAGTCTGCAACAGTGTTGCCGAAAAAGGCCACCTCGTGAGATGGGAGCATCGAGAAAGTGAGGTTTGGCAATGTCTCGCACCTCTGCAAGGTTTAGCCCTGGGGCGCTTCTGGACCACCAGCGTGCATCGTCTGACATCGTCTGACAGCGGACATCGCCTGACCGAGGGCCAGCGCTGTGACTTAAACCACGGTCAGTCCCTATGCACAGCTCAACCCCGACTCAGAACTACCATTGTGCATTGCGTGTTTTGGCCATCCACAGACTTGTAGGGTAGCCATCGCATGCAGGGAAGGGTTGGTCTGCCATTAGCAAAGCCACCCCACCATCAAGTGAGAGTAGTGAGAGAGGAAAAACTTTTCCTGCAGATTTTGGCGTGTTTGGCTTGCCATATTGGCGCCAATATCCTTCCATACTGCCAAAGTTTTTCCACACACATCCGGGCAGGCACGGGGGCGGGGCAAGGTGATTACCTGTTGCACTGCGCCCCCAGAGTACCCCGGGAAAGTGTGGCTGTCAAGTCTGAATCTGATTCAGCATGAGCACACACACCATTACAGTGGGAACTCAGCATCATCTTCATTTCCTGAGTGTAACAGCCCTCTCTCCAATGCAGCGATCAACATCTGATCCTCCCCTGGAGCCCCGAATGAAATGCTTGGTCCCTCATGAGAAGGACCAGTAATCCCATCCAAATCTGCCAGGCATGCGAGACAGTGAACGTGGCCATCAACCTCAATGGCACACGGCACGCTGAGCGCTCAAGCCCTCGTGAGAAAGGCAAGACGAACAACGTGCCGACGTGGTCATGCTCTCATAAGAGAGCATAAACCACCCAGGAACACAGTCTCAGCATGTTTGCGATGCGCTAGAGGAGTGAGGGACCCGAGGAGGTGGTCTCATCGGGGAACACTCACTGTAATCCTCAGATCACCAGTGCTATTAGCCAGAGTAGCACTTTTCTGGTGGCCACCAGAAGAGGAACTAGATCGAGGAATAGGCAAAGGGACTCCACCTACTTTGAGGCACTTGAGTCTCGACCTCGCATCTAGAGTGCCAAACGACGCGCGCTGGGTTGCCGTGACAACCCGCACTGTCAGACACATGGCATGCCGAGCAGCTCAAGCCTTTACGAGAAAGGGGAGACGAACAACGTGCTGACGTGGTCATGCTCTCATGAGAGAACATGAACCACCCATGAACACAGTCTCAACATGCTTTAGCCCAGGCATGTGTAACAGTGATCATGGCCATCAAATGAGGACAGGAAACGACTGCATCCAGAAACACATGGTTAGAATGACATCTTGAAAAAGATGCAGTGTCAAACTGTGTATGCTCTTTCAGGAATCTGCTCTGTCTGGTGCTGAAGCACCCAGGGATGATCGCGGCTACACAAAAAGGATGATAGTGCAAGCCTGCTGTGAGCACTCACATTCTCATTGAAGTCGCAACATTCTGAGCTGTGAAAACAGCTGTTTTGCTCTTTGTGAGATCGCGGACAGCGCTGTCTGCACTGTAACACCAACACCAGCTTGAAGAGGCGTTCTCCTGAAGAAGCAGAGTCGTCTTTTAAAGTTAGATAAGATTGCAGAGCAGGAACAACATTCACCGTCTGGCTCCAAAGCGAAGGACAAGGATGCGAGGCACCTGCTGCTCATTATATGCTCATGCCGCGATGCACAGCAGCTGGTGCAATTATCGCATGCCAATGTGCATTGGCTCATTTAGTTACACTCGAAGTAGATAGGCTCTCGCAAGCAATCCCCATTCGTCAGTCTAGACTTCGTAGTAACTGATGAATGGGAACCGTTCAGCACAATCCTATTGTTCGTTAACATTTTCAGGGTCTGAATCGAGCCCGAAATGGTTTGAAATTGGCCATTGTTAAAATTTACATCTGAGTAGAGCTAGCAGTTATGAAGGGGCGGGATATGTCCCGCACAAGCTCTACAGCGCTGCCAATCAGAACACAATATGCCAGCTAACCAATCACAGGACATTTCGTATTTCTGAAGGAGGGGCTTCATCAAAAATAACACGTTCAACCAAACTTGGGAAAGAGAGGCTCCGTAAAATATGTGAATAATTATGCGTCTTTGAACAATCAAGCATGAAAACATATTCTATCTAGTAAACCCCAAAAACAAAATCAACCCCTTTAAAACTTAAATACTGCAGGAGAAAAGTTGCAGAAAGTTTTCTCAAAATAAAATCAAATTTCTTAGCCACCACATTCAACCAAACTCAACATACTTCTGCAAACGAATTAAGTACCATAGAGGATTAATGTCTATTTTTGATTCAATGAAAATAAATATCCACCTGTTGAACTGGTGTAATTGTTTTCCCTATTCTCCATGTCTAGGACTGTGTTCAGCTCTTAGATGGTATAATGAAAGGAAATTTTTATTTTTATAGCACTTTATACAGACTGTTATATAGACTGTTTTAAATCAGCTTTACATTGATAAACAGGAAAATAATGATCAATGTTGCAAACAATTAAATTCTGCTCTAAAGCAGCTCTAAAAAAATATGTTATTTTTCAGCTCCAGTTAGAGTGTAAAGTTCATCAATTATGAAATGAGTTTGTGCAGTGTGTTATCCTGCTGATGAATTGAAGTGATTTTGCTTCCAGTGATGCTTCCCAAAATGTGGGGGATGAGATAAGAAAAATGTTGGGAGCAATAAGAGCAATTCAGTTTGGATAATCTGGTAATACATTGTGGTGTGAAGCAAAGGTTAGCATAAAGGTTATGTGTCTTAGCAAGTGGTTGGATGGATAAAGTTTTGCTACGATTCCTACATTCAATATCTGATGAATTTAAGACCTTTTGATTACTTTTTAAATTGTATATTACATGCCATGATTTTTGCTGTCTTTTGTGCTTTTCCATATTGATTTGGGCTTTTAGACTGATTTGGTCATTTCAAAACTTGGCAAGTGGCTAAACTAAGGGTACGTTTACACGACAACGATGGAAACGCTTTTCCTTTGCATTTTTCACGTACAGACAACAACGTTGTCAAAACGATCCCCGTTCACACGGATCCGCGAAAACTATTAAAAGCGATGTATGATTCATTCCAGGCCAGTAGTTGGCGATGTCACTTTGTAAAGAAACACTAAGCGTCTAAAGACTGAACACATAATATGCATGCGCATGACGTCACCGTTTTAAAAATGTGAAATTTGTTGTTTTGTTGTACACAAAGACAATAATGGTATTGTTTTCAAAAACTTGCACTTCGAAACCCATTTCCAAAAATGTTTTTTACTTTTTTAGTTGAAAACGGTGATGTGTAAATGGCCCCTAAATCAGCTTGGTCTTAACATGACTTGTGCCTTACCGTGAGCATCACTACACTCTGAAAAGTGTTTAAAAAATTTACCTTTAGGGATACAACAGCATATGACTGGAGCAGTCCCCTTAAAGTGACAACTTTGTACCTGTTTACCCCTGCCTAAAAGGTTCATAGTAGTATTTTAAGGGTACATATTACTTCTCTAAGGTAGTAAATTGTACCTTTAGGGGTATATAAAGTATAAATAGTCATTTTAAGGGTACTACCCTTGGCTGTTGTACCAATAAAGGATCTTTTTTTTTTTTTTTACATTTTTGTTTATTTAATTGAAATTAGTCATTGATAAAAGCTTAAGTTCTATTCATTTGTGAGCTATTTGACTATTAAATACAAAATTAAAACTATAAAAATACAGAAATCTTGAAGTGCAGAACAGTTTGGTCTGATATAAGCAAATACACTGTCTCTCAAATTATCTGCAATCTGAAGTCTCCTTTTTTCTAACACACCAATTTAAATTCTTTGAGTCTCTACTGATGAGCTGATGAGGTGTGTTTGATTGGGGAAACACAAAATTTGCACTATTGGTCAGCTACAGGAACATGGTTGAGAACCACTGCATTACATCAATAATACATTCTTCCAACAATTGTCTAACTTGACCCTTTTTTGTGTGTAGCTGCCAGCTGGATGAATTCAGCTGTTGTATAATACATCTGCGATGCTACCATACACCCATTTCCAATGGATGAAGCCTTGGCCTGGGAGAGAGGTCGTCAGGTGGTCCTCGACCTTCACTGGGTGTTTCGACCCTTAACCACAACACCCTCCAGTTGGCGGGTCAGCAGTGACAGGCCAGGTCACTGCCCCTCTCTTCCAGGCTTCCAGCTTGTGTCTTCTCTCTTGTGCCAGAGCCAACAAGAGGCTCTCTCTGCCGCTTCTCCCAGTCTACGAATGGCAGCTTTCCTTAAGTGGCCCCTCAATCCAACCTTTGTTAATATATTCCATGCAGATTGAGCCGGGAATCCCAGACATCCGACTTCCACCGTCATCAGCCATGCCATCCACCCTTGGTCCCGGCAGTCTTGGACAAGTTGCTGGTATTTGGCTTTTTTCCTCTCTGCAGCTTCCTCACAGCCCTCCTCCCACGGCACCGTCAACTCCATCAGAATGATCTTCCCTCCCTCTGGAGACCACATGATGATGTCAGGCCTTAGAGTTGTGGACAATACCGCCTCGGGGAAGTGGAGTCTCCTCCCAAGATCAACCTCCATCTCCCATCCCTGGGCTGACTGCAGGAGATTCTGCCTGGCTTGGCTGTGGATGACAGGTCTTTGGCCCTCTTTCACAAATGCGATGGTGGTCAGCAGTGGTCTTGCGTTGGCTGGTTGCTTCTTCCACCTTTCTTGCTCTAGGATGTCTGCGAGCACTGCCAACACCTTATCATGGCGCCACCTGTATCTCCCCTGTGCCAATGCGGTCTTACACCCGGCCAGAATGTGCGCCATTGTTCCTTTCCCACCACACAACCTGCACAGTGGGTCCTCCCTCATCCCCCACCTGTGCAAATTGACTGGGGTTGGTAAGGTGTCGTACACTGCTCAGAGTAGAAAGGATATACGGAAAGGCTCCAGCCGCCACAATTCACTCCATGTGATTGTCCTCTTGGGGAGGTTCCACCTCGTCCAGGCGCCTTGGGTTGCGAGCTCAGTGGATTTTGCTCTACTCCCTTCTTCCTCAAGGTTTCGGACTTCATCCTGGATCATGGTTCTTTTCTCCCTTCGGGTGGACTTTGACCACTGCTGAAAATGTGCTGTTCCTAGACCCTGTCTTCCAGTGCAAGGGTTTCCGATGATATCTTTGGTCGTGAGAGAACATTCTGCCTGGTTAATTGCAGTGCTGGCGGCCCACTTACGGCCAGATCTTGTTTTTACTCCTGCTTCCCTGGTGAGTTGGTCTTGAGAGTCCCTATATGTCAGGGACTGTCTGCATTTGGCGACTTTAAACTCCTCCACCACTGAAGACAGGGGAAGCTGGAGCTGGCCCGACCTCATGTACAGCCCCAAGGTTGTAAAGCGCGGGGGTATTCCCAACCATTTTCTAAGGTGCTTGTTGAACTTCCTCTCCATTTCTTCAACAGTTGATAGACACACCTCATATACCGTGAGAAGCCACATGAGTCTTGGGAGCAGGCCATGTTGGTAGATCCAGCACTTATATTTCCCAGGCAGGCCCGACTTATCAATCTTTTCCAGCCATTCTTCAACTTGTTTTCCGGTGCTGGAGATGCTGTTCCTGTCTGACAGGGAATCATCATACCACTTTCCAAGGCATCTAATTGGGTTCCCCTGGATGTTCGGGATCACTTCCCCTTGAACAAGTAGCTTGAACTTTCCAGTTGTTTTGCCCTTTTGGATCACCAGACTCCTTGATTTTTTTGGCTTGAAGACCATCTTTGCCCAAGTGGCCATACGATCCAATTCTGCCAGGACCCATCTTGCCTGCACATGAGTTGGTGTTATCACGGTAAGGTCATCCATGAATGCCCTGATTGCTTGCTGTTGACATCCTGCTGCGGTCTTCGGCCCTCTTGACTTTGTACTCGCTGCAGAGATGATCAGGTTCATTCCCATGATGAACAAGATGGGAGACATTGTGCATCCTGTCACTATCCCCTTCTCCACTGGCTGCCACTTTGTTGTAAACTTGGCGGACTGGAATCGTAACTTGATGTCTCTCAGGTAACTTGTGATTATGCCCTGGATGTTATGTGGGATGTGGCAGTAGTCCAAAGCAACTTGGATCAAATTATGGGGAATAGACCCATATGCATTTGCAAAGTCAAGCCAGACAACTGTTAGGCTGCCTTTCTTCTCCTTTGCTTCTTGGATGAGTTGGCTGAGGACCCCTGTATGCTCCAAGCACCCGGTATACCCTTCAACACCACCCTTCTGGATAGAGGTGTTAATATATCCATTCTGGGTCACGTAAGCGCTCATTCTCTTCGCAAGCACAGCAAAGAAAATCTTTCCCTCCACACTAAGTAGGGAGATAGTTCGGAACTGGCTGATCTGTGTGGATCCCTGTTCTTTGGGCACAAAGCACCCTTCTGCCCTTCTCCAGCTTGTTGGAATGGTTCCCTTCGACCAAATTACCCGCAAAAGCTTCCATAGCCTTCGTAGGAGCTTAGGGCATTTTTTGTATACTTTGTACGGTATACCGCTGGGACCTGGAGCAGAAGATGATCTTGCATGCTTGACTACCTCTTGAACCTCTCTCCATGATAGACACTCTGTGCTGAGGGATATAGTAGGTGGGTCAATGTTAATAAGCCCATGATTTCCTTCCAGGGCTTCGTCTCTTGGAGGGTCACTGAATGCCTCCTCAACAGACTGCTCCACCGCCTTTTTGGAACTTGTCAGAGTCCCAGACCTCGCCTCCCCCAGAAGTGATTTGGTGAAGCGGTACGGGTCCTTTATAAACTGGGCTCGAGCAGCTTCCTGCTTCTTCCGCCTCTGCTTGAACCTCTCAGCTCTTCTTGTTCTGATGAGCTGCTCTGCTCTTTTATTCCTTGCTTTTCTCCTATGCTTGCCAGTTTGAATTGCTTCCTCAGGGTTTTGATCTCCTTCCTAAGTTGTTTGATCTTTCTTTCTCTTCTGTTTTCCTGCTTTTCTGGTCTTACTTTATTCTCTTTCCTTGGCACTGTTCCAAACCGTTCCTTTGCCACATTGTAGGTGATGGCTGTCAGTAAATCCACCTTCCTTTCCGCTGATCCTGCTTGAACTGCTCCAAGCACTTTGTCCAGATCTTCATCTAACATGGACCACTCCTTCCCTTCACTCATTTTGGGCCACTTGATTCTTTCCTTTGTTGGCTGGGGTGAGCTTTCTGGAATGGCGTTGGAGGCTCTCCTTGTGCGATCTTGGGGGATTGCCGGCACTGAGAGATCACTAGGACTATGGTGTGCTTCCTGCCTAGGGTTCTCCTGCGTTTCACCAGACTGTTCGTCTGAGCGGTGTGCATGCATCCGTCCTTGTCCACACGTGGACTTGCTCTGGTGTATTTTGAGCCCTCTTACGCCTTTGCAGATTCTTCCGCAGCTGCATTTAACTCCCGGTGCCTCCCCGGTCAAGGTGGTTTGTCTGAGCCTTCTCTGTGTCTGTGTCACTGTCCTTGTCGTTAGCCTTGAGTCTGTCCTGGTGAGCCTCTCATCCTCCCCCCCTCTCGGGAGACTCTGGGGGTATTGCTCATTTGTCAGTTCTGTAGCTTGCTTGGTGCCCTCTTGCGAGTGCTGCAACAGGGGTTGCTGGCCCCTGTTACCCCGCCAGTCTTTCCTGGAGGTCAGCTGTCTCTCCAGCGTCACCGACCTTCCTCGGTCTCCATCCAGACTTTCCTGGAAGTCACTGGTTGCCCAGGGAGTTCAGTTGTATAATATATCTGCGATGTTATAAATGAAAGCTTTAAAATACAAGCAAAAGATATATATCAGATGTCACTGCATATTTCTCTTTGTTTTGCATAACTACCTACGTTTTATACTTTCTCTTCTGCGCCAAGAGATGAAGGCCTCAACATTGCACATAACTGCATTGTTGCTTCATTCAAATGCTTCCTATTTCCATTCTGCTCTAAGGTCTATAAGATGTTCAGTATTAATCTAGCTAGATTAATTCCAGGTTCAGACTACACAATATTCTTTTCTGTTACGAGTCAGTATCAGATTATGCTATTTTGACTCCTAAGTTCTTGTCCTGTCATGGACAAAAAACATGTCAGACTAAACGTTGCTTCCCGACCAATCATCACTTGCCATCTTTAACGACGTGCATGATGTCATTGAGAGGGCAGAACTAAAGACTGACTTCCAGAAACAAGAAAGTAAACAAACAGGCAACCGAAGTGGTGTGTTAGCTAATGCTAATTCCAGTACTAACTGGGTTGCTGATGCACCTCCACTATCACTCGCTAGCATTCTTCTTTTTTCATGTCATGGTAGTACCTCAAGGAAACACAATAAAAGCAGGAGTATCGTCATAGTTCCACAAACCTTTCCTCTATTGCATAATTCTACCAAGCGGGACCAATACCATCATCTCTTTTTCGTTTCTCCATGTCTAACAGCTGTGTACAGAAGAGCTTCTGTGCTCCTATTGCTCAACGCCACAGATGTTATGGAACCCGTCAAGGAGGAACGAAAAAAATTAAACATGCCAGTCTTTCTGTCGTAGCGTTGTGAAATGCCGCAGAAGTGGCTTTGTTTGTCGCCCACTGACACACTATACGAGATAAAACAATTGATTTGTGCATCGCGACACTCTGAGCTCGGCATAACCATTACAACACTCTCTTTGTAATAACATTCCAGACCACAGGACATATTTTACAGAAATGTGACAACCATCTGCCAAACTGAACCTTGAAGTTCTATACACTCTAAACTTGAGAGTGGATATTTTTAAGGAACCACTCAAACCACAAGGCAACAGGCATCATCTTAAGTAACAGATTCTTGGAGAAGAAGGTCACAAAGAATTTAATTGCATAATACAGCAACAATATATCAGATGATGCATGTGAGCAGCCAAAAAATATTATGTCTAACTTTGTTTCATACTGTACATAATGTATTCAGTTCTGTTCTCATACTTTTCTAAACATCCATCCATTTTCTATACCTGTGTATCCTATAGACCTTATGTAGCCCCGCCCCTTTTCAGCGCTGCGCTTGTTGTCTTTTGTCTTCTGGTCTGTATTTTCACAGCGATCTTGCGTATTTATGAATGAATTTTAACATCTTCCCGGTCTACTCCATATCGGTATGACTCCGATCTTCAACCAGATGGAACTGCATATTATTCTGATTGTTCCAAACCAATCTGACTTCTGACCTATAATGCTTCCTGAATCATAATCATTCACTGTTCATTCATTGGCAAGAGGAGAATTAGCCCCCCGACTGAGCCTGGGTTCTGCCAAGGTTTTTTTCTCCATTCTGCCACCTGATGGAGTTTTGGTTCTTTGCCACTGTCGCCTTTTTCCACCTTTGTTGCCACTGGCTTGGCTTGCTTAGTAGGGGACATTCAATTTAACATTTAATTTAATATTCAACAATAATATTGATCTGCCTGCATTGACACTATTATACAAGAACTGAGCTGAGCTGGACGATAACATAACGTTTCACTCCAGAGTGGCTATATATAAATGAACTAAATTTTATTTAGTAGGCTATTAACTAAATCTAAAAAAAAAATTTTTTTTAAACAAAAATGAAACATCACTGAACTTATTTAAGCTGGACTGTGATGCTATTTTCTTCTGGAAACTTCTTTTTTTGCATTATTTTCCTGTTATCTCTGTAAAGCTGCTTTGAAACAATCTGTATTGTAAAAAGTGCTATATAAATAAATGTGACTTGACTACTGACATTTGTTAAGACATCTGCTTTACACATTACAATCCTCTTGATAACTTTGGTTAACTTTGGATTAATCCACTTATAAAGCTAATTACTCCAGGACAGCAATGCCATAGAAATGTACAAAGCGACCGCAAATACGGAAGTTCAAAGACAATATTCTAAAGATGGCTGCGCCAAGGTAGAGTCACAGGGAGTACTGGAGCCTATCCCAGGATTTATTGGGTTGAAGACAGGGAAAGACAGGTTCAATTCTAAACAAGCAAGCCATTTTTAAAAAACAGATTTTCTCCGAAAAATATCTTATGTTGACAAGAACCATGCTTTTTGGTGCAAGGTGGTGCAACAGACTTCGGACAGTATATATTATATATCTTGTATTAACTGCACATCTTTGTCAGGAGCAACAGGAGTGACAGTTGGTAAGCAGCTCTACCCAATTAAAAAAATATTCTATTGATCGCACCTGCTGTTTCTTAAGCTCAATCTATGACCCTTCATGCTCATCTCAGATATACTCGAAACGCCAGTGTGTCAGGCAGCATCACTTAAATCACTTTCTTTTTGAACACTTACTTCCATGAATCTCTTCGACCACAGAAACCCTATTCATCTGACCTGGAATCTTCAGAAACTATTAACGGGATGGTGTTTTAAAGAATCAAATAAAAAGGCACCTTTTTAGTGAAGAGCACTAGCCATTACAACCAGGCAAAAGTAAAGAGTGGACAACTCCCAGGCAGAGGATCTTCGTTTGTAATAAAAATGCACAGGGCTGCCCCGGTGTTAATTAAACATTTTTCCCAAAAGTGCATCCTTGGCTGAGAACGAATGAAGCATTTATATTTGGAGAAGCATTCTCTCTGTATGAGCGACCCTCCTCAAGTGGTTGATATATCAAAACTTGAACTGATAGATACAAGAATAGCATGCCATTGGTGTCTTTATGTGCCCCGTCCAGCTCATTTGAAGTGTTTCAGTCATCAGGCTTTGGCAAGGGATATATCTTAATAGCTTGACCACAAGGGTCTATCATCTCCATTCTTGCTCTGAAGGTCTTTGAGGGAGCCCTCTGAGTGGTCATAATAGGGCTCCCACCGCACAAAGATTCACAACAGGATGAGAGAAAAGGATTTGTGTAATAGCAAAGAGCTTCATGAATACATTGCTAGTCAAACCAGCTACTTTAGATTAATATGGAATCTGAAAGGAGTATGAGTCCAATTTATTTATGTGTATTTGTCACACTGTGGCATTGCTCTCAAGAGCAAGGATAACATGAGGCTAATCTCAGTCCTTTACCAGTAAAGTGGTGGCCAACAAAAACCTGTGGTAATGTATTCCTCCACTGATTGATGGTCGCTCCCTCTGTATTTAACAAAACCATCATTGTGATGGAACGATTCTAGGCTGCCCACAATAAAATCTTTAAGACTCTTTTCAGTTGTCTGTAAGAATACAGAGGTTAGTTTCGGAAGATGCTTCACAATCATCCCTGCATGAAACATTATAGAAAAAATAAAATACATTTTATTTGTGGAGGCCTACATGAGAGATAAATAACATTACATACATTTGTCTTTTACATGCAAATTAGATCCTGTGATAAAATGTCTTTTTATCATAAGACCTGTTTCATTAAGGCAACAACAACAAAAAAGTTGATTGGCAAAACATGCCTTTTCTCCCAACATATTGGCATCCGTTGTTGTAGATGCCAGTTTCTTTGCTAAATTTAAGCTCTTTCCAAGGATATGCAACATACATATCCTTGGCAAAAGGTAGCTTAAATTTAGCGAATTATAACGCGTTATCCAGCTCTACTGTAACATTTATAAAGCTATTTCGTTATTGCAAGCAAATAAAATATAGACTAAAGTTCATGAATTGCATTGCCGTTTTATCATCACAAATATTGACCCGTGTAATTTAAAAGGCCATTTTCTATTTAAGCACCAGACAAAGTATTACTCTTAGCATTAGCCATCTGTGGAATCTGTAATAGGCCTACTTAAATTACTACTAAGGCTTAACTTATTTATTACGTCTGCCAATTAATTATTAATTACCCATATTCGGAATTACTTTATTAAGCACGCTGTGATGTGTCTGACTATTATGGACCATTCGTACTGATCCAAAATGTATGCCATGGGTTCACACCTTAGGCCCTGTTTACATTTAGTATTAAGATGTATCAAGTTAATGAGGGAAACACAATCCCGTCTAGTAGGACTTCCCTACGCTGTAGGTCAGTAGGCCTATGCGGAGAGTAGGCGGTATTTTGTGGCTAGTCGGATTCAACCACATGAGAGTCTACACTACCAAAGAAATGCCCCTGGAAGCGGTCGAAACATTTTAGACCCTGTTTACATCTGTATGTCGTCCAATTGTGATGCGATAGACCAAAGCGCATCTTAAACAGGGCCTAACATATTTTGAGCTTGTGCACTTTCTACCACTTCCAGAGGTAGTCGAAAACGCATTTGAACGGATTGCTTTCGTAGTGTAAACACGCATCTGGTCGAATGCCTTAATGAGATCAGGTTGGATTTACAGAGCAGAAATTAAAGTTGCTCTCCATGTAGTACTTTTCCGTCATCTCCGGTGGCGTTTAAATTGTGTGAGCTTTCGCCGTTAGATTGAAATATGTAAAAAAGCCCACATTAACCTGCCCATAGACAATAGATAGCCTAAATCAGGACAGAGGTGGTTGAAAGTGGACAAAGGAGACGGGTTTAAATACCAGGTGTAAACAGGAATGTGTGTCTAATCGACCAAAACGCATCTTAATACAAGGTGTAAACAGCGCCTTGAGTAGGCTAGACCACGAATGAGACCCGAGTCCTCTGACCTCGGATATCAACAATTGCATAAGCGTAGGCCTATCTTAAGTAAACGGGATTTCCACCAACAGAACATGTCACATCTGCTCTTTTGGCCGAGCAACATCATGGCAACCAAGAGATTTATTATAGAGATTTCGGGCAGAGACATTCTTAGCCGCAGGTTTACAAAAGCCATGTGGATACACTTTCTTTTCTTTTCTTTCTTTTCTTTTTTTTGCTATTTGATATAATAAACAGCTTAGAACAATTCACAGCCTAAGTGTATCAAAACGACACAGAAGTTAGTAATAGCACTTCGGTCAACAGTGTAGCATGAATCGGCGAATACGGATCAGCTAAAAGCGCTCTTATGAGGCAACCATGTTTGCTCTCATGACCAATTTATTGCCGACGAACATATGGCCAATATTTTGTCTCACGTCATTGCAGGGGGAAAACAAACATCATGCAATGTTGGTAGCAAATCTAAGGCTGAGCCACTTCGCCAGCTATGCAAACGTACTTGGACAACATCAGAAGAGGAGTGCTTACTCCCCGGGTATATAAAGCACATCAGGCTTATCGGTGCGTGCAGTCCTTACTTTCATTTGGAGATGTTTCATTAACTGTGCGGTGTCTTAACGCAAGCTGCACCACTTACCCTCTTCCGTCAGCCGCCAGGTGAGCCTTATTACTATCACTCGACCTCTCCACGTACAGTGCGTTAGGTAGGTTGTGCAAAGATTAAGTAACTTGCATGTAATGTTTCTAGCGGTGCAGGCCTACCTTTCTTATATGAAAAAGCTAGCTTTGGATATGAAAACTTGCATAACTACATATTGCATTGTATAGGGTAAGCCTATGCACTCTTGCCATATTAAATAAAATAAACAATTCATTATTCATTATTATTATTATTCGTATTATTCGTTTATTATCATTATTATCATTTTTATTATATTTTGTTGTTGTTATTTATTTGCTTCTATATTTTGTAGTTGTTTCTGTAGTTTATCATCTGTTAACATATCAATCTATTTTAGATAAGTTGTGGAGAAGTTTTTTTTTCTTCTTCAGGCTATACGCATTTGTACCGGTAGAGATCGCCCGAGTATCAAAAATCTCTTCGGTGCTCATCTCCACCATCACCCTCTGTGGAAATCATATGAATGGATGCAAGTATAATTTGTTAGTGTGAACGAAAGAAATCTCGCTCTGAAACATGCACTAGGCTATGTCTAACTTCACGTATGCGTAAAGCAGGGACAGTTTATTTCAATTAATCTATAATTAATTTCAAACGGATTGCAAAAAATAGAAGAACCAGTCCCAGTGGACTTTGAGATACTGAGAAAAGACGTGATTAAAATGATAATCCTTAAACCAATTTGTTTTGGGTACGCTGATAAAGGTGCCAGGATGGAGAATTTAACACTATGCGCCATGAAATTCGCCGTTACAAATAAACTGGTAGTTAAACAAATGAAGGCATGTCCCTGGGCCATGGGCACCATGATAATCTCCTTGTGACATGTTTAATCATTAGAGGCTCTGAGACGAATAAAGGCGCAGCGTTTGGCCTGCAGTGAGGAGAATCAGACCAGCTCCAAACGATCTGTGCTGCGGGGCATTTTCTTGGGGCTGCAGCTCTAAGTCGCACAAACCACCAGACTTATATTTATACCAACATTTCCCTTTTATGGCCTTTTAATCGCATGGGAAAAGCAGAAAATCGCTCTTGTCAGGTTATACATTTATCATGAGCACCTAGAGGGAAACAGGGTTACATTTATCAAAGCTTAACTGCTCGCCCAAGGCATCGCAATACACTGAAATTCGTCGATTAAAGCAAGAACTGATCAACGTTATTATACTCTCCTAGCCTTCTGGCAGCATTAGGATTTTCTTTATAATCAAGCGTATAAAGGTCTTTTTTCTCCTTTATACCCCCCAATCCAACCCCCCCCCCCCCCCCCCCCATAAACTGACAGATTCAGACATTTTAACATTATCTATTGTTAAAAGGAATTAATTAAACGATGTTTAGCATTTGCTGTTTTATTGTCGTATTATGAAACATTGTATTTCTAAATAAATCTTAAGGATGATATATTTAATGCCAGATTGCAGTGAACGTCAGTTGTTTCCTCGAAAATTCAACAAATCGATTAGTCTATGTTGTTTTTTTTATTTTAACAGTGTGTGTGTGTGTGTGTGTGTGTGTGTGTGTGTGTATATATATATATCAAATTTAATAATAATATAAAAATAATGTGATGCTGGAGATTTTATTTTCTCGTTTTATCCTTTTTTGTATTGTTTGTAAAGCGAATAGGTCTAAAATACACCGAAATACCATGTAAATTGTGCGCTGCTTGCTCAACAAAAATATGTATTATTAAAATATGAAATTGTTTTATTATTATTATTGTTGTTGTTGTTTTTCGCTCCTCTTTTCAGTATACGCATAAAGACAAACAGTCTGTTTAAGCTACCTGCAAAAGTAAACAGGTAAACAGAAGGAAATGGCTCTTGAAGTGAAGTATAGACACTCAGTTTGTGCACATTTACTTCTCCTTACCGAACTCCTCTGTTCAATTGTTCAAACACATTCCCAAATCACTGGCCACAGACTAACCACGAGCCCTGCCATCGATTGCGGAGTGTGTTATTCTGGTTACATGGGAACATAATAGAGACTGGCTCATTAATTAGTACATTGTTTACCAATTCTGTCACCATAACATGCTGGAAATAAAATTCTCAATTGCATCAATGCCGATAAAAGAGATCAGCCTAACAGTAACCGTTTATAGTGTTTATAGTAGCCTAAATCGGCGTATTTGAGAGGCTCTCGCCGTTTATCATTTCATGGTTACCGTGATGTGTTCAGTAACCGGTCTCTACTGCATGGGAAGGGTAGGCTGGGAGAGTGACCTTGCGAAAAGCGTTTACTGTTCGACTTTGCTCCTGGCCCGTCCAGCTCAATGCTTCCATTGTCCGATTTCTCTGTCGCTGCATGATTAATTCTACGTGAAACTCTGGTTAAGTATATTTACCTATCAGGTAACTGATTATAGAAAATATCATAAGCTGACAAATATGCTTATTTGTTCGTGTTTTTTTTCATGAACAATTCTTCGATGCAATTGCTGATATTGTAAATATATCTTGTTTCACTGCTATATTCTAGCCTAACTGATATTCTAGCAAAAAAACGCCGAAACATATTTTAACAGCAGTTATTAGCGACTTAAGTGTTAAAACATAAGCAGCAATAATCTATAATTTCAACACATAATACAAATGAAATAGATCACATAAAGAAATAATTTTATCTAATTTATACCCTACTTATCACCAATCTGCCAGTCTGGGCATGTCAGTGTGTAGACATGCTTGCATGCGCGTGCGAGAGAGAAATTGCGCGTAGTGTGTGTGTGAGAGAGAGAGAGAGAGAGAGAGAGAGAGAGAGAGAGAGAGAGAGAGAGAGAGAGAGAGAGAGAGAGAGAGAGAGAGAGAGAGAGAGAGAGAGAGAGAGAGAGATGAAGGACTTTCCTTGATATTGTGAAGGGGTACAGAAATGAATGAAGAGATAGTCCATTGAAAGCAGTGAATGCCATGACAACTAGGAACAACCTCAGATTTATTCCAAACAGTTAGAACGTATTGTACAGGGGCGTCAATCATCTATTATTTTGGCCTTTAAATAAATGCAAAAACTACGGCCGGACAAAGGCTTCCAACAGGAGCCGGACATTTGTCTACATTTCCCCTATTGTCTGCAGCTTAGCAATCGGTTTGTATTTGTGTTTGCCCGGGTTCGACCACCCAGGATGAGCAGAGGACTGGCTAGAAACGTGCAACATTGTCACCCAAATCACATACTAGATAGGAGGCAAAGAGGCAAAAAAAGAAAAGATAGGACAGAGAGTTGAAAAGGAGAGGCAAAATACACAACAATAATGCTTCACTTTTTGTAGCTACTGCGGACAACCGAAAGAAGCAAGCCTACAAAACAAAAAATAAATCAGAAATTATTTTAAAAGTAAAATGTCGTTTATGTGATTTAAATAGTTTTGTTTGTCCTTATAATCCTTTCGGTTGTTTTTGGAAATCGATGATAACATGTTATTAGAAATATTTCGCTTTTAAAAATGCCCTAAAAATTATTTGACAAATTATGAAAAATGATAACGCCATAAGTTCTGGAATATTAATAAGAAACTAATAATCATCATCCACACACACACACACACACACACACACACACACACACACACACACACACACACGCACACACACACACACACACACACAAAAGATCATTTAAAGTTCCTTTTCCGTTTCGTCATTTTTTTTTTTGATGGCTTAATCATGTCCAGTGAACGACCCTTCTCGTTAATCCCGAACCAAAATATTGACCTACATAAATTAGTCTCTACCACTTGAGACGATTTCGTTGCCCTTTTTTAAAATAAACATTTATAACAACTGATATTATCGTTCTAAATTTAGGATCCAAACATAATTTTCACTAAGTAATTCGTTTATCTGCGTTATAAGTTACAACAATTGGATTTTTTATGCATAGGTTTTGTCCATTTCCAGTTCAAGAAGGCCTATGATTTGTATAAAGCTACTCGGAGGTTCTTTGTATGTAAATAGGGTGTAAAAAGGCCCTCCCCGTCTTTGTAATTAATTGACACGTTATACCACTCATCATGTGCTGAAGCACCAATGGTATAGGCTAGGATCTCCCCAAAACCCACAATTTCACATCGGCAAACACTGTCTTCATCCACTTGACTCCCAAGACCCGCCCACACGTGGCCAACCTTTTTCGTTTTTAATGCTTTTTCACTGCAGGTTCATGTTTTGAGACCAACCTTATATGGACTGATCAGTCTGGTAATGGCTTATTTCCCCCTAACACTCAGCAGTAGCGCAATATCCATGAGCTAGATACCACTTCAGTCACTTTGGCATTCTTCCTGGACTTACAGAACTGATTTCTCCGCTACTTCCCCCCCCCCCCCCCCCAAGCAACGGTTAACGACCGAGCCTCATGCGTCGACTTCAGTTTACTTCGCGCTGAAACGGCACCGATATCCTATATTCAATAAATCGTCTGTGTTTTTTGTGTTTTTAAAGAGAGGATTGCCAAACTGGTGCAGAAACTTTACTGCATCAAATGCCCCAGACCATGTCGTTGACCAACACAAAGACAGGCTTTTCAGTAAAGGACATTTTGGACCTCCCTGATACTAACGATGAAGAAGGATCTATCACCGGGAATGAGGAAGATACGGAGGTTTCTGAGGCGACTAAGACGCCTGGAGTGCGAGTGCAAAGTCCTTTAGAGAATGTTCCAAACCTGCCTTTAAAGAATCCATTTTATGATAATAGCGACAATCCTTATACCAGATGGCTCGCAACTACGGACAGCATCCAATACTCATGTAAGTAAAGCAACCTCACAATAATTCCCATGAGTTGGAATTATCTTCGATTCTAAATCAGCGCTATTTTTTATACTGATCATCTATTACAAATACTTGATTTAAATCATTCTACAAAACCGCTGTGCTTGATATTGTAGATGTAGATTTCCACTGTTGCGCATCTCAAAAGGCGTAACTATGTGCTTCTGGATCGTGGTCATAACGGCGGTTAAATTAGCTATATATTTTTTTAATAAATGCAGTTGAAATTGTCTTGATAGTTTTTGGAATAGTTTATTCATTGACTCTTAGTTTTCGCTTACATTTTCCTCTTTGTAAACTATTGATTAGGCTACGGCAAAGCCATCGGTTTGGTTGAGTCAGATACCCCATGATAATGTTGATTGAGGCTATTGTTAATTCTATAATATAATATTGTAATAACAAAAATAAATCTGATTTCTGAACTGACTGTATTTATTAGTCCGTCTGCCCTAACTTAATGTTCTCCGATAAATGTGTTAGTTTGTAAATTTGACAATAAGAAATGTCACCAACAAACACAATTCACAATGCAAGGTTTTTTTATTTGATGTGGTATTAAATCTGTTTTTTCCCCTCTCTTTCTCTCTCTCTCTCTTTTTTTTTCTTTTTCTTGACCAGTACATGGCCTATCCGCAAACTCTCAAGACTCGTCTGCAAAATCTCCGGAACCTTCAGCTGACGAATCGCCGGACAACGATAAGGAAACTTCGAGCAACGGCAGCGACTCTGGTAAGAAGCGCAAAAGGAGGGTGCTCTTTTCCAAGGCACAAACTTACGAACTCGAGCGCCGGTTTAGGCAACAGAGATATCTGTCAGCCCCGGAGAGGGAGCATCTCGCCAGTTTGATCCGCCTGACTCCAACCCAAGTGAAAATCTGGTTCCAGAACCATCGATACAAAATGAAGAGAGCCCGGGCGGAGAAAGGTATGGAAGTGACCCATCTCCCTTCTCCTAGGCGAGTGGCCGTGCCTGTGTTAGTCAGAGATGGCAAACCCTGTCATACGCTTAAAGCTCAGGACTTGGCAGCTACTTTTCAGGCTGGAATTCCGTTCTCCGCATATAGCGCCCAGTCTCTCCAGCACATGCAATATAACGCGCATTACAGCGCCGCCACCACACCACAGTTCCCAGCACATCACTTGGTGCAAACGCAACAGTGGACTTGGTGAACAAACACTGACTTGCAAATGCATGGCTGCATTTTAAAGACCGTGGTAAGGAGCTTTCCAAACAAAAATACAAGACTTTGCAGCTTGACCCTTTCTCACCAATTTATTTTGGGGATTGACGTGTGTGCGCCATGTTTACATGTTTTCGTTAAGAAAACCGGGTCAAGCCTCTCCCCAAATTTAAGAATGTTAAAGCTCTTGTGAAATTTTGTAAAGTATGTTTGTGTGTTGTAGAAATGTTTTCCTTTTGTCCTTCGTGTTATAAGCACGTGCAAAAAACACTTTATGATAATAGAAAATTTTATTTCTTTCTTTTACAATGGACCGAATATATTTATGGCCATGAATAAACATTGGCAATCTTTAGCTTATTTCATTGGTTTGTTTTCTATGTAAATATTTTGTGATAATTGTTTTCAATATTATGTTTGATCGTTTAGCCTAAATATATCCGATATTTAGGGAAAATGGAACCTCAATTGTCGATAAACACCCCTCATGTTAATATCAGAAAGAACGCGCGCTGGCGAGGGAGGTCTACAATTCTTTTTATTAAGACTTTTAATAAAAAATGATGTGGTTCAGAAATTCCGAAATGCTTTGCGTTTGGTCTCAATGATTTCGGCCTCATTTGCAAAATATGAGTCGTTTCTTCGCCATTTTCCATTATCATAAATACTTTATTATAAGCTAACAGAACGAATAAATACAATCAATATAATTATGCTAATTTATCTTTATAAACCTTTATATTTGCACAAACGTTGCTTTGGACAGCTTGTCGCTCTCATTGTCACTTCATCAGCAACACAATTGGCTTCAGTTTTCCGAATTTATCTGTACGAACACTTCAGCAATAAGAAGGCTAAAGTCACTTGTGAAATGGGGGTAAAAATCCACTCACTTAATATAAGAGGGCTTCTTCAGCTAAGCAGCTTTTCATTCAAACGCTCTCTTCCTTTTCAGGCTCCGCGGCTGACATTTCGGTTGAAGCGGCACATTTAAGAGAGAAAACACGCGTGTCAAAGTTTTGTTACAGTAATATTACGTGATTTTATTAGTTACAATTATATGTGGCTGTTGTTACGCGTCGTCACAGTGTGTATCAAAAAATGAGTTGCTTGAAATGATAAACACCGCGGCCATGCAGGTCAGAGCATTTTTTAAACAATTATGTCCACTAAGGAAAGTGTCAAAATTAGTCTAGGGATTTTGGTTAAAACTTTATTTTCAGGTGTCCGTGTTACAGTGTAATTATACATTTAAATGAGTAATAATAATGAATTGCATAGCTTAGCCTACTTAAGCTAATAGGAATATGGGTTGGTTTTGGTTAGTTGTAATTAAGCATAATTATTAATAAGCATAAATAAAAATTACTATAGTACATGTAACGTGTAACGGACACTGTAAAATAAAGTGTTACCGGATTGTGTGTGTTTTCAAACGGGCAAGTCGACAACAGCTCTCTTTTTGGTTCCTTTCCCAATGAGTATTATCTTATATATCATTGTCTTGGGTAAATACCACGGTTCAGTGCAAAATCCGAAATGGTTTGTTTTTCAAATATGATATGAGGGAAAGCCTGGCCTTCATTAAACAGACGGCTGTGCTAATTATTTACCGAATTAGTCTTAAGCGACTCGATCTTTTCCCCGCGTGCTTATACTACACTAGATTTAATTCAACCAAGAATAACTTCTAGAAATTTGTATTGATTTATTTTGTTTATTCGATATAATTATATGTCTAATATTTTGATAGTTATTGCATTCCCGTCATTGTTCATTAGCCAAGGAGAAGGCGGCGTGAAAATGGCAGAATTGTACTTACACCTGTTGTCGACTATAAGACCTCATTTGTGGTGTTATACGCTTCTTCACTATGCTATTTCAACGGAACCCATAAAATGTCTATCAGAAAACATTTTTAAAGCTTTTTTTTACCACTTTCTTTCCAAATAACATTCAGTCTGAACTTGTGTTGCTCAGAAAGAAAGAAAACAAACAAACTGGTCACACTAGCGTTGGACTGATGGTCAACAATGTGGCGAAGCACTTTTGAGTAGTCTATAGTTGCACAATATACAGTACATGGCACAAAAACTAACAAAGCTTAGGGTCGGTTGTTGTGAATGTTAGAGGCGTGCATATTAACAAGGGGAGTGTATCTCCGGGTGGAGAAAGACAGTCCGGGTTTCTTGGTGCTATTCAGGTCCTTTATCTGGACCAGTGCATCCCTGACTCAGGGAGATATATCCTATCCTTGTTTTTTTTTTTTTTTTTTTTTTTTGCGCCTGTCAGTTGGTGCCATTGTGGTGCTTGTTGTACACGTTCTGCTCCATATGGACAGCTGGGCCCACAAGAGGAGAAAGGAATCCCTCACAAAACCCAAATTGTGTCCCGCTTTCAAACGCAGCATTGTTGTCTCTCAAAGAAAAACGAATTAAAAATTCGTGCTATATCTATTCTGGAAAAAAAGGCAAACCCATTCACAGATAACAGGGAGTCCTTCTTCCTTGATATAGCAGTGCTAACAACAGTTCTCTCATTCCTTTAACCCTCTCATACACTCCCCCTTTTCTTGACGTTGAAAGAGAATGATTATCGTCTGTTCTGCAAAGTATGTAGCGTTAGAACTCCTATTTAATAGATACGTTTTTGTTTCCTGTCCTGCATAAGTAAAAAAGGCTATAGGCGTATGTTTATATTTTTTTTATTATGCGAATAGAGAAATGTCCAATTATTGAATAAAAGCTAAGCAAAACATTAATTTAAGAATGCGAACTTGTATTTAACCTAGGCTAACTCTATCTATCTATCTATCTATCTATCTATCTATCTATCTATCTATCTATCTATCTATCTATCTATCTATCTATCTATCTATCTATCTATCTATCTCAAAATAGGCAAAACGCGTCAACTGTAAAATGTTTGTAGGCTATAGCCTATCTTATATAGCCTAATGTATAATAACCATAAGTCTGCATTTCGAAATTGGGTAATGTTTTTTAAACTAAAATGAGAGTGGATGAAAAGTGATTTCCTGAGGACATCACATCTGCCGTAGCTGAAAAGAAAACTCTAATGTGTAAAAAAAAAAAAAAGATAATAATAATAATAATAATAATAAAAATAATATATATGTATATATATATATATATATATATATATATATATATATATATATATATATATATATATATATATATATATATATATATATATATATATGAAGTGTTGTTGGATATTATCTGGAATTACTCTCGGTTACGGGGCATTTCAGCGAAAATATAAAAATTAAGGGAGTCACAAACCCTCATAAAACGATTTTGAATGTATGCTGAAGTTAACGCGTGGATAATAACCCTTTCACGCCTCCAAATAGGATATTTCAGGAAGTACGCACTTGGATGTCCATGGATCCAGATAACTGTTACCATTTTTTTAACTTCAACATGAATCATTTCTTATCATCAATATCTCCAAATGAGGGTTCTCAACGCCTTAATAAGCAGGACTAACATTTGAAGGAAGTAATTTGGTATTTTATTGCCAATAGAAGATAAAGATTAGATTCCCCAACCATCTCGAATGTGTTACAAAAAGAGTGCATTTTCAGTGTGATATGGACCAAATCACAAATCACCATTAAATACACCACAAGATGGCGACAGAGCCCGTTGAAAAGAACAGTAACACCGCCCACTCTGTTCGACAAGTTTAAGGTTAATTTCAGGCTGCAAATATGGATGGCAGTTATCAACGGCATCAATACAATTAGAAAAAAAGAACACCCTAAATTGTAGGTAGTTAGCCAATTGTTTAAGTTTACCAATACAGGTAAAACTGAATCCTGTAGGCTATTTAAGCGAGGTGTTTGGATGCTATGATCAATCTTGCGGGTTCATGAGATAATCCGCAGAGAGGCGCAATTGGTCCACAAATAATCTTTAGCATCACTTTAAGGATACTGCGGGACAAATATTAGCGTCCTTGATTTTATTTTGTCAGCAAAAGTTCTTTGGACATTTCAACCAAATAAATTAAAATCCATTTTTACATACAATTTGCTGATTATATCAATACTTCCACTCCTACTTCCGAGTTTCCATACTTGAATAATAATAATAATAATAATAATAATAATAATAATAATAATAATAATAATTAATAATAATAATAATAATACTGATGATAATAATAATAATAATAATAATAATAATAATAATAATAATAATAATAATAATACAAAGCCGGATATATCAAAATATTCTATGAAAACTTCTAGTAATGGCAAACATGAAATGATTAATAATTAAAATAATTGATGAATAATTGAAATGCATAATTGACAAACTATAGATAAAAAATGCATTTTCTTTATTCTTTAATGTATGCATTTGTTTACTGCAATTATGTATTATACTTGATAGCATACATTTTTTCTATCTTCAAATTTACTAATATATTTATGCTGAAAAAAGTTCCTTTCAGTAAATATACAGCCAGTCTGGTACAAAAAAGTGAAATTTTCAAGAGTTCCTTTAAATGAGTAGTTTGGAGATTTCTGTCTCTGTCATTAACAGTTGCTTTCTTTGGTTTTCTAGGCATATGTTAAGTGGATACAGTATCTTCTTACAAAATAATTTACATACATATTGCCCAAAGCATTTGTGAAGATTATTTTCCCCCCTTCACTACTGTATCCATAAAAAGGCACAGAAATAAATAAAAAATTCAGTCGAGCTAGTTCATTGCCATACTTTTAAAAATGTACTTTATTTAAATCTTAATACTGTTAGAAAACTATCAGCATAACCTTGATGCATAATAATTTTCTAAAAAACACAGGTTTTCAGTGGATTTCAGAAAGAATACACTTTTTAAAAAATCAAAAAATTTTGTCAATCAATCATGCAAGCCATTTGTATTTAGATGTGTGAGCCGGAGATGTGTTAAATGAACAGCTTACTGGAAGTAATTTTTTCTTCTTTAATGTCATATGATAGAAATCCGACTGTAAGAAAATAAATTACATAGAAAAAAATACATAAATCTCTTTTATTTATTTTTTGCATTATTGCCTGATAACTAAAACAAAAATACTGTAAAATATTTCAAAGTCAATGCATCCCACAGAGAAGTAGTTTTGAAACTTTTCATAATGTGTGTATGAGTGCATTTGTTCAAAACATTTCATGGTTGTCAAACTATACTCTTATGAATGACTTACTCTGCTACACTACAGTTTTGCTTGGGGTGATGGAAAATATAAAGAAGGTCATATGAAACACATAAGCAATGTTCTTTTTCTTATGTCAACATAAAAATGTGTTATCACATACATCAAAATGAAGAAAAAACCTGTAAAAGTTTTCACCCAGAGAAAGTTATAATGTTGAATGAGCTCAACTTTAACAAAAATTCACAAAACCCTCATTCCACAGTCTTGAAAGTAATAGAAGTTAACAAAGATTCGGGGGCTGACCTTCCTCTGGGAGAAAGTCACAGCATCATGTATGAAATATAACTATAACATTGTTAACTAGTTGAACCTATCTTGGAATTTGACCTGTATCAAGTACAGCATTTCTTCCAAAGGACAATCCAGACATAAATGCTCCTTGACGCAATGCTAGTCTGCGACCAAATTGTCAGTTTGGGTGATGGGTCAACAGCACCTTTATGTGTGTGCATGAGTTTATATTACTTGTATAAATTTTGCAACATTTGGAACTGACTCAGGCCTGCATCCTGTGATCATGTGGAAGACATCAGGACATAATGTGACACTATAACTGCAGTGTTTTAGGAATCCAGAGTGTTGATGAAGAATTGTTGCATTCAAGTTTTTCAAGAGTCTTCTGAACCAAATGTATCTCTCTTGAGAAACCCACATAATAAGGATGCATTGCAAGGTGAGATATATAAGTTAAAAGTTCATAAAAAAATTTCATATGATGTACAGATAACATGATGACCGTGGTACACATTTACAACGCATTCTCATCCCAAGGCGTCATTTTATTCACACTTTTGACCATGCTTCCAAATCCGACGCGCATGGCACCCTTTAGCATCAGGTAGATGACGCTTATCCTCGCGCGTCATCTAACGCCTTTAGCGTTATCAGTTAGATGATTTTTAGCGTCAGTTACATGACGCTTCCGTAATGGGTAGGTTTAGGTCTGGGGTAGGGTTAGCGTCTCATATTGACGCTAAAGGGTGCCTTGTGCGTCGGATGTTGAAGCATGGTCAACAGCGTCAGTTAGATGACGCCTTGGGATGAGAATGGGCTGACATTTACTACGGTCTATTATCTTGTTTAGAAGAGAGATGTGACCATGTTTACGCAGATTACATCATTATGGGGTTAACAAGAAGATTATGCAGTTGTTTTACAAAGCTGTTTTAGAAAGTATTGTTTGGTATTACGGTATGGTTTGGGAAACTAACTGTACAGCTTAAATCTAAATTGGTGCACCTGGTATTGACAGCATTGGAAATTGCTGGGCAAGAATAACATCTTAATCTTCAAGATTTATATGAGAAATGCATTCTCAATCAGGATCAGAAGATTGTAGATCAAACTCACTTCTTGTATCCACAGTATGTACTGCTTCCCTCTGGTCGAAATGTGAGTCAAAATGTGAAAATCAAACAGACACAAAAATTAATTTACCTGTATCTGTGCGAATGTTGAATAAGTGTTTATCTTGATTATATATATATATATATATATACACATTTAAATTATTATTGCTATTGCTATTAGCATTTGTACTAATAGTATTAGTACATACCCCTTCCCCATTTGATTCTCAACATTTATTATCTATGCTTTCCTAATAAGTTGTTTAAAATGTGTGACCAGATAAGCCTTCTGGCCTCCTATAACCTTTAAACAAGTCTTGCTTGGTTACGATAGCTTGGATATACTGAGAAGCCCAAGTCTAATACAGACCTCCATCAAATATGTTCAATTTATCTGTACATCATTTGTTTAATAATACATATTGTTTCAAAGAGAAAAGTGGCTGGATACAGCATGACAAAGAACAACTCTAAAGAAGAACCCTTGAGGGTAACTGAAACACCAGGGGGAGTCCATCCTCCGTGGCTGAGTGTGGACAACAAACCAAAGATAAGTAAGCAGTAGAATTTTCATAATAATAATAATAATAATAATATGTAATAGGCCATACTCTAGCTTTTTACAAGCGTGAATAGTAGTACTTTTCATAAGTTTCTGAAGAAAAAATAATCTGGTTAACAACATATGGACTAGAAGAGACCTGAAACGCTGAAAGCATTTGTAATGGCATTATTTGTGATAATTAGGGTTGGGTACATTACAAATTCTTATTCTGACCATGGTGACTCAGGTTCTTTAATCATTAAGAACATCTTTGTAAAGGAAAAAAAAAATGGACAGTTTTTGTAAAACAAGTCTGATTGTTTTTTTTTATTGCCTTTTTTTTAGCAGCCTGTCAAATTGGAAGATAATTTCAGATTATCTGAAATGCAATTACACATTTATAACATATCATCAATAAATTATACTGCTGCAACTGAAGAAAACATGCAAATAATAGCCTAATAAAAAAAACCATCAGCAAATTAAGAAGACATTGCTATCAGTTTGACACACACGTGCTGCAAAATACTCAAAAGGTAGCCGAATACAGAAATGCGCTGCAAATACTCACAACAAGTGCCCGTACAACGATGTAACTCGCTGCTTAACTACGATAGTACGATGCATTTTTGAAAAAATCAAGCTAGTCACGACTGTTTCCCAAATCCATAGTGTCACAAATTTGTCTTTCAACACCTTTGGTTAATGATGACACGCTCGTGGTGAAGTAATAACTTATTTTAATGAATCCGTTTGAGATTGAATTAATGGTAGATGTTTTGCAAAATACAGACATGGTATCTGAGGACTAATTCTCATTTTTCTTAATTATTTTACTTTATTTCCAGATTCAATCATAGGCTGGTTCTTACGTATGAGTATTTTGAGAGCTGTCGTTCCAATCACACACATTTGTGATGCTGTTTGCTTGTGTGTGTTGGAAATATGGTTTTGGGAAACACTGATATTTTTATCTATGCTGATAGCGATGGAACTTGCGACCATAGTTGGCTAACGGCACTTTTGGGAAAAGCATTGTTTTGCGTTGTTAAAAGCGTTGTTTATCTTTACAACCTGGGGTGCATTTTCCCGAAAGCATCGTTAGCAAACTATGGACACAAGTTCTGCCATTATCAGCATAGTTCAACAACTCAGTGTTTTCCGAAACCAGAGCTTCAACGAACATTTGCAAACAATATTACAAAGTTGTGTGGTTGGAGCGGCAGCTCTCGACCTGTGATTGAAGCCAACCTGGTGTATGGCCAACTAAGGTATGCAATCCTACCTATAAAAACTGGAACTTCAGGGCCCTAAATTCCTAATTTAATACCTATCAAACAAACCCCTTAATACTTTCTAAACAGGGAACCACGGTCTAAAGTTAAACAACCTTATAATAAAGACCTACCAAGATCATCCTGCTGCTCGTATAGCGGCGGCCTTAATTATATTCTTAAAATGAAGGCCTACCACCCAAAAGCTAGAAAGGGCATGCTCGCTACCAAGCCCGACCCCAGACCTTCAGAAGCATTCCATTTAATGGGAAAATATCATCATCGGTCCAGGCCTCAGGCCTGATGTAAGAAATGCCTGGGGTAAAGAAAATAGCGAGAAAAGGAAGAAGAGAGGAGAGGATGGTCGTTATTCACCCTCAGAGGGAGGGGATCCTTCACTGACACTGGGAGCGCCTGTGCTGGATCACCTCCCTCAGATCCCTCTTCTTCCTTGAGTCGCGCCTTCTCTGGGACAGCCTCTTTGTAGGAGGAGGAGGTGCGAGAGGGGCCAGGCCCCCCTGGCTGTCTGGGCGTGGATTCGGATCACTGCGGAATAAAGGATTTAAATGTAGTCGAGCGCGCCTTCACCTCTCTGAACTTTTCTACCACCATCTCAACGGAGGCACCGAAAAGTTCAGATGGTGAAACCGTGGCATCGAGGAGAAAAGCCTTTACTTTCTCCCAGATGTCAGCCAGGTTCAGCCACAGATGTCTCTCCGTGGCCACCATCACTGCCATCAACCTTCCAATCGAGGCAGCAGTATGTCTGGAGGCCCGAAGAGTCAGATCTGTGGTGCGGCGAAGCTTGTCCAGTGCGTCAGGGGAGAGACCCTGCCCTGATCCAAATCCTTCAACAGGTCGGCTTGGTATGCCTGTAACACTGACATAGTGTGTAAGGCAGCCCCAGCCTGACCTGCTGCCGCATATGCCCTGCCATTCATACGCGGGGCAGGGAGGCTGTGAGGATTCAGGTTGTATCTCTTCTTTCACCCTCATCATCCTCCTCTCCTGCTCTCTAGGGCTAGGTGCCAGAAGAGCACTTGCTGCTGGATAAGAGGATGTAAGAGATCACACATCCTCATCCAGCAGCTCACCCTCGTGGTTTGAAACACCTCTTTCAAACTCGTCAGTGAACTCCATCTGGGAACCCCATGATCCGAGTCTCTGCAGTGCCTCAGCACGAGCCGGACCCAAACCACTAGGGCCAGATGCTTGTCCCTCTTCCCTCGAGAAGAGGGCCAGACGACACAAACGCACAAGTTGTGTGTGTCATCTGGTGTCAGAAACCTAAGACACGGATCCACACACTTCCTGAAACAATTCAGCTAACTAGGTTTTTGGATGCAGTCAAGAAGTGAGGAAGCTTCCTGAGAAGTCATGAGCGAAGTTACACAGGTGTTCCCTTTTGAAAAGGAACTCACACTGCATCAATGATGCTATGGGGAACACCCTCCATGTGAACCAGTGTCTGAAAGTGTCTGAAATTGCTTATCCAATTACGGCAAACGTTATTGATCAGGGACAGCCTATGACATCACCATTAGTGCGACCGGGAAGGGTAAAAGGGGTGCCTAGAGAACATGTCATCCTCTTTCCGTCTTCAGGGACTGTTTTTTCTGATTTGCGAATACCTGGAAAAGGTAAAGAAAACAATTATGGCAAGTGATAAGCGTTTCAAGAAGTGTGTGGATCCGTGCCTCAGGTATCTGAGACCAGATGACACACACAAATTGTGTGTTTACTGTTTGGGCGAAGAGCAAGCACAATCAGATCTTGAGAGACCTGATTGGAGAGCCAATCAGGACCATAAGGAGAGCCAAATCCATCCGTTTCCGGTTTCCGGTGAGAGTACGCTGTGCGCGCTTTGCTGCCGCTTCTCGCTTGAACTTTTTGTTGTTGTTTGATTGTTTTCGCGTCTACCGTGACATCTACTTCCTTGCCGAACTGCTGATCTGAACTTGCTGAACTGTCATTTGCCTGGACTGTATTATTGTCATTTCCCTGTGGATTTTACTTTGGATATCGCGCGGATACTGATGACTTTCCAACTCATCACTGGCACTCATCCAATTCCCACTGCTCTGTCTGTTTGCTGATCTGCGCGCTACCCCACTGTAGGCTACCTTCTATGTAGGTGGCGGTGGATTACCACATCTCCTCCTGGTGTCGGCCGAATACTTCCTGCACTGTCACTGGAACATTGTTGCTTTGCCGCTGCTGTATCAATCCGTGGATTAATGTTACAAACTTTGCTACAAACCTGCTCCTCCAGTTCTGTTTGTCACTGCCCGGCACGCCTGCTCTTCCCCTGCATGAGCTCTCTTCCTATCTCCCCTCACAGTGACTGCTACAGAGGTGAGTGTGTTTCTAACCGCTTGCCTTGTTGTGGTCCTCAATCTGTTCAGTGGTTGGCGTACTAAACTGCGCTGATTACATTGCGGACTGGGTTGTGTTGTGAGCCTGGTTGGCTAACATGTAGTATTAGCGTGGTGTTGCTGTGTCACTTGTGGTACTTTACTGTGTCAATGTCATGTTTCCCGCTGGCAGCTCGATTAATGTCCTCGCAGCTCGCCTTATACTGAGCTTGTGTGTTTTTTGTAACTTGAAAATGGAGCCAGCTTACACCTCTGCTTCTCTCAAACTTTATCGATGCCACGCCCCCCTAGAACCGGCGCTGTATAAACACTGCTGCTCGCTTGGAATTATTCGGAGTCCACGTTATGTTCATCGCTTCAAAAGACAACCGACTCTTATCTTTGGACATGATGCTCAAATCCCAACTGTTTACACGCCCGATCGTTGCCGACAATACCAGCCAAAGATGAGGGGAATTAACTTTGACAACCTTCGTCGCCCTCCTAGGCTGCCTCCTCCTGCCTCATCAGCATGTCAGAACTTTAACATTGGCCAGCTAAATGCGCGCTCAATCACAAACAAAAAAAATAAATGATATCATTGTGGACAAAAAATGTGACTTGTTTTGTCTCTCAGAGACCTGGCAACAACCCAGTGACTGCATTAATTTAAACATGCTAACCCCCCCTGGATACTGCTACTTGTCCAAACCCAGATCTGTAGGGAGCTGTAGTACACCGCTCAGATCTGGCTGTTAAAGAACTTAGGCCATTTGAAGTGACATCCTTTGAATATATTGCTGTGAAGGTTGTTTCTACCCCACCCCTTATACTATTGCTGATCTACCGCCCCCCTAAACCATCTGTACATTTTCTGTCTGAATTGAATGAACTTCTCACTGTTATTTCATCTATTTGTTCGGCTATGATTATGTTAGGGGATTTTAACATCCATGTGGATACAAATTGTTCTTACACCTCGGAGTTTAACTCTGTATTGAACTGTTTTAGTTTGACACAGCATGTTGACTTTCCAACTCACACTCATGGCCACACTTTGGATCTGCCCTGTTATTCTGGTGTAAGGAACTCAGCTTTTTGGAAATATTAATAATCAATAATATCTTGTTATTATTAATTATAAATATTTGGGTCAGTTAATTGGATTAACTTGATGTGGCTGAATTAATATTACAATCAATTAATCAGTTCTTCCAACGAACTATTTTGATTATTAATTTATTCTAATAAAGGGTATCTTCCATGGCCACCGAAGAATAATTATTTCTTCGCCTGTACAGTACTTTGAGCCAGTAGCAAAAACCGTGATCGTAAAGTGACTTGTATTGCAAACAAAACAGAACCAAATACATATTATGTACAAGTTTTATTAACTAAATATAGATATTTATATGAATATAAATAAACTAAACAACATACACACATGAATACATAAATAGGTTAGTGATAGGATAAAATTGGAAACCGGAAGAGGGTCTATGAGAAGAACCATCAGAATTTCATTTTCACATTTCATTGAATTGAATACTTGCATTTGTAATGGGAACAATTCTTGAAGTTGTTGAAAATTGAAGTCGTTGATGGTTCCGGCAGTGTCAAGTGGAAGTTGGTTGAGCGTTCTCTTTCTCCAGGACCGCATGGCTGGTTTGGGCAAGGCCTGGGACTCTGTTGAGGCCACGCCGAGCACCCAGGAGAAGTGAGGAAGTCGGAAGGATGGGTGATTGGAGTCGTTGTTGGTTGGAGTCTTTGTTCCAAAACTCTTGAGATTGTCCTTGGTTCTTTGTGAGAGAGTCATCTCTCTCCTGCCTGAGCCCATATCTGGTTGGAATCGAGGCCTGCTGGGCCCTGGGGCCCCCGTGGAGGGGGAGGGGGGCTCCCCAGTATCACCAGAACAGTGTTGCGGCTGGATGAAAGAACTAAGAGAGAGAGGTCACATGTGGACTGTCTCTAATAAGGCCTGGAGAAGATCCTCCCCTAAGGGTTGAACTCGACCAATCAGAAAGGGGACATGTCTGAGAGGGAAAGTGGCCCTTAGTTGATTTACGGATCTTTGTCCCATAATATGATTATACCTTCATTAATGCTAAAATAGCTATAACACATCCACACTGCATTCTAGAAGAAGGTGATGTACATCAAAGTGTGAGTCATTAAATGAGGATTATTTAGGTAGGAGGCATTATACAGGTGAGGTTACATTGATCGTTAGTTGGTTGTATACCAGGATACATACCATAATATATACCTAATAGTACACGAGACAGAAAACCATTTACACTGTTTCTTTCACAGTTTTATGCATGTTCATTTATAGATCAGTTAGTCTATGATTAACGCAGCAAAGTCTGTTTTAAAGAGGGTTTCTGTTTCATAGTCTCTCTCTTGAGTATGTGGCCACATTCCTCGGAGGTCGTAAAATCTCCTTATCATGCCCTGTAACATGACACTGTTTCTTTCACTTGTGTTTGTTCATTTGGGCTGTGTGAGGAGTTTCATAAACCTTTGTATATAATGAATAAATAGTATGTGTCTGATTGGTCCATACCCTACAGATCCCCCCTCTCGATCGTTGTTGTCCCCCCTCAAGGACAACCACGAGCGAAGTTGGAAGTGCAGAGAGGTCGGACACACACTTGTCATAGAAGGCTGGAAGGCCATGGTGGCCTCTGGTTGCTCGTGTCTTCTGGAGCGGTGGTCGTTCCACGGCTGGTGATGTGGACAGTAGCCAAGTCCAGGTCTCTGCAGCAGGTGTTGAGGCAGCAGGTGTTGGGACATTCTGAAGTTCATTAGTTTTGGGGCAGGTGTTTCCTTGTGGTTGCAGGAAGTGGTTAGGCCTCTATGTAGCATAGAGAGGTTTTCAAGCTGACATGGTGCTGGTGGCCGGAGGTCAGAAGGTGGTTGTTAGCCTCTCAGTCACGAGAGGTCTGAAGGATTGAAGTGTTGTTCTGTCCTTATGGTGGTGCCGACGCAAGCTTGCCTAAGCTGGGGTGGGCAAGGAGTCGGAAGCTTGTACCTTACAGGACTCCTCGGGTGAGTCCTGTGCAGGGAGCCATTTTGCGTGTGTCAGCGGCTCCAGTAACTCTGAGGGCTCTGAGGGCTTGGCTGGTACCTGGGTTGTTGCCATGGTGACAGTTCTGTGCTGGTCCTGGGCATGCTCAGTCCAGCTGCATTGAATCTGGTTCGAACCTCAGTGTCTAGCTGGTCTGTAAGGCTTTGGGCACAGGTCCGCTCCTTGTGGGACGCTGTGATCTATTATGTGAGGTTGTTTACCTTCTGTTTTATACCCATAAGTTGGGGTAAGGTGATGAGAATCTTGATAACCCCGGTGTGGCTGTAACTCTGGCTTGGGTCATGGGTCGGATGTCAGCAGCCATGGGTGGAACAGTGTTGCTCGCGATGGCTTGTCAGTCTTTTCGTTCTCCTAACCGGTTAAGGTCAGGTTAAGCAGAGGATCTGCAACATTTTGCCACACCTGTGGTGAGAGACTAATGCATGACCCTAGAAAGTTCAGAGCCACGGTTTAATGGGTTCGCTAGATATGTAGCATAAAGCTAGGTATTTCATGTGTAGCTAGCTAGTGAAGTGTGTATTGTATCCTTATCATCTTAGCTGTGAATGTTAGGAGGCTAAGACTTGTGTGGTTCCGAGAGTATTTCCTGGAAAGGGCATAGCCGAGATGAAATAAATGACTTAAGATGGTTCTTATGACTAAAATATTTCTCTGGACTTAACTGGTGGTTCACTACGGCTTGACGAAGTGAAGAATAGGAGGAAAAAGGACAGCTTTCCTATTCAAATTATGCTTATTATCAATCCTCAGGACTATAGTTATGCCCTAGTAATCGTTGAAGTTACTTGTGTTGCAGGGTCATAAAAATTAGTGCACTTGTTGAAAATAAACAAAATCACAAATAAAGGTGTCTCTGGTTCCTTTCTGGGCCCTATGGGAAATGGAACCACATTTGAACAAGAGAAGAAATGGAAATAAATCATATACATGACAGTATAGACAAGTGAATAGCTGACTGCTATTATTATCGAAGTAAAATAAAAATAAAAAGGACTTAAGTAAGTGATCAAAACAGCGGGAATGATCTGAAATTGAGAATAATCAATAGCACTAGTGACTAACCTTTAGATTTGCCTGGACCAACACTCCATAGTGGGTCACAGCTGTTGCGTGTTTAAGACCACACCGTGTGTGTCCCTCCAAAGGTTTAGTCAACATGCTGATGAAAATTCTCAAAACTGTAAGAATTCTTCTCTAGCTACACAGCTTACATGTAATTAAACTTGGGTTTAATTGACAGGGCATCTGCAAATTTAGCCTACAGCGCTCAGCAAGGACTATGCCTAAACTAGTGAAGGTGAAATTCAGCTGAGAAGAATTGAAAGTAAGGAAAGAGAAAAATTAGAAACCTTAAATGGGGTTAAAGAAAGTATTTTAGAATACTTTGCGCTAATTAAGGCTTCAAGTAAATGATGCTAACCGCTAACTGTAGAAGTTATTATGTAGCTTAGCCTAAGCTGGATGGATGCTAGGTTAGCTTAGCTTAGCCTAAGCTGGATGGACGCTAGGTTAAGTTAGCTTAGCCATCTAGGCTGGTTTGTTTACAAAATGACGTCACGAGTTAGCACTTCCTGTGACAAGTCGTTGTCAGGGGAACCAGTGCATGTCAGAACAATTCAACAGTCCATGAAGAATGTCCGCACATTTTAAATGAGTTATGCATGTTTAAACGGGTTAAAAGGGGGCGCCTATACTTTAAGTCTTTCAAGAACTTGAAGTTACATTCAGTAAAATGCAAATGTGGTTTGGCATTTGCAAATTTTACTCGTGGACCTCTTCTCTTTACTTTACGCAACTTATTCTATTTGTTTACAGAGTAAGGAAATAGATTTGCTGTAAGTCAAAGCTTGTCTAAGCCTATATAGTTACGTCCATCTCGTGCATAAATACTGACTTTTCAGCGAGTGAACAGTTTTGATCGCTAGGTAGCTCTCTGCTTGTAGATGCAGCAAAAATTTAGGTGAATTACATCAATCTAACAATAATTTGTAAGGTCTTTACTTTGTAGAAAGGGGAGCATCACCCAAGTCTACGTGTATATAACACTGTACTGAGATTCCTTCGTCAGAAACAGATTAAGCAATACTGCAATTTGGATTCCTTCAACCAAAGCAGACTAATAAATACCGGTACAGTTTGCATGCCGCTGAGATGAGATTCCTTTGTCAAACAGACTTACGCTTTAATGCTGAAATTACCGATACCAGTTAAGACCCCTTTTTTTTATTTTTTATTATTATTATTTTAAGTAGAGATGTCAATTCCAGCTATCGTTTTATCTGCATTTAGACAAGCCAGCAGCTAGTGATCAAAATGTGTATCGCATATCATGTCCCATTTGGATCGGAATGATCAAATAAGCACTTTTAGGATAACAGTAGTTACGAAGGGGCTCTAGGTCATGCTAGTTTTCCCAGCTTAGGTGGTTTGTTTACTATCTTGCATTAGGGTGACGAATGCCCTATTTGGAGTTTGTATTTCCTGTAACAAGTCATTGTCATGGAAACTAATGTGCAGCAGTGTATATTTCAACCAGCGGGTGGCACAATGTCTGTATGTTTCAAAAAGCAGTGCATAGTCTGTTGGCACGTGAGGCTTACACCTACATTCAAGATTTTCTTTAAATCAGTAAAATTCAAATTTTACTAATGCGAACTCTTGCTTCCTTTTGAGCACACATTTTCATCTACTTTAAAAGTTTTATGTCCTATGTTGACCAGGGACTTTTTAGCAGAGTCTTGCATTGTTTTCATGCTGTGTGCCTTCTGGCTTTGCAGTTCAGAATCAATGGGGTCTTAGGAACCTTTTCTGGGGAGGCCTTCTGTGTTAGAGGCCTTCTGCATCAGGTCACGCATCGTTGAGTGGGCATTGCGTGGGGGCAGGTGAAAATATGGTGACTAACTGGTTTTGGAGGAAAAGTTTCTTGAAGCTGGTGTCCTCCTCCGTCACAGGTTCGTTGTAAGTTCCACAGAAAACTCGTTCGGAGTCGGTGGTGGTAGCACAGGCCCTTCTAGGTCTGTCCTGCTTGGTGTTTGGGCAGGGCCCAGCTGGGCTGGATGTGTCTAGATCAGATGGAGTCTGTCTCGGTGTGCCACACCGGCTGCAGGTGCAGACTGCAGGTGAAAATCAATGTCTCGTGGATTGGCAGGGATGTCTCTGACCTTTCACTTGAGATTGTTGAGTGTCACTTCATGTGCCATTTCAGGGATTGTCTGAGTTACCTTTTTCCTCCTGCAGCTGCAGGGGCTCTCAGGACACTGTCTGGTGAAGTGTTAAGCCGAGGGCTTTGGCTCTTCCCCCCCTTTGTGCAGGGCTGGGGAAGCTTACGCTGCTAATGTGAAGGTCAGCAGGGTCCATCTTTCTTGTGTGGTCCATTTGCAGTGGGTTGGACTGTTGCAGCTCTCTTTGGACCACATGGAGTGCGTCAATAATGTTACAGCATCGCTAAGTCAGTGTTCGGACTTCCGCTGCACATTGATGGCTTTAGCTCTCTTTGAGTTCAACCATTTCTTTAAGTTCTTTGAGTGAAACAGTTCTTTACCCGTCGGTTTGCAGGTGCTCAGAGCTGTCGTCCGCCTGAAAACTGATGATCTCTTTCAGTTGCTCTGCTCTGTCAGGGTCCTTGCATCTGTCCTGTGCCTTCTCCCGTTGAGCAGGGTTCGTTCTCTGTGGAGTCCTGTGGCTGGCAGCGTTAGTTCATTTATCTCCTGTTTGAGGCCTGCGGGAGCATGGCCAAGGAGAAGATAATGCTGGTCAGCTCTTGGTGGCTCAGGCTGGGTGTCAGACGTCTGCTTTCATTGTTGCCTAACTGTTCCTTCCTCTGCCGTGGCAGGTCGTTGCCTGCTTCAGGCTGAAGGATGTCCATGACACTGCTCTGCCGGGTCTTCAGGTGGTCCTGGTGGCAGGGCTGGGTGTCTGAGGCCTACTGGAACACTTGTGGGAACACGAGAGAGAAATGGCAAAGGCAAATGCAAGTTTCTACAGAGGTGGTGAGCTATCTGTGTGGGAGAATGGCTATGTGGAGCAGCTAAAATTTAGTGTTGGTGAGCACACACAACAAAAAAAAAAGTTTTGAGTATCTTAGTTGACGTGCTTTAAGCAGCATCGACTGATGACTGGGCTCTTACATGTCATAACCTATTACTCAAAAATGCTGATGGTTCTTCTCACATGTTGTGCTACGAGAGTAACAGATAGAGCAAAACCAAAATAAAACAATGGGATGAAACCAGAAAAGAAGAGGAAGAAAGGAGTGTTTTACCTATTTAGGTTTAGCTAGGAGACATAGGTAAACAGGAGTCACTTATGGGTTATGCTGCTGTTAGACTAAGCTACCAGGGACACATCAGACATCTCAAGGTCCAAAAGAAGAAGAAGAAACAATGGGAAGTGTTTCCAGTTCTGTCTGGGGCCTACTGTGCGTTTGTGTTTAGCCGTACTTCATGTACTTAGCTTGGTGCTAAGGAGTGAGGATGGGTAAAACACAGAAAGGAAGTAGGATATTAATGACCTGTGTAACTCGCTATGGAAACAACAGTCGCTAGATATTGTAATCCTATAGAGAGAGAGAAGATGAGGATAGTGACTAGTGATCTAAAATAAGGTAAAGGTAAAGTTAGAACGTCCTTATAGCTCTAAGAAAACTAAAAGGAAAGGGAAGCGTATCAAGTAATTTAATTAAATTTCAAATTTAGTTAAGCCCTTCTTTTTTCTTTAGCTGAATATAAGAATTCAGGCTGAAACAAACGTAAATAACTAAATTGAAATAAAATAAAAAAATGTATGTAAACATTGTGTGTTCTGAGGGGAACTTGACTAAGCAAATTGATTTAATTAAATTCCCAATTTAATTAAATTCAATTTAACTGAATAGGACTATTCAGGCTCAACAGGTGTAAATACACAAAATAAAATAGGGGTAGATTTAAGTAAAAATAAAAGAAACACAAATAAAAACCCAAAGTATCTGGGTTTCAATCTGAAAGTGAAACCAAGAGGAAGGGGTCGAGAGAGAGAAAGAGAGAGAGAAGAGGGTGGTTTAACCCTCTTATGAGACGTGCTTCGTGAAGCTCTGACACCAGGGTGAATCATTCGTCTCAAATCATTCGGAGTGTATCACTGCTAAGGTCACGTGATTTTATTAAACTGGGCTTCGTTACGCGTCATAGCTGTTTCGAAATTGTTTTAAATTTCAACGGTTCGTGAACCATTGTGTATCTGGTCTCTATGTGATCTCGTATCACTTTATAGATTCGTACACATTTAATGACGCATTTGATAAAGGGTCTGATTGACTTTCAAGTCAAGCTTTCATAAAACGAGCCCTACGGTTTACTAAGATATTATGCCTTGAAAGACACCTCATATTAAACGATATTAGGTAGCTCGCGGATTGCCATTACCTGATTACACCTTTTGATAAAACCTTTGCGATTGGTTTGTAAAAGGTGTTCCGTTGATTTGAGTTTCCGCTACACTTCCACTGTTTTGACCAGCAGGGGTCGCCAGCGAGGGCGCTTCAAACAAAGAGTCATTTGTGACTCAGTTGACTCCTTTGATTCAAAGCCTCGAAGAGCTTTGACTCTCATTACTCGTGTTCAAATCACTCAGTTCAAATCACGCAAAATCTATAGTCTTTGGTTTAAGGTTACACTTTACGCTCTAACGTGTCTAAGTTTTTAGGCGGTGCTAAAACTATCACTCGAGGTAGAGGGTTTTACTTGTAAGTCATGCGTGTAAGTTAGGATTGAGGGAGCTATTGGCTACAACCGTCGCTTGTTTACACGAGGGTCTGTGAGATTGGTGCTGTTGTCAGAAAAACTAGATAGGAACGCCTGCTCGCGTTCCGGACGCAATGCCAACCAACAACACAGATCGTTCGGAGCAGCGATCGAGCTGTGCTGACAGTTTGCACTGAGTCTCTCGCTTAGACACGACGTTGCGTGTGAGTGACTCTTTTTAACAAATCAAAACAGCACCGTTCTTTCACAGACAATGGCAAATTACTAGTTAGCTAAGCTAGAATTTATACCACTAATTCGACGCGATTGTTTCATATGAGCGCTTCAGCGGTTTAATATGAATACAATGACGTAACGCATAATAAGGCCTTAATCGGTGATTGAGGAACATCGCTCAGATCACATTCAAAAATGCTGAAAATGGAGATTTCTTCGTCCATATCAGGTTAATTAGTTCTGGTACCATTTATGCGCGCGGCTAATCTGAGATTTCTTCGTCAGAGAAGGCTTATGCTCGATTTATATCTGAAATTAGGCTTTCTTCGCTAATATCAGGAGTTTCTTATCGTACGATTTAAATATGCATTATAGCATTTGTGAACTTTCTGCCATTCGTAGGAAGGCATATTCAAGCTATAGTTTTGCTGATTTACTCAGAAACTTGTACGTGCATGTATGAGATGTTAATAAAACTTATGGGACAACATATGATTGATTACTGTCTGCTTGCATACAATGTTTAATACGATGCCTTAAAATTCTCCACCATATATGTAAGGAACTCAGCTTTTTGGAAATATTAATAATCAATAATATCTTGTTATTATTAATGATAAATATTTGGGTCAGTTAATTGGATTAACTTGATGTGGCTGAATTAATATTACAATCAATTAATCAGTTCTTCCAACGAACTATTTTGATTATTAATTTATTCTAATAAAGGGTATCTTCCATGGCCACCGAAGAATAATTATTTCTTCGCCTGTACAGTACTTTGAGAGAGTAGCAAAAACCGTGATCGTAAAGTGACTTGTTGTCACGATGAGGTGGAAGCAAGGAGGAAGCAGGATCCAATTGCAGCACACTTTATTTAATAAACTCAAACTACATAAAGACTCTGGCTAGGGCACAAGACTCAGGAACAGAACCACCAACATCAAGGTACAACAACAACATTAACTCACAAAGACTGGACTGAAACACAGGGCTTAAATACAAGGCCAAACAAGCTAAACAAGATAACAAGGGGGCGTGGTATACATGAACACAAACGAGGAGCGGGAAAACTGAACAGGACTGAACCAAAAGCACAAAGACCGGGGGAACACAGACAGACATTACAACATAGCCCCCCCTCTATGGGCGGCTCCCGACGCCCATCAAAACTAGAGACATAGTTCGGGAGGGTGGTGGAGCGGAGGCGGTCCCGGGGGAGGGATGGCGGGCCAGGTCCGTGCAGGGAACGGGACCGGGGTCTTGCGATGGCGGACCTGGGCCATGGAACATGGGCGGAGCTGGACAAACAGACTGCCAGGGCGGAGCAGGCTGTGGGCGTGTCCACGACGGAGCAGGCTGAGGGCGAGGCCACGGCGGAGCAGGCTGTGGACCCTCGGGCATCCAGGGCGAAGCTGTCGGACCCTCGGGCGTCCAGGGCGGAGCTGTCGGACCCTCGGGCGTCCAGGGCGGAGCTGTCGGACCCTCGGGCGTCCAGGGCGGAGCTGTCGGACCCTCGGGCGTCCAGGGCGGAGCTGTCGGACCCTCGGGCGTCCAGGGCGGAGCTGTCGGACCCTCGGGCGTCCAGGGCGGTGAAGACCCCTCGGGCGTCCAGGGCGGTGAAGACCCTTCGGGCGGCCACGGCGGTGAAGACCCCTCGGGCGGCCACGGCGGTGAAGACCCTTCGGGCGGCCACGGCGGTGAAGACCTTTCGGGCGGCCACGGCGGTGAAGACCCTTCGGGCGGCCACGGCGGTGAAGACCTTTCGGGCGGCCACGGCGGTGAAGACCCTTCGGGCGGCCACGGCGGTGAAGACCCTTCGGGCGGCCACGCTGGAGAGGACCCTTCGGGTGGCCATGGTGGTGGCCTACTGCCCCCCCCCCAAAAAATTCTTGGGGGTAGCTACGGGGTCGTAGCCTGGAGAAGGCACCGGCTCAGGAGAAAGAAGCAGAACCAGCGGTGAAGAGGGCTTTAGGCTGGGCAGGACCAGCGGTGAAGGAAACTCTGGGCTGAACAGGACTGGCGCAGGATCAGCGGGCTCTGGCGCAGGATCAGCGGGCTCTGGCGCAGGATCAGCGGGCTCTGGCGCAGGATCAGCGGGCTCTGGCGCAGGATCAGCGGGCTCTGGCGCAGGATCAGCGGGCTCTGGCGCAGGATCAGCGGGCTCTGGCGCAGGATCAGCGGGCTCTGGCGCAGGATCAGCGGGCTCTGGCGCAGGATCAGCGGGCTCTGGCGCAGGATCAGCGGGCTCTGGCGCAGGATCAGCGGGCTCTGGCGCAGGATCAGCGGGCTCTGGCGCAGGATCAGCGGGCTCTGGCGCAGGATCAGCGGGCTCTGGCGCAGGATCAGCGGGCTCTGGCGCAGGATCAGCGGACACCGGCTCAAGTGTGTGCGTAGCCCACACACACCACATGGCTGTGGCCATAATGGCTAGTGTTGCGGTCACTGAGGGCTCAGGCGGCGCATGCGTGGCGTGATCAGTCTCTGACTGGGAAGACGTGACGAGAACAGTCTCTGGCTGGACGGTCTCTGGCTGGACGGGCTCTGGCTGGACGGGCTCTGGCTGGACGGGCTCTGGCTGGACGGGCTCTGGCTGGACGGGCTCTGGCTGGACGGGCTCTGGCTGGACGGGCTCTGGCTGGACGGGCTCTGGCTGGACGGGCTCTGGCTGGACGGGCTCTGGCTGGAAGGGCTCTGGCTGGAAGGGCTCTGGCTGGACGGGCTCTGGAACTGGTTTGACGGGACGAGATTCAGGCAGGACGGTGATCCTTGCAGACCTTACGGACCTTAGCGGGGAATCTGCCAAGCTGGACATCAGCCCTGAACGCCCATAGACCGATCCGGTGTCAGACCCGCTGACTGGCGTGACGCGGGGAAACTCAGGCTCTGCAAGTGCCGAACCGCCCAAGGAAAGGGCCAGATCAACAAACCCTTTCAGGGTCCAGCCAGTATGATCCTCCGGCATCACTTGAGCGATGTGCCAATCCAGCCCGCTACAAAACAGGTCCACGAGCTGGGCGTCATTTAGCGCTCCCAGATGACAACACGCCAAAAAGTCCCTCACATACCTCTCCAAGGGCTGGCCATCTTGAGACAGAGATGATAGGAATTTCCTTAAGGCCTGGTTGCTAACAACTGCTGGATCCATTGGCGGTGAGTTCTTCTGTCACGATGAGGTGGAAGCAAGGAGGAAGCAGGATCCAATTGCAGCACACTTTATTTAATAAACTCAAACTACATAAAGACTCTGGCTAGGGCACAAGACTCAGGAACAGAACCACCAACATCAAGGTACAACAACAACATTAACTCACAAAGACTGGACTGAAACACAGGGCTTAAATACAAGGCCAAACAAGCTAAACAAGATAACAAGGGGGCGTGGTATACATGAACACAAACGAGGAGCGGGAAAACTGAACAGGACTGAACCAAAAGCACAAAGACCGGGGGAACACAGACAGACATTACAACACTTGTATTGCAAACAAAACAGAACCAAATACATATTATGTACAAGTTTTATTAACTAAATATAGATATTTATATGAATATAAATAAACTAAACAACATACACACATGAATACATAAATAGGTTAGTGATAGGATAAAATTGGAAACCGGAAGAGGGTCTATGAGAAGAACCATCAGAATTTCATTTTCACATTTCATTGAATTGAATACTTGCATTTGTAATGGGAACAATTCTTGAAGTTGTTGAAAATTGAAGTCGTTGATGGTTCCGGCAGTGTCAAGTGGAAGTTGGTTGAGCGTTCTCTTTCTCCAGGACCGCATGGCTGGTTTGGGCAAGGCCTGGGACTCTGTTGAGGCCACGCCGAGCACCCAGGAGAAGTGAGGAAGTCGGAAGGATGGGTGATTGGAGTCGTTGTTGGTTGGAGTCTTTGTTCCAAAACTCTTGAGATTGTCCTTGGTTCTTTGTGAGAGAGTCATCTCTCTCCTGCCTGAGCCCATATCTGGTTGGAATCGAGGCCTGCTGGGCCCTGGGGCCCCCGTGGAGGGGGAGGGGGGCTCCCCAGTATCACCAGAACAGTGTTGCGGCTGGATGAAAGAACTAAGAGAGAGAGGTCACATGTGGACTGTCTCTAATAAGGCCTGGAGAAGATCCTCCCCTAAGGGTTGAACTCGACCAATCAGAAAGGGGACATGTCTGAGAGGGAAAGTGGCTCTTAGTTGATTTACGGATCTTTGTCCCATAATATGATTATACCTTCATTAATGCTAAAATAGCTATAACACATCCACACTGCATTCTAGAAGAAGGTGATGTACATCAAAGTGTGAGTCATTAAATGAGGATTATTTAGGTAGGAGGCATTATACAGGTGAGGTTACATTGATCGTTAGTTGGTTGTATACCAGGATACATACCATAATATATACCTAATAGTACACGAGACAGTAAACCATTTACACTGTTTCTTTCACAGTTTTATGCATGTTCATTTATAGATCAGTTAGTCTATGATTAACGCAGCAAAGTCTGTTTTAAAGAGGGTTTCTGTTTCATAGTCTCTCTCTTGAGTATGTGGCCACATTCCTCGGAGGTCGTAAAATCTCCTTATCATGCCCTGTAACATGACACTGTTTCTTTCACTTGTGTTTGTTCATTTGGGCTGTGTGAGGAGTTTCATAAACCTTTGTATATAATGAATAAATAGTATGTGTCTGATTGGTCCATACCCTACACTGGTCTGAATGACATCCCGGTCTCGGGTTCCATCTCTTGTGTCTCTGACCATAAGCTCATTGAATGCTGCTTTCATATGATCACTCCTCCTCCCTCCTCAGAAAAAACAGCTATTACAAGTCATTACATTGGGTCAATAGACCACAGCATGTTTGCTGCCTGTATACAGGCCTCGCCACTGTCTGACCTTGACGAGCTCACATCGGCGGATGACTTGGTTGCTTTGTACAATGGCACCCTGACCAGCCTGCTTGATAGCTTAGCCCCAGTTAGGACTAGACTTGTACCAGCAAATCGTACATGCCCCTGGTTCACCCCTGATCTCAGGCAACTTAAGGCCGCTGGCCACCGTCTCGAACGGCTATATAAGAAAACTGGCCTTACAATTCACTCCATGCTTTACACCGAACATATTCAGACGTATAGGGACGCCCTCAATGCTGCCCGCTCAAACTATTATTCATCACTCATAACCTCCTCTATGTCCAGGCCTAAAACCCTGTTCAGGACCTTGGACAAACTCATTAAGCCTCCTGTCACTGCCTGTCCTAAGACCCCTGAGCAGTGCCAGGCCTTCTTACACTTCTTTGATGACAAAATTAGCCAAATTTACCAATGCTTCAACCCAAATGCTATCTCTATCTCTTCTTCTCCTTCCTCTTTAGGACCGCAGCTTTCCCATTTCACTGATATAGACTCCCTCACTATCACTGACATCATAAATAAGTCCAACTCCTCATCGTGTCAGCTTGACCCTGTCCCCACCCCTCTACTTAAAGCTTGCATCACATCCTTATCTGAACCCATTGCATTGATTGTAAACACCTGCCTCAACTCTGGTGCTGTGCCTGCTGCCCTCAAGACTGCTGCAGTCAACCCATACTCAAAAAAACTGACTGCGACCCCACATCACTATGTAACTACCGCCCTATCTCCAACCTCCCCTTCCTGGCCAAGGTATTGGAAAGAGTGGTGGCCTCACATTACACACCTTTCTTAATCACCATGACCTGTATGAGCCTTTTCAATCTGGTTTCCGTTCATGTCACAGTACAGAGACTGCCCTTCTGCGCATCGTTAACGACCTTCTACTGTCTGCTGACTCTGGTTCACTTAACGTTCTCATCCTCCTTGACCTTAGTGCTGCCTTCGATACTATCAACCACAATGTTCTAATCACCCGTCTGTCTGCTATTGGTGTTTCTGGTACAGCCCTCAATTGATTCCAGTCTTACCTCTTCAACAGAAAGCAGTTTGTGACGCTTGGTCCTCATCAGTCTTCCAAGTCCTCTGTCACACGTGGTGTCCCCCAGGGTTTTGTACTTGGGCCCCTCCTCTTTCTCATATACATCCTCCCTATTGGCCCGATTATACGCAGCCACGGTCTTAAATTCCACTGTTATGCAGATGATATCCAACTCTATTTGACCACTCACTCTCCCTCTGATCCACCACCGTGCTCCTTCACTGACTGCCTCTCTGACCTAAAATTATGGATGCAAAACAATTTTCTTAAACTCAATACAGATAAAACTGAAATTCTGCTGATTGGCCCTAAAAGCATCCTCTCTAAATCTCCCAGTCTCACTCTCAATATTGATGGTTCATCTGTCCACCCTACCCCTGTTGTCAAAAACCTTGGCATTTTGCTTGACTCCACCCTTAGCTTTGATCCTCATATCAAATCACTCACTAATACTGCCTTCTTTCACCTCCCCAACATTGCTCGCCTCAAACGCTTCCTCTCTGTTAGTGATGCACACACTTTAGTTAACTGCTTCATTATGTCCCGTCTAGACTACTGCAACTCACTTTTCCTTGGTCTCCCTGTCAAATCACTTCAAAGGTTACAATATATTCAAAACTCAGCAGCCAGGCTCCTCACCCATACCAGACGTTCAGCACACATCACCCCCATTCTCTACCAACTCCAGTGGCTACCAGTTCCGTCCCGGATCAAATACAAAGTATTACTACTCACCTTCAAAGCGCTCCATAACCTTTCTCCCCCCTACATCCGCGACCTCCTGATCCCGTACACTCCATCCCGCTCACTCAGATCTTCTGACCAAAATCTCTTGGCTATCCCCCGCTCCAGACTTTCCACCCTGGGTGGCAAATCCTTCAGTGTCTTGGCCCCCAAACTCTGGAACAGCCTCCCACAACCTCTTCGTGACTGTCCTTCACTTCCCCTCTTTAAAGCTCATCTCAAGACCTTTTTGTTTAATGATCATTTCTCCACACCAAACTCATAGCTTCATATTGATAACTTGTCTTTGTTGTATTGGTTTGGTTGTTGCTGTTGGGTATACTTTCCTTCCCACTATGTAAAGCGACCTTGGGTTTGAGAAAGGCGCTATATAAAATAAACTTATTACTATTATTATTATTGTGCAGATTGTGAGAGTTTTCCTCTAAGAAAACTCCGCTCTCGTCTGGGCTTTTTCTCAAGGGAAGAGGGACAGGCATCTGGACCCAACGGTTCGGAGACTTAGATCATGGGGCTCCCTGATGGAGCTTGCTGATGAGTTTGAGAGGGGTGTCTCTCTCTCACCCCCATCAAAAGCTCACAAGAGTGCACTGCTGGAAGAGGATGTGTTATCACTCACATCCTCTGATCCAGCAGCAAGTGCTCTGCTGGCACCTAGCCCAAAAGAGCAGGAGATGGTTGATGAGGGTGAAGAGGAGGTACTACCTGAATCCTCACAGCCTCCCTGCCCCACGTATGTAGAGCTGTTGGGTGTTATGGAGCGTGCTTCAGTGAGGCTGCAGCTGCCGTGGGAGTGCGTGAGGGAAGGAGCCGTTTGCGGCAGGCTTGATGAACGGTTCTTTTCTGGCCATAATTCCCCAGCTCCTGTGAGCCTTCCATTCCTTCCTGATCTACACACAGAGGTCAAGAATGCATGGAAGAACCCATATTCAGCACGCATCCATTGCAATCAGCAAGCAAACTATGCTGATGTCGAGGGGATGCGTGAACACGGGTATGTGTCGATGCCCTCAATCGTCGAGATGTTCGCAAACTATATCGTTGCTGGAGAGGCATCGGTACTGAAATTGAAAAACCTTTGATCCTTGTTTAGAAAGTATTAAGGGGTATGTTTTATAGGAAGTTTATTATAGTATATATGAAATAGGGCCCTGAAGTTCCCACTTTATAGGTAGGCTTGCATATGTTTTCATAGGCCTCCTTTTGTGTTAGAGTCGTTAGGTTTATGTAGTAGGTCAGGGGTGTCAAGCTCATTTTCACTGAGGGCCACTTCAGCATTATGGCTGCCCTCAAAGGGCCGGTTGTAACTGTAAGACTGCAAAATTTTACTACATATTGTTAAATAACTGTCTTTTTATTTGATTATTACTTATTTAAGTTACAGGTATTGTATATGCATTTGCAGGGGCGTTTCTAGATTTTAAAAACATCAGGGGCTGAGCCTGAAACATCAGGGGCTGGGTAATAAGATAACATGATTTGATACAGAGAATAATGTATATTGTAGGCCTATACACAGGGGCAGACTGGGCCAAAATTCAGCCTTGGCAGCACTGTAGCCGCACCAGCCCACATTACCACTTAGACACATGCATTGAAATGCGAGGTAGTTTGGGTGGTTCGGGGGCATGTTCCCCCGAGAAAATTTTGATTTCTCGGACCTACATATGTGCCTTGTTTGAAGGCCAAAAAAATGGATAACAATAGCTTTAAAAGCATGTCAGTGGGCAGTAGCATAATTTTTTTGTCAAGCAGATAACAGATTCTTAAACATAAGAATGAGGATAAATGTTGCAATGAATGATCCACACTACAAAATGGAAATGCAGAATGTTTATGCTTAATGTTGACAATACACAATCACATATTCCAAACATGAATGGCCTTAAATGAGAAATCTTTCAAGGATTCTTTTGCATAGATGTTACATTTCAATCAATCACCAGTGCAATCTTTTTGTGTCCAGAGGCAAATGAGCAATTTATTGTCACTGTTCACAGGTTCACCTTCTCATTCTGTGTGTTACTGCTCTGATCTGATTGCCCTCGAGCATCAGCTGTGCTGACTAGCAATCAGATCAGTCGCAGGTGTACCTCATTTGTGAGTCCTATATGTAGTGCTGTGTTTGTCATGTTCAGTGTCAGATCGTTGTTTTCTTTGGTCCTGTTTGGTTCTCATGTTGGTGTCAGTCTCGTTCTCAGTTCCCGTTCACGGATTCCTGCAGCTCCCTGCCAGCGCTCTTTCACTCTGCTACAGTGGATTATCTGGTCCGTGTTGTTTCACTCTGCTACAGTGGATTATCTGGTCCGAGTCGTTTCACTCTGCTACACTGGATTATCTGGTCCGTGTCGTTTCACTCTGCTACAGTGGATTATGTGATTCGTGTTGGACTTTCGGAGTGACGGAACCACGCTTCACCCACTGCTGTCATCTGCGCTGCCAGAGCCCTGCTGTCTGACATAGATCGTCACCAGCCTTCCTGTCTTCACCGTTCACTCAGCATTTATTATTAATAAATACTTTTTACTTGCTATTGGATCCTGTGATTCCTACCCTGACATAACGATCTGACCACGTTATGGATCCAGCGAGTATGGCCGAGCTACGAGAGATACTCAATAAGAACAACGCACGTTTCGATCGACAGGATGAACAGATCACAGCTACCGGCCGTGCTGTCCAGACCCTGGTGGCGCAGATGACAGAACTCTCTTCCCAGTTTCAACAGCTGAGAGTCGAGTCTGCCCACGGGACCACTGCGCCTAATCCACCACCCGTTGTTCCACCCCCGGCCCAGCCTTCCAACAGTCTGGAGCCTCGCCTACCTCCTCCTACTACCTATTCGGGTGAGCCACAACTGTGTCGTGCATTCCTGACTAAATGTTCACTGTATTTTGCTCTCCAGCCGTCATCGTTCATTGTAAGTACATTGTAAGTACTGAAGTACATGCGCGTGCGATCTGTGTTTGTGTTTGGAGCTCCGTCGAATTGATTCATTAATCCCTGATTTTCTTCTTTACCACTCATTTATAAACAAGCACTTTCTATTTTTATATCATGTGAACTTATCCTCGACACTATTCCTTATAGAAAAACAATCGGATTGCTTTGATATCGCTACTTAGATCCAACTTTCCGAATCTCGGCTACTAGCCTTTAGCCCGCTAGCATTTCACGCGTGGCCTCGCGCCTATCGACCCTCTCATTTTACACCCGTTTCACTGAAAGGATACGGGTTATATCCATCATTTCAGTCCTAAATTAGTAGTGATATTGGTAGTATCACTACTAATTTACTGTTCATCTGTTATAATGGCGAACATATCGGATGTGTCTAACGTTACCTCTGAGTGCAGGTGAGGACACATTCGAAGTGCATTCGGTACGATTGGAGCTGGAGTCGGTGGAGAAGCAGATCCGTGTTCTGCTGGTGAAGCAAGCCGAGCTGCGAGATCGGCGATCAGCGCTTGAAACATCACGCGCCGATGCTCACACAAGTCAGTGGTTAGTAACTTTTTGACTCCGACTTCGTCTACTCCGTGCGTTTCTCTGCCCAGGAGGACGCGATCATCTCTGCCTTCATTCACTCCGGCACCGAGGCAACACCATGGACCCTGGGTGATCCCACAGCGGAAGACACGAGCCAGGACCAGACCAAGGACTTCCCCGCCCCTCCCGGTCTTCGAGATCTCCACCCGGAACCGCTTCTCCCCTCTTCGCGAGCCGGAACGTGACGCCGCCGTGATCATCGGCACTTCCATGGTCCGTCATGTCCGTGCTACCTCAGGTAAGCGTAAGGTGCGCACTCACTGCTTTCCTGGTGCTCGTGTTCTTGATGTCGCTGCACAGATTCCCGAGATCCTGAACGGTGATGAGCACGTCGGAGCTGTGGTGCTACACGCGGGGACGAACGACATCAGGCTGCGGCAGACGGAGGTCCTGAAGAAGGACTACAGAAGCCTGATCGAGACGGTTCGCAGCACATCGCCTGAAGCAACGATCATCGTGTCTGGACCGCTTCCCACGTACCGACTAGGACAAGAAAGGTTCAGTAGATTATTTGCTCTAAATGAATGGTTAATGTCATGGTGTAATGAACAGAAACTGCTCTTTGTAAATAATTGGAATCTGTTCTGGGAGCGACCTAGGCTCTACCGCGCTGATGGCCTGCACCCCAGCAGAATCGGAGCGGCTGTTCTGTCGGACAACATCTCCAAGACGTTACACACCATATGACTAGTAAGTCAAAGTCCAAATCACAGTCTTTGCTGTCCCAACTTAATTGATATATTTAGTGTAGAACATTATATAGAAACTGTGTCTATTCCTCGCTTAGTGAGGCAAAACAATAAATCTAGTGTAGGATCTAGCAAAAATCTTATTGTAATTAAACCAGAAAATCTAAATATCAGTGAACAAAAACAATTTCTAAAGCTAGGTCTTCTAAACATTAGATCGCTCACACCTAAGGCGGTTATTGTAAATGAAATGGTCACAGATAATAGTTTCGATGTACTTTGCCTTACTGAAACCTGGCTTAAACCAAATGATTATTTCGGTCTAAATGAGTCTACTCCACCAGGATACTGTTATAAGCATGAGCCCCGTCTGATCGGTCGTGGCTGCGGTGTTGCAACAATCTATAGAGATATTCTTAATGTTACTCAGAAAACAGGTCACAGGTTTAATTCGTTTGAAGTACTTGTGCTAAATGTTACGCTCTTAGATTTAAGAAACAAATCCATATTATCTCTAGCCTTGGCTACCCTATATAGACCTCCAGGGCCCTATGCTGACTTCATAAAAGAGTTTGCATACTTTCTCTCAGATCTATTGGTCAATGTCGATAAAGCAATAATTGTTGGAGACTTTGACATACACGTAGATAATACAAATGATGCGTTAGGGACTGCGTTTACAGATTTATTAAACTCCTTTGGGGTCACGCAAAACGTCAGTGGTCCCACTCATCGTCTAAATCATACACTAGATTTAATTTTATCATTGTAGGGAACTCAGCTTTTTGGAAATATTAATAATCAATAATATCTTGTTATTATTAATTATAAATATTTGGGTCAGTTAATTGGATTAACTTGATGTGGCTGAATTAATATTACAATCAATTAATCAGTTCTTCCAACGAACAATTTTGATTATTAATTTATTCTAATAAAGGGTATCTTCCATGGCCACCGAAGAATAATTTTTCTTCGCCTGTACAGTACTTTGAGCCAGTAGCAAAAACCGTGATCGTAAAGTGACTTGTATTGCAAACAAAACAGAACCAAATACATATTATGTACAAGTTTTATTAACTAAATATAGATATTTATATGAATATAAATAAACTAAACAACATACACACATGAATACATAAATAGGTTAGTGATAGGATGAAATTGGAAACCGGAAGAGGGTCTATGAGAAGAACCATCAGAATTTCATTTTCACATTTCATTAAATTGAATACTTGCATTTGTAATGGGAACAATTCTTGAAGTTGTTGAAAATTGAAGTCGTTGATGGTTCCGGCAGCGTCAAGTGGAAGTTGGTTGAGCGTTCTCTTTCTCCAGGAACGCATGATTGGAAGTGAGGAAGTCAAAAGGATGGGTGATTGGAGTCTCTTGTTGGTTGGAGTCTTTGTTCCAAAACTCCTGAGATTGTCCTTGGTTCTTTGTGAGAGAGAGTCTTCTCTCTCCTGCCTGAGCCCACCTCTGGTTGGAATCGAGGCCTGCTGGGCCCTTGGGGCCCCCGTGGAGGGGGAGGGGGCTCCCCAGTCTCACCAGAATAGTGTTGCGGCTGGATGAAAAAACTAAGAGAGGGCGGTCACTGTTGCCTGCCTCTGATATACCCTGAGAAAAGAACCAACCCATAAGGTTTAAATGGACCTATGAGTAAGGTGACATGTCCGAGAGGGGAAGCGGCTCTTAGTTGATTTATGGTCTTTGTCCCCAGCATGCTTAGACTTTTCATTCAAGCTCAAATAGACATAACAAATTCACATTGCATTCTAAGAGAAGGTGATGTACATCAAAGTGTGTGTCATTAAATGAGGATTAATTTGCTAGGAAGCATGATACAGGTGAGGTTATATTGACCGTTGGGTGGTTGTTCAACCACATACACCCCAATCAAACATACCATGTTGTTATACCTAATAGTACACGAGACAGTAAATCATCACAGTTTCTGTGAGGCATGTTCCTTCATAGATCAGAGTAACACCGCAAAGTTTATTTAATTAAAGATGGTCTCTCTCTCTTAAGCATGTGGCGCATGTGGCCACATTCCTTTGAGGTCGTAAAGTCTGTTATCAGTCTTAAAGTGTTCTGTAACCGGACACCCGGCTGACAAAGTAACTTCATTTGTGAGGTTAGTTTTGGGGGAGAGTTTCATAGACCTTTATATTCATTAAATATAGTGAATATGAATAATTAGTGTGTGTCTGATTGGTCCAGACCCTACATCATATGGAACCAATCAAATATTATACCGCAAAGTGATGATCTCACTGATCATTACATGGTATCTTGCGTAATACGTACTGCTGAAATTTGTCAAGTTGCGCCACGTTATCGACCAGGCAGAACAATCCTTCCAACCACTATAGATAGATTCTCAAATAGCTTACCTGATCTATCTCAGCTGCTCAGTGCACCCAAACAAACAGATGAACTAGAGGAAATGACTAGCAGTTTGAGCACCATGTTCTCTAGTACACTAGATATTGTTGCACCAATTAGATTAAAAAAGGTTAGAGAGAAAACTAAAGCACCATGGTACAACAGTGCTACGCATGCAATCAAGAGAGAAACTCGTAACTTAGAGCGTAAATGGAAACAAACTAATTTAGAGGTCTTTAGAATCGCGTGGAAGGACAGTATGTCACGTTATAAAAAGGCTCTAAAAGCAGCCAGGGCTGAGCATCTCCGCAAACTAATAGAAAATAACCAAAATAATCCAAGGTTTTTATTCAACACCGTGGCTAGACTAACAAATAAACAAACATCACCAGAGCAAAATATTCCGTTACAATATGGTAGTAATGATTTTATGAATTACTTCAATGAGAAAATAGAAAGCATCCGAAACACAATTGTAAATATACAATCCTCTATGATGTCTTATGATTCAGCCTCAATTATGGCCCCTCTAGAACAACTACACCGCTTTACAACTATAGGACAGGAAGAGCTAAATAAACTTATCATTGCATCTAAACCAACAACATGTTTATTAGATCCAATACCGACTAAATTACTGAAAGAAGTGTTACCTGTAGTGGAAGAGCCTCTTCTTAATATTATTAACTCGTCTTTATCTTTAGGTCATGTTCCAAAAATATTCAAGCTGGCAGTAATACAACCTCTCATTAAGAAACCGCAATTAGATCCAAATAACTTAGCAAATTACAGACCCATCTCAAATCTTCCATTTATGTCTAAAATACTAGAAAAAGTTGTGTCCGCTCAATTGTGCTCTTTCTTGCAAGAAAATGATATCTATGAAAAATTCCAGTCGGGATTCAGACCGCATCATAGCACAGAAACTGCGCTAGTTAAAATAACAAATGATTTACTTTTAGCTTCTGACCAAGGCTGTATCTCAATACTAGTTCTACTCGATCTTAGCGCTGCATTCGACACTATCGATCATAAAATACTCCTGGATCGACTACAAAACTACACTGGTGTTCAGGGACAGGCATTAAGCTGGTTTAGATCGTACTTATCAGACCGTTACCATTTTGTCTGTTTAAATGGGGAAAAATCAAAGATAACGCCAGTAGACTATGGAGTGCCGCAAGGATCGGTGTTAGGCCCTCTGCTATTCTCAATATACATGCTGCCACTTGGTAATATTATAAGAAAACATGGAATTAATTTCCACTGTTATGCTGATGACACTCAATTATATATCTCATCACGACCAGATGAAAACACTAACCTATCTAAATTGACAGAGTGTCTAAATGATATAAAATGCTGGATGACGTGTAATTTCCTGCTATTAAATTCAGATAAACCGGAGGTACTACTTATTGGTCCAAAAAACTACCCACAAAATCCCTTACAATACAACTTTAATTTAGAAGGATGTCCTGTTACTTTATCCACTACAGTAAAAGACCTGGGTGTTATACTAGACCGCAACTTGACTTTCGAAAATCATATTTCATATATTACAAGAACAGCCTTTTTCCACCTTAGAAACATTGCTAAGCTACGTAACATGCTATCTGTTTCTGATGCAGAAAAGCTAGTTCATGCATTCATTCCCTCGAGACTAGATTACTGTAATGCTTTATTAGCTGGTTGTCCTGCATCCTCAATAAACAAGCTACAGTTAGTGCAAAATGCAACCGCTAGAGTTCTTACTAGATCAAGAAAATATGATCATATAACACCTATTTTATCATCTCTACACTGGTTACCTATTAAGTTACGTATCAATTACAAAGTATTCCTACTGACCTATAAAGCCCTAAATGGTTTAGCTCCTGTGTATTTAACAGACCTTCTATCGCCATACAATCCATCTCGCTCTTTAAGATCACTAAATTCGAGGCTTCTGGTCATTCCTAGGATATCTAAGTCCACTAAAGGAGGGAGGGCGTTCTCGCATTTAGCTCCTAAACTCTGGAATAGCCTTCCTGATATTGTTCGAGACTCAGACTCGCTGTCCCAGTTTAAAACTAGATTAAAGACGCATCTCTTTAACCAAGCATTCACTTAATGCTTAACCTTTAATACTACTGCTGAATCAGTTCGAATGCATTAACATTATGAACATCAGCTATGCTAATTATTTCCCATCTGCCTTTCTGCTGTTATCTCGGGACGCTAGTCCCGAGGTAAATAGCGTTCGTCAGCTCCAGTTTGTATCCAGCCTCTCACGGAGACTTTAGATGCCCCAACGCCTGTGAAGAGACGACTCGACGCCTGTGAAGAGACGACTCAAAGCCGGCGATATGTTATGCCATAAATTAATACATGATTAACTAACTGTATTTTTCTATGTACATTTCCGAAATGCACTTTCTGTAAAGCTGCTTTGAGACAATGTGTATTGTGAAAAGCGCTATACAAATAAATTTGAATTGAATTGAATCGTTCCCCACCGAAGAATCTAAAGTAGCCCTTGTAGTCACACTACTCTCTGGTCGAGCGGCGCTGTGGGGAACCGCTGTATGGGAGCAGGGGCATCAGTGCTTGACGTCCTTCCAGTCCTTCAGCGCAGAACTGAAGAAGGTGTTTGATCGCGCGGCTTCAGGGAGGGAGGTGGCCAGGTTCTTGGCAGACCTTCGGCAGGATCAAAGGTCAGTGGCGGACTATGCCATCGAGTTCCGGACACTGGCCGCGGAGTGCAAGTGGAACAGCGAGGCGCAGTGGGACATCTTTCTGCATGGGTTGGCCGACCGCATCCAGGCGGAGATCTACACTCTGGACCTTCCGGCATCTCTGGATGGCCTGATTGATTTAGCCATTCGAGTGGACTCAAGACTGCAACGTCAAGATCTGATAATGCAGAGGAGGTCGATTCCTGACGTACAGAACCATCCGGTTACTCCTTCCTGTGATGCGGTCGGTCCTACATTCGACCCAGAACCCTGCAGGTGGGCAGAGCTCAGCTCTCCCGGGAGGAGAAGGAGCGGAGGAGAGCCCAGGGGCTGTGTTTGCACTGCGGGACCGGGGGACATTTTGCCATCAAGTGCCCGGTAAAAGCCCAGGCCCGTCAGTAGCGAGGAGGTTACTGACGGGTGGCATTTCTTTTGAAGAAACCTCCCGTGAATCAACGCTCCTCCCGGTCAGACTGCAGTGGGCCACCTCTCACCACGTCTGTGATGCGCTCGTGGACTCTGGAGGGGAGCTTTATGGACCGTGATCTGGCACAACGCCTGGGTATTCCCATCATTCCCATCACTCATCCCATATCTGTCAACGCACTAAGTGGTCAACTCCTGTCACCCGTCACGCACTCCACCGGACCGGTGAGTTTGACTACTTCTGGCAACCATGTCGAGGAGATCCATTTTCTCCTCATTGACTCTGTTTTTGCACATGTGGTGTTAGGGCACCCCTGGCTCACCCTCCATAACCCTCACATTAACTGGCGGCAAAACTCTATCATGTCTTGGTGTGAGAATTGTCATGTTTGTTTTGTCACGCGTCTTGTTTGGTGTCTGCGTGTTCTTCTGTGTCTTGTTCTGTGTTGCAGGAGGAGCAGGTGGACCTGTCTAACGTGCCCGAGGAATATCTCGACCTGAAGGAGGTGTTCAGTAAGTCTCGGGGCTGCTTCTCTTCCTCCTCATCGTCCCTATGACTGTGCGATAGAATTAGTGCCAGGTACGTCTCCGCCTAAGGGCAGATTATACTCTCTTTCTGTTCCCGAGAGGGAGGCCATGGAGAAATATATTTCTGATTCTCTGGCAGCCAAGTTCATCCATCCTTCCTCTTCTCCCGCAGGGGCGGGATTCTTTGTGGGTAAGAAGGACGGTTCCTTGCGTCCTTGTATTGACTATCAGGGGTTGAATGACATCACGGTAAAGAATACTTATCCTTTGCCGTTGATGTCTTCAGCTTTCGAGAGACTGCAGGGCGCCTCCTTATTCACAAAGTTGGATCTTCGTAACGCCTATCATTTGGTCCGCATCAGGAAGGGGGATGAGTGGTAAACCGCTTTTAACACCCCCAGGGGGCACTTTGAATACTTGGTTATGCCGTTCGGGCTTTCCAACTCCCCCGCGGTTTTCCAGGCACTTGTCAACGACGTGTTGAGAGACATGGTCGATCAGTTCACATATGTCTACCTGGATGACATATTGATTTTTTCTTAGTCTCTCCAGGAACACGTCCAACACGTCAGACGAGTGCTTCAGAGGCTGTTAGAGAATGGGCTTTATGTCAAGGCGGAGAAATGCGTTTTTAATGCAAAGTCTGTTCCCTTTCTAGGATACATCGTGTCGTCTGAGGGGATGCGTATGGATCCCGACAAGATTCAGGCAGTGGTGAATTGGCCAACCCCAGACTCCCGCAAGGCCCTGCAGAGGGTTCTGGGCTTTGCCAATTTTTACCGACGTTTTATTCGCAACTATAGCCAACTAGCCGCGCCTCTGACCGCCTTGACCTCCACCACGACGACGTTCAGGTGGTCTAGTGCAGCTGAGTCTGCATTTTCCAAACTTAAGGACTGCTTTGTTTCAGCCCCCATTCTGGTGGCCCCTGATTCTTCCCGTCAGCTTGTGGTGGAGGTCGATGCGTCAGAGGTGGGGGTAGGCGCGGTTCTCTCTCCCAACGCTCCCCTGCAGACAACAAGGTTCATCCGTGCGCGGATTTTTCTCATCGTCTATCTCCTGCCGAACGTAACTACGACATTGGTAATAGAGAATTGTTGGCAGTCAAGTTAGCTTTGGAGGAGTGGCGTCATTGGTTGGAGGGTTCGGGGGTACCCTTTATCGTTTGGACCGATCATAAGAACCTTGAGTACATCAGGTCCGCCAAACGTCTTAACTCTAGGCAGGCTCGGTGGGCACTTTTTTTTGGTCGATTAGATTTTTCCATCTCCTACCGCCCAGGTTCCAAGAACATCAAACCTGACACGTTGTCCCGCATTTTTGACCAATCTGAACGCCCGGTTTCTCCCGAGTCCATCGTTCCACAGAGTCGTGTGGTGGCAATGCTGACCTGGGAGATCGAGTCGAAGGTCCGCACTGCCTTACATGGGGTAGTGCCCTCCGCCCGGATGCCCACCAGGTCGATTGTTTGTGCCAGAGAGATTGCGGTCCAACGTTATCCAGTGGGGTCATTGTTCCAAGCTAGCTTGTCATCCGGGAGTCAATCGTACCATCTTTCTCATTAAACAACGGTTCTGGTGGCAGACCATGGCCCGCGACACCCGTCGTTTTGTATTGACCTGCTCTGTCTGTGCTAGCTGTAAGACCTCCACTCGCCCTCCAGCTGGGCTCCTTCAACCGTTGTCAGTGCCTTCGAGACCCTGGTCACACATTGCGTTAGATTTCGTCACAGGCCTCCCTGCCTCACAGGGTAACACAGTGGTTTTAGCCGTGGTGGACAGGTTCTCGAAGGCAACTCATTTCATCCCTCTGCCTAAATTACCATCAGCCAGAGAGACAGCGGTGGCTGTCATAGACCACGTTTTTCGGATTCATGGCCTCCCGACGGACGTTGTCTCTGACAGAGGTCCCCAGTTTATATCCAAATTTTGGAAAGAGTTTTGCAGGTTGCTGGGGGCGAATGTTAGTCTTTCCTCTGGGTTCCATCCCCAGAGCAACGGGCAGACGGAGAGGGCCAACCAAGATTTAGAACGGGGGCTGCGTTGTTGAGCTTCACAGAACCCGTCCTCATGGAGTCAGCACATCTCATGGGTTGAGTATGCGCATAACTCATTACCAGAGTCGTCCACGGGCCTGTCTCTGTTTGAGAGTAGTTTAGGGTACCAGCCACCAATCTTTCCTAGTCTGGAATCCGAAGTTGCGGTTCCCTCCGCTCACAAATTCGTCCAGAGGTGTAGACACACCTGGCTAACGGCCAGGGAGACCCTTCTCCAGGTGGGTTTGCGCACCAAGGCCCAGATCGATCGTCACAGTTCAAAGCCTCCCGTCTACGTCGCTGGTCTAAAAGTGTGGCTTTCATCTATCGATATTCCGCTCCGCTTGTAGAAAACTTGCTCCTAAATTTATTGGCCCGTTTACCATCACCAAGATCCTTAGTCCGGTGACGGTCCGCCTCAAATTTCCTCCGGCGTACCGGAGAATTCATGCTGTTTTCCATGTTTCTAAAATCAAGCCCTTTTTTCGTTCTCCTACTAATCCGCCAGTCCCGGTTCCCCCACCGCCGTGAATCGTAGATGGGGAACCAGTTTATTCGATTAACCGTATTCTGGACGCTAGGCGGAGGGGACGTGGATTCCAGTACTTGGTGGACTGGGCGGCTTACGGTCCGTAGGAGAGGAGTTGGGTTCCTGCCCGAGACATATTGGATCATTCCCTTATCGATGCTTACAATCGCCAGGTAGGTCCCTCTGGGAGCATCAGGTGACGCTCCTAGGGGGTGGGGTAATGTCACGGTTCACAGGTTCACCTTCTCATTCTGTGTGTTTCTGATCTGATTGCCCTCGAGCGTCAGCTGTGCTGACGAGCAATCAGATCAGTCGCAGGTGTACCTCGTTTGTGAGTCCTATATGTAGTGCTGTGTTTGTCATGTTCAGTGTCAGATCGTTGTTTTCCTTGGTCCTGTTCGGTTCTCATGTTGGTGTCAGTCTCATTCTCAGTTCCCGTTCACGGATTCCTGCAGCTCCCTGCCAGCGCTCTTTCACTCTGCTACAGTGGATTATCTGGTCCGTGTCGTTTCACTCTGCTACAGTGGATTATCTGGTCCGAGTCGTTTCACTCTGCTACAGTGGATTATCTGGTCCGTGTCGTTTCACTCTGCTACAGTGGATTATCTGGTTCGTGTTGGACTTTCGGAGTGACGGAACCACGCTTCACCCACTGCTGTCATCTGCGCTGCCAGAGCCCTGCTGTCTGACATAGATCGTCACCAGCCTTCTTGTCTTCACCGTTCACTCAGCATTTATTATTAATAAATACTTTTTACTTGCTATTGTATACTGTGATTCCTACCCTGACATTTATATTACCATTAAAGATTGGTTAAAGCAACTTGTTTCTTTCCTGAGTTAATCAATGTTTTTGGCACTAATCAGTTAAATTTAGTTCAAAACTTTATATATATATATATATAAAAAAATGTTCACTATAAAAGACAGTCACTTGTCGCCAGCTACTGGCTTAATGATGCAAGTCGCGCAAACACAGACAAGCGGAGTGATACAAACGGTGAAAAGGCTGATACTGTTACCTATATTAAATATCAATATATTAATATCAATACATTATTCTTCATTCAGTTCTATGCAGCAGAATCAGATTTAATAGATTTATTTTTTGACCAATTGCCAAAATAAAGTATAGTCCTACAAAGCTATTTTTATCAGAGCATGTGAGCAGATAGCAGGGAGAGGACCTGTGAACGAGAGGATAGCGTCATTTTACCAGTGTTGCCCAGCACGGCTACAAACCATGTAACAGCACAGTAGTGCTATTGGAAACAGAAACAAGTCCAGAGAAATTTCATGTCAGCACATTTTTTAGTGGACATAGCCTTTCCGGTGACCATGAGCGACTGAGCAGAGCGCGCAACACAATCACACAATCACACACACACACACACACACACACACACACACACACACAGAGGTTGCAGCGGAACATTGAGCAGAATGTGCTGTAAACACGGAGCGGATAGCACAGCGCACACACACAGCGGAACACACTGGGAAGTTGTGCATCTTCCGAAGCGGATTACTGTCACATGCAAAGTCACAAAACATGCTGAACCAGAGTGAAACCAGATCGCCAAACACGGCGCGTGCCGCGGAGTGGCCTTTTTTCTCTCTTGGCCAAAGAACGAAAATGCTTTTTTCGGCAGGCTAAATTTTGGTGCATCCCTAATTTTAAGACAATCATATGCTCTCGCGGGACATATAAAATAATGTGGCGGGCCGGAATAGGCCCGCTGGCCTTGAGTTTGACACATGTGTAGTAGGTAGTGACATAGTGACAGGTCTGTGGTCATCCAGTAGTGTACAGGTTGGCTTCATCTCATAGAGAATTATCTAGTGAGGTCACCGTTTACATGAGCTTCAAACAGATTAATTATGTTTAGTGTGATATTGCTTCCTCCCATTTGGGGTTTATTCTTCTCAGAATCAGAATCAGAATCAGAAAGAGCTTTATTGCCAAGGGTGCTTGCACACACAAGGAATTTGTTATGGTAATGAGGCTTCCAGTGGAGATATACAAATACAAATACAACATGAAACATAATACTACAAATTATAAGAATAAAAAATAATAATATAAATATATGAGAATAAAAGTATCACAGTTGGGTTTAGTCAGAATAGACATTTTCAGATTTACAGATTATGAACATATTTACAGTGTTTTGAGTATTATAAATAAATAAATAAATCTACATATAAGTATCACATGAGTTGTAGGATTATGCACTAAACAGTGGGAGTATTGCACTTAAAGGCATATGCCTTGGGAGGTGTGTTACCTGTTCAGGAGGGAAATGGCCTGTGGGAAGAAACTGTTCCTGTGCCGAGATGTTCTTATGGCCAGTGATCTGAGTCGCCGTCTTCACGGTAAAAGTTCAAACAGGAGGTGTCCAGGGTGAGTGGAGTCTGTGATGATTTTTCCTGCTCTCTTCTTCACTCTGGAGGAGTACATGTCCTGGAGGTTTGACAGGGGGGCACCAATGATCCTTTCTGCAGTCCGGACTGTCCGTTGTAGTCTCCTGATGTCTGATTTGGTAGCTGAACCGAACCAGACAGTGATGGATGTGCATAAGACAGACTCAATGACGGCTGAGTAGAACTGAATCAGCAGCTCCTGTGGTAAGTTGAACTTCCTCAGCTGGCGAAGGAAGTACAGTCTCTGCTGGGCTTTTTTCACAATGGAGTCAATGTGATTGTCCCACTTCAGGTCCTGAGAGATGGTAGTGCCCAGGAACCTGAATGACTCCATGGCTTCCACAGTGCTGTTCATGATGGTGAGTGGGGGAGTGCTGGGCTGTTCCTCCTGAAGTCCACGATCATCTCCACTATTTTGAGAGTGTTCAGCTCAAGGTTGTTGTAACTGCACCAGACAGCCAGCTGTTCAACCTCCAATCTGTAAGCAGACACGTCACCGTTTTGGATGAGACCGATGACAGTGGTGTCGTCGGCAAATTTCAGGAGCTTGACAGAGGGGTCTTTAGAAGTGCAGTCGTTAGTGTACAGGGAGAAGAGCAATGGGGAGAGAACGCACCCTTGGGGGGCGCCAGCGCTGGTGGTGAGAGTCCTGGATGTGAGTTTCCCCAGTCTCACTCGCTGCTGCCGGTCAGTCAGGAAGCTGGTGATCCACTGACAGATCAAGGATGGTATGGAGAGCTGGGTCAGTTTGGCTGTGAGAAAACCAGGCATGATGGTATTGAAGGCCGAACTGAAGTCCACAAAGAGGATCCTTGCATAAGTCCCTGGTCTTTCGAGATGTTGCAGGATATAATGCAGTCCAATGTTGACTGCATCATCCACAGACCTGTTTGCTCTGTAAGCAAACTGAAAGGGAATCCAGCAGGGGTCCAGTGATGTCCTTCAGGTGGGCCAACACCAGTCTTTCAAACGACTTCATGACCACAGACGTGACAGCGACAGGTCTGTAGTCATTAAGTCCAGTGATTTTGGGTTTTTTGGGGGCAGGAATGATAGTGGAGCGTTTGAAGCAGCAGGGAACTTCACACTGCTCCAATGATCTATTGAAGATCTGCGTGAAGACCGGGGCCAGTTGGTCAGCGCAGGCTTTTAAACAAGCAGATGAGATGCCGTCTGGGCCTGAGGCTTTCCTAGTCTTCTGTTTTTTGAAGACTCGGCTCACGTCCTCCACGCAGACCTTAAGCTCAGGTTGGATGGCAGGAGGTGATGGTGAATGTGTGAAGTGCAGATCAGACCGGGTGTGTGGTGTGAATGAGGGCTTTTCAAACCTGCAGTAAAATTAATTTAAATCGTCAGGCAGGTGTTGATTGTCCACAGATCGGGGGGATGGTGACTTGTAGTTGGTGATGTTCCTCAGGCCAGTCCAGACTGATGATGGGTCGTTGGATGAAAACTGTTTTTTCAGTTTTTCAGAGTAGTTCCTTATAGCAACTCTGATCTCCTTTGTCAATCTGTTTCTGGCCTGGTTATACAAGATTTTATCCCCACTTCTGTAAGCATCCTCTTTGGCATGACGAAGGTGTTTGAGTTTCCCAGTAAACCATGGTTTATCATTAGTGAATGATAAGAATGTCCTGGTAGGAATGCATGTATCCTCACAAAAACTTATATATGATGTTACATGTATCTGTGAGCTCATCCAGATCGGTGGTAGCAGCTTCAAAAATAGTCCAATCAGTGCAATCGAAGCAGGCCTGTAGATTCTGCTCTGCTTTATTAGTACATCTTTCTACAGTCCTTATTACAGGGATAGCTGTTCTCAAGCCACCACTCTGTATAAAGCTCCAGATAGACCAAAACACCAAGCGTTGGCCCTCTTGTATTTATTTAGCAGGTCTCCTCTCACTTTAGAGAGTCGTTTTAACGATACTATAGCTTTGAACTTCAGACATATGATATTCAGGTGTCGGCCCTCGTGGGGACCGCCTCAATATCTGCATGTGGCAATATTAGGCATGTGTACTAGGAGTATTTGGATGCGATCTGCTAGAAGCATCCTTGCCCCAAGCCGCTCAGTATCTGAGCGTAGGCACTTTAGAGCTAGAGCCCTTCCATTTGTGACCGTGGCCTGGTATTTTTTATATCATTTAAGTCCGATAGCACTGACTACGCCACCTTGGGAATTACACCCAAGGAAATATGAAAGGAACACAGGTTTGGTGGTGCAGTGAAAAGACAGAGTCGCTTCATACGCTAAACAAATGAGTAATTTTATATGTTTAGGAAAACATTTCTCTGGCATCAATTAATCATGGTATAAATCACTGCCACGTTTACTATAACAATAATAAGAATATCACAATATTAAAAGAACATTCCTCCAGACACACCTGATGCAAACACGGAATCACACAAACATCACAAACATCACAAAAAGAAAATACTATACCGTTCCCACCAAATAAAACAACAAAATAACAGAATTAATAACAAAAAGAATAAAAACTACAAGGCTAAAGCTTACCTCAGGGGTGGCAAACTAGCTGTAAGAAATTGTGCTCTCAACCACTTATGTGTGCACGGCAAACAAACAAATGGAAAGAAGTGCTCAAACCCTGGTGTTCCAAACTCACAGCAAATGTGTTTCACCCAAGTGACTAGCTTCCCCCTCGGCACAGTCAACCTTGACTTGAACCAAAAGAAACAGAAAAAGAGAAATTAGTGGGTGCGGTACAGATACAATATTGTCACAATAAATCGTATTAGACACAAATATGATGGTTGGCCAAATCAGTTGGTGCACCGATAACCCGTCCTACCCCAAAGTACTTCAGCGGGTGATGGTGAGATAGAGATAATTACACCACACGGCCACTACGGCCCAAATCACCCTGGTCAGACCTACTTACATACGGAAATAACAAAATAACCCAAACCGTAAAATAAAACAAACAAAATGCAGAAACTAATAAGATTATGGAAACTTGAGAAGAATATTCATTCACAAAAACAAGGACAATAACCTAGTCACGAAAAACAGCAGCATGACCTGAATTAACCATCACGAGGGGAGGACGAACTTCTGGGCTCATCGAGGAATGGCAATTATCTCGGACTGTTGGAACTCATTGCAGAGTTTGATCCATTCTTAAAAGAGCACCTGGAGAAATGCGGTCAAAAGGGAAGAGGCACCACATCTTACCTGTCATCTACTGTGTGTGATGAGCTCATTTGTTTAATGGGTGAGAAAGTAAAGAGGAGGATCGCATCCGAACTACAGCATGCCAAATATTTTTCAATCATCACGGATTCAACGCCCGACATGTCACATACTGACCAGCTGACATTTATATTTAGATGTGTCAGTGATGAAGGTGAAGTAGTTGAGCGATTTGTTGGTTTCGAGCCTATTTATAGCCACACGGGAGAAAGCCTCGCTGATTGTGTCGTGAAAATTATAAATGATCTTGAGTTAGACCTGTCAAATTGCAGAGGCCAAAGTTACGACAACGCCAGTAACATGTCCGGTAAATACAATGGCCTCCAGGCTCATCTTAAAAAAAGAAATCCCCTGATTCATTATGTGCCCTGTGCTGCACATTCACTCAATCTCGTGGGGGTGAACAGCATAGAGGACAGTTGTCCACATGCAAGAAATTTCTTCGACTTGCTCCAGTCTCTCTATGTGTTTTGTGCTAAGCCCACACACCGCTGGGATAAAATGTTCCACAACACAGATGTGATCAGGACTCTAAAACCCTTATCCAATACCAGGTGGACAAGCAGAGCGGACTCGACCAAGGCATTGAAGGAAAACTACAAGGCCATCAGAGAGGCTTTGGGCAGATTTTCCATCGATCCGGAGGAGAAGGGGGACGCCAGACGTGAGGCCAGATCACTCTGCACTCAACTTGATAAATTGGAGACCGCGATTAAGACAAATGTTTGGGATAGCATACTAACCAGGTTCAAGGCCACTACTGAGACTTTGCAAAAGCATGACATAACTTTAGACAATGCAGAACGTCTTTTGGAGTCACTGCGTTCTTATGTGGCATTGCAGAGAGATCAGTTTGAGAAGTACGAAAACGCCGCTCGAGATATTGAGGGAGTTACTCACCTATATGAGGAGGAGACCAAAAGAGTCAAAAAAACAAAAATATTTTCCAGATGAATCAGGAGAAAGTGATGCTCTACTAGGCCTGCATGGAAGCCGACGATTCAAAGTGGAAACCTACAATGTCATCTTGGACAAGTTGCTGTCTTGTCTTGCCAAACGCATCGGCGCATACACAGAATTGAACAAACTATTTAGTGTTTTGTTTAACACCGACACAGACTGTGATAGTGTGCATAAATGCGCTGCTGCCCTCTCCTCCAAATATTCGGAAGATCTGGACAAAGACTTTGGAGAAGAGCTCATCCAATTTAAGGCGAGACACTACAGGTGAATAGGGTATTTTTTTTAACTAGCAGATATCACCATGAAACTTTGCCAGTTGATTACCTACATTAAGATGAGAAAAAAATGTATTACAAGTTTTCTGTAATTTAATGTTTAAATATGCAAATTAGACATTATCTAATTAAATATGCGCAAATCTGCATATATTTTAAAAAACGAAATCTGAGTATTGGATAAAGCCAGGTTCAAAATTATTTTTTCATTGTGTTCACATATTAGATGGGAAAAAAATTACAGAGGGATTTATGGATATCTACTTTTGTTATCCTGTAAATCAGAATATACTGCCAATAGCCTTAAAAAAATGATTTTCGACATGTTTTTTGGAATAAAATGTTATGTAAATCAGGCTAAGAATAATATATTTACAAATCCCTCTGTAAATGTCTTCATAATATAACTAGGTACAAGACTGGAAAGTTTGGTGTATATAGGTGCTACTGACGTGGAGATTTCGGACTTGGAGTGAGAGAGAAAAGTCATTTTGAGAAAACGGGCTTTAAAGAATTAGCATCAGCCAATGAGATCGCGCATTTAGAGTAAAATCCCCCCTTTTACTTTCGCGATTGGTTGCTGATAAAAAGGAAATGACCATATTTGGATCCGGCAGTATTGTACAGCAGAGAGCAAGCTTTCTAACGGTGTGTGTGATGACAGAGTGCAGATCGCGATCGCGGAGCAGAAGGATGATTTATAACGACAACTTTTGATGAGTTTATGAGAAATCTACAGACGCAAACAGGCAAAGTGTAGTAAAATAAAGACCTAAATGTGTATTTCTGACTTTTTTTCACCACAAGTCTGAAAGAAGACATGTTATTGAAGACAAATATCCTAAAATCTCAAAATTGACCAGTGAAAAAAAACAATGTTTTTGCCTACCGTGTCTCGCCTTAAGATGTTCGTCCAGGAAGAAAAAACGCGATCTCCTAAATCAATGCTACAGCTTCTACACAGACATGGCCTCCAAACCACGTTTCCAAGCGTCTTTGTTGCGCTCAGGATATTCCTAACCCTGCCTGTAACAAATGCTGAAGGTGAAAGGTCGTTCTCCCGATTGAAACGAGTGAAGAATGAGCTCAGGACGACAATGACACAGAAGCGATTGACTGCACTCTCCCTGCTTACCATTGAATCGGACTTGGTCAAAGAAATGGACTTTGGGGAAGTAGTTGACACCTTTGCTTCCACAAAATCAAGGAAGAAGCAGTTCTGCTAAAGGTATCTGATAGATTTATTATTATTTTTGGGCAAACGTGAATTGAGGAATGAATTGATGTACATTTTGAATTGAGACATTTGAATATAGTGCTCACTGCTCATATGCCTACATGTATGTAGTTGGACAAGTTAGGAAATTACATTTGAAAAATCACCTTGATTATGTCTTGTCTTTTTTTGGGGGTGGGGTGGGGGGGCCTTTTGAGGTATAGTGCCCAGGGGCACCACACTGTCTTAATACGGCCCTGCATCACGTGGTACACGAAAGACTGCAAAATGAAACACAACAATCAGACGAGGATTTACTCCAGTCAGGAGATACAAAACATCTTGTTTTCATCTTGTTTGTTAGCGCTTGACGCAACTCCCAGGGCACGCCGTCGAGACGGCTACAGCAATCACTTCAAAGGTAAAGACACATACTCTAAACACTTTACAACTACACAAAGCCGTGCATAACCTCCGTCACTTACCTCGACTATGGTGACACCGGTAACCTGAAGAGGGGCGGGTATGACAAAGCCTACATTCTAGTGCTTCCTGCCTACACACTTAAATGCACCGACCCTAATTACCTCATCCACCCATTCCCATATAAGGGTAACGAACGCAAAAAAGGAAAGAGAAAAATCCCCTACTACTACACGTTTATCTTCTGTAAGGTCTAGTTTCCCTGATGCTGGCCTCCTCTTTCTACTAGAGTCATCTAGCCTAGGCCTGCTTTTGTGTTAGGCGATGCTATTGGTTGTTAAAAAGGGCAAGAATATATAGCATCATAGGTAGCAGGCTATCTCCTTAGCCAGCCATGAAGGTGACTTATGGGTGTTGACAGGCTTTTCTCTCTCTCTGAAAGGAGAGAGTAGGAAGCAGTGTGCTGAGGCCTTGACAATTGAGGCCCTGACGATCTTGACAATTTAAGCTGTAGGCCTTTCTATAGGCCTCCTCAATAGTCAGGTAGCGTAAGATTGTACTCCCCTTGTTTAAAGGGTCGATAGCACTTCTGCTGTGTACACTGCCCGTTGTCAATGTAGACTAGGAAAACCAGGCCCACAGAATTTCTGTGAGAACACCTAAGATATCTGAGGCTACTTCTGCTAACAAGTATCGATATCAAGCAGTCTGGCCCTCACATGCCTCCTTGAAGGTGGCTCCATCTGAGTCTGGTCAGAAGTCAAAGGACTCTCACAAGGCCTCTATGTTAGATCAGCCCTAGAGCTGGAGGTGCTCCCCTTATCAGGGTCCCTTGTTTAGAGTGTCCAGCCTCCACAATGCTTCAAAGCACTGTGTAGATCCAGGACTGATTAGAATTACTCCCCTCATGTGCAAGGGTTATAAAAGTGCTATGCTGAGTTCTACTCTCCAGGATGCCTGTCTCTTTGATCCGTTTTATGAGTGTGTACTGCCACTATACGCAGTTCTCCCTATCGGGTGCCATGTAGAGGCAGATAATATGAGCGACTCTGTATAGGAAACAGACAGGTTGTCGGCAAGATAGGTCAGTAAATTAGACCAGATCAGCCTCCATGGACGCTCCTTTCAGACCCCCTGGCCATATCCCCTTAAAGGAAATCCCTTCCATGGAAGCTGTTGGTTCCAAGCCTTTGAGCGGCCTTGGTAGGCCTTCATTGTTTCGAAGGCCTCTTGAGGCTAATAGCTTGGGCAGTGGCCATAGGGAATAATATCACTGACAGCCTGTATGTGACCCGAAGGGCTGTCACAGCCATAATTGGCATGCACTCCCCTAGTCGGTTATGAGAGGATTAAAACAAGAATGTTTTGTTTGTAATTTTGGCGTCATCAACTCGTGAACTTAGATTCTGCGGTCACACTGTTTTTTTGTGTTTAGATAGCATGTCAAGTTAAAAGAAGTTCATTGTTTAAAAAAATTCTCAACGCCATTCAATTGTGTTAAGACAAATTCAAACCCATATGCACATGTACGATTAAGTTTCAGTTGCAAATGGAAGTTTGTGAGAACAGTGAGTCCACTGCCCTCCAAACTGCTCTTTCATACCTGGATAGGTGAGGAACATATGTGAGGAGGTAATTTGTGGTTCCAAAGACCATCCTGAGGACTAGGGAATGACAACCTCCCTTTGCAGTTGGTCTAGAGTCCCAGAAAGGATGCCCTCTACCCTTAAGGTTTTAAATAAATATGCGCTCATGCAGTAGATAAAAATAGCAATATTTACTCATGATTTGACCGTTTATTTTATTAAATATCAACAATCTAAAATGTACATCATGCCTGACTTCTACATGAACACATTACAGTTGGTTTAAAGTTCATTCTCTTCAAATGCTATTGAAGTTAGAAATGTGTACACCAATGTCATTTGTAACATTAGATGGTCCCTACATTTGCGAATTTGCGACCAATGTCAAGCCAACTTAATGCCTGTATCTCACTGGGAAATTCTTAGCGTCAAACTTTGCACATTACGTTCATATTCTGATTCAGTCCATCTGCTTGCCTGTAGCCTATACAGTATAGTAATGACTAGATTCCCAATAAGGTGCGAGTTTGGTATTTTATATCACTGTATTAGTCCATTAAGTTATGTTAAGCGTTTTATTTGTCCCGACGGCAGGGGAATCCTAAAGTATGACGTATTTAGGGAAACCCTAGTACTGCAGCACAGCGGCGCGATATAAGGTTAAGGTAACTAAACAACCAAGTGAAATATATGTCTTCTATCTTAGATTTAACGTTTGATCTGTAGCCTACATCAGCATCGGGAAATCACGTTATAATCTCGTTCACGGTAGAGAAAGCTGCTTACATGTAGCCTAACAGGGAAAGTAACTGTGAAGACAAAGCCTGACTAATGTCAGACGTAGTCTCATTGAGACGAGGGTCTGGGAACCACATGTTAATTTTCTCGTATTTGAGGCATGGTTTACGAATGCCCAGAGCCGTTTATTGGGTGCTACAAATGTCTATCAAATGCGCCTGTACATAGCTCATAGCCAATCATTTCAATTATGCCAGATGACGTATGTAGAGCAACAGAAATTAGACGAGGAAGAAGACGATGGGTCAGAGGTTTAACTAAACTACTTAGAACAATATCTAAGGCTGCATCGAAAGGTAACTTCGCGTCTGCTGCCATGTTGGATCCATAGGTATAAAAAAACTGATTCGGTGAGTCGCATAGAGACAGAGCCTATTTAGGCCACGCCCACACCGGGGCGGAAAACAATCCAACTGTCTCCATTGACTTTGCATTGCGAGTGGCTACCTCCTTGTCATTTATGACTTATAACAAAAAACAAAACAATGTCTAAAAGCTGCTGTGTGACAAGGTGTACAGCAACCAAGCTAAATAACCCAGAAATAATTTTTTATAAGCTGTCGACCGCAAAAAATGGTTTGTTTCAGGGCATAAAAGTGGATCAATTGAGGCAGAGCGCAACTAGTTGTCAAACTACTCTGAGAACTACGCCCACTGGAACGTGACATGATATTGCTTAGCTTACATAAATATAATATATAAAACTGACATTTGGATATTTGACTTACCAGTGACAAAATTTTTACTGCACACGTGGACACTGAGTCACTCAGTATGAGTAGCAGGAGACACTTCCTGCTCAGCTACTGTTCGGACGCTCTCGCTTACTGCTCCGCGCTTTGCTCTATCGCTTTTATATTTCTATATTTTATCTCCTTTTATCACCTAATTTTAACTTCAGCAAATCAGCACAGTGCTCATATGCTTGGATTACTACAAAAAAAAAAGCAGAATTATTTTATTCGACCAGCCTCCCACTGAAAGCTTACATTCCGGGGAAGAGAAAACACAACTGCCTACATTCATAAGGATAAGAAAATGCCTCCTCTGGAATCTACTTGCTGCTCCAACTGCCACAGACTTTTACAAAGGATTGCAATTCTTGAAACAAAGTTAATTGCGGGACCACTAAACAAGACGGAACACACAACAGAGCTTCGTCATGGACGACCTCAGCACACAGCCGGTGAGTCCCATGAATCTAGTGCTCCTCGACAGGCCATACTGAGTGTAGAGAAACAAGCCGATCGACTTAGTAATCGGTGGCACAAACAGGGAGCGAGACCCAAAGGCACACGAGACATCAGATTGTCACGAGCATCACATATTGCTGCAGTAGCATCCTCTACCCCAGATACGGCTCTGACAAGGATTGCAAACACTGGTCTCCTACCACCGCCTATACATCTTGAGAACAGATTTGAAGTATTAATGAATGAGGAATCCCCAAATTTGATGAATGTAATCGAACACAGACTGAATCAGCCAGTAGCTAACACTGATGCTAACTGGGGCTCAAGGTCAAGCAGACAGCGGCACTCAGCTCAGAGCGCAGCCGGGCCCAGGACTCTGATAGTGGGCGACTCCGTAATCAGAAACATTAATAGCAGGGATACAACTACGTGCTGCCTTCCACAAGCAAGAACATCTGATGTAAACAGGGAACTTCAGAACATTTTGATGAAACATAAGACAAATCGACTCATCATTCACGTGGGGAAGAATGATATTCATAAAGAGCAGTCAGAACTTCTTAAAAAGGATTTCAATGAACTTTTTGAAACACTTAAAAGACTGAAAGTTCAGACATTCATCAGTGGACCACTCCCAGCAAGACGAACAAACAGGTTTTCACGGCTGCTTGGGCATAATACATGGCTGCAAAAGACCTGCAATATAAAAGGAGTGAACTTTATTGACAACTTTAATCTTTTCTGGAGTCAGAGGCAACTGTTTCAACAGGATGGCCACCACCCAAACAAACTTGGTTCAAGAGTGCTAAAGGACAATATCTACTTCTCCCTCCGTCATCCTTCTGCAATGTGTGCCAATCCACTCAACCTGAATGGCACACACACACCTGGATACAGTATGAATGACCACAGGATTTCACTTCAGCACCTGAATGGACATGCGGTTGACACATCACACAAGGACAATGATAACACCACTCAGCCACAACAACCTCTGCTCACGGACACAATCTCAGCTGAGCCCTGCCCACAGAGCTCACCACAGACAGACTGTGACATACTAGAACTGCTCCAAGATTCAGCACCCAAGGATGACTTTCTGGAAAACAGCCAGGGAAACCAGGACAGCATATTACAGCCTCCAATAACACCAGAGCAACAGCCCCTCTCACCGGAAACGTTATCCCTCTCTCCAGCATCTCCACTTCTGTGCTTCTCAGAGAAAATGGAACAACTGGTGCATGCTGGAACTAGACTATCCCACTCTTTTGCTGCGAGCCCCCAGATACCAACCAAAAAACGCCAGGCCCCACAACCACCAAAGCCTGCGGGCCCAGCTCGCCCTCGCCCTCCCCCTATGAGAGCTCTTCGGCCTCTGCCACAGCGCCAGGGCCCACACCCTCCTCCAGCAGCTGGGTGATCGCAGCATGGCAAAAATCACAGACAATAACCCTTAGAGAGGCAACAAGAAATCACATCAATCAAATCAAATCAATAACCTATACCTGCGCATGGTTCTCTTTGTGTTGCTGAGGAACGCAGAGTCGTATGCGTGTTTGTCCTTCGGCGCTATAGGCTTGTTCTCTCGTGTCTTCCGGGGCGAGCAGACTCGCAGGAAGTTTTAAATGTTCACCGAACGTGAAGTTACCAAGGAAATAGTTCAGAGTTCATCTCCCTCGGGAGGGAGAGGCGAAAAATGAAAATAAAACTTAGTAAAGAAAGGAAAAGAAAAGAAACTCGGTGTAAAGCTCCCTAAGGAGCCATGGGACCGGAAACCTCTCACAGGGAAAGTGCTTTTTGAGAAACTTCCGTGTCAGTCTCTTATAGAGAGGAGGGGTTCACGCCTGCTTCGCGTATGTGAACCAATCATCTTAGAGCATCTCGAGCAGGAAAAGTTCTTCTTTGTCTTGTCAGGATAATTGATGATGCTATAAAATTTTGTTATTTCTAGCCAGAAAGATTGTACACACAGAACAATACATTTTACTGTAATATCCTATGTATGACTGGTTTAGTCAAAACAAGACGGTCAAACAGGTACCAAGAATGGCCGGAAAGAATAGAAGAAACATAAAGTTACATTCATAGGCAGAATTAAACACATTTAATGTTCACTCACACGACTATAAAGCCATAATACCGGCTACCATGACCTAGGAAAGATCAAATTCATGTTTATACATTTCTTAAGGGGTTATACTTAGAGAAAATATAAGATTGCAGAGTCTATTCCTCTTTCTTTATCAGAATTCAAGTGGGAGCTGTGATTCCCTTGGAATTCCTTTTGGGGGTCATAAAGTTTTATGACCTAGCAAGAGGGAGAGTTACAGAAGATGATCCTGTTAGGTAATCTTTCTTTAGAAATACACTTAAGATTTGAAGTTACAGACCAGTCTCCAATTACATCTATAGAATAAGACAAAACTAATTAGATATGCATGCATACAGGAAGGTTAGATACAATTCTGTGTTATATACATTAAGGACATTCCTATCCTAAGTTGCACACAAAGGACGTTTGTGTGCGGGTATGTGTGGATATCCTTATTTTCAGCATCTGTCCATCCGTGGTGTGTACCACGTGAGGGTTTCGAGAACAACGGGGACCTGTTTCTTGATTGCGCAATGCGTCATAAATGGAGTTAATCAATGACCTGCTGGCAGACATTGGGGCACCATTTCACATGATTCAAGGTTTTGTGAATTAAACATATATGTGTTCATATTTGTTCAGTAGTGAAAGGAAAACAGGATTCGGTCAGTCGCTACATGGGTATTGTGTTAAAAGGTGCTCCACGAATTTTACTTATCATTGTTTACAGGCCTCTCTCTACAGCTTTTGCTGAGAACTTAACAGAACTGTTATCAACAATTTCCTCAGAGTTTGACTGCTTTGCCGTGGCTGGAGATTTTAACATTCACATAGATAATGCAGAAACCAATATGGCAAAAGAAATCAAAACTGTTTTAAAAACTTTTGATCTGACTCAGCATGTACATGGACCCACACATAATCATGGACACACTCTAGATTTACTTATTAGTAAGGGTCTAAACATTTCATCAATTGTTATTAAGGATGTAGCACTGTCTGATCATTTTTGTATTTTCTTTGATATATTGATCTCTCCTGCCATTGAAGCTAGATCTGTGTCTGTCAAGAAGAGATGCTTAAATGAGAACACTAGTGTACTATTTATGAAGGCTATATCTTTAACACCAAGCATATCTGCTGACTCTGTTGATTTTCTCCTTGATTCTTTTAACTCAAAAGTTAAGAGTGTAATTGATGATATTGCTCATGTGAAAGTCAGGAAGAAGAGTGACAGACAAAAAGCACCTTGGAGAAACTCAACAGCAGTGCAAAATATGAAAAGACAATGCAGAAAAGCAGAGCGCATGTGGCGGAAGACAAAACATGTAGTCCATTATAACATCTACAAAGACAGCATCCATGCTTTCAATAAGGAACTAGGCAAAGCTAGACAGACTTTCTTCTCGAATATTATAAACAGCAATATAAACAACACGCACACTCTTTTTGCTACTGTAGAGTGACTGACAAACCCCCCAAGCCAGATTCCCAGTGAAATGCTCTCAGTGAGAAAGTGCAGTGAGTTTGCTTCTTTCTTCTCTGAGAAAATCAATAATATGAGAAAGGTGATCAGCTCATCCTTGAGTTGCGCTGGGGTCAGGCAGATCAGAAAACAGCCTGAGAAAGTAGTCACTATGTCTGATTTCGAAGAAATTGATGACAACATTTTGGAAGAAACCGTACAGCACCTAAAAACATCAACTGCGCCCTTGACGCACTTCCCACATCTTTTTTCAAAAATGTGTTACACAGCTTAGAAGCAGATCTCCTAGAAGTGGTAAATGCCTCACTTCTCTCTGGGAGTTTTCCGAACTCCCTGAAAACGTCTCAGGTTACGTATGTAACCCTGGTTCCCTGATAGGGAACGAGACGCTGCGTTTGAGACGCGGTGGGAACGCTCTGCGTGATTACGTCGTGAAGCACGTGTAAAATCAGTCCAATGGAAGCCCGCTACGACATAGGTGACGTCATAGACCAGGAAACTATAAAGCAACCCTGAAATCAGACCGCGATAGCTTCTGAAAAACCTGAAGCAAGTCGATCAGGGCATGCAGGAAGTATGGCAGGCAAACGCAGCGTCTCGTTCCCTATCAGGGAACCAGGGTTACATACGTAACCTGAGACGTTCCCTTTGAAGGGAACTCGAGCTGCGTTTGAGACGCGGTGGGAACCCTATACCCACTACGCCATAATGACAAATGCCCGTTCTGTGTGAGGTCCTGCGCACACTAAGAAGCAAGCAACCTCGCCCCAGGAGTGGAGAGGTCAAGGTCATAAAACCTGACAAATGTATGCGGAGAGGACCATCCTGCCGCATTACATACGTAAAGAAGGAAAACTCCCGAAATTAAGGCCATAGAGGCCGCCATACTCCGAGTAGAATGGGCCCGCACAGCCATAGGTGAAGGCTGTCCGGCCGCTTCATAAGCCAATGAAATAGCCTCGACTATCCATTTACTCATAACCTGCTTAGATGCAGGGCATCCTCTCTTGAGTGACCCAAAACAAACAAATAGTTGCTCAGATTTACGCCACAGGGCAGCTCTGTGAACGTAGGCATCTAAAGCCCGGACTGGACATAACAGGTTAAGCTGTTCCTGGTCAGGGGTATTAAAGGGTGGAGGATAAAAGGCCTGCAGCACTATTGGGCCCCCAACATTCAGTGGGACCTTAGGAATATAACCCAGCCTGGGGTAGAGAAATGCCTTCACCATACCAGGTGCAAATTCCAGACATGAAGGAGCAACCGACAAAGCATGTAAATCACCAATTCTTTTGATAGATGAGATATCAAGGAGAAATAAAGTCTTTAGAGTGAGGAACTTTTCAGAAACCTCCTCGATGGGCTCAAAGGGAGCTAAAGCCAGACCCTTGAGTACAATGGCCAAGTCCCAAGCCGGTGCTCTAGAGTGCAGTGCAGGTCTCAACCTCAATTTACCACGGAGAAAGCGAGTAATTAGAGGGTTTCTCCCAATAGAAGTACCCCCCAGAGGGGTGTGGTAGGCAGATATAGCCGCCACGTAAACCTTTAGGGTGGAAGGAGATAACCTGGCCGAGAAACGGTCTTGCAGAAAATCAAGAACTGAACCAACAGGGCAGTTAACAGGATCTAACTGACGTTCAACACACTACGTGGTGAAAAGTTTCCATTTTAGCGCATACAGCCTTCTCGTGGAAGGAGCTCTGGATTGAAGAATGGTTTCTACAACATCGGTCGAAAGACCGGTCTCCCTGAGCCTGGCCCCCTCAGAGGCCAGGCCCACAGTTTCCACAACTCCGGCCGAGGGTGAAATATCGTCCCCCCGGCCTGAGACAGGAGGTCCACCCTGATTGGGATCTCCAAGGGGGAGCCGTCCAGAAGAGACACCAAGTCCGAGAACCAAACTCGGGTCGGCCAATAAGGGGCTACTAGTAGCAGACGAGCCCCTTCTCGGCGAACCCTCTCCAGAACCCCCGGAAGCAAAGATATCGGGGGAAAGGCGTACAGGTGCAGCCTCGGCCACACCTGCACCATAGCATCCAGACCGAGAGGAGCTGGGTGCGTTAGAGAGAACCACATGGGACAATGGGTTGAATCTGATGATGCGAAAAGGTCTACCTGAGCACGACCGAACTTTTCCCACAGGAACTCCACCACTTCTGGGTGAAGTCTCCACTCCCCGGGCCTCAGCCCCTGTCTCGACAGAATATCTGCTCCCACATTCTGACGCCCCGGAATATATACCGCCTTGAGCGACAGTAACTTCCCCTGGGCCCATAGGAGGATCTGATGGGCCAATTTGCAAAGGTGACGTGACCTCAGACCCCCCTGATGATTGATATAGGAGACCACTGAAGTGTTGTCTGTGCGGACCAACACGTGATGGCCTCTCAGGTCTGGCAGGAAATATTTGAGTGCTCGAAATACCGCCATCAACTCTAAACGATTTATGTGCCAGGAACATTGATGGTCCTGCCACAGACCTTGCGCCGAGCGGCCACTCATGACCGCCCGCCATCCCGTGAGGGAAGCATCCGTTGAAAGCGTGACGCGTCGACAAGGAGCCCCCAACACTGGGCCCTGGGCGAGGAACCAAGGTTTCTTCCACAAGGCCAAGGCACGAAGGCATAGCCGCGTGACCTTGATCTTGCGGAACGGATTTCCCCTCGGAGAAAACCCCTTGGTCCTGAGCCACCACTGCAGGGGTCTCATGTACAGAAGGCCAAAAGTAATAACGTTGGACGCAGCTGCCATGAGACCCAACAGTCTCTGAAACTGTTTCACAGTGAGTGACTGGCCTAGTTTCACATTCTTTGCGGCTGTGAGAATCGCAGAAATACGAGCAGGAGACAGGCGTGCCTGCATTGTGGTCGAATCCCAAATTACACCTAGAAAAGTGGTCCTCTGAGCAGGGAGGAGCACACTCTTTTTGGTGTTTAGCCGCAACCCCAAACTCTTTATGTGGGACAGAACAGCATCTCGATGCTGAACTGCCACCTGCTCTGACTGAGCTAAAATCAACCAATCGTCGATGTAATTTAATACGCGGATGCCCTGGAGTCTCAACGGAGCCAGAGCTGCATCCACGCATTTTGTAAAAGTGCGGGGAGATAAACCTAGGCCAAATGGAAGAACCCGATATTGGTATGCTTCGCCCCCGAAAGCGAACCTCAGGAACCTCCTGTGATGAGGATGGATAGCTACATGGAAGTACGTGTCCTTCAAGTGTATTGTGACAAACCAGTCCTCGGACTGAACCTGTGATACAATCTGTTTGAGTGTAAGCATTCTGAACTTGAGTTTCTGAACCCTGCTGTTTAACTGGCGCAGGTCTAGAATAGGACGCAGCCCTCCATCCTTCTTTGGAACAATGAAGTAACGGCTGTAAAACCCTGACTCTCTGCTGGGAGGAGAAACCCTTTCTATAGCTCCCTTTCGAAGAAGTGTCAGTACTTCTTGCTCCATTACCAGAGCCTGCTGTGAGTCCACCACCGTGGGTAGGACTCCTTGAAATCTGGGCGGACGAGAACCGAACTGAATTCTGTAACCCTTTTCTATTATGTGCAGGACCCATAGAGAAATATTTGGCAGAAGTTTCCACGCTGCCAGAAATTCCGATAAGGGAACCAGTCTCTCGAGACTGGCCTCTGGATTTGATTGAACAATCATTTCGGCGCCCTGAAGCGGCGAACCGGCAGGGAACAACCGAACTGACCGTTCTACAACCCTCCTCAGAGGATTTCACGGGGACGCTGACACCTCGGTGCCCTGAAGCGGCGAACTGGCAGGGAACAACCGAAGTGGCAGCGCTGCGGCTCTCCTTGGAGAGTCGCCCCCCGGAGGGTGCCAAGGAGGGACGGTTCCTCGGAACCGTTCCTCCCTGGAGGGGGACCACCCTCAGAAGCCTGATAGCCTTGGCGTCAGGACTTCTTCTTAGCCCAAGCTCTCCTAGAGATAACAGTCCTCAGATCTTGTCTACCCCTAACAGGTCTGGGCTGCGAGCGCCACTCAGGAACCGTAGATTGAGGAGGTGCCCGAGCGGCGACGCTCTGTTTTTGTTGAACTCTGTGAGCGGAGCTCGTAGACGGATGAGGCTGCTCAGACTTTATACTACGAGCAGCCTCGGGGACAATAGACCGGCGAGGAAGAAACCTCTGAAACGCAGCCGCTTGTTTCTTATTTTCTTGAAACCTATCGACGACACAATTTATAGCGTCGCCGAACAGACTTGTAGGTGACAGCGGTGCGTCCAGAAGAACAGATCTATCTTTATCTTTTATTTCTGATAAATTTAACCATAAATGGCGTTCCGTGGCCACCAAGGCTGCCATAGAGCGGCCCACAGACTTGGCCGTCTCCTTGGTGACTCGGAGAGATAAATCTGTCGTGCGACGCAATTCTCGAATTGCTTCAGCACTAACTTCCTCACTATCGTCTATGTCCTTCAGCAGGTCAGCCTGGTACGCTTGGAGAATCGACATAGTGTGCAAACATGCTGCGGCCTGACCTGCTGCCGAATACGCTTTACCCACCCACAAAGATGTATTTTTTAATGGTTTGGTGGGTAACGTCGGGGCTTTCAGAGAAGAAGAAGACTCAGGGGAGAGATAGCTCGCTAGTGTGTCTTCAGCACGAGGCATAATCAAATAACCATAATGATCAATCCCTTGAACTTTACTATAATTCTTAGTTTGTGGGTTATGCACTCTGAAAGACGCCGGTTTAATCCACGATCTCGAAACCTCGGCGTGGAGATCGGGAAAAAACGGGAGTTCCCGACGAGGAGGTCGTGATCTAGATGGTAAATAACGTTCATCTAAAAGACTCTTTCTAGATTCAACCTCGAAATCATCGGCTGGCCACTCAATATTTAATTTAGTAACAGCACGAGATAAAACCTCCATAAGCTCCTCATCAGCAGGGGTATGAGCTGGCGAACACTCAATATCCCCCATACTACCGACATCCAGGTCCTCAGAACTGGATAGCCGTAATATTGGTGCCTCAGCCTGGGAAGGAGAAGCCGCAGAGCGGGCTCCTTCCTGGGCAAAGACACCGAATCCAGTAGGTAAGGGCTGAGAAAGGGCGGGGCCCGTCTCAAACCCCGCTACTAGATCCATCTGCGAACCCCAAGATGAAATTCGACGCTGTGCCTCGGCAGCAGCGGGACCCGCACCTCGGGGAGCGCAAACCGAACCGTCCTCCTCAAAGAACGCCCGGCGAGAGCGGAGAGTTTTCATAGACAAACTCAAGCAATGCTCACAGTCAGCCCCCTCGAGGACTGACTGGGCATGCTCCACTCCCAAACAAGCAATACACATAGGATGTGTGTCCCCACCCGTGATATAACGAGGGCAGGGCACAACACAAGGTTTATAACTTTGCTTGCTCGCCATAGTGATATATATATATATATATATATATATATATATATATATATATATATATATATATATATATATATATATATATATATATAAGGGGCTTGACAGACAACAATAAATAGACAAGGACAGATATACAGAGAGCGCTTGCTGAAGGTGCAGAAGCTATCGCGGTCTGATTTCAGGGTTGCTTTATAGTTTCCTGGTCTATGACGTCACCTATGTCGTAGCGGGCTTCCATTGGACTGATTTTACACGTGCTTCACGACATAATCACGCAGAGCGTTCCCACCGCGTCTCAAACGCAGCGTCTCGTTCCCTTGAAAGGGAACTGCAGTTGTCAAGCCCCTCCTGAAAAAGAGCAATCTGGATAAGACCATATTAAACAACTATAGACCGATCTCAAATCTTCCTTTCATAGGCAAGATCATTGAAAAAGTTGTCTTCAATCAGCTGAACAAATTCTTAAGCTCGAATGGATACTTTGACAATTTTCAATCTGGTTTCCGACCGCACCACAGCACAGAGACAGCGCTCATAAAGATAATAAATGATATTCGCTTAAATACTGATACAGGCAAATTATCAGTGCTGGTACTACTCGACCTCAGTGCTGCATTTGACACTGTCGATCACAACATAGTTCTTGACAGGCTGGAAAACTGGGTCGGGCTTTCTGGGATAGTCCTAAAATGGTTCAGGTCATACTTAGAAGGCAGAGGTTATTATGTGAGTATAGGACACCATAAGTCTGAGTGGACATCCATGACATGCGGAGTTCCTCAAGGCTCAATTCTTGCGCCACTCCTATTCATCCTGTACATGCTCCCAATGAGCCAAATAATGAGAAAGAACCAAATCGCTTACCATAGCTATGCAGACGACACACAGCTCTACTTATCCCTATCGCCTAACGATTACAGCCCCATTGACTCCCTTTGCCAATGCATTGATGAAGTAAACAATTGGATGTGCCAAAACTTTCTTCAGTTAAACAAAGACAAAACTGAAGTCATTGCGTTTGGAAACAAAGATGAAGTTCTCAAGGTGAATACATATCTTCAGTCTAGGGGTCAAACAACTAAAAAACAAGTCAGGAATCTGGGTGTGTCTCTAGAGTCAGACCTTAGTTTCAGTAGTCATGTCAAAGCAATAACTAAATCAGCATACTATCACCTGAAAAATATTGCAAGAATTAGATGTTTTGTTTCCAGTCAAGACTTAGAGAAACTTGTGCATGCTTTCATCACCAGTAGGGTGGATTATTGTAATGGACTTCTCACTGGCCTTCCCAAAAAGACCATAAGACAGTTGCAGCTCATACAGAACGCTGCTGCCAGGATTCTGAGCAGAACCAGAAAATATGAACACATCACACCAGTCCTCAGGTCTTTACACTGGCTGCCAGTTACATTTAGGATTGATTTTAAAGTATTATTACTGGTATATAAATCATTCAATGGCCTAGGACCTCAATACATTGCAGATATGCTCACTGAATATAAACACAACGGATCACTCAGATCATTAGGATCACATCAGCTAGAAATACCAAGGGTTCACTCTAAGCAGGGCGAGTCTGCTTTTAGCTACTATGCCAGCCGCAGCTGGAACCAGCTTCCAGAAGAGATCAGATGTGCTCCTACAGTAGTCACATTCAAATCCAGACTCAAAACACTTCTGTTTAACTGTGCATTTACTGAATGAGCACTGTGCCACTGTTCGTCCGACTGTTTGCACTGTATTTTATTTTATGTTTTAATTACTCTGATTTCATTTGATTATTTCTGTATTTTATCTTTTATTCTAAACTGTTTTAATTATTCTTATTTCTTTTGATTATTTTAATTTATTCTATGTAAAGCACTTTGAATTACCATTGTGTATGAAATGTGATATATATAAATAAACTTGCCTTGCCTTGCCTATGAGTGTCAGGATCCCACAATTTACCCATTCTTCCTTATGATTGTTACGTCTTATTGCCTGTATCCACTTTTGTCTCCTTAAAGGCTGGCTTTTACGGTTCGGAAGCTTATAAACATTTATTTCTGGGTTTTTAGATTGTTTGCCGTGCACCTTGTTACACAGCAACTTTAAGGCATTTTTCTGTCTTTTGTTAAATGTCATAAATGACAAGGAGCCAGCATCTCGCAATGCATGTTAATATGGATTATTGAATTTGCATTGATGAAACTCTGTGTGAAATGTTTGAATTGAAATATTCACAGCTTAAATATACGGCCATGTTGAATTTCAGTCAATAAAAATGCAGGCCCTAAAAATACTATATTAAAATGGAAGCATGGTTAATGCAATGCATATGTTTTTTTCAATTAGTGCAATTCAGCAAGCTTTTTTTTTCAACAAAATTTTCTTCCATATCAGTGTCTCTTCGATTAGAATTACAACTTCAGTTTTTAAAATAAAGCGGCTCTTCAGTGTGTCCTACTCACGGACGTCTGACCTTGATGGACTGAACAGAAAAAATGATCTGTAAAAGATTTCCATGCCAAAGAAGGCAGAGGAGCCACACCCACCTATTATGTAGCCTAATCTATGGCAGTTTTCGAGGTGTTTACCAGCTGGAGTGAACTTTTCCAGAAATTCAATTTGGCAAGCTGTTGTAGTGCCTGGACAAAATCATGATGACCATATCTCCCTCTAAGTTTTAGGAAAGCTTGCAACCATTGACTTGTGTCTAATAATCAGTGCTTTAAGTGGGCCGGTACGCGCCGGTACTCAGTACCGCCACTTCCAAATATAGCTCTTGAGCGTACCGCCACCTCTCTGTGCGCCCAGAACGTGCTTTTAGCGTACCGGTACGCTCATTTGCACATCTGTTTTAATCCTTTGACTGCGCTGTCGCTTTTCAGAGCGCCCTTCACAATGCACGCTTCCTAATTCGTCCCACCGAGAGCAGAGACTAAAAATGCCCCTCCCCGCGGCCAAAACCAGGCATCTGTGGATGAGAATCCACAACAAGGACTGGTGGGACGTTTCCTGCTTCACTTCACATACGCGCGAGTAAAATGAGAATTTTAGAATGACGGGAAGCTTATTAATATGACACTTTATTCAACAGGAAAAACAGCTTGTTCCGCAAGTTATACTCATTATGTTTATTTAACGTCATTGCACATGTGCAGTCCTTTCAGTTTCGGTTTTCAATCAAGTGTTTACATGTTCTCTCGATCGGATTACATAAGGGATAAACCACCCCTTTCAATCCGATCGAAATGTCATTCGGATCGAGCTCAATCGGATCGATTAAGGTGTTTAGATGAGGGTTTTTTAGTCCGATCGAGCCGTCAATCCGATTATAAGTGTCCATGTGTCAATCATGGTGTCAACTCAACGTGGTCCGGAGAGGGTGTGTGAAACGGGTAAAGAAATGAATGAACCATAGCAAGACTCATGTTTATGTTCTACTGTTCTATGGTTATTATGTTATTATGTTTTAGAATTTATTTTATGTAGCCTACATTTTGTTGTTTTCAATACCCTTTTGCACATTTTATTTATGTTCAGTTGCTTTTTCTAGCTCAAGCAAATCCACAATAATTTTTTTTTATAAGGTCGTCTGTTGACTGTAAATATATATACTATATATATATATATATATATATATATATATATATATATATATATATATATATATATATATATGTATATATAACCCCTTCAATATAGTTGTTGTTACCTCAGGGGAGGAGGGGAGTCAGCAAAAAAAAAAAAAAAAAAAAAAATTAATAATAGAGTACCGGCACCTCTTTTGGGCCACTTAAAGCACTGCTAATAATTCACCAGCGAGCGCCAGAGAGTCTGCATCTAATTGCGTCCATTGACACTTTTGTGGCGTGCGCGAGTTAAAACAAACACCCATAAAACCATGCTGCGTCCCAATTCGCATACTATCCGTCCTTAATAGTATTCGAAAATAGAATTAGTACGTCCTAAATCGTAGTATGTTGAAATGAGTGTTCCAAAGATACCCGGATGGTCTACTATTTCCGGTTAGAATCCGAAGTGCAGATCGATGCACACTATAACGGCTAATATTGCCCACAACCCATCGCGCGTTGGACGAGGATTCGGTTAGAACTACAAACACGAGTGAAAAGTGTTAAAAAACTACAGACATGGACGACGCGCGAGTCTGGCGTTTATGTAGAGAGGTTTAGATAAAGAGGTTTGAGTGATTAATTATCAGTATCTAACCTGACGAAAATGTATTTATTCAACGTTGTCTACATTGCATCTGCAGCAGCATTGTGAACTTTAGTAAAGATATGTTTAGCCATTACCTTTTAAATGCATCATTATATTCAAATTGCAAACACATGAGGAGAGTATCCGCATGAAAGACCCACGACTGGCAGATGAACGTGCTCTCCGAAACGGTAGGAAATCAAATTAGATTGAATGGATTGAATGATTTTAACTGTGATGAGGTGATTGACAGGGCAGTTTACGGTGACAGGATGCACGCGACAGATCTGTCCGTTAAAGATGACGTGATAGTATGTCCCAAAGCTTGCCTACTCTTTTGCTACACACTCAAAAGAATGTACTTTTTCTTCACAAAAAGAATACATACTTTTAGGTCGTAGTATAAGTAGGCGAATTGGGACGCAGCACCAGCGATGAGCGAGCCTCAAACAGATGTTTATCACCTCAACGATAAAATGTATTACACTATGTTTTCCATTCTTGGGAGTAGAAATGACGAATTCTGTCACCCGTCATAAACTATGCAGATGAGCCGCCTTGACAGGACAAAGAAAGATGTGTGGTCATTCACCCCAAAGGAGGTGTGGACGTCAGGTCCTTAAGAGAACGGAACTCCTGTTTAGCTCTCTCTTCCTTTTGTGATCCTTCGACGTCTTCCTCTTCTTTTCGGTGTGCTCTTCCTTTGTGTTCGAGTTTCGGCTTTTCTTATTTTCGTTCCAGTTCTTTTCTTTGTTTTAAACTTTGTACCGGTGTCATTTCGATCTCCGGGTGAAACGGACTTAGCCTTATTTTCAGCAACTCACCTACACGTAATGTTTTGAACTTCCCGCGAGCCATACGCGCCCTGGAAGAACCAGAAGAACGCTCCGACCTAAAGTACACCGAGGACCGAAACGCTCGTCCAAGCAGCCTTGTTCAGTGAAACAAAGATCCATATGCAAGTATTGTTTCAATCGAAATTATTATTCTGTATATGTTCGTTGTTAAATGTAATTTGTGCTATAGCTTCATATATTAAAATCCATTTTATTCATTTATTGTCTCTGACTGTTGCTCATAGAATAAAGCCTTTTTAATGTGTGATCTTAGCTACAAGCTTGATATTGATAAATACTTTAGTTAGTAATATTATCAGAAAGTTATTCTTCATAAACAGAAGGATAGCTTTTCCTGATAGTGATCAGAATAATCCTTTTCGCGAAATTGATCAGAGAATCGTACGGTAGGTTCGGTGGACGAACAGATTATTCGAGGTGTTAATTCTGTTTAAAGGATATTCTGGAAAATTGGTATAGCCTATCTGTATATTATATGTATTCATAATTGATTATAATTCGTTGTGGTTAATTATCTATATCTATATAGATACATGGACTATTTTTGGGCAATTTAAAATGGTAGGTAATTGTGTCTCATAACTCGTATGATCAGTTATTAATTGTGAATTATTGATTATTGATTTTACATTCCCCTTTCCTGAGCAAGATTACCCTACACTGTTTTGAATTCCAGAAACAAACTTCATTTTGGCATGATTTTGTTCGAAACTACATCACCCCAGTTCGTTCTTCGATTTTGCTTGAAGTATTTCAGGGCAATAATACTGAACATCAGATATTCTCAAGAATGCTCAGGCTGCTCCCAGAGGTGTCCAATCATGGTGGGTCAATTTTCTTTAGTTTAGCTCCAAACTGCCCCAACACCAGGACAACTACTTAGACCCTGAACATTAATAAATGACATGATTCTGAGCTACTATTTTTCAACCAATGGCTAAGGAGGTTTTGAATTTCATTTTTGATTTTTACAGATGTACCATTGCGAGTATTCTTACCGGATGGATCGCTGCCTGGTATGGCACAAGTCACTACCCTGGTGCAATGTTTTAGATTTTATTGTGGCGGTAGAAGCCCATGACCTACATATCTTGTCAGGGCTGTGATCAGTGGTGGAACTTGAGTGTGTGTGTGTGTGTGTGTGTGTGTGTGTGTGTGTGTGTGTGTGTGTGTGTGTGTGTGTGTGTGTGTGTGTGTGTGTGTGTGTGTGTGTGTGTGTGTGTGTGTGTGTGTGTGTGTGTGTGTACGCACATGTATTTCTCGAGGGAATAAATCTTAATCTTTTTCAACTAATATTGTAAACTATCCAGGGAACTGTGTTATTAAAGGTTTAAATTAACAACTGATTTGTATACAATTGCAAATAAGACCGTTTGGTTACGCTATATTTTAAAGTGTCCATGTTACAGTATAATTATTTAAGCACTGAGTAATAAGAATTAACTACATGGACTTACTATTAGGTAAGGATTAGGTTGTGGTTTAGGGTTAGTTGCATGTAATTATGCACAATTTATAGTAATTACTATAGTAACTACATGTAACGTGTAAGAAGGACACTGTAAAATAAAGTGTTACCGAGTCTGATCGTTTTTAGAGTAATAACTGCATAATTATAACTTTTTAATTATAAGGGTAAAGAATATAATGAATATTGTAAGGGATCCACTGGAGGCAAGTTGTAGTTGAGAACCCAAGTGCAGTTTATTTCAAAACAAACAAGATTAAACATCAAACAAAAACATTGCGTGGCATTAAAACTCAAAATGAGGACATGGACAGAACGTGGACTTACACACTGTGGACAACAGGAAACAATACTTGACAAAGGCACATGGCAAACATGAGGGCTTAAATACACAGACTAATGACAAGACAAGGGACACCTGTGAACAATGAACAGACGATTAACCAATGACAAGACACATGGCAGGATCACATGACAAACAGGGAATCACATGACAGACATGGAACATGACATGAACAAACCAAAACGTGACAGAGACAAGACCAAATCGTGACAAATATGTAATATAGTGGGGGGTTTTTTGGTGTTTTTTTTTTTATTGTTTTTTTAATGACTCACCCTCATGTCGTTCCAAGCCTGTAAGATCTCCGTTCATCTTCCGAACACAGTTTAAGATATTTTAGATTCAGTCCGAGAGCTTTTTGTCCCTCCATTGAAAATCTATGTACGGTATACTGTCCTTGTCCAGAAAGGCAATAAAGATATCATCAAAGTAGTCCATGTGACCTCAGGGGGTTAGTTCGAATTTTTTGAAGCATCGAAAATACATTTTGCTCCAAAAATAACAAAAACGACGACTTTATTCAGCATTGTATTCTCTTCCGGTTCTGTTGTCAATCCGCGTTCATGAGTCCGCTGACGTAAGACGAGCTGACGTGTTATCTGGTGTGCCCGAGCTTCGTTTACAGTCTGAGGGAGACGCACGCTGTAAACCAAACAATCTTTGCAAACATGTCTAAGGATTTCGACACAGGGGAAGACTTGCATTTTTTTTTAACCAGACATATTTATTTGAACCCGAATACACGGACGCACCAGATAACACGTCAGCAGCGTCTTACGTCAGCAGCATCACTGGCCTCGTGAACGCGGATTGACAACAGAACCGGAAGAGAATACAATGCTGAATAAAGTCATCGTTTTTGTTATTTTTGGAACAAAATGTATTTTCGATGCTTCAAAAAATTCTAACTAACCCCCTGAGGTCATGTGGACTACTTTGATGATGTCTTTATTGCCTTTCTGGACAAGGACAGTATAACGTACATAGATTTTAGTGGAGGGACAGAAAACTCTCGGACTGAATCTAAAATATCTTAAACTGTGTTCCGAAGATGAACGGAGGTCTTACGGGCTTGGAACGACGTGAGGGTGAGTCATTAATGACATAATTTTCATTTTTGGGTGAACTAACCCTTTAAGGTAAAGTGTTTTGTGAAAAATACACAGTCTACACACACACATATTGCACACTGAACAGCATTATAGAGAAAATAATTGTGCCTTATGAGACCAATGCACTGTGTTGTCATTCATAAAAGGACATCGTAGGCCCTACCTATTATGAAACAGCGCGTCTGTCGTAACTCCACTGAAATCTCCATGCTAAATAAGTAAAGCGTTCACAATATAATGTTCACCATCTGCAGTTTTTACATGTTTTTAAACGTATTACATGAGAAATATTGATATTGATTTTGTATAAAATAATCATCAATCCTATTGTTTTTCAGTAATTGCGCACGCAGCGCGATTCTACTATGGAAAAGGCACACGGGGTCAGGGCAGTTAGAGTCTCGTTTGTTAAACAAACCCACACATATTATGATTAATATGATTAATCATATATATTATGATTAAAATGGAATTTTGATTTTGTGACGAAAATTCTAGGTCTGTTATTTTTACACAAAAATCGCTGCAAAAGATGCTTTCCAACAGGTTTTATCATAGTTTTTGTCCAACTCCATTGACTTGTATTGGATGTTCTGTTAGGTACGGTATTACTCCGCTGACGGAAACGGGAATGGGGTTGTATGTATTATTTCTGTAGTTATGCAGTCGCGGTATAGTAGGCTACGCTATCCAAACATTGGCAAAGGTGCATTATCGCCACCAACTGGGCTGGACTGTCTATTATTCAAGCTCTCAACGGAAGAATGTCCAGTTTTGAGGTGTTTGGAAAAATAGGTCCACAGTTTTACAACGAATGGTAAAAAACCTGTTGGAAAGCATCTTTTGCAGCGATCTTTGTGTGAGCATATCAGTGAAGACCCCAGACCACTCGGTGAGTTTCACGTCTTTGTAAACTAAAGTTTAATGCATTTTTATGAATGATTGTTCCAGTGCCCCTATGAAACCATTGTGGAGGTGGGGGGGTGCTAACACAAAAACCGAAAATTCTCGGGACAGCAGCTTTTGTCCAAATTTCAATCTTAGCCATTCTATTTCATCAGAAACGATCTTAAAACAGGGCTTTAAGTGTAAAATACCAAACTTGTCCTTTATGGCACGAGTAGAGTAACGGTGATAATATGGCTACGTAGCTTACATCAAACACGTTTTGCTATTAAGGGCAGCCTACCACACCATTGATGTGAACTTAGCTATGCATGCCATTTACGTCAGAGGGAGCTATTTCAGGTCCTGTAGAGGTTTAGAGAAATGCCCATACTTTTTTATTTTGCTTCTTCGCCATTTTTATATCGTCTCATATTTGTGTTATTGCTACTATTTGTGTTATTTACCTTTCAGTAATAAAAAAAAGACTTAAGATTATTGTGGGAGTATTTTTATATTTTCAAAATACTAATTACTTGTATTTTATTTAAATACATTTTTCACATCAGTATTTTGTATTTTATTTTGTTACATTTTATGAGCCAGTATTTGTATTTTGTAACAAAATAGTTTTTGATGTATTTGTGCCCACCTCTGCCTTTGACACAGTTAACCACCAGATCCTCCTGTCAATCCTAAAGATAAAGGGCATCTCGGGAACTGCACTCCAGTGGGGATCTGTGATTCAGTGAGGATCTGTGATTCAGAAACATGGCTTTTCCTATCATTGCTACGCTGATGACACACAACTCTACCTCTCATTCCAGCCTGACGAGACGGTAGCTGCTCGTATCTCAGCCTGCCTGACAGACATTTCTGGCTGGATCAAGGACCACCACCTTCAACTAAACCTTGCGAAGACAGAGCTACTCGTGCCAACCCAACACTTCATTACAACTTCTCCATTCAGCTAGGCTCATCATCCATAACTCCATCAAGGTCAGCTAGGAACTTTGGGGTTGTAATTGATGATCAATTGAACTTCACAGACCACATTGCTAGAACTGCCCGGTCCTGCAAATTTGCCTTGCACAGCATTAGGAGGATCAGGCCCTTCCTAACAGAGCATGCTACACAACTCCTTGTCCAAGTGCTTGTTCTATCCAGACTGGACCTTTGTAATGCTCTCCTGGCTGGTCTTCCAGCTTGCTCTGTCAAACCTCTACAACTGATCCAGAATGCTGCTGCCAGAGTGGTCTTTCATGAGCCGAAGAGAGCACACGTCACTCCTCTCCTCTCAAAATTGCACTGGTTGCCAGTTGCCGCTCGCATTAAATTCAAGTCACTGACATTTGCCTACAGAACAACCACTGGCACTGATCCCTCTTACCTAAACTCATTCCTTCAGACTTATGTGCCGTCGAGAAACTTGCGCTCTGCTAGCGAATGTCGTCTTGTGGTACCATCTCAAAGAGGCACAACATCTCTTTCTCGGACCTTTACCATGACTGTTCCCTGATGGTGGAATGATCTGCCTAACTCAACCAGAGCTACTGAGTCAGTAGCCACTTTCAAGAAACTGCTGAAGACTATCTTTTTTCGGCAGCACTTGATCCAGTAATACTAACACTTTCTCTTCTCTTCTATTCTATTCTACTATTTATAAAAAAAATTAAACAATAAAAAACACTGTGTTAAATTAAACTGAGAGAGGTCATAGCACTTACATATTGTTGTCCTACTTTTAGTTTAACTGTTTCTATTGTTCTCATTTGTAAGTCGCTTTGGATAAAAGCGTCTGCTAAATGAATAAATGTAAATATAATGTAAATGTAAGTTCAGGGGACCAAGGTGGACCAGACAGTTCAGGTGGCCAGGGTGGGCCAGATAGTTCAGGTGGCCAAGGTTGGTCAGACAGTTCAGGTGGCCAAGGTGGATCAGACAGTTCAGGGGAACAAGATGGATCAGACAGTTCAATGGGCCAAGGTGGACCAGACAGTTCAGGTGACCAGAGTGGACCAGATAGTTCAGGTGGCCAAGGTTGATCAGACGGTTCAGGTGGCCAAGGTGACGCGGCCTCCATGGTCCCATCAAGGGACGTACTGCCCCCCAACCCCCCATCTTGTCCGAAGACACTGGTCCGGCGGCGGCCATCTTGTCTGGAGACACTGGCTCGGCGGCGGCCATCTTGTCTGAAGACACTGGTTCGGCGGCGGCCATCTTGTCCGGAGACACTTGCTCAGCGGACGTGACGTGAACAGTTTTTGGCTCGGCAGACGTGACGTGAACAGTCTCTGGTTCGGCAGATGTGACATGAACAGTCTCTGGCTCGGCAGACGTGATGTGAACAGTCTCTGGCTCAGTGGACGTGACGTGAACAGTCTCTCGTTCGGCAGACACGACGTGAACAGTCTCTGGCTCGGCAGACGTGATGTGAACAGTCTCTGGCTCGGCAGACGTGACGTGAACAGTCTCTGGCTCAGCTGACGTGACGTGAACAGTCTCCTGCTCGGCAGACATGACGTGAACAGTCTCCGGCTCGACTGGACTGACGTGAAGTGCCGGCTCGGCTGGACTGACGTGAAGTGCCGGCTCAGCTGGACTGCTGTGAAGTGCAGGCTCGGCTGGACTGACGTGAAGAAACTCAGGCTTTGGCAGGCACTGTGGGGTTGCGGGGCTCCTCGTCCACCAAACCCACTGTAAGAGTTGAGCTCCTCAGTTGCAGGGCCAACTCAATATACAATTCTAAACTCCAATGAGGATTGTGTAGAGGCATGGTTGAACCGAGCGGCTCAGATAGCCCCCCTCTAAAAAATCATGAGGCATACAGAGTCCATTAAAGTCAATTTTGCCAGTTCAATAAAGTCTCTCACATACTCCTCAATAGGACATTCTCCTTGACAGAGACTCATGATCCTTGCTGCTAGATTCATTTTGGCGAAATCTTCTGTTAGGAAAACGGCAGACTCAAGGGAATCCATTTGCAGCTTTATTTAGAGTAGTCAAACAGGCAGGGATCAACACCAGCAAACAGGGCAATGGAGAAAAAGCAGAGACAAACCAGATAACAAGCAATGGTTGGGGCAGGCGCAAGAAGCAAGGTCCAGTAACAATCCAAGACGAAGTAGGCGGAGAACGATCAGAAACGGGGTACACACTCCAAGGTCAAGGCAATAAACAATCCACAGGGAGAAACGCTCAGAATTGACAGCCAGGAAAGTCAAGACTTCGCACTGATGTGGTGCGTGGAAGCGGTTTATATGTGTGTGGGTGAATGAGATGCAGCTGTTTGTGAATGAGATGCAGGTGTGTGTAATCAGCGCAGTGCAGGTGTATGGTGTAATCAGTCCAGGGAGGTGCATTCAGGGAAATGTAGTCTGTGATAACCCAGGGAGTGCGTGGCTAATCGTGACAGTAGTACCAGCGTGATTCGGTCACAGCCCTTAAAAGTACAGAGTTCGGTACCCAACCCTATAATTTAAAATTAATTTTTGGTATATACATAAATTTGTAATGCTGAACATCATTGAACAATGCACGGAGTGGTAGAGACAAATATACATCAACTTCTGTTGACTTTAAAAAAGCCTTTGATAGCATCCAATTTGCAATTTGCATACCCATTTGTTCAGGCCCTCTTCCTATTCACTGGAGTGATGATATACTTAGTAGACTGTCCTCACTCAATGGCTGACTGTCTAAGTGGTGTCCGCAAAATAATATAGGGTTCATAAACAATTGGAAAAGTTTTTGGGGCAGACCTGACCTGTTGAAAAGAGATGGTATTCATTCCTCCTGGGATGGTGATGCTCTAGAGCTCAAAAATGACAAACTAGGGCTCAGGTCAGGAAGCATACAGACTGGCTAAACTGACCGTCTGCTAGCTGTCTCACATCACATAAGTAAGATAAATCCCATCACATAGAGACTCTTTCACCTAGATATCATCATATAGAGACTGTGTCTGTTCCCTGTATTAGGAAATATGAAAAACTCCCAAAGCCATTTAAGGGTAAACATTTTTTTGATGTTCAACAAATAAAAAACAGTTATAATACAGATGAACAAATGATAAAGCTTGGGTTGCTGAATATTCGATCCCTTACTTACAAAAGCACTTATTGTTAATGAAATTTACATTTATTCATTTAGCTGACGCTTTTATCCAAAATGACTTACAATTGCTATGTATGTCAGAGGGCGCCCGCCTCTGGAGCAGTTAGGGGTTAAGTGTCTTGCTCAGGGATACATTGGTGTCTCACAGCGGATTTGAACCCGGGTCTCTCACACCAAAGGCATGTGTCTTATCCACTGCGCCATCACCACCCCTTGAAATGATTACAGATTATAACCTAGATGTGCTGTGTTTGACATAAACCTGGTTAAAACCAGACGATTACATTACTTTAAACGAGTCCACCACCCAAGATTACTGTTATAAACATGAGCCTCGTTTGAAAAGAAAAAGGGGAGGTATTGCTGTCATGTAATATCTTTAGAATTACTGAGACGTCTAGTTTCAAATATAATTCTTTTGAAGTGTTGGTGCTTAATATAACATTACCTAGTGTAAATTTATCTAGAGTAAAAAAAAAAGAATTTGCTGGTTTTCTATCAGAGTTAGTACTGGCTGCAGATGAAGTCCTACTTGTTGGTGATTTTAATATACATGTAGATAATGAAAAAGATGCATTGGGATTGGTGTTTAGAAACATTCTGAACTCTATTGGAGTTAGAAAAAACGTTTCAGGACCTACTCATTGTCGTAATCATACTTTAGATCTAATATTATCACTTGGAATCAATGTTGATGCCGTTTAAATTCTGCAGCAGAGCGATCACATCTCAGATCATTATCTAGTGTTGTGTATACTTAATTTAGCCAAGGCTGCAAATCCGACTCCCTGTTACAAATATGTTAGACCTATCATTTCTAAATTTCTAATATTCCTGATCAGTTTCATCTCCTCAGCATCCCAGATAGCTTAGAAGAATTTGAAATTGCGATAATAATTGCGAAATAAACTATTGACTCTCTCTTTTCCAGCAGTTTAGACACAGTTACTCCTTTGCGCTTAAAGAAGATTAAAGAAATAGTCCAATGCCGTGGTACAACGAGCACACTTGGGACCTTAAGAGAGCAGCCAGAAAATGGAGTGCAACTGGAATAAAACAAAACTAGAGGGTTTTTTTGCATTTCAAGGAAAGAGAACACGATTGTGTACAGAAAGACCTGCTTGACTGTTGATTTCTTCAAGGATGCATCGTACTATGGTAGTTAAGCAGTGAGTTACGTCGTTTTACGGGAAACGCACCCCAGAATGGCTCCATTGGAAGACTATCTATATAAGTTACAGAAAACACAGTAGAAAAGCATAAAATACACTGGACACATGGGTAAAGTGCAGAGTGGTGCTTCCATTGTACTAAGGACAAACAAGTACTTGTCCGATACTATTCCATACATTCAGCAGGGATCCAACGAAAATGCAATTATGTATGGTTATAGTGATTATAGAATATAGAATATTGTCTCTCATAAACAACCAAACTGTGAGTGTAACCATATAAATCAATCAAATGCAGGAAACTGCAAGAGGCATTTATTTCTGGGTCCAGGCGTGAAGGGTGACAGTTTCTATGAAGTGGTTCAGTTTTCTTGGGACTATAGCGCATATATGGAGTGGCAGCCCAGTATCTTTGCCCATCACAAGCAACCCATGCTGGTTTGGCAACTTGCGTCTTTCAACACCAAGATCCCTTTCCACTTTTTCCTGGACAGATGAGACAGATGACACTGATATGGAAGCAAAAGAAAGGAGACTGGTACACCAGGGAGAAGTGCTCAAAGCATTTAAAGACAGTGGTGATGAGGCTCCATTTATTTATCCATATTATATTTGAGCCTCATCAGACCATATTCGTTCCAGTGCCCCTTCTCTCACACCCACTGCAGTTTGGAGTCTGGCTGATGAACAGAGTTTGAAGAGAGGGGGAGACACTGATACTAGAGGGAGTTGTCACAGTCTTCATCTTATTAACATGACACTAGATTTGTTTCATGATGGAGTGGTGATGACATACTATTCTTCACTCAATTTATGTTCAACAACATGTAGTGTATGTAGTCTAGTGACTGTTGGCACATGTCACTGGACACAGTTCCTACAATCAATAGTCTCAAGTTCAATCACTTTAGTAATATTAGACATTACATGGGACACAGGCACATCAGTCCGGACACATTCATCAGCCAGTCTGTAATGTATTTGAGTTGATGTTACAATACCACATCACTTCCTGCTCAGCTACTGTTCGGACATTCTTGATTACTGCTCCGCGCTTTGCTCTATCGCTTTTATATTTTTATATTTTATCTCCTTTTATCACCTAATTTTAACTTCAGCAAATCAACACAGTGCTGAAACGCTTGGATTACTAAAAAAAGAAAAGAAAAAAAAGCAGAAATCTTTAATTCGACCAGCCACCCACTGAAAGCTTACATTCCGGGGAAGAGAAAACACAACTGTCATCAGGACATTCATAAGGATAAGAAAATGCCTCCTCTGGAATCTACTTGCTGCTCTTACTGCCAAAGCCTTTTACAAAGGATTGCAGTTCTGGAAACAAAGTTAATTGTGGGACCACCAAACAAGACAGAACACACAACAGAGCTTCGTCATGGACGCCCTCAGCATAAAGCCTCAAGGGGCTCAAGGTCGAGAAGACAGCGGCACTCACCTCAGACTGCAGCCGAGCCCAGGACTCTGATAGTGGGCGACTCCATAATCAGAAACATTAGTAGCAGGGATACAACTACGTGCTGCCTTCCACAAGCAACAACTTCTGATGTAAACAGGGAACTTCAGAACATTCTTATGAAACATAAGACTGCAAATCGACTCATCATTCATGTGGGCAAGAATGATATTCGTAAAGAGCAGTCGGAACTCCTTAAGAAGGATTTCAATGAACTTTTTGAAACACTTAAAAGACTGAAAGTTCAAACATTCATTAGTGGACCATTCCCAGCAAGAAGAACAAACAGGTTTTCACAGTTGCTTGGGCTTAATGCATGGCTGCAAAAACCTGCAATATAAAAGGAGTGAACTTCATTGATAACTTCAATCTTTTCTGGAGTCAGAGGCGACTGTTTCAACAGAATGGCCACCACCCAAACAAACTTGGTTCAAGAGTGCTAAAGGACAATATCTACTTCTCCCTCCGTCATCCTTCTGCAGTGTGTGCCAATCCACTCAACCTGAATGGTACACACACACCTGGATACAGTATGAATGACCACAGGAATTCACTTCAGCACCTGAATAGACATACGGTTGACGCATCACACAAGGACAATGATACCACCACTCAGCCACAACAACCTCTGCTCACGGAAACGATCTCAGATGAGCCCTGCCCACAGAGCTCACCACAGACAGACTGTGACATACTAGCACTGCTCCAAGATTCAGCACCCAAGGATGACTTTCTGGAAAACAGCCAAGGAAACCAGGACAGCATATTACAGCCTCCAATAACACCAGAGCAACAGGCCCTCTCAACAGACACGTTATCCCTCTCTCCAGCATCTCCACTTCTGTGCTTCTCAGAGAAAATGGAAAAACTGGTGTATGCTGGAACTAGACTATCCCACTCTTTTGCTGCAAGCCCCCAGATACCAACCAAAAAACGGCAGGCCCCACAACCACCAAAGCCTACGGGCCCAGCTCGCCCTCCCCTCCCCCTGTGAGAGGTCTTCGGCCTCTGCCACAGCGCCAGGGCCCACACCCTCCTCCAGCGGCTCGAGGTGATCCAAAAACAGCTGATACCAGCTCTCAGTGATATGTGTCGGGTCCCCGCTAAGATAACAATAACTTTCTCAAATGTTAACAGAACAAGCGGGAACCCAGTGTGCCTGTATTTTTCTCTATTGCTGTTCGATTACATGATAGAAAGTCTAAGGCCTTCAAAAGCCGTACAGCAAACCCATCTAATCTGATGCCTATTACACAACAAACTAAGATTGCTGTGGGGACAAAAAGTAAGGCTGTTAAGTTAGCACTCTTAAACATCCGCTCACTTAAAAATAAATAACTTCTAGTCAACGACTTAATAACCACTTACAACCTGGATTGTATGTTGCTAAATGAAACTTGGCTAGAAGCCAGCTGCAGTGCAACAGTCCTCAATGAAACATCCCCTCCTAACTTTACTTTTATGAGTGTCTGCAGAGCTGTCAGAAGAGGTGGAGGTTTAGCTGCTCTTTTTAAAGATGTCTATCAATGTAAGCAAATATCATTTGGGAATTACCCGTCTTTCGAATATCTGGGTATTGTGTTAAAAGGTGCTCCACGCATTTTACTTATCATTGTTTACAGGCCTCCAAAATACTCTCCAGCCTTTGCTGAGGAATTTACAGAATTGTTATCAACAATTTCCTCAGAGTTTGACTGTTTTGTCATTGCTGGAGAATTTAACATTCACATAGATAATGCAGAAACCAATATGGCAAAATAAATCAAAACTGTTTTAAAAACGTTTGATCTGACTCAGCATGTACATGGACCCACACATAATCGTGGACACACTTTAGATTTACTTATCAGTAAGGGTCTAAACATTTCATTGATTGGTATTAAGGATGTAGCACTGTCTTATAATTTCTGTATTTTCTTTGATATATTGATCTCTCCTACCATTGAAGCTAGATCTGTGTCTGTCAAGAAGAGATGCTTAAATGAGAACACTAGTGTACTATTTATGAAGGCTTTATCTTTAACACCAAGCATATCTGCTGACTCTGTATATTTTCTCCTTGATTCTTTTAACTCAAAAGTTAAGAGTGTATTTGATGATATTGCTCCTGTGAAAGTCAGGAAGAAGAATGGCAGACAAAAATCACCTTGGAGAAACTCAACAGCAGTGCAAAATATTAAAAGACAAAGCAGAAAAGCAGAGCGCATGTGGCGGAAGACAAAACTTGTAGTCCATTATAACATCTACAAAGACAGCATCCATGCTTTCAATAAGGAACTAGGCAAAGCTAGACAGACTTTCTTCTCGAATATTATAAACAGCAATATAAACAACACACGCACTCCTTTTGCTACTGTAGAGAGACTAACAAACCCCCCAAGCCAGATTCCCAGTGAAATGCTCTCATAGAGCCAGTGCAGTGAGTTTGTTTCTTTCTTTTCTGTGAAAATCAATAATATCAGAAAGGTGATCAGCTCATCCTTGAGTTGCGCTGGGGTCAGACAGATCAGACAACAGCCTGAGAAAGTAGTCACTATGTCTGATTTCAAAGAAATTGATGGCAAAATTTTTGAAGAAACCGTACAGTACCTTAAAACATCAACCTGCGCCCTTGATGCACTTCCGCCATCTTTTTTCAAAAATGTGTTACACAGCTTAGAAGCAGATCTCCTAGAAGTGGTAAATGCCTCACTTCTCTCTGGGAGTTTTCCGAACTCCCTGAAAACTGCAGTTGTCAAGCCCCTCCTGAAAAATAGCAATCTGAATAAGACCATGTTAAACAACTATAGACCGATCTAAAATCTTCCTTTCATAGGCAAGGTCATTGAAAAAGTTGTCTTCAATCAGCTGAACAAATTCTTAAGCTCAAATGGAAATTGCATTCCTACCAGGACATTCTTATCATTTACTAATGATAAACCATGGTTTACTGGGAAACTCAAACACCTTCGTCATGCCAAAGAGGATGCCTACAGAAGTGGGGATAAAATCTTGTATAACCAGGCCAGAAACAGACTGACAAAGGAGATCAGAGTTGCTAAAAGAAGCTACTCTGAAATACTGAAAAAACAGTTTTCATCCAACGACCCATCATCAGTCTGGAATGGCCTGAGGAACATCACCAACTACAAGTCACCATCCCCCCGATCTGTGGACAATCAACACCTGGCTGATGATTTAAACTCATTTTATTGCAGGTTTGAAAAGCCCTCATTCACACCACACACCGGTTCCGACCTGCAATTCACACATTCACCATCACCTCCTGCACTCCCATTACTCCCCCATCCTGCCATCCAACCTGAGCTTAAGGTCTGTGTGGAGGACGTGAGCAGAGTCTTCAAAAAACAGAAGACTAGGAAAGCCTTAGGCCCAGACGGCATCTCATCTGCTTGTTTAACCCTCTGGGGTCGGCGGTATCGCCGGCGATACCAGCTCACTTTTTTCCTTATCAGTGCAAAAGAGACTCAAATTAATCTGTTGATTTTGATCTTACATATAAGTGCTGTACATCATTACATCCTGTTAAGTGTCTATTTTTTTGTGGGTACTCACAATAAAAACAAAGTGTTGTGCTTTTCGTCAAATAAAGAAAAATAAACATGATGCGCGTTTTACCTTCTCTCGTCAGTGAGGTCCATTCTGAAACGCGTCTGAAAAATGAACTGTAACTCTGTCAATACTTGTCACAGAGATACGAGAGATTTCTTTTTATGAAGCTGAAATTCTCTTCTTTCAAATGAAGTAATTTATATAAAACAAATATTCTCAGTTTATGTAATCTGTATGAAAAGAGAGAGATGTCAGTATTTTTCTTTCCAGCTCATTATACCTCATTACGCGTTAATGTGCCACGCCCACGGAGAGCGCGCGGTATTCAAACGCAAATGATCTAAGGCAAGCCATGCAAACATGCCAACGCCCACCAGCTGGATTATAAAATCATGTTTAGTAAGTTTCTTACTACCGCTGTGAACACAGTGTATCCCTACCCTGTGAAGAATAATACTATTTAATAACCCTGGAAAATGTACCAGAAGTGCTGGTAGTTTCATTTCGAGGAGCAACGGATCCAGCTGATGTAGTAAGTCATTTATTCTTAAGTGCTTTGTTCTAATCACGATATTGAATAGTGTCTATAAACCGCAAAAAGACTGTTTAAATATGAATTGCGTGTCTGTGTGTAGGCTAAATGATGAATGAACGGCACAGGCCCGCGCGCTTTGTTTACTACAGTTATACAGCGCGTGTCTGTGCCGTTCATTCACTCTCGCATCTACATTAGTAAAGATGTTATTAAATTTACATGAACACATCCAAACTATATTGCTATAGCCTACTAAGATGAGTAAAAATAGACTGAAATATGTTGAAATAAAATGTTTGTATAAGCAACAAACTGCAAATTAACATGTATATGCTAATATATCATACACAATATGTTACACACTAAATATGAATGTTTAGACACGATTTTGTGATTAGTTTTGGATAGATTATAAAGTTTTGACTGTAAAAAAGACTACTGTCACATTAAATAGTTAAGCTTTTGTCCACCAATTTCTGCTCATGTTAAATATACTATATGATGTTTTGTCAAAAATAAAGTAGGTATATTGAATTATCAACTAAGATGTTATTATAGTGTTTGTTCCGATATTCAAAATAATGAATTGTAAGGAACTCAGCTTTTTGGAAATATTAATAATCAATAATATCTTGTTATTATTAATTATAAATATTTTGGGTCAGTTAATTGGATTAACTTGATGTGGCTGAATTAATATTACAATCAATTAATCAGTTCTTCCAACGAACTCTTTTGATTATTAATTTATTCTAAGAAAAGGGTATCTTCCATGGCCACAGAAGAATAATTATTTCTTCGCCTGTACAGTACTTTGAGCCAGTAGCAAAAACCGTGATCGTAAAGTGACTTGTATTGCAAACAAAACAGAACCAAATACATATTATGTACAAGTTTTATTAACTAAATATAGATATTTATATGAATATAAATAAACTAAACAACATACACACATGAATACATAAATAGGTTAGTGATAGGATGAAATTAGAAACCGGAAGAGGGTCTATGAGAAGAACCATCAGAATTTCATTTTCACATTTCATTGAATTGAATACTTGCATTTGTAATGGGAACAATTCTTGAAGTTGTTGAAAATTGAAGTCGTTGATGGTTCCGGCAGTGTCAAGTGGAAGTTGGTTGAGCGTTCTCTTTCTCCAGAAACGCTTGGCTGGTTTGGTCAAGGCCTGGGACTCTGTTGAGGCCACGCCGAGCACCCAGGAGAAGTGAGGAAGTCGGAAGGATGGGTGATTGGAGTCGTTGTTGGTTGGAGTCTTTGTTCCAAAACTCTTGAGATTGTCCTTGGTTCTTTGTGAGAGAGTCGTCTCTCTCCTGCCTGAGCCCATATCTGGTTGGAATCGAGGCCTGCTGGGCCCTGGGGCCCCCGTGGAGGGGGAGGGGGTTCCCCAGAATCACCAGAACAGTGTTGCAGCTGGATGAAAGAACTAAGAGAGGGAGGTCACATGTGTACTGTCTCTATTAAGGCCTGGAAAAGATCCTCCCCTAAGGGTTGAACTCGACCAATCAGAAAGGTGACATGTCTGAGAGGGAAAGTGGCTCTTAGTTGATTTACGGATCTTTGTCCCTTGCATGATTATACCTTCATTAATACTCAGATAGCTATAACACATCCACACTGCATTCTAGAAGAAGGTGATGTACATCAAAGTGTGAGTCATTAAATGAGGATTAATTAGGTAGGAGGCATGATACAGGTGAGGTTACATTGATCGTTAGTTGGTTGTATAGCAGGATACATACCATAATATATACCTAATAGTACACGAGACAGTAAACCATTTACACTGTTTCTTTCACAGTTTTATGCATGTTCATTTATAGATCAGTTAGTCTATGATTAATGCAGCAAAGTCTGTTTTAAAGAGGATTTCTGTTTCATAGTCTCTCTCTTGAGTATGTGGCCACATTCCTCGGAGGTCGTAAAATCTCCTTATCATGCCCTGTAACATGACACTGTTTCTGCCCTTGTGTTTGTTCATTTGGGCTATGTGAGGAGTTTCATAAACCTTTGTATATAATGAATAATTAGTATGTGTCTGATTGGTCCATACCCTACAGAATCCTTACCTTTTTTAATACGTATGATAAAATGGATACTTTTTACAAAGAGAGAATACACTTGAAATATTGTTAAAATTGTAATTGTTGTTGTAATTCTAACCTATTTGTAATTGGTTACAAATTTCTAATTGTAAAATATGTATATATAGATATTTTCTTTTGTCCTTGCGTTCTTTGGGACCCTGTGACACTCCTGTGTGAAAGGGCTAAGCAGCTCATTATGTATGTGGCACATTATCCGGCCTTTGTCTTCTCAGGTGTAAACATGCCTCCACGCATATTGCCTTTCCAAACAAAAGGTGTCTTATAAAATTTAAATCAATGTATTGTTTTGTGTAAATGATTAGGCAGGATGATTTTCAGATAATTTTGAAGCAAAAACTCTAGGCAACAATGCCCATTAGTCAAAAGTCTTGTAGACACATATTTAGTATGTGTTTTGTGGCCTTATTTCAGACACTTTAAGTTTTAGTTTTTTCAATAACCATGCATAAACAATATTCTCTCAAAAATACAAACATGTACATACATGTTACTCACATATTCCGGTAGCCCCGTTTGTGCTATATAGAGTGAATTTACACCTTTGCCATTAACATGTTTATAAATAACTGAAAAAAGCACAAATGTCAGAGCATGTCAGAACACCTCCAGGACCCAGAAAACCCCTCAGACCCCTGGGGGTTAAAAGCCTGCGCTGACCAACTGGCCCCGGTCTTCACAGAGATCTTCAATAGATCATTGGAGCAGTGTGGAGTTCCCTACTTCTTCAAACGCTCCACTATCATTCCTGTCCCCAAAAAAACCCAAAATCACTGGACTTAATGACTACAGACCTGTCGCTCTCACGTCTGTGGTCATGAAGTCATTTGAAAGACTGGTGTTGGCCCACCTGAAGGACATCACTGGACCCCTGCTGGATCCCTTTCAGTTTGCTTACAGAGCAAACAGGTCTGTGGATGATGCAGTCAACATGGGACTGCATTATATCCTGCAACATCTCGACAGACCAGGGACTTATGCAAGGATCCTCTTTGTGGACTTCAGTTCGGCCTTCAATACCATCATGCCTGGTCTTCTCACAGCCAAACTGACCCAGCTCTCCATACCATCCTCGATCTGTCAGTGGATCACCAGCTTCCTGACGGACCAGCAGCAGCGAGTGAGACTGGGGAAACACACATCCAGGACTCTCACCACCAGCACTGGTGCCCCCCAAGGGTGCATTCTCTCCCCACTGCTCTTCTCCATGTACACTAATGACTGCACTTCTAAAGACCCAACTGTCAAGCTCCTGAAATTTGCCGACGACATCACTGTCATCGGTCTCATCCGAAACGGTGACGAGTCTGCTTACAGACTGGAGGTTGAACAGCTGGCTGTCTGGTGCAGTTATAACAACCTTGAGCTGAACACGCTCAAATCATTGGAGATGATCGTGGACTTCAGGAGGAACAGCCCAGCACTCCCCCCACTCACCATCATGAACAGCATTGTGGAAGCAGTGGAGTCATTCAGTTCCCTTTCAGGAACGTCGAGCTGCGTGAAACGCTGCGGGAACGCCTCTTGCGTTGTGCGTCATGAAGCACGTATGGAATCAGCCCAATGGCGAGACGGAACGTCACGAGTGACGTCATCGACCAGGAAACTATAAAGCACACCCCTGAACACAATGGCGACAGCTTCTGTTGTCTTCAGCAAGCGCTCTGTGTGTGAATCTGTCCCTGTGTTTTTGTCTGTTCTTAGTGATTGCTAGGCAGGAGTTTTTCACTTAAAAAACTATATATATATATTCACATATATCAGTATGATGAGCGAGCAGCAATACAGAAAGTGTGTTCCCCCCTGTTCTCGTTTTCTCATGGGTGGGGATACACACGATCTGTGTGTTGTTTGTTTGGGAGTGCAGCATGCCCAGTCAGCTCTCGAGGGGGCTGATTGTGAGCATTGCGAGCGTTTTCCATTAAGAACGCTCCGCTCCCGCCGATCACTCTTCGAGGAGAGTGGTTCGGTTCGCGCTCCCCACGGCTCGGGTTCCACCTCCACGGCGGTGCCTTCCGTTTCTTCCCGATCTCCACACCGAGGTGTCGAGGTCGTCGAAGAGACCCGCCTCTTATCGTGTGTTTAGCCCCCAGACTTCCACATATTCTAATATATCGGGGGCTAAGTTAAATGGTTATGGGGCGATGCCCAAGGCGGAGGAGACTCTAGCTAGCCATCTTTCTGCTGAGTCTTCCTCGTCTCTTAAGGCACCAGCTTTACCCACCAAGCCTCTCAGAAATACTTCGGCTCTGGTGGGTAAGGCTTATTTGGCGGCTGGTCAGGCTTCGGCGTGTCTGCACACGATGTCAATATTGCAGGCATACCAAGCCGATCTTTTAAAAGATATGAGTGAGAGTGAGGAGGTCAGCATTGACGTGGTTCGAGAACTGCGTCAGGCTGCAGATTTATCTCTGCGTGCCACCAGGGAATCGGCTAAACTAATGGGCCGTTCTATGGCAGCCCTGGTGGCCGCAGAGAGACACTTGTGGCTTAATCTGTCTGATATGAAGGATAAAGAGAAAGCTTTTCTTTTGGATGCTCCTCTTTCTCCATCTGGTTTATTCGGTGACGCGGTAAACACGGTCATAGATGAATTTCAGGAAGAAAAGAAACAAGCTGCAGCTTTTCAAAAATTCCTCCCACTTAAAGTTCATGTCCCAGGGTCTGCTGGGCGAGGGCAGACCAAGCCGTCGACTAGCTCCTCACATAGGGCGCAACAAAGGCAGAGTGTCGCGTCTCGTGGCCCCCCTTCTAAACAGTGGGAACAGACGCGACAGTCTCAGGCGAAGCCCTCTAGTGGTAAGACTGATCTGAGGACAGTCATTATGGCTAGGAAGGCTAGGAAGGCCTTCGTCTGAGGCTATAGAACGGGTTCCTCCTCCCAGCGAGGAGTCAGGTTGTTACAGCCGATATTTCATCGTTCCAAAGAAGGATGGGGGGTTGCGTCCAATTTTAGATCTGCGCCTATTAAATCGTGCTGTAGCCAAGCTCAAATTCAAGATGCTTACGCTAAAGCAAATCGTGTCACAAATCAGGTCCGAGGACTGGTTTGTCACGATAGATCTGAATCTGATCTTTATCTCCCCGCACGTTCACGAAGTGCATGGACGCAGCACTAGTCCCGCTGCGGCTCCAGGGCGTTCGTATACTGAACTACATAGACGATTGGTTGATTCTCGCTCAATCGCAGCAGCAAGCGGTTCGGCATCGAGATGTCGTCCTCGCACACATCAAAAAATTGGGGTTGAGGCTGAATGCCAAAAAGAGTGTTCTATCTCCATCACAGATAACATCTTTTCTGGGGGTACTATGGGATTCTGTGGCAATGCGGGCTCGCCTGTCGCCTGCCCGCATCGCTTCGATTCTCTCAGCTGTAAAAAGAGTAAAGCTAGGCCAGTTGCTCACTGTAAAGCAGTTCCAGAGACTGCTAGGTCTGATGGCAGCAGCGTCCAGTGTTATACCCTGCGGCCTGCTGTACATGAGACCATTACATTGGTGGCTCAGGACCAAGGGGTTCTCCCCGAGGGGAAACCCCCTCCGCGTGATCAAAGTTACACGGAGTTGCCTCCGTGCTCTGGTCATGTGGAGGGATCCTTGGTTTCTGTCCCAGGGACCTGTGTTGGGAGCTCTTTGTCGTCGTGTAACGCTAACGACAGATGCTTCCCTCACAGGCTGGGGGGCGATCATGAGTGGTCGCCCAGCCCAGGGTCTGTGGCAGGACCATCATCGATTTTGGCATATAAATTGTCTAGAGATGTTGGCAGTGTTTCAGGCTCTGAAGCACTTCCTGCCAGACCTGAGAGGTCATCATGTTCTTGTCCGGTCCGACAACACATGGGTGGTCTCTTACATAAACCATCAGGGGGGTCTGCGCTCTCGCCCGTTATACAATCTGGCTCGCCGGATCCTTCTATGGTCCCAGGGGAAGCTTCTCTCATTGAGGGCGATTTATCTCCCGGGGTATTTAAATCAGGGAGCAGACATCCTGTCGAGGCAGGGGCCGAGGCCCGGGGAATGGAGACTCCACCCCGAGGTGGTGGAGCTCCTTTGGATGCAGTATGGTCGTGCCGAGGTAGACCTATTTGCGTCCAGGGAGACATCACACTGTCCACTGTGGTTTTCTCTCAGTCATCCAGCCCCGCTGGGGTTGGACGCTATGGTGCAGGCGTGGCCGAGGTCACGCCTGTACGCCTTTCCCCCGATTGCTCTGCTCCCAGGAGTTCTGGAGAGGGTTCGCCGGGAATTGGTAGCCCCGTTTTGGCCGGCCCGAGTATGGTTCACGGACCTAGTGTCTCTTCTAGACGGCTCTCCTCTGGAGATTCCGATCAGGAGGGACCTTCTCTCTCAGGCGAGCGGGTTGATACTTCACCCCCGCCCAGAGTTGTGGAAGCTATGGGCTTGGCCTCTGAGGGGGCCCAGCTCGTAGGGGCTGGTCTCTCAACCGAGGTTGTTGAGACCATCCTTCATTCCAGAGCTCCTTCCACGAGGAGGTTATATGCCTTGAAGTGGAGGCTCTTCACTTCTTGGTGTGGAGAACACCTGTTGGACCCAGTTAACTGCCCAGTGGGTGCAGTGCTGGAGTTCCTGCAGGAGCGTTTCTACTCAGGGCTATCCCCCTCCACACTAAAGGTGTATGTGGCGGCACTTGCTGCTTACCATGTCCCTTTCAGTGGAGTCTCTCTGGGGAGACACCCATTTATAACTCGCTTTCTTCGTGGTACTTTGAGGCTGAGGCCTGTAGTCCGCACGAGGGTGCCAGCATGGGACTTAGCTGTCGCCCTAGAAGGTCTTTCCCTAGCTCTCTTTGACCCTATTGAAGAAGTTGCTGATAAGTTTATTACTTTGAAGACTATTTTTCTCCTTGCCATTTCTTCTCTTAAGAGAATCGGACTTATTTAGGCTCTCTCGGTTGCTCCTTCGTGTTTGGAGTTTTCACCTGGGATGGTGAAGGCTTTTCTCCACCCCAGGCCAGGTTATGTCCCTAAGGTTCCTACCAATGTGGCCAGACCTAGAGTTCTGCAGGCCTTCTGTCCTCCTCCTTTTACATCATCTGATCAGGAAAAACTTAATCTGCTCTGCCCTGTTCGGGCTTTAGATGCTTATGTCCACAGAGCTGCCCTGTGGAGAAAATCAGAACAGCTGTTCGTTTGTTTTGGACCACCTAAGAAGGGGTCCCCAGTGTCTAAGTAGAGGATGAGCAAGTGGGTGGTTGAGGCCATCTCACTTGCCTATGAGTCGGTTGTTCAGCCTTCACCTTTGGCTGTCCGAGCTCACTCTACCAGGATAATGGCGGCTTCCAAAGCCTTATTGTCAGGAGTCTCCCTCCAGGACGTTTGTGATGCGGCAGGCTGGTCCTCACCGCATACTTTCGTCAGGTTTTATGACCTAGACCTCAGCTCCACCCCTGGGGCGCAGGTGCTTTCGGCTGAATTTAATCTTTGATTCACACAGTCGGTCACTTGCAAAAGGGAACGTCCCGGGTTACGTATGTAAACCTCGTTCCCTGAAGGAACGAGACGCTGCGTGTCGTTGCCATACTCCCGGCATTCCCTTGATCGACTTGCTTCAGACTTTTTCAAGAAGCTGTCGCCATTGTGTTCAGGGGTGTGCTTTATAGTTTCCTGGTCGATGACGTCACTCGTGACGTTCCGTCTCGCCATTGGGCTGATTCCATACGTGCTTCATGACGCACAACGCAAGAGGCGTTCCCGCAGCGTTTCACGCAGCGTCTCGTTCCTTCAAGGAACTAGGGTTACATACGTAACCCGGGACGGTTCCTGGGCACTTCCATCTCTCAGGACCTGAAGTGGGATAATTACATTGACTCCATTGTGAAAAAAGCCCAGCAGAGACTGTACTTCCTTCGCCAGCTGAGGAAGTTCAACTTGTGGGTCTGTGTGAGGAGGGGGAGGGGGGTCTCTTCGGGTGATAGTTTAAACACAAATTCTTACATAGGGCCATACTGCCTTCTTGTGTCCAAAATTGTATTTATACGCACTTTTATTTATTTATTACATGTATTACGCACACACACACCGTTCAATCGCGCCCGCTCTCTCTTTCTCTCTCTCACACACACACACAGTTCGATGATCGCGCCCGCGCCTCTCTCTCTCTCTCTCTCACACGCACACACACACACAAACACAGTTCGATCGCGCCCGCGTCTCTCTCTCTCTCTCTCTCTCTCTCTCTCTCTCTCTCTCTCTCTCTCACACACACACACACACACACACACACAGTTCGATTGCGCCCGCGCCTCTCTCTCTGTCTCGCACACACACAGTTCGATCGCGCCGGCGCCTCTCTCTCTCTCTCAGACACACACACACAGTTCGATCGCGCCCGCGTCTCTCTCTCTCTCTCTCTCTCTCTCACACACACACACACACACACACACACACACACACACACACACACACACACAGTTCGATCGTGCCCGCGCCTCTCTCTCTCTCCCACACACGCGCACACACACACACACACACACAGTTCGATCGCGCCCGCGCCTCTCTCTCTCTCTCTCTCTCTCTCTCTCTCTCACACACACACACACAGTTCGATCGCGCCCGTGCCTCTCTCTTTCTCTCTCACACGCACACACACACGCACACACACACATATTGGAACGTGAGTGAAGTACAAAGCCTATAATAAAGAATAGTTTAGCATCCAAATACATCGCAAATGTTGAAACAGTTTGATTCTAATGAGAGAGTTACGTGAGCCCAAAACCACTTACTTTCACTTTCGCTTTACATTATTTCGGTTACTTCTTGTTTATAGTTTTTTAAATTCTTGTTCTGTTCTGAATATCATTAAATTTAAAGGATTGCTTCTGTAATATTTTGAGTGTATCATCAAATCAGAATAATTCTCTTGGTTTAGTGATTCCCTAGTTATTTTTTTATTTATTTTTTCATTGTTCTAATCAGGTAAGGCAAGTAATATTCTCTGTGTCTATATATATATATATGGCCAAGACAGGCAGGGTGAACAATGGCAAACAGGGCAGAACAGAAAAGGCAGAGACAAACTAGGTTGACAGGCAAAGGACAAAGACCTCCAGATAAATACTGGGCTTCTGGATTTACACATTTAAGTGCTGCAAAAAATATTGACATAAAAGTTATTCTAAATTTAAATGATCTCATATATGTGGCTATTGTGGTTCACGATCATAGGCCCTGTCCCCAAATGGCACACTTCATATACATTTTCGGTCTTGTGTACTTATTTCATGTGTCCGTTAAATCCATGAGACCGTAGGCTGTCTCATTTTTCATTTTAGGTTTCAGAAGGTTGCTCACGCATACTTTGTGGTTGATATGTGCCCTCGATGCGCACTTTTGCAGAGCCCACACTGATGCAAGCTCTACAGCACACTTCTTTTCAACAGTCAAAGCGGGGTTACGTTTTTGCACGTCGTGCACAATAACCCTAAAGGCACCCGTGTGGTGGTGTCAGCGGCTTCTTATTTATATATATATATATATACACATGTATATATATATAAATATAACTGCGAGCAGCGATGAAGGGCCAAAGCTGGCGGCACCGCCCCCCCCCGGTGCCTTTAGGTAAAGGCACCGGGGTGGCGATGCCACCGGCTTGGGCCCGCAATCGCTGCTCGCAGCTATATATTTTTTTTTCTTTTTTTTTTTCTTACGACTATTCGGGCACTTTTGGGGCCCTTATCGTGCCCGAAAATTCTTGAAACTTTGCACGTGGGTCAGAACCCGCGGCCATCAGGGTCGGGCTGAAGATGGTACCCGGGCGTGGCAGGGGGGTTAGACAGCGCCCCCTGGAACGGGGTCCGAAAACTTGGTCCATAAATCAAACACGCTTGCATGTAAGAATATGAAACTCGGTACACATATAGATCTCATCGGTTCATATATACTTCATACTCTTACTTTTTACCCTAGACCACCAGGAAGTCGGATATTTAGGGTTGTTTGTAAACCGCATGCAAAAGAATTTAAAGTACTTCTCCTAGAGAATTCAAAGAAATGGCACAAAACTCGGTCAGCATGAAGTCAATACATTGAGGATGAAAAATTGCCAGGGGATTTTTGATATCTCGAACGGTTTTGCCGTGGCGATGAAACGAAATTATTGCGAGTAAAGTGAGACAGGAAGTGTGTTATAACTTCTGCATACATTAATTGATCTTGATGAAACTTCAGCAGTGTGTTCGCTGTAAGAGGCCGATCACATGGATGTGACTAATGTGAGTCAAAGTTATAGCGCCACCAACTGGCAGCAGGAAGTGTGTCACTTTCTAAATGCTTTTACGACCAACAGGAAGTCAGATATTCTGGTTTGAATGGGGATTTCAGATTCTGAGTTTTTAGCTACTCCTCCTAAGTATTTTATTTTATTCACTCCAAACTTTTTCAGCATGATGAAAATACATTAAAGATGCTAAATAGTGAACGGATATTGAATATCTCAAACGGTTTTGCTATGGTGAGGGATTAAATTAATGTAAAAAAAAAAAGAATCAGGAAATGTCTCATATCTTTCTAAAATGTAATTATACAACATTTATTTTTATATAAAATTATACAAGTATTAGAACTAAACCCATTTTATTAAATTTTTTCAATGAAAGAATTATGTTTAAGTTTAAAAACAGCCAGAATGGTTGTTTACTCAAAAAATAATAATAATTCCAAATCATACGTAGTGCTATACTGCCCTCTTGTGTTCAAAATCAGGTAGGCCTATTTTATTTATATATAAATATTAGGGATGTTACTATGGGAATATTTTCCCACCGGTTAATCAACGTGTGACATCGCTGGGAGCTTTAAAATCGCTAACTTGGAAGTGGAAGTAAAATACAGATGTCCGCACAAGACATTAATAATGGTGCAGAGTAGAGAGAGCTTTTTCAATTAATTCCTATGGAAGTAGGAATGAACTAAACAACGTTCACTCTGTTCTGCTCGTTCCTCACCGTGGGCGCGCACAGTTATGAATGCCCGTGCAGCCGTGAGCATTTTAGTTTAATTTTAAAATTAGTGCCATTTCGGGTGGATGTATTACTTTAATTTATTTAACAAAAACACAATGTTGTGTTTTATTGCGAGTGTACACAAATATAAGTAAACACTTTGTGTTTGAATGAGGTCCTGTATGAAGAAAATGACGGAGTATGTTTTTATGTGTAACACACTGTTCAATCGCGCTGAGCCACCCACACCCACACACACACACACACACACACACACACACATTCCAGCATTGCAATCTTGACATCGCAAGCCGGTTCATTTATACATGTGCTATATATATATATATTAGATCAATATATATGTTTTCCTTAAAATTCTTGAAAATCTATGCAATATTCAATTCAATTCAATTTAATTCAAATTTATTTGTATAGCGCTTTTCACAATACTTATTGTTTCAAAGCAGCTTTACAGAATCTGCATTTCAGAAATGTACATAGAAAAAAATACAGTTAGTTAATCATGTAGTAATTTAGGGCATAACATATCGCCGGCGTTGAGTCTCTTCACAGGCGTCGAGCCGTCTCTTCACAGGCGTTTAATCATCTTATTGCAGGTGTTGGGACATCTGAGGTCTCCGTGAGAGGCTGGATACAAACCGGAGCTGACGAACGCTATTTTTAAGCAGAAAAGCAGATGGGAGATAATTAGCATAGCTGCTGTTCATAATATTAATGCATTCGATCTGATTCAACAGTGGTATAAAAGGTAAGCATTATGTGAATGCTTGGCTAAAGAGATGCGTCTTTAATCTAGTTTTAAACTGGGACAGCGAGTCTGAGCCTTGAACAATATCAGGAAGGCTATTCCAGAGTTTAGGAGCTAAATGCGAGAACTCCCTCCCTCCTCTAGTGGACTTAGATATCCTAGGAATGACCAGAAGCCTCGAATTAAGTGATCTTAAAGAACGCGATGGATTGTAGGGCGATAAAAGGTCCATTAAATACACAGGAGCTAAACCATTTAGGGCTTTATAGGTCAGTAAGTCAGTATGATGGATCAATCAAAAGTATGATGGATCAATATGATGGATGTCCGAAAGATGGCACTCACAGACTGTTTTTAAATGGGGTTGGATAAATATCTTTTTGCTTTTAAACTGTGTGTGTGTGTGTGTGTGTGTGTGTGTGTGTGTGTGTGTGTGTGTGTGTGTGTCTGTGTGGGGGGGGGGGAGGGGGGGGTCTCTTCGGGTGATAGTTTAAACACAAAATCATAAATAGGGCTACACTGCCCTCTTGTGTCCAAAATTATATTTATATATAAATATATTGCATATGTGACTGAGGATGTTGTGTTTTATTGGGAGTGTACACATATATAAGTAAACAGTTTGCAGTCTGAATGATGTCCTGTATGAAAAAAAATGACGGAGTATGTTTCCACTGTTCACACACACACACACACACACACACACACACACACACACACACACACACACAGTTCGATCCCGCCCGCGCCTCTCTCTCTCAAACACACACACACACACACACGCACACACACACACACACACACACACACACACACACACACACACACACACACACACACACACACACAGTTGAATTAAGTAAATTGAGTTAGATCAAACCGGGTTCTTCATATATATATATATATATATATATATATAAAAATATAGCTGCGAGCAGCGATGAAGGGCCATAGCTGGCGGCACCGCCACCCCGGTGCCTTTAGGTAACTAAAGGAACCGGGGCTGCGGTGCCACCGGCTTGGGCCCGCAATCGCTGCTCGCAGCTATATTTATTATTATTTTACTACCTTTTGGGCACTTTTGGGGCCCTTAACGTGCTCGAAAACACTTGAAAATTTGCACACGGGTCAGAACATGCGGCCATCAGGGCCGGGCTGATGGATGTGACTATTGTGAGTCAAAGTTATAGTGCCACCAACTGGCAGCAGGAAGTGTGTCACTTTCAATATGCTTTTAAATCACCCTCTTATTTTTGCCTGATTTGCTTCAAACTTTATGTGTATAATGTAAACACGCGCCAGTGGTAGACCTGTGAAAGGATTATTGATATCATAAATACTGTTGCCATGGCAACACATCAAACTTTAATATTCTTTTTGGATGCTTTTGAGACTCTTAACATTCTTCAAAATGCATGAAACTCGACAGACACATCTCATTTATTACCTAGTAGACATGTGCAAAGTTTCAGAAACGGGCGTGGTGCAGGGACTCAGTAGCGCCACCTTTAGTCAAAAATTGGGTATTAGTTGTACCTACAGTAACAAAAACCGGTATGTATATTGGTCTCCTCAAGCCGGACAACTTTCTAATTTACAGTAATTAGCTCCGACCAACAGGAAGTCAGATATTTTGGTTTGAATGTGATTTTCAGGAGAATTTTCTCCCTCCCTCTCCCTCTGTCTGTGTGTGTGTGGGGTTTGGGGAATTCGTCTATTGCTTTCAAAGGTTTTCAATGTTTCAGGGGCTTTTGGGGCACGATTTTCAAATTTTTCGAGTTCCACACACACACATATATATATATATATATATATCAAATATTATAAAATATAAGAATTATGTGTCCTATTAACAAAAGACAACATACTACCATTAAAAATGCTTTTCAATTCAATCAAATGTTCAAGCTTCTCCTTCCATGCTGCCAAATGATTGATGTGTTCAGGTGAGTTCTCATTGATGTTTAAACAGGATGATGCCTTTTTCAAGTCATTTAATCCTCTGATTAAATTTTACTTTTCTACAGAAAACTATTTACAGCAAAAGCAGAAGAGTAAATTGCTTTTAGGTGAATAGCTTAGCCAACTTCTCCTAATTTGCTCACCAAAGTCCTGTAAAAGTAGGGGTGGTGGCATGATCTACAATCTTCTCCTCTGGGAAATTTAATATCAGATTTTGGCTGCATTGAACCTCTGCTTACTAAATTAGTTCTAACTGCACCTGGTTCATGAATTCACTGTCTCACACTGATGGCAGGAAGAGAAGCGGACAGAGTTATCGCCGACTTGCAACAAGGGGATCGATCCGTGTCTGACTACTCCATCGATTCCGCATGCTGGCGGCCGAGTGCCAATGGAACGAAGAGGCGCAGTGGGACATGTTCCTGCATGGGCTGGCTGACCGTGTCCAGAGAGAGATCTACGTGCTGGACCTTCCCACAAGTTTAAATGGGCTCATTGAACTGGCTCTCAGAGTGGACACAGAGCTCTCCAGGATGGAACGTCGCGTTTTTACGAACCGACCACCTGGAGCCACAGAAGGCCCATGGACCAGCGGCGGGGACATGGTCAGCCCAGTCGTCGATCACGAGCCCATGCAGGTGGGTAGAGCTCAGCTTTCATGGGAGGAGGAGGAGAAGCGGAGGTCCCAGGGACTCTGCCTTTAGTGTGGGGGATCAGTCAGTCAGCATCAGTCTTCACAAAATTGGATTTATGTAATGCCAATCATTTGGTTCGCATTAGGAAAGGGGATGAATGGAAGACCGCTTTTAACACCCCCAGGGGGCACTTTGAATATTTGGTCATGCCTTTTGGTCTGTCCAACTCCCCAGCGGTCTTCCAGGCACAATGACGTGCTGCGAGATATGGTAGATCAGTTCATATATGTCTACCTGGACGACATATTGATTTTTTCATCTCCTCTCCAGGAACACGGGCAGCACATCTGGCGAGTACTTCAACGGTTGCTAGAGAATGGGCATTTTTTTCAAGGCGGAGAAATGCGATTTTCAGGCACAGTCTGTTTCTTTTCTAGGATACATCATCTCGTCTGAGGGAGTACGTATTGATCCTGATAAGGTTAACCCTCTGGGGTCGACAAACGCACCAGCGCGTTTTGCTCGATTTTTTTAACATGGCAGGAAAATAGACTTAAAATAAATAAAATACTACTCACCCAAGCATGAGCAATATATCTTTATTATCATTTAAGTTTGTAGTTTTAAAATATCTAATTCAAAACTAAAATAAATATTCTCTGTTTATGAAATCTATAAAAAAAGAGAGGGGTGTCAGCCGATCTTATTATCGTTCTCTCAGCTCATTATTCTGCTAATCTGACACACTCACGGAGAGCGCGCGCTATTCAGACGCAAATGATCTGAAGCGACACATGCAAACGTGTCAACGCCCCTCATAAACGCGATAACACAACAAATTTAATCATCAGATTAATGTACTATTTCTCTTGCGGAGACATGGAGCTTTAGTGGGAATGTCCGTACATGCTCACCCTTAGAGGCTTGCCCTAAACGTGAACCGGCGATACCGTTAGAGAACAGGATGGAACGCCAGTACTGAAGCCATTGGGCAGTATTTAACTGGGTTCAATGCCGTCCCCAACAAATATTAGTTCCTAATAGAGTGGGGTTCTAGAATGAATGACCTAACCACCTCGGTGGAAAGGGCACCTATTTACGGGTTGGACCCCCTCAGGGGCCAGACCCATAGTCTGCATAACTTCGGCCGTGGATGTAAATATTGTACCACCAGCCTGGGAAAGGAGATCTCTCCTAATAGGGACCTGCCAGGGAGGACTCTCCAAGAGACGAATAAGGTCCGAGAACCAAATTCGGGCCGGCCAGTACGGGGCTACCAAGAGTAAGCTCACACCGTACCTCCTGACCCTTTATAGAACCCCAGGGATCAGAGCGATCGGGGGAAAAGCATACAAAAGCATGGACCTTCGGCCACATCTGTACCATGGCATCCAGGCCCAAAGGAGCTGGATGTGAGAGAGAGTACCAGAGCGGGCAGTGAGTGTTCTCACGAGAGGCGAACAGGTCAATCTCCGCCTGGCCAAACTCTCTCCAAATGAGCTCAACTACTTCAGGGTGGAGCCACCATTCCCCGGGCCTCAGCCCCTGCCTCGACAGGATATCTCCACATTATCAACCCCAGGAATATAAATGGATCTAACAGAGAGAAATTTATCCTGGGACAATAGAAGGATCTGATGTGCCAGTCTAGAAAGAGGGTGCGATTTCAGACCTCCTTGGCGGTTGATATAAGAGACCACCGACATAATGTCTGTCCTAACAAGCACCCCAGCCCGTGAGGGATGCATCCGTGGTCAAAGTCTTTCTCCGACACGGTGCTCCCAGAACCGGGCCTTGAGACAGGAACCATGTTTTTTTCCACATGACAAGAGCACGAAGGCATCTGCGCGTAACTCTGATCATGCGAAAGGGGTTCCCCAGCAGAGAAACCCCTTGGTCCTGAGCCACCACTGTAAGGCCCTCATGCGGAGCAGACCAAAAGGAATTACGATGGAAGCTGCAGCCATGAGGCCCAAAAAGTCTTCGAAAGTGTTTAACAGTGATGGCCTGGCCTAACCTAATACTCTTTATTGTGGTTAAGATAGTATTTATACGAGCAGGAGACAATTTAGGCCTATAGCCGAGGCCTTCCTAGCCTAAATAACAGTCCTCAGATCTGTTTTCGGCTTAGATGGCTTCGGCTTAGAGTGTTTCCTCTGGCTCCAGGCCTATACGGGGGGGCACGAGAGGCAACCTACTCAAAATATAAGGAGCTGGCGGTGTTCCCATGAGGCTGCCCCCTGGCAGCAACCCCATGATACCTGGACTGACAACTGGGGATAGCTGATTGTCGCTCTGCCTCCTGAAGCCTCTCGACAACGTTTCTTCTCGCCGCGCCACCAAAGGGGCCAGAAGGCGAAAAGGGGGGCATCGAGAAGGAAGGCCCTGTCCTTCTCCCCGATCCCCAAGCGATTTAGCCATAAATATCTCTGAGACGACTAGTGCTGCCATAGAACGGCCAATGGCACAGGCCGTCTCTTTAATAATACGGAGAGATAAGTCAGCCACTCTACGATATTCAGTAACACCGTCGAGTGAGACCTCCCAGTTATCATCCACCTCCTTGAGGAGGTCAGCCTGGTATGCCAGTAATAGTGTAGGCATGCACCGGCTTGACCCACCGCCATATATGCTTTCCCTAACAAATTTAATGAACGAGATTTGGAGGGAAGTGTCTGAGCTATCATGGGTGACGCAATGTCGGGGAGAAATATTTCGCAAAATATTCCTCTACCCAAGGCATCACCTCATAACCATTCTCATTAGATTCCAAATTGATGAGTAAATATATACATGGGGGAAAATAATTGAGATGAACATGTTTTTTTTTCCCACGATCTCGATACCTCAGTATGGAGACCAGTGAAAAAGGGAAGGCTCTGACACGAAGACTGTGACTGGGTCTGCAGGAAGCGCTCATTCATTTTATTTTTCTTAGTCGCTTCCTGCTTATTAAATGGCCATTCAACATTTAATTTAGCCACTACCCTGGTTCAGAACAACCTTACAACCTTTATTTTTTTTATTTATTTATTTTTTTATTTTTTTAGTAACGGGAGTATGGCGAACATGTGTTGAGAATATCGAACTCCTCGGAGCCAAATAAATAAAACACCGGGTCTTTAACTCGGTCAGAAGAAGCCGCAGCGCGGGCTTCCGAACCGTGCGCGAGACCAGTGGAGCTGGTAAATAAACACTGTGAAAGGGTCGCAACGGTCACAGTATTATAGGCCAGCCCCACGTGCGAATCCCATGCATACAAGCGCGCTGCCTCAACAGCCGCGAGACCTGATGCACTGGAAACGCGATATATATACTATACTATACCATAAACTGTAAACTATAAACTATACCACACACACACATATATATTGCTCTTGCATTCTTTCTTGTGGCTCAGTGTCACACCTGAATGAATGGCTCATTAACCCTTTCACACGTAAGTTTAAAATATTCTAATTTACCCCCCAGCGTGAGTTTTTCAAGGCGACCGTTATTTAGAACTTGTCACTTTAATGTTTCCATGGTGACGCGTCATTGCTTGTCACGTGACACAGCGCAACCACAACACAGTGCTGAATGAATGATGATCTGCTTTTATGTCATTTCCCCTTTTTTATTAAAAATATTCACAAATGTATTAGCCATAGCATGAAACACTGATATTCCGATTGTCAAATATGTGCAAGTGGATGTGTTTTGATGTTTAAACACCTTTATAACGATCGCGTTAGTGTAGCTGTATGCGCGATGGGCAGCGCCATGTTAGTTTGTTTCACAGTTCAGAGAATCGGATCTGTTGGATTTACACGTCAATTCCTACAACACCGGTGTGATCGTACGTGTGAAAGGGTTAAGTATGCGGGCCCCATTGTCTCCTCAGGTGTGAACCCCTAAATATGCATGTTGGTGTTGAAATCGATGACGCCCCTTATTGCCTTTCCAAACAAAAAGTGTCTTACAAAATTTAAATCAATGTATTGTTTTATGTGAATGATTAGGCAGGATGATTTTCACATCATTTTGAAGAAAAAAGCTCTCGGCAACGACATCCATTAGTCAAAAGTCTTATTGACACATATTTAGTATGTGTTTTGTGGCCTTATTTCAGAAACTTTATTTTTTTTTCAATAACCATGCATAAACAATATTCCCTCAAAAATACAAACATGTACATACATGTTGCTCACATAGCCCTGTTTGTGCTAAATAGAGTGTAATTACACCTTTGCCATTAATATGTTTATAAGCAACTGAAAAAAGCACAAATGTCAGGGCATGTCAGAACATCTCAAGGACCCCAAAAACCCCTTAAACCCCAGAGGGTTAAGGCTGTTGTAGATTGACCAAGTCCAGATTCCCGTAAGGCCCTACCGAAGTTTCTGGGTTTGGCAATTTTCTATCTGCGTTTCATTCGCAATTTCAGCCAACTAGCCGCTCCTCTGACTGCCTTGACCTCCCCCAGAACTATGTTCAGGGATCCGATACAGCTGAGGCTGTATTTGCCAAACTGAAAGGTCGCTTTGTTTCAGCTCCTATCTTGTTAGCCCCTGATCCCTCATGTCAGTTTGTGGTGGAGGTCGACGTGTCAGAGGTGGGGGTAGGCGCAGTTCTTTACCAATGTTCTTCCACAGAACATGCATCCGTGTGCATTTTTTTTTCCCATCGTCTATCTTCCGCCGAACAAAACTATGACATTGGTAACAGACAGTTGTTGGCAGTTAAGTTAGTGTTAGAGAAATGGCGTCATTGGTTAGTCGGGGGTACCTTTTATCGTCTGGACCGATCACAAGAACTTTGAATATATCGGAACTGGCAAAAGACTCAACTCCAGGCAGGCTCGGTGGGCTCTTTTTTTTCCGGTCATTTTGATTTTTCTCTCTCGTACCACCCGGGTTCCAAAAACATCAAACCCGATTCTTTATCACGTATTCTTTATCACGTATTTTTGACCATTCCGAACGCCCGTCTACTCCCGAGTGCATTTTACCAGAGACCCTATTTGTCTCCACACTCACATGGGAGATCGAGTCGAAGGTCAAGACAGCCGTAGAAGGGGTAATGCCTCCGCCCAGTGGCCCACCGAATCGATTATTTGTACCGGAGGGACTATGGTCTGACGTTATTCAATGGGGGCATTGTTCTATCCAGGTGTTAATCGCACCAGTTTTTTGGTCAAGCAACGATTCTGGTGGCCATTAATGGCTCGTGACATTCACAGTTTTGTCTTGGCTTGCTCAGTTTGTGCCACTGGTAAGACCTCCATTCGACCCCCAGATGGGTTAATCCCACCGCTGTCTGTTCCTTTGGGACCCTGGTCCCACATAGCGCTAGATTTTATCACCGCCTTCTGCCCTCCCAGGGTAAGACAGTCGTTTTGACTGTAGTGGACCGGTTCTCGAAGGCGGCTGATTTTATTCCCTTGCCTAAATTACCCTCTGCCAAGGAGACAGCGGTGACTGTTGTAGAGCACGTCTTTCGTCTGCATGGTCTCCCGATGGACATGGTTTCCGACAGAGGGCCCCAGTTTGTGTTTTGTAAATTAATGGGAGCGAGTGTCAGTCTGTCTTCTGGATTTCATCCCCAAAGCAATGGCCAAACCGAGAGAGCCAACCAGGATTTGGAAAGAGTGTTGCGATGTTAGGTATCCAAGAATCCTTCCTCCTGGAGTCAAGCGCTCTCAATGGTGGAGCACTCTCATAACTCGTTACCAGTGTCATCCATGGGCCTATCTCCGTTTGAGTGTAGCTTAGGTTACCAGCCACCAATTTTTCCTAGCCTGGAATCCAAAGTTTCCTCCGCCCACACCTTCATCCAGAGGTGTCACTGCACGTTAGACCAGAACCCGTGAGACTCTGCTCCGTGTGGGGGCGCGCACCAAGGCTAAGGTCGATCGCCAACGGTCAAAGCCTCCTGTATACGTCGTTGGTCAAAAAGTGTGGCTTTCAACCAAGAACATTCCACTCCGTTCTGTCTCTAACAAACTAGCTCCCAAATGTATCGCCCATTTATAGTCACCAAGATCCAGCTGCAGTCCGACTCAAACTTCCTCCTGCGTACAGGAGAATTAATTCCGTCTTTCATGTATCCAAATTAAAATCTGTGTTTTATTCTTGCATTAACCCGCCGGCCCCGGTCCCCCCCCCCCCCCCCCCCGCCGTGACTCGTAGATGGGGAACCTACATATTTGATCAACCGTATTCTGGACTCAAGAAGGAGGGGACGCGGATTCCAGTATCTGGTGGAATGGGAGGGTTACGGTCCGGAAGAGAGAAGTTGGGTACCTGCTAGATACATCCTGGATCACTCCCTTATCGATGATTACAATTGACAAGGGAGGGTGTCTGGGAACACCAGGTGGCGTTCCTAGGAGGGGGGGTACTGTCACGGTTCATGAATTCACTGTCTCTTCCTTGTCTTGTGTGATTGTTGTGTAGTGTGTATGATTAGTGTGGGTGTGTCCTCCAATTATCGCTGATCAGCAGCGCCAGCTGATTCCACTTTACTCACTTATATATTCTCAGTGACTGGTGTCTTGTGTTGTCAGATCGTTGTAGTGTTTTCCGGTTGTGGTTCCTGTCCTGTTTGGCGTCCTCCTGTAGTCTTCGTTCCGATTGGATTTGTCTCATTGTGTCTTCGTCTCCCGTCGTTGTCATCACTCCTCTGGATTCACTTACACGTTCTTCATCTGCCATCCTCCTTCAAACCAAGTTGCCCATCGATGTCCCTCCATCGCTCTCCCGCCCTGTGTGTCGTGTTTGTGTGGACCTGACCTTCTCTGTTTATATTCAATAAACATTATTTTACCTGCATTTTGCCTTCTCTTGCGTTCATGACACCAATATACTCACAGAGAAGTTCTTTCTCGTTCTTCGCTTGGCGGTAAAACGAAGTTTGAAATACGTGAGCGGAGATTTACTGTTATTGAACAGCCGACGCTGCCCACACTGCTGGAGATGTGTTTATATGAAAATGTAAATATGTGCTACTATTTATTGCTATGTGCTGCTATAAAGTATAAGAAAAGCATCTGATCATAGCAACAATGTTTGCATAAGCTCTGCAATTCGGCACTCTAGTAAAGTCACATTTACTTATATAGCCTAGCTCTTTATACAATAGATTGCTTAAAATCAAGCAGCTTTACCATATTAAACATGAAAAAAATGTCTCAGTGCCTCGTTTCACAGAAGTAGGGGTGAGCTGGGCACAACCTAATGTGGGCCTAGTTGTAACTTAGTGTATTTACTAGTTGCCATATCAACACTATATAGAGAAATAAATGTGCCAAAATTCAGAAAACTTTGGAAGATATCCCTGAATTATTATTTAACTATAGCAAAAGTAAATGGCTTACTTATGTTAATTTTTCATCTGTTTTTTGTTTTTATTTAAAATTAGACAAATCTGATATTATTTTAATCTCCAATCTGTTATTTAGCAGTTGAGATAGTTCGTTAATCCTTTGCTAACTAGCAGAACACACTAGCAAGGTTTAAATCCCAGTTGCGCAGGTGGGGCATGTTGTAACACTGTGTTTCAATGTGCCCCTATTAGAACTATGATGTTAGCGATATAATTCACATTAACAACTTTTATGAATTCTATTGAGAGACCATGAGAAAGTGGTAAATAAAGATTGAGAATCAATGTTCAGAAATGATTAATTATGTGTTTTACTATGTGTATTGTGTAGCTGTTTTCCAGTGTGTTTGTTGCCAAACTCAAAAATGCCAACTCAATAAAACTTAAAAATTGTATTTTAATGAGAAAATATTTTAGTTTGTCTTGTACATTTTTTGATAAGATCAGATAACATTTTAAGCTGTCTTATGGTCATGTTACAACGTGCCCCACCTATGGGTCATGTTGTCACCTTTCACTTCCATTCTTTCGGGGTAAACCAAGAAAAAAGTATAACTGTATTAATACAACAAAACCAAATAATTGTCCTAGACGTGTGAAATTAATGCTCGAAAAAATAAATACTCTGAACCCTAAGTAGGTTTACACAAACTGAGAAAGTCAAAAAGTGTTACGTTGTACCCCGCTCTCCCCTACAACTTTAATTTTATACTATAATAAAGCAAAGCTCCAGTGTGTTCGTGTTTTTAGCCGCGGACATCTGATCTCTACGGACTGAGCAGAAGACATGAAGCGGAAAAGATTTCCACGTATAAAGGCTCTGTTATACTCCAGTTCTGATGCATGTGTGGCAGAGCGGGTTAGAACCCGCCCTGTTATTTGTGGCTGTCACATGAGTGATAGATGTGGCAGCCTATCGGCTGCTGTCCCTGGCCTATTTAAAGACTGCTTATGCTACCTGGTGATGCGTCATTGTTAGCTCTGCCCCTTGTTGCAGGCGCGCCGCCATTCAATGCTGGCCGTGTTTGGTTGGCAGCGCCGCGCTGATGTGCAGGCTGTTACGTTCCCCCAGTTGGTTTGCTTTTATGTGTACGCTGCTGTGAGCAACCGCACGCTTATAAAATTCCGTGATGATCAACTGGATATTGATTCTTTTGAAGATGCTCCGTCATAATGCGGACGTTGGGCTGATCGTTTTCTGCATAAAATCCATTTAGACTGCGCTGCTGTGTTACTGTTTTTGTTGTATGTCTTCCTCGCTACAACCATCGATCTGTTAACCGCTGCAGGTGCCGAAGTTGTGTACGTGGGCTCGCCCTTCAGTCATCTTATTATTGGCTGCCTGTGTTAGTTTGGATGTTGATTATTGTTTAATGTGTTAAGTTGCAACTTTGTTGCCCTGTGATTTGTGAACTTGTTTTGTCTATGTGTTATGTTGCAACTTTGTTGCCCTGTGATTTGTGAACTTGTTTTGTCTACAAGTTAGTGTTCCATTGTGGTGAGTGTTTGGTATCACCAACCACTCTGAATTTTGTTATTAGTTGTGTCTAGTATCATTTGTTTAGTGTATTCATTAATCTTGTTTTTGTTTATTTTAGGCTGATGGACCCCGGGTTGGGAGGCTAGCTTTTCTTGCCTTCTGGTGGTGGTACTTTAAGCACTTAGTGTGGTTTGCCGCTTGTAACCACTTATACCTCACTGGGCGTGCGTGTGTGCGTGTGGCTTTTGAATTAGATACTTAGCTATCCTACCCCATTGCGGGTGAGCCTCAGCCATCTTAACAGTTAATTATTTTATTTTCTCGTTTATCGTGTGTGTGGATGAACAGTGTGGTACGAGTCATGTGTGTGTGTGACATTCTGCCTTACAGTGACCAGAAGGTTTTACCTATTGATGTGAACAATAAGTTAACTTTTGTACTGATATCCACGTCTCTTTGCCCTCCATGGTAACGAACATGTGTGCCCTATTTACTTTGGGTAGTTATTTCCCCACTCTTTGAAGAGGGGTGGCGTAGTCAGCTTGTTATTTATTTACAACTATACGATTTGGTATTTGTCAACCGTTTATTCTCGCCACCACGCTACATTTTGGCGTATAGTCGGCAGGGTTATCACTGGATTGGGTCAGAGATAATAGGTTTTTGTTGTGTTTGTATTGTTTTTATGTTTTCTTTATTTCTTATATATTTTTTTTGGAAACAGAACAGCAGCTTGGTGTAAGGAACAGGTGGCTCTTCTCCGGGGTGGTAAGTTTACTTAAATGTCATCCGAAATGGAGGAAGAATTACAGGAGTTGCGGGAGTTAGTAGCCCAGTTAAAGGCTGATAAGGTCAGGATGCAGCAGCTACAGGCGCCTGTGGCTGGTACTTCGACTGCTCCACCTGTAGGGCCCCAATCTTCTGGTGGTAGTGCATCGGAACGATTAGTTTTTGTGCCTCGAGAGCGTCTATGCCCAAAATGTAGCGGTCAATCCGGTATGAGTATCGATGAATGGGTCGAAGAGACACGGGCTTGCATGAGGGCACGACATATGGGGATCACTGAACAAGCTTTCATTGTATTTGACCACCTGCAGGGGGAGGCCCGAGAGGAGATTCAATATCGTCCTGAGGCAGGGGACTGGTAATAGGTCCTCGTGTGTTTCTCGTGTAGCCGTTATGGCAGAGGACTGGTAATAGGTTCTCGTGTGTTTCTCGTGTAGCCGTTATGGCAGAGGACTGGTAATAGGTTCTCGTGTGTTTCTTATATAGCCATCATGGCAGAGGACTGGTAATTGGTTCTTGTGTGTTTCTCGTGTAGCCGTTATGGCAGAGGACTGGTAATAGGTTCTTGTGTGTCTCTCGTGTGTTTCTTGTATAGCCATCATGGCAGAGGACTGGTAACAGGTTCTCATGTGTTTCTCGTGTAGCCGTCATGGCAGGGGACCCGTGGCGAGGAAATCTGCGGTGCCTTCTAGCTCCCAGGGTAGTAGGATTGTCGCCCTCGGCGAATAGGCCGAGTTGGAGCTGGTCGCCATCCAAACGTGCACCATCCTCCCCAGACTGTAGGAGAGATGGGAAGTAGGTTCGCAGTCGGCTCTGAGGTAACCACTTCTGGTATCTGGTTCAGGCCTTGGTCATGAATGGTGTTGGTGGCTCCATAGGGAGTCCATCGGCGGGGCGCCGATGCAAAAAAAAGAGGGGAAGATTGTAACAGGAAGGGTTATTATCCCTCCTACCTCTCACTTCATCGTTTAGTGTTTGGCCAATGGACAGGGTTCCGGTGCGTATAAGAGCATGAGCTACCAGTTCCTTGGCATGCGTCATTATCCGGTGTCCTGACGTCATCTATGCGCCCTGCTGCTTTCTGCTGGGTTCAGCGTAACGTGCTGCTTGTAAAATTTGCCGAAGCTGTTTATCCACTGGCGGTGCTGTTGGCGGGTCTATGGGCTTGTTTGGAGAGTTGAATGTGGACATTTGAGACAGTGTACGATTTATCGGCGCTTCATGCCAACGAGCTTGTCGGAGACATTCGCCTCCATCTATCATAGTCTGGGGATGGTGATTCTGGGACAGCGTGCTGGGTTGCATGCTATAAGGATGATACCTACCTTCTGAATGAGTATTATCTGCCCTGTGCTTCGCTATACGACTTTGTTCGCACTGTGCCTCATCAACTGCTGTTCTGTTTGGGTTCTGTTTTGTGTGTGTTGTTTTGTTGCGAGTGAGTCGTTTCGAGTGGCCGTTCAAGTGAACCGTTCAGGTGAACCATTTCAAGTGAACCGTCCTAAGCGGACCATTCAAGTGAGCCATTTCAAGTGAATCGTTCTAAGTGAGCCATTCAATGAGCCATTTCAAGTGAACGGTTTTCAGCGAGGGATGACTCTGTATTTGTGATATGTTTTGAGTTTGTTTCTTTTTTTTTGGTTTATTTCTTTAACTAGTCGAGACCGAGTATTTTTGAAAATTATTGTATTAATGAATTTGTATATTTTTTTGTGGTTGAATTGTATTGCTGAATTTATGTGATTTGTTGTTATTTTTCTGTTGTTTGTTGGCAGGGCCTGGGCATCCGGGGGCAGATGAGGGGGCAATTAGGTGGTAGGGTCCTCACTGTGTGTCGTGGTCTTTTCTGACCTGAGTCGTGGAGTGTGTGCTGTGCTGGTGTGTGTGCACTGAATAGAGTATTCATCATAGATGTGATACCTCGAGACTGCCCTTGGGTATGCCCAGGTTTCCCTGTCGCCCACTCTAGAACCTAGTGAATTGAAGAGAGTGATTGCTGGTCAACGCCTTTTATAGAAAAAGAACTGTCTTTAATAATTAATAAAATATATATATGTTTTCAATCACCTACGTCTCTGACTCCAACTGTGGTTAGGATCTGTGCGTGCCTTAGCTTAGATGTCATATTAAATTCTTGGGGCGAAATTCCCCAAGTTGCGTAGTCGGAAATAATAAACTGAATTGAGCGTGGGTATAAATTGTTGTTACGCCCAATGTCATATAGAATTGAGCTGACGCTCCCGCACCACTCTGCCACTCATGCATGGACAGCTGCGGACAGCATGGACGCGGACTACTTGTATTTGTACAACTGAAAGTGTATGCTCGGTGTACGTGTTCCACACATGCCAGTAGATCGGCGCCAAACGCAACTTCCCTCCACGAATTATTGCACATCTGTCTGTCTTTATATTGTTTTAACGGCTGATTGTAGAGGTGCAGGTAGCGATGAACTTCTTTACACAGCCTCTTCAAATTGGAAGTACATGTTTTCCAACACATGCGAAATCGGTGCTTTTGTAGCATAGTAAAGTTCGATTTGGCAAGTCGTTTCAAATTGTGAGTTCAGCAAGCAATTTTTGAGATTTCAGGATTCCCCCATTCAAATAGATAGGACTTGGTCTTGGATGCCTGAAGTATCTGTCCGGAGGCATTGCAAATATGGCAGCCGAGTGAGACCCTGTCCCAAATGGCACACTTCATATGCACTTTCGGTCTTGTGGACTTGCAATGGCTGCAGTGTTTTGCGCATGTCCATTAATGATTAAGTCCATGAAACCATAGGGTGTCCCATTTGTCATTTAAGTTTCAGAAGGGTGCTCGTGGGCGCCCCCCTTCCAGTCGACATGCTTTGATGCACACTTTTGCAGAGCCCGCAGTGAAGCAGACTTCTTCAACGACTCGTAGGAAGACCGTGGTTGTTTAGGGTGCCATTTGGGACAGGTCCAGACTTTAAAAGGACTTTGGAGAGACTTTTACAAGAGGTAATCCAAATCAGTGATGTTGATATTACCAAAGAAATTAGAATATTTGGAAAAAACAATTTGACAGCACCTTTTCTGTCATGCAAAATGCCTAATAAGCTATTCATTACTTAATAAAGGGTAAGTGTGCCATAAATATGACATTGTTCACCTTTCTAATGAACGTGAGCATTTTGGAGAGGGGTGTGGTGAAATCTGTGTATATAAATACTGTGATAATTACAGTACTCGAGTTCTCCAATGTATTGCAAGCGGTATTATACAAACAGTGTTGGGGAGTAACGGAATACATGTACCGGCGTTACGTATTCAGAATACAAATTATGAGTAACTGTATTTCGTTACAGTTACAATTGAAATAGTTGGTATTTAGAATACAGTTACATTGATAAAATCGATGGATTACATGAAGATACTTCTCTGTTTCACGAGTTTATTCGCTCTCTAAATAAATTAAGGCAACTCCATGCATTTCCCAGAAGCCCCAATATGAAAACGAAATAATGTGCGGTTTGCGTGATCAGTCACAATGGAGTCGGAAGTGGAGCAGCGGGAGCTAGAGGTAGAGATGGAGCAGGAGCAACAAAGCCAGGGCAAGAATGCGTTTCTATCTTCGAAATTCAAAAAGCATTTCACATTAAAGAAAGAGAAGGGAGAACAAATATTACTGTGCAGTGCAACCATCCTCCTCCACGAACCTGTGTCGCTTGTGAGAAGGCAGAATCGCGACACTCACCTTCCAACTCCCAGAGTTATCCTTCCCGTCCAGATCCAATGCTAACACATCTTTAAATTACTATTAGTATTATTTGGAGTTAACATTATAAAATACATTATAAAATACGTAGACCTACACCACAAAACTACACCACGAACCTGTGTCGCTTGTGAGAAGGCAGAATCGTGACACTCACCTTCCAACTCCCAGAGTTATCCTTCCCGTCCAGATCCAATGCTAACACATCTTTAAATTACTATTAGTATTATTTGGAGTTAACATTATAAAATACGTAGACCTACACCACAAAACTAGTTGAGGAATAATTCTTTAAAATTGAGCAATTCCAGGACGTAATCATTTGCAGTCAAAACTTGAAATATACATTCTCAGAAAATGCATTTAATTCCAATATATTGAAATGTCTGTTTATATATCCATACTCCCTTAATAAAGGAGTCCAGACATTAGAGAAATATCTGTATACACATCCGTTTTATATTTAAAAAATAAACATGCGTGACACAAAAAATATTTAACTTTTAGTCCAAATATTTTTTAATAGGCTACTTCTGTGAATTAGGCTACACTGCGAAAACCAAAAGTAAAACCCACACCGGATGAAGAAGGGTTGGCTCTCCACAGAACATGAAATATTTTATTTTATTTTTCTTGTTCGCATTTATGAGGAAAAAACAGTGTTACGCGGAGGTGACCACTCCGTAAAAGCGGAACTAAAAGACTGCTTTAAAACTTCCACAGAGACATCAAACAGATGCACAAAGCCTTTCTTTAAAGTGAATTTCGATTTGTATTAATTGTATCTAAATTTGAATCAATGTTTCATCAACCAATTGCCTGGATTTAAAAAATAAGAAGTAATTATAGCAGACAATAGACATCACGGCACGGAGGCGCCAGTGGGGCTCGTCTCATAAATTAACCGAAACTTAGCGTATAAGGTAGGCTAGCCTACTTGCCTCACAGACATGTCTACTTTTAAACAGAACAATTCATAACAAAAGAAAACAGACTGCTCTCTGTTTATGTAATCCGTATGAAATGTGCATTTCTCTCCGGCGCGTTCACTAGGCTGCTGTGAAGATCGCGAGTCAGCATCGTCAACTTCATCTTTGCAGCCGACACTAACATATTCAATCATTAGGCCTACTTTTGCCGGTTCTTTGAGACAGCTTTTAGGTGCTTTATTGGCAGCGCCACCCTTACATGTTACATGTACGAGTCACCACATCACCGCAGCGGTGACCGCAACATACACTTTAGTCTTTGTTCTTCTATAGCAAATTATAATATATTGCACTTTCAGGGAGACATGCAGAAATACACACCAGCATAGGCCTGTTTAGTAAGCAGGATGTGATGACCGCATTCCTACACTTATTCAATGCAATTCAATGTGGAATTAATCCAAGTATTCAGAATACGTTACTCAGATTGAGTAACGTAATGGAATAGGTTACAAATTACATTTATGGGCATGTATTCTGTATTCTGTAACGAAATACATTTTTAAAGTATCCTTCCCAACACTGTATACAAATTAGTGTGAAGTACTACTTATGTTTTCGGATTTTATTCATTCTGTTGTTTTGTATTTATTATCTTTTTCGCAAATTTGTCATGTATTAATTATGAAATGGGGGGGGGGGGGTTGAATTGCATTTAATAAGGTCTTGCATTAAAGACTACTTCATGTGCACTCTCGCTTCATCCACAATTGTCAGCAATTATTCTAATTGTTTTGCTGCTGAAACTTTGGTCTCAGATGATACACAAACCTAACAAGCACACATACTTCTCCAATGCCTGGAAACGTAAGATCAATTCAAAACACTGTTACTAAAACCAATTACTGGTAATCAGGAATCAGTGGAAAGGTGAAAGTACAGTAAAATACAAGAAGCATTTAGAAAAGTTGATTGAAAAGTACTATGATATAACATGCACTTTCCAAAAAAACAAACAAAGAAAAAAACGAGTATGAACTCAGTATGCAACAAAAAACTGTCAGTTACAGTAAAAAAAAAAAAAAAAAAAAAAAAAACCTAATCCGCATCATCTGCCACCTTGACATCTTGTCTCTGGGCAGAATCAGGCCACATGCTTGTCTCCGGGCAGAATCAGGCCACATGCCTTCATCTACATCACACTAAATTTGTAAGGGTTTCGATCATAAACTAGGCAGAAAGAAAATCCTCTGTTCGATCGAGGAATGGGGAGTATGCTGGTAGAAACATGTTAGAAAATCTGGGATGGTCATTGAACCAATTGCAAATCAGAGCAGTGCTATGGCTATCTTGGTTTATGCTGGAAAATGGAATCATAGAGATGGTTGAGGAAATCCAAGAGATGGTGTGTGTTTTAAGGGCCCAAGGTAGCATGATGGTGAAGAGCCCCATGATCACTGATGGCAGCGCACAGTGTCAATTTGCCCCCACGCTGGCCAGGGACCTCCACAATGCAACACTGTCCAATAATGTTCCCCCCCTTCTCCTCCTTTTTGTTAGATTAAACCCAGCCTTATCAATAAATACAAAATCATGTGTCTCTGCCATCAAACTCAAACATGTTATGCAAAAAAAATTAGTATGTGTACAGAAGCAATAAGAATCACTTTACCTGTAAGAGTACATTATCAAATTACAGCACTACAGTAAATAACACTTTAGTGAGTTACACTTAGTACCTACACATACTGCATGCCTTGCATCGCTGATTCTTGACCTACTCCAAATTCCTTTCAAAAGGCACCCTGTATGCCGATTTCATTCAAAGTCTGTTATGATGCAGGATCCAGTCAGTTGTAGAAATACTAAAATTTGTAGAAATTTCTAAAAAGGTACATTGATATTCATTGATTCTTCTCTTCTCTCTTAATAATTTCATTTTTAGCAATGACCATATTTACAATGGCAGTTTCTTGGTCCTCTGTTAAAAGGATGTTGTCTACCTCCCCAAGGCAGTCGCCTCCAGTTATGCAAAAATACAGTACATATAATAATAACTACCACTAAGCAACAAATAAATTTGACAGTTATGAGTTTAAGGGTGTACAGTTCTGATACAGTACTGAACACGGAGGAACAATGAAGGTTCTCTCATCTATATTTCAACTGTATTTGTAAGTAGTATAAAAAAATCTCGGGTTACGACTGTTACCCTTGCTCCCTGAGAAGGGAAGGAGACTGCTTCGATGATGAAACTATTGGGAACGCCTCTTAGCATAAAGCATATGAAGTATGAATGAAACTAATCCAATCCTATTGGCTTTGCGTGATGACGTAGTGTGCAACGGCATACACGGAAGCTATAAAGGGATGCCGGCACACAACAATGTACAACAACGTCAGCTTCGCAATGAAGCAAGCCACTTTCAGGCAGGAGGAGGCGTGGCAAAGGGACCCAGTGTCTCGTTCCCTTCTCAGCGAACGAGGGTTACAGTCATAACCCGAGATGTGGGGAACGAAATACCCACTATGCCACAACAAAACCTGCCTGTCCCAGTGTGATGCTGTCTCAGGCACAACTAGGACGAGGGGACTTGTGCGCCAGGTGTAGAGGGGAGGTCAAGACAATAAAATCTAATAAATGTGTGCAGAGTGGCCCAGCCAGCTGCATCACATAACTCATGAATAGGTGCCCCTTAAAGGAGGGCTCTAGAGGAAGCCATGCCTCTGGTTGAATGATCCGGGAGCAAACTCCAGGCACTGTGGAGATATGGAGAGTGCCTGGAGATCTCCTACTCCTACTGACAGGTTCTTGGCCCCAGCCAACTTCAGAGGTTCAAAGGGGTCCTCAACCATCCCTTCGAGAACCACTGCCAGATCCCATGTGGGCACTCTGGTCGGAGTCGCAGGCCACATCCACCATGGAACTCGAAGGAACCGTACGACCAGCTGATGCCTTCCCAAAGGCCCATCACTCAGAGGAGTGTAGAAAGCCGCAATGGCATTCACTTACACCTTAAATGTGGACGAGGTAAGATCAACAGAGAAGCAATTTTGGAGGAACTCCAGCACTGAATCACTGGGCAGTTAAAAGGGCTTCCCTTAAAGTCACATACACAATACTCTGACAGTATGAATAATCATATCATTCTATTCAAGCAGCATACAAGTAAATAATATTTATAAAACTTATTTAACCAGTGTTGCACAATCCTCAGCACTGAGCCCCTCTGAAGCTGCACTAAATATGTGCTGAGCTATTAAATGAAAGATAAAATATGATAGAGCAATAGAATGAAGAGTGGAAGTAACAAAAGCTCATACAAAAAGCTGCAATTTAGCAGTCTTAATTAAGCATTAAAAATAGGAAATATTTATTTGATGAACAACTTAAGCCAAATAATATGATTTATAGTATTTTGGTTTCTCTACCAATACATTTAAAAATTACAAATGCAGTGAAAATACCTATTATTTGAGCCCGTTCTCATCCTTTGGCGGCATATGTGACGCCATATGACAAAACGGCAAAATACTACGCACATGGCACCCTTTAGCGTGAATATAACACGCGAACCCAAGGCGTCATAAAGTTGACTGGCATCCTTTAGCGTGAATATGAGACGCAGACCCTACCCCACACCTAAACCTACCCATCACAGTGCGTGTTATATTGACGATAAAGGGTGCCATGTGCGTAGTATTTCGCCGTTTTGTCATATGGCGTCACATATGACGCCAAAGGATGAGAATGCGTTGATTATTTCTATATTATTATAGCCTATTATTATTATACCGGTATCGGTTATACAGTATCAGTATCGGCGAGTACCAAAAATTAAAGTATCGGTATCGGGCTTGTTCTGGAAAAAGGTGTATCGGTGCATCCCTTGTTACAATGGGGCTGAAGGCCACACCTTAGGAAAAAATTTCTTTTCACTACTTTCATAGTGTATGATTTCAGATGATTTAAAAAAAAAGTTTTTATTGAACATTGATGGAGCATATAGTATGAAAATAGGTCATAAAAGTGGTTTGTTTGTTTGTTTGTTTAAAAATCTTATAAATGTATGTGAGGTGGCAAGGTGGGCCTTTTACCCCACACACAGGGTAAAACCAGAATTATGTAAAAGGCACAAAGTATTGATACAACTACTTTAGCTAAAATAATGTTTTTAATAAATGTTCAAAACAATCACTTTAGCAAAGTTTGTACAATTTTCAGTTGATTTGGATAAATAAAATAAATCATTTTTGATACTGTCATTAAAATGTTCATTTTAAAAACACAGAAACAAAATTATTTAAAAAAGTAAAGATTCTGAAAGCATTGAATGAGATTCTACAATAACTAAACATAGCTAGCTTTACAGTAGTAACATATAAATTATATGTTTCTATGATGGTTTCATTATAAAATTGGTGATTAGGCTGTCTCTAAGGTGGACACCATCTGAATCTAACCATGTCATGACAACAAATGAAAAATTCAGTCAGCTGTTTATCATCATGTTAATTATTGTCCCTTTCACACGACAGCAGGTGCGCTTTTTTACCAAAAATCCCATACTTTTACATATTCTTCCGTTATTGAAAAACTGTTGCTTTAATTGCCTTGAACAAAAATTAAAATCATTAACAAGACCTTTGTCTCCAATTATAGTCAATAATTTGATATATTCTCATTTGCTACATAAATGTAGAACATTTTATAAAAAAAATATATTAGAACAAATTAGGGCAGAATCAACTTTGCAATGCTGTCCGTGATCACGTCAAATGTCAAGGATCAGCCAAATTTCCTCATGCATCTTGAAAAGCTGTTGTTCCGCCAATAGTTCTAGGAACTAAACGTTCCTCCGGTGTGTAAGCCCCTAAAGACAATTGACCTGAAAGTGGTATTACCAGCGAAATCCTACCTGACACCTGAAATTATAAATCAAGCTTACAGTAAGGCAAGGACACTTGCACAATAATTGATTTTTTATTCATTTTTAATGAAAAAGTCCATGTTCAGCTTTAAATAAATCATTTAATAAAGTAGATACACAATTTTGTTCTTTGAGACCTTCATTGCAAATATTGAATTAGGGCATGTCTGACAAAATTTATAAAGGAAAGCATCTTAAATTGTAGATTGGGTCAGCCTAGTTTTAGTTCAGGTTATGAGGTGAATATAGTAGTCAGTCAATAGGAGTGGTGTTGAGGTGCTCCCCCAACCTTGAGCCCATGGTTACACCTATAGGCAGAAAGTCTCTTTACATTATTGATGGCAATGGAGGCAGAGAGGAAAATTGAGTGAAGTGGAGAAGCTGAGCTCATCCAATCTGAGCTACAGTAATTTAACCCCCACCAGGACCGTTGGGTGTAGGACATCCCTCTGCATGACAAGAGGAAGCAAAGATGTCATACAAATAACATACAGCACTGCCATGTGTGTTGTTTCATGTAAAGCCAGTGTGTATCCTTGAATGTAATATAAGAGATGGGGGCTATAGACAAGATTGGCATGATCAAAGGTTTTGTGGAGTGTGCCAGGAAGAGCACCATGTGAAATAGGAAGATTTTATTTTACCTTATTGATATGGGTACTCAATACCTACTTTGACCATGCACCACCAATTTTTAGGTGAGAGGATAGCACAACATTCATAAGAGGATGCATATCTGAGGCTCGTATAAAGCAGCAAGTTAAACATTTGTTGGGAAAATCACAAATATTAGATAAGTAGAGTCCTGAAAAAAAGACCAGATCATTTAACTGTTCTGCAGTCCACTCATGTCTAACCTCACCTATTTATTACTACACATATGGAGAGTTATAGCTTATTTGGAGCATTAATCAAATGAAAGCAACAGAATGCTGAGACAATGAAGTAGCAATGCGTTATTGATGACTGGACTAACTCTGTTGCAACAAATCATGCACTTTAGCAGTGAAAATATGTGGAAAATATTTCTTAAATACTTCACCAAACAGAAAGCGGATTATGTTAGTTGTATACAGGCTTAAACAGTGCATTTAAATGTCTTTCGTATTTTAGATCAAATAAACCATTTCACTTGCTAATGCTTCAATCAGTAATAATTAGCTAGTGTTGCAAGTTGCAATTAATATTAGTGTCATGCATAGTAATATAAATTATATAGGCTATGTTTTAATATAATTTTGGCAGGTTATGAATTTCAAATAAAAAGAATTTGTAAACCTTACTCGCCAGTCTTGAAATGTATGTTGACTGAGAAATGGTATGTGCTAGAGCAGGGTTTGTCAAACTGAGCTTTGTGAGGGAACTGGAGTTTATGAGTTAATGAAAAGCTAATCATAAACATTAATTTAAGTCATAAAAATGGTGAAATTCAAATAAATCATTTTAAAATAAAAGCAAACAAAAGAATTCTATCTTGTTATCATCACAGTTAAATTTAGAGAATAGAATACATTCTAATTTTGAGGTGGAATTTCATATCACACAATAAAAATATGTAGAAAAAGTTAAGGAACTTGCATGTAAAATGGTTATAGTATGGAGTTTACAAATGCAAAATACTGTGTGCTTATCACAAGATCAATTGTGTAGATTAACTAATTAAAATTAAATTATTCGAAAAATAATGTCTTGCCATAATGCATTGCTTAAAGTAAGATGCAAAGTTGTAAAAGGTTGTAATAAGTGTGAAATTCTGCTGCTATGTGCCATGTTTATGACATGCAATTTATGTATGACAAATCAAACATTGTAATCATCACAAATCACACTGTACGAATCTAATAAACTTGGGTACGACATGTATGTAGACTGTACGATGATGACACCTACTGAATCGTAGGCTATGATGCAAGTTAGTATAGAAAAATAAAATGTAATCAGCATGCACTAGTTTTTTTGCTTCAAATTTTTAACAAACAAACAAGGTACATAATCAAATCTCTGAAAATAACTACACTTGTTCAGCCTTAGGTTGAGCATATCCAGTAACAAAACAGAAACATCCCAATAAAACAAACAAACAAATAATTAATTAAATAAATTAAATAAATAAATCAAAAGGGGCTTTTTAAATTAATGTATAAATATTCAAAAGAGAACTCAATTTGAGGGCTTTCTTGTTTTTAACAAATTTTAAAGATTTACACAAGTTTAAGCTCATTTATCAACTGGTTACAGAGGTTTAGATTTAAACCATTTGCACATATGAATGAAAAACTCCCCAAGACATAACAAGAAATTGATAACAAAATCACTCTTTGCTTTTCAGACAAATACCAAACCTAATTATCTTCACAGTGAGGGGTGGGAGTTCCACCCCCCTAAACCATAACCAGTTCTGCACATCTCTTCAAAAGGGTTGCACCATATCACAACAAAAGAAAACAGGATCTAAATTTTCAATATTTGCATTAAAAACATTTTTGAAAGTCACCTCGTTAGCTTTAAGAGGGAGGGCAAATTAGCATGTGCTAGTGGTAAACAAATAGAGCTAGAATAATTGCACTTTGGCAATTGTGGTTTTGTGCACTGAAAAAAAAGAGGAGAAAGCGAAAGAGGAGAATATGGATATGGTCATGGCTAGGGAAAAGAGGCCGACCTGGCATGCCAATTTTGCAAATGGAGCTTGAGACAACTAGTTTTAGCGGCGCCATGTCGTGTTGATCAATACGCCATTTCATGTTGCATTTTTATTGGCAAGCAAACACACTGTGAGATGAATGAATCATCACAGGCTATTGCCCTATCTTTGGTCGCAAGACCATGACAACGGCTGTCTTTGAACCTCTCTCACTGTACGACGTAGGCAAAAACAAGATGTTGGTTTAAAAGAGTTACTAATTTTGATAACATGTGAGATGTTGATCAAGTTATCATTGTAACAGTTATAAATAATGCAACTGTTGAGTGTTCTTATTTAACAAAATAAAATTCTGATAGGCAATTCACTATGAATCACTATGGCTTTTCAAACTTAAGATAGTTAACCCTGGGTCATTCTAAACCCTGGGTAAACAGTTAACCCTGGGTCATTCTAAACCCTGGGTAAACAGAATCCTGGGTAATCTTGCTTCACGTTTGAAGGGGTCCTATTATGCTTTTTTCACTTTTTCAACCTTAGTTAGTCTGTAATGTTGCTGTTTGGACATCTGCAAAGATCTGCAAGTTTATAAAGCTCAAAGTCCACTCCAAAGGGAAATAGCCTACTTTATATAACAGATAAAGTTATTTCAGTTTCCAAGAACTACAATGAATGGCTCGTTTGGACTACAACGAAGTCATAATGTTCCTAATTTAAATGTCTAAATCAGGTTTGAATTGGTTTGAAATTGACGCCATCCTTAATAGGCTATTTACATCTGAGTAAGTAGAGTTGACTGTAATAAAAGGGCGGGACATTTCCTGAACACATGCTAAGCTGTGTCAATCAACGCACACTGGGCCAGCTAAACCAATCACAGCACATTTCTTACTCTCGAAGGAGGGGCTTCATCGAAACAGCGCTTAGCCCCGACTTGGGAGAGAGGAGCTAGTTAAAAAATAAGTGAAAAATAATGTTTATTTTTATTTTTATAATCAAGCATGAAAACATATTCATTACACCCCAAAAACAAAATCAACGCTTTGTAAAAGGGCATAATAGGACGCCTCATAATTTGCATGAGGCTAACAGTTAATCCTGGGTATTCATAAGCTGACATTTTGCACTGTACATTCCTAAACCCTAGGTTACTGTCCTTATTTGCATAGGTTATTTGTGTGACAGTGTCTGCGACCTGTTTACACAAAGTTTTAGCAGTGCATGGCCTCATATTGGCCTACACACTGACCGACTGTACCATCAAAGTTTTTTTTCTCTCCATGAATGGAGAGTGGACTGTAAAGGTAAGAATTAATTGGTTACTCCAATTGACGTGACTCCAATTGACCTGACATTTTTACTGTTAAACACTGAAACGACTGTTTACACACACTGTTTACGTGGCTGCCTGAAGCAGGTAAATGTGAGGTACGCGACTCGTTGTTGGTTGCAAAACATCTAGTCTAACATTCTAAAACGATAGTTTCACACTGCACACAGCACTGCAGTGCGGGGTTAACAGCGCAAAATTGCTAAATACCTCCCAACTATGTAGTTAGGGGTTGTGCATGTAACCATGGTTCCCTGAGAAGGGGAACAATACACTGTATCCTCTATTCATAGATGCCACCTACGTCACTAGAAATAGAATGCCGCCATATTGATGACCGATCTCGCCCGGTTTGGCCGTCCAAACTACCCATTTGAATGAGAGAGAAAGACAGAGATACATGGATAAAGTTTTAATTTTAGGCTCCGATCCTTATTTGTTACCCCCAGTTTTCTTTTGTCCTTTATTATCTGCCCCAGACTTGCCCCAATTTGCCTTCCATGATATATATATATATATATATATATATATATTTATCCTGTGCATAACCCCTCCCCAAACAGTGGGGATCGCTTGAAGGCTTTCAAGAGTACAGACGCGTATCAATATGCTGTTGCTTGATGGGTAAAAGACGTAAAAGTGCGGCACCTGGCCACCGAGGATTTATATTTAATCATTCGAAATGTTGGTATTATAAAAAAAATTCAAATGTATGATTTTGGTGGTAGTTTGCTCTGACTAGGTAGCGAGTTGTTAGCTACCTTAGTGGCTAACAGCTGGTAGCTTGCCAGCTGTTAGCCACGGCTCACGGCTAGCTGTCATTAATCTGGATTAGGCCTGTCGCGATTGTCAATAAATCAATTAATCGCAAGATTAAAAAAATGAGCTCGATAATTTTTCCGGACGCGATCATTTCCATTTGCATGCTTTTTTTTCCCCTTCTCTCTCTCTCTCTCTCTCTCTCTCTCTCTCTCTACCAAAGAGACTGGATGACAACTCTGTTTAAGACATAACCGACATATTTTACGTGAATACTCTCCAAAATGGACATTTAAACATAATGTTATTTGCATTTGTCCATTTAAATACGAAACAGAGCTCAATTCATTACTCGCGCGCTGTATAGGGGTCTATGACTGAACGCTTCGGGTCGGGTGTGTGCGCACAGAAAGATGAGACACGATACAATATGAGACATTCACACAATATGAGAGATTTCTTCTATCCTTTTCTTTTGGAATAGAATGAAATACCAGTTCGGTGTTCCTCTTTCGGCTGTTGTTGCAGCCAACTGCACAACATATTGCATGCATTACTGAGACCGTCGGTCGTCAAGATGGCGGCGCAAAGCTACAGTGACGTCATGTGAACCGAACAAATAGAGAACACTATGGGGAACGCTGTAGTGTCCTCTAGAGGACGCAGTGCGAGTTCCCATTCGAAAGGGGAGAGCAGGGCACAACCTTTTTGACTTTCTCAGTTTGTGTAAATTCACTTAGGGTTCAGAGTATTTATTTTTCCCCACATTAATTTCACACATGTCTAGTAAAATTATGTGGTTTTGTTTCATTAATACAGTGTATACTTTTTTTCTTGATTTAAAGAATGGAAGTGAAATGTGACAACATGCCCAATGTTATAACATGTGAGGGGCATATTGTAACGTGACCATGTGAATATTTTGTCAATAAAATACAATTATTAACTTTTTCATAAAAAATAATGTCATTTTTTAGGAATAAAAAATAAATGTGCTTTAAAAATAAAGTAATTTTTGAGTTTGACAACAAACACACTGTAATACAATCATACAGCATAGTGTCAGGGACCACTGGAAATAACAGGACCCAAGCGCAGAGATAAGCGATGAATGGTGATTTATTAACAAGAAGGTGTGTAACAGTTGCACAGTCCAGAGACAGTCCACGACAGAAGTCTATAGGAGACTCGGGCACAGGATTGAGCAGCCCGGGAACCAGCAGTCAGAGGAGTTGAAGGCTGGGCTGGACAAGACTCAAACACACACAGACACACAACACAACGGGGGAGAAACAAGACGAGAACAAAACCACTGAAACATTAAATAAGTACAAGGCAGGGCAAATACTGTAGTTAAAGACAGGGTAGGTAAGCCTGAGAAACTAGCAGAAAATCTGTTTGTCAATAGCTGTCACCCATGTGAAAAAAAAAACACTGTATGTAAAATGTTTTGAAACACACAAATGTAATTCCCTTTAATGCACAATTATTTAAAATTTGCATAACAGGGTCATCTATGTAGCTGACACTGCACTGACATTCCCTCATAACTGTACATTTTGCACACAAAGCATTGCAGTGTAATTACATTATTGTATTGTATTAGGGACATATAATGATAAGGTATTAGGGACAGCATTTTTAAATCTAAAAGACCCTTTACATCATATTCATGATTCCATTACACAATTATAATAAACTCATACCTGCTCTTCCAAAGGTAGTACTGGAACTGTGTTGTGTAACCTGTGTGCTTCCTCTTAGCACAAGTAAGCTGTATATAATGAGAACTCATTAATGTAAATTACTTCGGTTTCAATTGCATCCAGTGATCTTTCTGAGCAACCTGCACATTGTCAGAATGCATTACAGAACTGAATTCCCTTAAGCTCTACCTACCATGAAAGATTATGTTATGCAAAGGGAATATTTCACAATATATATTGCAAAGGCTTTAATTCTGCAAAGCTGTATTTCTAATTTGAATGTAAGGAAGTAATACACACACACACACACACACACACACACACACACACACACACACACACACACACACACAATACTGAATAAAACTTTCACAGCTTGTTTTGTACAGAAGTTGGAAGTTGCCTGAAAAAGGGAAACTCCAGACTTCAGATACAGTTAGTATTACAGATACAGGAAGTAGAATTAAAATTAATTGAACATCAAAGACGTTTTACTAGAAAAGCAAAGATTATCAAGATAAATGTTGAATGTTAGCTTTGAAAAGCGTCTTTGAAAAATTTGAAAAAGATAGATAGATAGATAGATATATAGATAGATAGATAGATAGATAGATAGATAGATAGATAGATAGATAGATAGATAGATAGATAGATAGATAGATAGATAGATAGATAGATAGATAGATAGATAGATAGATAGATAGAAATATTTTCATGAATTCATCCATTAAAATAAGTCATGAACTAAAAAAGTTAGAATTTTTTCATTACTGAATTTGATTACAAGTGATTTTTGTCTGTTCTGTGCTCTATTTCATTTGAATAGTTCTTATCCAGCAATGCACTTTACTATATAACGCATTAAATAATAATCCTTATCATAAAAAATATAAATCACTGTTTAAAAAAAAAATCCATTCCATAGTTGCTTTGTGATTAGAGTACCTCATCTCAAGGTCAATACACAAAGGCACTTGTACATGCTAACAAGAGAGAATCCTCTGAGAGTAAACAGGAAACATGTTAAACAATAAAGTCTTGACATTATATCATTTTATAAAACAAAAATGCTCTGTATAATAGGGTCATATTCATATGCTCATGTGCTTATCATTTTTTACACACTTTTTAAAGCATGGGCAAAGATTTTACACAATATTATGCACATATTCAAACACTATCTGCATCAGTAATTACACTTTAATTGTTGTCAAATACTATATATATATTTTTTTTACAAAACAAAAGAATTAGAAAAGCTTGCTTGTGTGTATTGGCTTTAGCATTTCTAATTTATTATCTTGTCAGGTTAGTGAAGTGGAGGTAGGCTATAGCGTACGCGTTTGTGCTGAGACTGACAGATAACAGACCCTGGTGAACAATACATTAAGTTGTATGTGTATAGTTCAGTAACTGAGGTAAAACGTTCAAATTTGTGTTCATAATATAAGCGCGCAGCAGCAGATGTGAGGTCACTGAACTAGCGTTATATTTGAGTCTCTTGAGAGCCATTTCAGATTAAAGCTAGAGGTCTCCTCCATTAAACATGCAAGCATGAAAGCCGCCTCTCTGTTGTGTTACCACTTTTAAATCTAAGCCTCTGATAGAAAAACTGGGTTGCAACAGTTTTAGTGTAAAATGATGCATTTCTTTGAACAAACTTATATGTCATTACAATTGTTTTTCTTTTTTTTTTACATTACATGTGTAAAAACATAACAGATGTTAATTAGGTCCGAGAACCTCATGTTGTTCATCAAATCAAAGTTCAATGCAATCTGTTATATTATATTATATTATATTATATTATATTATATTATATTATATTATATTATATTATATTATATTATATATAAGGTCATATGTTCTGTCAAAATGTTTTCACTGTCATAAACTATTTCATACCATTTTAAAGTACTGCAAAAAAATATATGGGTGGGGAAACTTATTACATTATTTCTTCAGCAGTGAAAATATTAATCACCAGCTGAATCATGCATTTTTCCAATATGTGTTTTGTTGTTGTTGTTGTTGTTGTTGTTGTTGTTGTTGTTGTTGTTGTTGTTGTTGAGTATTCACAATCTCTCCTTTATATGTGTCATTGTAACTCAAAACTAATTTTGAAAATATTAGTTACTAAATGCATTTACCAACTTGTCCAATTTATTATCTTAAAGCAAGTACAACAACAATACACAAACACAAAAATCACTAAAGTAAAATGCCGTTATTAGTAATTTGTAAATTTTGAACACAAACAGAAGGATCTATAGCTATTTTCCACATTTCCTTAAAAACAGAAATTATCAATCACTTTCAAAGTATATTTATAATTAACATGAATTTGAAACTTAATAAAAAACGAATTACCTTTTTACGCAGTGATATTCCGTGATATAGGGGAAAGTGTTTCCGTCTTCCTGCTTTAATTCACTCACAATAACACAAAAATTTAAAAGGCTATGTTTTTGTTGTTGTTTTTGTTGTTTGTTTTTTGAAGAACAGCGTAGCCTACGATATCTATGCCTACCACGATAAATTGTAAAGATATCCACTCTGTTCTCAAACATCTTCGCAAATGTTATAGTATTGCTTTACAACGTTAAAATATATAAATAACATTTAAAGTAATAAATATCTTTAATATAGCTATATATTTCTGGAGATGACATTGTCTCCACAGCGCCCGGTTCTGCAACCTATTAGCATCATTTCGTCCATCGAGTTCCATTAATTACATTTGAATGAAAACTTGCTCGGAAGAATAAGATTTTGGAGAGGCCTGCCAGATACTTGCTCCTCTTGGGAGGACCTTTCACCTTCTTAACGGTGGGTATGCAGTACTTAAAGGCTGCTTTTTACTACAACTGGGAAGCTGGGACGTGCACCTGCCTGCTTGTAGTACAAAATGGTCGACATCAGCGAAATGGTAATTGCTTTAGATTCTTAGATTACCTACTTTATGCTAATTAAAGGCGAATTACAAAATCTGATAATAGCAATCTTTTATTTTAAAATATTATAGATATTAAAATTTCCTTACTTTAATTGCACCGTGTGCCTGCGCATTGCATCTGTCTTAGATGTTAGATATACATAGCCTAACTTAAGCAAATAGACAATAATATAATCAATTTCCTGATTAATGTGAGATCCTTTTTGTTCATAATAAATAAATAAAAAATATTTAAAATTGCATTTACTTTAATGTTGCTTTAGACTTAGACAAGACAAAGCGATAACCGTGATATAAATGATTATAAAGATATTTCGGATGTGTTTTGACGGGTGACTTGGAGGATCATAATTGCACTTATGCTACATATCAACGACTAGTGAATATTTAAATAAAATTTTGCAAAAACAGAGGAGCAAATAAAGAATCTCTCTGAAGCCTATAAATGTTCATATTTTAATAAATTATTTAAATATAAAATAATAGACATTTCTTGTAACAACACAAATATTAATTAAATTTGTGGCCAAATGAGAATGGAACTTTTACGCATTAGTTACCATGAAATTGAAAACGCTAATATGATGTAGATGTAAACTGCTCCAATGTTAATTTATATGTTACTAATCTGTAAACGCATTAGGTAACATGTTTGAGCAAGCTCTGTCTAAAAATGGCAGGCCTCGTTACACCTGTAAACGTGTTTGTTGGCGGTGAAGGTTTGCAGTTACATCTACAGACACTTAGCTAACATAAACAAACTTGTAGGAACAACATTGCTGTCATTTGATTACGGGGGTTTGAATCCTCTTTGAGTCACTATAAGCAACGATAACAGCGTTTTTAACAATCGACATGCATCTGAACAGTTTCTTTAAATGAAACAGCAAATATAGCTATTTTGTCCGGTTATTTTTGCCTCAGAGGAAGTAGACGAATTTAACTAGCCCTTCCTTGTTCAAGCTGTAAAGGTAGGCTAATAAACATTTTGATACTTCGATCTTAATTAACATAATTGTAGGCTACTCCAAATTGATTATTAAACAAATAGTCGCGCGCTCTGGAGGCTATCACGACTCCATGTAGGCCTATCTTGATTCTTCATTTTGATACAAAATTAAGTAATACCTCGGAGGAAACTAGGCTATGACATGGGCAACAACAGAATTGTAGCTAATTAAAACAAATATTGCAACTTGATATGATGTCTTGATTTCTGTAGATGTTTTATGTATGCAGGGGACTTGAAACACTAACTGACTGACCTGCGCCTTGCTGACCAGAAATGTATTCTTTGTAACGCAAAAGCTAGAACATAGGCTAGTTTGATCGTAAAGTGACGTTTTAAAATCTTCATAACATATTTGAGGTGTTTAATATAGCATTTCAAGTGGTGCGTTATTTAATGTGATACCAATTGTATAGCCTACACTATATTACCACCCCGAGTCCCGACTAAAGAACACATTAACTTGTTTTGTACACTTTGTTCCACAGTCGGATCTGTGAGATAATGGGTCAGGACCTCAGCTCTTACTCCAGGCTCTCTTTCCCCTGGCTGACCCTTGGTCCATCAAGCACTCCGGTGGACACATGTGTTTGCCCATTCACTCCGAGGCTTAAATATATTGGCTATGCTCTGCTTTAAATGAGAATAGTTGTTTAAGAAAGGCAACGAACTGCAAGGTCTAAACCAAACGTAAATGAAAATAAACCGCAGATAAAAGAATAACGTTCACAAGAATACTACACTCCATGCTTTTTATTTTGATGGCAAGCCAATTACCAACAGCTCTTGTCAAGCATTAAAGGAGAAGAAGGGTCATAGGTGACTGCTATCTCAAAGTCAAACAGAAACAAAACTGCACATATGCGTCCTAGGAATTCTCGACATATAATTTCCACATGCACACACATAGACGCGCTTAGAAACTCCTAATCAGTTTGACTAATAAATAAAATAATTCCGTTTCAGTCAAAGCTCATTCAAACAAATCAAAGGACGGTAATAGGCTATTTATTTTAACGTTTGACAGCAAGTTCTCCCCACATTCACCGATAAATGCAACTGAACAGGAAACAATGTTATTAAAGAAAAAAGACATATGCGTCAGAATAACGTAATAACTGAGAGAGAAAAAATATATGTAAATGTATATTAAACTCTACCTCAAAAGCAATACATACGCAATAACTTTTTCGATTTCAGCTTTAACTAGTGGAACTGGTTCATCAACCACTTTTAGATTCTTCGAATTTTTTGTTATCTTATTATTTTCCTTTTTTTTTTTTTTTACATTACACCCACCCACAAATCGCACACACTGCATTTATAAAACATATTTACAGACAAATTCTGCGGGTTCTTAAACTTACAATGTTAATACAGAACAATCTATCTAAACTAAAAACGGCAAATAATTTCACACGGAAACCTGTTTCGGTACCTGAGCAAATGTTGTCCAGTATATCCCAGTCCCATTTCTGAAGATAGATTTTGCATTTGTTCCTTCCCCATTGAAGTATAAACTACAAACAAAATATCTTAGTGTTTTGTTTTTCTTGTGTTACTTGGTATACTTGAAATGCTAAGCGGTCACCCGTCCAGTGGTTTCTCCAGCATCTGAGTGAGGCGGTTGCTTGGCCCTCGGTCATGCTCTCTGCCTTAATATTCCACAAGGTTGAGTGGCCCTCATTTACCTAATGGATCAGGCGCACAAAACCGAGTTTTTTCGCTCTGTGAGTCACAAGCAAAACTTTATGTGATGCTTCGACCTGGTTGATCTCAGAATTAACCCAAAATGAAACGTACCGTCAAGTAAACCCTTAAATATGATTTGCTGAACGTTTAGTAATCAGAAGAGAATGCTGTATGTTAGTGTTTGTTTTACGTTTTTAAGTTTACAATGTAAATGTGCAATGCTACTAAACCCCGAAAGTAGCTACTTAACGAAATGGCTCCTTACTTGTACAGTATATAACAAATGTGTGAGACCAGTATCCACTCACGTGGTCAGATTATTAAAGGTGTGTTCAATATGACTGATGGATACAGGCTTGTTTCTTGTTTCTAAACGTGTAACATTAAAACATCATAAGCGTACAAGCTTTGGTTATCTTACGCACTTAAATGGAGAGCCTTACTTTTACATTTAAATTAATTTATGATATAAATGCCAATGCCAAATAAGGTCAGGCAGAACATGTGAACTTTAATTTCAATATTATAGACCTGCTCATATTCGTGAGGTTATCGACCCAGAAGGAATTAAATCGATTTGAATTAAGCAGGTAAAATGAACCTATCGTATTTATACTGTGATTATAAAGGCTTGATGGATGGGGGGGGGTATTAAATAAGTATTATTTAATTATAGCCTATATATATATATATATATATATATATATATATATATATATATATAGAGAGAGAGAGAGAGAGAGAGAGAGAGAGAGAGAGAGAGAGAGAGAGAGAGAGAGAGAGAGAGAGAGAGAGAGAGAGAGACTTTAATTAAATAATATTTAAGTTGTATATATATATATATATATATATATAATATCTAACAATTAGACATCCTTCATAAGCTTAAATATTTATGATTAAGACACGTTTCTTTTCATCTAAAGTTGTAGTTTTATATAGGTAATACAAACTGGCGTTTGTTTAAAAAATATGTTGTAGGCCAACTTTTTCTGATGTGGATTTTATGAGGACATATTTTTACTATGATCTAATTTGGGAGAGACCCTCACCGTTGGCACAAAATGATGCTTAAGACGTATAAATTAGGTCATAGACTGGAGGGGGTCTTCATTGTGCCACTCTGACAGAGCGCACTGTGCTTATGACTCTCCGAGGGCTCTCAAAGTTGGAAAAAGTATGGAATTCCCTATTGACACAGATTAACAGTGCCTAAAAAAAGAAAAAAAAGAAGAACAAATCATAGACTTCAGACAAGCATCGCATCAATTCAATACGAATATGTTTTTAGGGACGATGTTAGACTTGTGTACTGTACGTCAAAAAATTGAGAAATATGACCATTGATGTTCAGTCAGCATGATGATAAATGTAATGTGAAACTAACCACATTTTTTCTCAATTATCTTGCTGAGATGTCAATGACTATTGTTTGCTGGTCTAGGGAGTCGCTCCGCCCCTCATGTTTGTCGTAAATCTGGCGCCTGGCTACAATAAACCTGAGATAAGAGTGGCCAGGGCTCGCCTCCTTCTCCAAGGCGATCAATCGGATCTCAGGCATACTACAAGCACTCTCTTACGTCGACGTCCACGAGAACAGAGCTGATACAACAACACGGCTGAGCTCCACCACCAGAAAATATCTGCTTTCTGAACCATGTCGCTGAGCCCAAAGCACACGACACCTTTTTCAGTGACAGATATTTTGAGCCCAATTGAGGAGACTTACAAGAAGTTTAGTGGCATGGAGAGCACTGGAAACCTCACATCTCCATTGGGAGCGTACCGACAACCTCAGGTGTCCCAGACTGGCATGCAGCAACACTCTATGGGCCACAACGCCACCACTATGGCGACCACCTACCATATGCCACACTCCGTTTCCCAGTTCTCGCATAGTGCAATGGGGGGCTACTGCAATGGCAGCATTGCCAACATGGGGGACCTACCCTCTTACCAAGAGACTATGAGAAACAGCGCAGCAGCAACAGGGTGGTACGGCGCCAATCCCGACCCTAGATACTCAACAAGTAAGTTATGATGCATTATTTTGAGATTGGTTTTGTGTACTTATTTACTGAGTTTCCGGCGAGTTTGCCTTATTTTTTCGCATCAGTAAAATTTCCTGCAAAGTACGTATTATATTGTCGCCTCTACGCTGCTATTGATACTTCTGATTAGTAGATTCCTGCCGATGTTAATTATAATTTACACATTTCTATTCACTCATTTATGCACATTGTAATATATATATATATATTTTTTTTTAAAATAAGTTATACAAGATTCAACTAATTTCAAAGTCAGTGAAATTTTATTTAAGTTGAAATTACTTAAATGTCCAAGTTCATTGTACTTAAAATTATAAGGCAGCAACTTTTTAATGCTGCATTTTTTTAAGACACACATTATTAATAATTTAGCCCAACACTGCTACTAATTGAATGGACATACATCTGTATGCATATTTTGAAGTTTCTAGATTCATGGGACCTTCCACAGGTATGAACATGGCAGGAATGGGCACGCTAGGCATGGCCGACACCACCAAATCCATCCCACCTCTGCACGCAGCTCCAAGGAGGAAACGACGGGTGCTCTTCTCTCAAGCACAAGTCTACGAGCTGGAAAGGAGATTTAAGCAACAGAAATACCTTTCGGCGCCCGAGAGGGAACACCTGGCTAGTATGATACATCTAACCCCGACGCAGGTCAAGATCTGGTTTCAGAATCATCGCTACAAGATGAAACGACAGGCCAAGGACAAAGCAGCACAGCAGCTTCAACAGGAGGGCAACCTGTGTCAGCAGCAGCAGTCGCCGAGGAGAGTGGCTGTCCCTGTCTTAGTAAAGGATGGCAAGCCTTGCCAGAATGGCTCCAACACACCGACGCCAAACCAACAGCAAATGCAGCAGCAGCAAAACGGTTCAGGGGTCGTGCTTCCTACCTCGAGTAATTCTATGAACCAACACCAAACCCAGCAGGTCAACGCAATGGTTCAGGCCCAAGACCTGGAGGAAATGTCTCCCAGTCCCCCGTCACTTCACTCGCAGATGAACAACATGGGACAGATAGACACTTCTGTAGATTACACGAATAACATGGTCACGTCAAACCTGCTTTATGGCAGAACGTGGTAAAACCGACCACCTTTTCTTTTCGTCTTTTTCCACAAACTTCAGCGTCCTCTGAATTCAGAACTGAGGCGCGTTAGGCCGAAAGCAGACAGAGCATCCGTGCGAAGATTAAAAGCGGGTGGTCGGATCAAAGGAGCACGTTTTGGGGGGAAATGTACCACTTTTTTTTCTAAAAACAGACTTGTGGTCACAATTTTCTACAACGACCCTTCTACTCAGTATGGACAAAATAACAATTTCTAGTCTCATGCTGTATGTTTTTGGACTTCCTTTTGTTGTTCTAGTAGAAGGTTGTCTGTTATTAAACTAAATTGCTGCTCCACATCTATGGCAATGCCAGGACACGGGAAGCAATGTATCATATTTCAGGTATGGACTTCTAGCAAGAACTTGGAAAGTTCCCAGATCTTAATAAATGCCTGAACGTGCAACTGAAGCCACTATTGTAAAAAACTAATGTATTCATTTAGAGAAATGAAAGTAGGGACTGTATATTTGGCTAACACTTAAGTTTCTTTTTACCTGTAATATAAATGTTTGAGTCTTTTCGTTGGTCATTTATTCTATTCTTTTTTCTTTTTCTTTTTTCTTTTTGGTAAATTAAAATAAAGACGATGGCTGCATTTGTTTCAAACCAATTGAACGTTAAAAATAAACCAATTAAAATGCACGCCATTGTTTGGGAATTAATGTGTGTAGAGTATAATCTCTGTGAAGAGCGTTTTCATTAAATTAGTATTTAAAAATAATTTTAATTTAAAAAAAAAGTCTATGGTAGGAAACTTTTCACTGGTTATGAGGAGAAGAAACCTATGCAATATTTAAATACAAACAAATTCAAAGTCTACCCTTTAATATTAAATTTGCGTCCATATATAATTATTTGTTTGAATTTATTTCAGTTGCCTCTCCTAATTTAAGTTTATCTGAAACCTACCTGACACAAAAAGTAATAATAAAGATGACGGATAATTAAGCCAATGATAGCTAATAACAACGAAGCAACATAAACAGAAAACCCTGTGCCACCCATTTCAAAATTTAGGTTCTATAATTTTATATTACGCAGAAGAGAGAACGATATTTTTGGTCATCTGTTGATTTATTTTATTTAACGTGTATGAAATTTGAGTGGCTTGTCTGCATTACATGTCTATGTTCTATTTAAAACACGAAAATAAAACTGCATACACATGAGTGTATAATTCTATATTATCCATGTTGTTGTATACTATTTCAATGAAAGGGCAAGAGTTTAGTTTTGCACAAAAATAAGTTAGTTTAATTTTGTAATAAGCTCAAATTATCAATAGTTTTGTTCTTTCCTATATCCGAACTCCCTTTTTTAAACATTCAATACCGCGGAGTTCAATCATATTATAGATTGACAGTAAAAGTTAAGGCAAATATAAGCTGCACATGTTAAACATGATTTACAATTATGCTTTCATAAAAAAAAAATATATTTTCCGATATAAGTGAGTAAAGAAGATGTTATTTATATCTAGCCTAAGTATAAAAAAAAAATAGAATGCGATTTTAATACTGCCTCACATGCATAGACTAATGAATTATACCTGCAATACATGAAATTATCCAAACAAGCCTAATAAATATCGGACATTGATTAGGGCACGTCATATAAAAGAACAAATAAAATAAGAATAAATTAAAATAGGAAACTGTTGCCCCCCCCCCCCTATAAGTGTTCCAAAGTTATGTAAAATGATTCAGTGACAAAAACGGAAATTCGAAACGAAACTTTTTTTTCACGTTTTTATTTTACTATTTCATTTTCTTTTATATGGAGTCAGTTCGTAATGCCAATGATAATATTTCAAAAATCATTTCAAAGGAAGACCAAGCAATGCCAGTGGAAATTAATCATACTGAAATTACACAGATTGAATGAAATGTGAACTATGTCCTGTTCAAATGGGAATCTGTTGTTCAAATGGTGCAAGAGAGAACAGAACACTTTTCAACATTTAAGACAAAGTTATAGCAATTTCCACCAATCCAAATTCAGGCACTGTTGTTCACAAGTACATAAACACCTTCCACATGGATACTGGTCTGAAATGAGGGAAAAATAAAGATATTTGGTGAAAAATATTTGGTGACCATTATAAAATGGCTAAGACCTGATAGTAGTTACATTAGCCGAAGTGTTTCAAAACCTGATTTGATTGTGACACATTTTTACTTAGCATTTGGAAGATCGAGTGCGTCTGCAAATTGCATCCAAATAATATGGTGTTAGTCGGGATTTATATGATAGACTAGATGGTGATCCAACCTCATCTCTGCCAGTGTCTAATGCTGAGAAGTGAGGAGTCTTCTATAACATCAGACAGAGTATTTGGTTTCAATATTTTGATCAATATAAAGCAGAATTTCGTGTACACGTTAGAAGGTTTCAACAATGAATTGTAGTGATGAAAAAGATATATATATATATATATATATATATATATATAATGCAAAACATTTGTAAAATTAACTAATAATAATAATAATAAGTACAATGTTATTATATAGGCCTATTAACAACAGAAAAAAACCTATGCTGAACAAATGCGTCACTTAATTTAGATATGGGGTAGTTTTCGTTGTAGATCACAATTGCAAAAAAAAAAAAAATGCATATATAACAAAAATGCTTTTGTTATAACATAGCTAGCAAAAGCTTTTTGAAAGTTGGAAAATATACTTTTCAATATCTATTCAGTGCCTGGAAAACACAACAGAGATTTAAAGAGATTGTAGTATTGCTTTTCTCAATCCTGCCATAGATTTGTTGGAGCTCCATTCTTCCCCACTAATTGCAGGATCTTAACAATTTCTTACCACTGAGTAATTTGAATCTAGCCCGAGGACCTTGTCTGTATTTTCCCTGGCCATTATTCTACTTAATATGTCAGAACGTCTGATCGCAGAGAAACCTTTTCAAGTTCTATTGATGTGTCTGTCAATTGACCATGGTGACCTAGCAACCTGGACAGCACTAATTGGCATAGGCAGCCTGACATCAGTATTACAGTTTATGTGGGAACAAATATGTCCTGGAACAGTTTACAAAAGTATATAAACAAATATTTTAGTCAATATATTTTTTAATGTAAAGACATATGGTTCAATTACATTGTAATCTCTTCCTCTCTTCCTCTCTCTCTCTCTCTCTCTCTCTCTCTCTCTCTCTCTCTCTCTCTCTCTCTCTCTCTCTCTCTCTCTATATATATATATATATATATATATATATAAACACTGACATAAAGCTACATACTAATCAACCTTTGTAAATGAATAGTTTTTAACATGCATATATTCATATTTTCTAAATATTAATTTATTAAAAACATCATATTTTTTATGAAGCAGTAAAGCACACTGCCATACTTCAGAAATTGTATTTGAATGTGCGTTACGCCCTACCCCCACTTTGACACATACACACACACACACACACACACACACACACACACACACACACACATACACACACACACACACACACACACACACACACACACACACACACACACACACACACACACACACACACACACACACACACACACACACACACACACACACACACACACACACACACACACACACACACACACACATGCCTGTTTCCAAACAAAAGTAGACACTTATGTGGAGCTCTGTGAATAGTTTACTTCATTACATGGAAAAGATAATGCCATAAACCTTTATGCATTTGATTTTCTAAGTAAGAATTTTTATTAAAATCCTTGTTTGTTGCAGTCAAGCTGGTGAAATGCATTCTTTAGATAAAGGCAGCACACTTTCCTCTCTGAGAGATCTAAACCTCACTTCACTGCATCATTGTTAGTCAGGAGAGGAGAGAGTTTTCTGCTGTCAACCTGTACAGGGTTGTTTAGTCTTGGTAGGGTGAGTTGAGGCATTGTGTTTTCAGGCAAGTATAAGAAACCATTAGTTTTTTAGTATCAAAGCAGACTGTGTCCTAGAAAATGCAAACTGTCCTAGTATGAGTCATTTCAAACTGGAGGAAAATAGTGGGCAAATAGACATGCTCCAACACAATGAAAAATATTTCAAGGGAGGTCAAGGGACTCGGAAAGCAATTCTCTCTCTAATGGGTTTCTATAGAATTAGACAAATGACAGCAAATTTTGCCATTGTCTTTGTATAGACATATAAAATTGATATGTATGTACATACAGCAAGAAAATTGTACCATTCTCTGTCCTGAAATGTTTAAATCCATTGCTTGCTATCAATAACATTCCACCAACATTGTGCAGACAGTTCACCCCTCTAAATTCTGTTTCATTTCACTACGTGAGAGAGGGAAAGCAAATTAGAAAGAGAGAGAGTGAGGGAGAGAGAAAGTTGTATCCCTTATTATCAAACCATGTCACATTCCCTCCAGTGCCTGTCTGTGCAGCTCTGGCCGGTCAGTAATCCCTCTTCCAAGTTCCCTATCCATCTTATTCAGGCTGCTTATAAGTTGTTAAAGAAACTGTTTTCAATCACCACTAATAACTACTGACCTGGAGTGACACGCTCACAATAGCCCACCGAAGCTTGTGCAGTCCAACCAAAGAAGGTGATTAGTACTTCAAGAGGTCTAAAGCAAGAATCAATGGCTGGTCTGTCTCTCGGTGCTAGTCTCAGCACCGCTGTCATTATGGCTGTATACCATTAGTTATGCCTCATTAATTTCAGCAAACACCACTCCAGAGAAATATGTTTACCCTTAGACATCTAATATATGTGATATTATAGACCTTATTGAAATTGGATGGATTCAAGATCTTGGCAGAGGACCCAAACTGGGCAGCAGGAAGGTAAAGAAGACCACGGGGGTATTTGTGTGAATGTGAAGGTTAAAATGAAGCAAAACATTATTTGATCTCTCCTGAGTGATTTTTTTAATTTATTTTTTTATATGTCTCACCCTAACTGTAATGTAAAGTTTTTGGTAACACTTTAGTTTAGGGTCCTATTCTTAACATTAGCTACGACTTTTGCCTCAGTAAAATCCTAATTACTGCTTATTTATAGTTAGTAAGCTAGTTGTTAAGTTTAGGTGTTGGGAATGATTAGAATATGCCCATGCAGAATAAGGCTTTAATATGACCACTCCTAACTACTCCCCTGAATAAATAGCCAATATGCAACTAGTTCAGGGGTGGCCATCAGCGGTCCTGGAAAGTCTTGCTCCAACCCTGATAAAAACTCACGTGTCTGTATCTTTCTAGTAACCCTTAAGAACTTGATAATCTTGTTCAGGTGTGTTTGATTTGGGTTGGAGCAAAACTCTGCAGGACTGTGACTCTCCAGGACTGACGTTGGTCTCCCCTGAACTAGTTTCTTATAGAGTGCCGAAGTTATGACGTAACTTTGTAGGCCAAAACGTGGAAGTGAGTTAGCATTTTAGCACTTCCGGTTCCCTCGCCCTAACATCTATGGGTTTTTTGAATGGGTATTTGCTAAATCGCCTGAAATAAGTGCTGTGGTTAACAAAGCCTCTAAATATTTTCACGTTTTGATCTATGACATAAAACACACCAGTTATAACCTGCTTGTAGTTTTTTAAACTTTATTGTGTCCGCTTGAGCTTTTTTAAACTTTATATCGGCTTCAAAATGTATACATTTTGGATTAACTTGTAAAGATTATCTTGGTAGACAAAACGTGTAAGGGTCACAACTCTTTGTTGAACACAGATCTTATTTTTTGCGATTTTCCAAAAGTCTACGGGGAAAATGCATAGCTTTTCGATCGAGGGAACCCATGCGCCGCTAACTTCCGAGTTGTCCTACAAAGTGACGTCATAACTTTGGCACTCTATTAGCATGGATATTACTAGGATATTGGCTTTTTATTGGCATTTATTAAAACCTTATTCTGCATGGCCATATTCTAATCCTTCCAAATACCTAAATGTAACAACTAGCTTACTATCTATTAATAAGCAGTAATTAGGAGTTTATTGAGGCAAACTTTGTCGCTAATATTAAGAATTGGACCCTAAACTAAAGTGTGACTGAATTATTATGTTTGTTTAAAGTGTGATGGAGTTTAAATTATGAAAATATTCTTAGTAAGTTTTTAATGACTCAATGAATGCATTGTGAATTCTTGCTATACCTGAAATCCAGTCTGTATAAGCAGTGCATCGCCCTATTTCAGTGTTTAATGTATATGCTAAACCATTAATGAAATGTTTTACCATTAATCCACATCTGATCTTTCTTTAGCATGAGCTCTGAATGAGACAATTGTGAAAATTTGTATGCCTTGATGAAAATGCTTCAGATGACAATGGGATTCTCAAGAGCCGAGAGTATCTGATTTGTATTCGGCTCCTAAAATTCAAATCAGGGTTGAATGGGCCACATTGTGAAGTGCTGAAGTATTCTAGGTCCCTGCAAGACTCTTACAATGCTACACTTTCTAACTAGCACACAGCTTCTTTCCAATCCACAGTTGCCAAGGTGATGGCCAGCTGCAAGACTGGGTCCTGTTTGTTTATAAGGGCAGGGGTGGATGGTGGTTCAAATGGAGGCAGGCAATAGCATGAATTGTTTGCGTGCAACCACTTCAGAAGTGTGAAAAGGAGGATTGGTGTTGCATATGTTTACGTCCTGCTCTATTATCTGTATAACTCTGCTGGATGGAGGTAACCTGTAACATGTTCATGATTATTCGTATACCTGAGAACATATAATTAGATCTAATGGCAATTAGTAACTATTTTACGATTTGGAGAATTAATGGCTAATTTGTATGATTTTGTATGATCTCATTGGTATTATGTTTAGGGGTAGACCTTCTTTCATACTTTTTTCTAACAATCCTTCATTTGTGACCCTGGATCACAAAACCAGTCTTAAGTAGCACGGGTATATTTTTGGGAATAGCCAACATTGTATGGGTCAAAATTGTAAATTTTTCTTTTATGACAAAAATAATTAGGATATTAAGTAAAGATCGTGTTCCATGAAGATATTTTGTAAATTTCCTACCGGAAATGTATAAAACATTTATTTTTGTGAGTGAATGCAGCACAGTCGCAAACATAAATGGAAAACTTTAAAGGCGATTTTCTCAATGTTTCGATTTTTCTGCACCCTCAGATTGGATATTTTCAAATAGTTGTATCTCGGCCGAATATTGTCCTATCCTAACAAACCATACATCAATGGAAAGCTTATTTATTTAGCTTTCATTTGATGTATAAATCTCAATTTCAAAAAAATGACCCATAAGACTGGTTTTGTCATCCAGGGTCACATTTTTGTAATAATCAAACAATATAAAAATGCATACAAAATCGACACCTTGTACAATAGTTATGTTTTCTCTTGAGATAAGGGTTGGTGTATGGCCTATAAAAACAGAGATCCAACATAATGATGTACCGGTATCCATCCATACATCCATCCATCCAATGAGAATAAATTCCAAGGATTGTCCTTGGGGAATGTTGTTGTTATTTGATTTTGTGATTTTTGTGTGTTCATATTTATGTACATTGTTTGTTCTTTGTGTGTATGCATGTTAAATTTCATTGCATCAAATTTTCCCCATGGGTATAATAAAAGTAAAAAAAAAAAAACATCCATCCATCCTATTTGCTTTGCTAAGAGAACATGCAAACTCCACCTAGAAAGGCCTTTTTGCACATCTGGACTCAAACTGGGACCTTCTTGTTGTGAGGCACTAATATGATTTTTTTTAAAATACATTGTAATTGCAGTTATACAGAAAATGACAAAACATGTTTTATATTGAACATGTTTTGATATGTTTGTAGAGCATAAAGTTAACGATGGTTGAGGTATTCCTCAAAAGGCTGAAAAAAAATCTTTGAAATAGTTTTATTTGAAATTTCATTTAGAAGCAGCTTGTTTTAAAAATAACCTATACAATTATAGGCCTATTTGGAAAACAGAGTGAGAAGTACAACATAAAAGTATATAAGAGAAGACTTTCACGCTATAGTGTTTCAAGGTCTGAAGGTTTCATATATCAGTTATCACATTTTATGACATGGCAAGGTTAGTTCAGGAAGTCAAATGGAAGAACCTCCAGAAAGCTTTATGATTCTCATAATTTCACAATCATACACTGTCTGAAAAACAGCAGCCTGTCACTGGGGAATACCCTTAACCCCGGTAATGCCTGAAATAATAGTCAGAAAATACAAATTTTATGTGTTTATATATATATAAAGTGCACAAATTATTTTTTTAAGTATCAAATTTTATATATCAGGGTTTTATGGCAGATATCGTGAGGATATGGAGCTCACACTCAAGGTGTTAGGGTTCTGCAAGATATAGGACCCAGACGCAAATGAGCAGACAAGGTTTTTTATTAACGGGACTGAAGACTTGAGACAGCAGGGAGTGAAGCGTGAATCACAGTAAAACAGTAGGGCAAGGCAGACGACAACGACAGGCAGGATGGATGACCAAGGAGACCGTCAGCAAGATGGCGATGACGTGAGTGCAATAGAGGCAGCTCTGAAGGATAGACCAGGCAGGAACTCTAGGAACATACAGCTTGATGTAGATCTCAGATGTAGCTCCAGTCTTGCCACCAGGTAGAGGCTCACAGAACCAGAGGCTCGACACAGGGGATAGCTGCACCAGTCAGGCAGTTGAGAACCAGTGGCCAGGGAACTCCGGATACAGGACAGAAACACATAGAACAACAAGACGAGACTCAAGACAAGATAAGGCAACAATTAAGATAAGCAAAACTAACCTGATAAGATCAATGACAAGAGAAACAAAAAGTAGAGAAATAAATATATAAAAGCAAACTAATGAAAACAACTAAGACAAAAAACTGGAGTAGCTAAAAAGACTTCCACTTGACAGGGAAAAATAAGAACTAAAGAAAATAACTAAAAAACATAATTCTAAACAAAAGAGAACTCTAACTAGATTACCAAGCACAAGTGCTAAAGCTTAAGCTTAAGCAAAACAAAACAAAATAGTAACAATGATAACAAACCAGCGTAAACACTAGGATAACTTCAAGATCACAAACCAGAAAACACTGCAATGTGCATACTCACAACACACAACGAACCAGCAAAGACATGAGGGAAAGAGGCACAATATGAAGGGACCAGAGCACATGAGGATCAGGTGAGCACAATTAACGAAACAAGGACAAGACGTGGACTAAACAAGGGGGCGTGGTAACAGGAAACAAGGAGGCGGGACATGAGGAGCACATGGCAAACACAGACCAAGACAGAGCCATGTGCTCAAACACAAGACAAACACAGAAACATGAAACCACAACAAAACAGACAAGGCTGCCAGGGCAGAACCCGGACACAAAGAGTAAAAACACCTGGCAAAAATATGGAATTTGGTGCAGATGCTGATATTTATATGGCCAGAAAGAAAGATGAAATTCTGATAGCTTGCAATGTAAATCAATGAGATCATTATAACAGTATAGCAGCCAACTTAAGTAAACTGCATATTATAAATATCATATATCAACTGCAATGCAATACAATGATTGAGAGATGAACAAATAAATGTTCCTTAGAAGCCTGATGATCATGATTGATACTCACATTTTAACACGATCAAGTAAACCTAAGCTGCTTCAGTCCAGTAGGTGTTCATCTTGAAATATGAACAATATCAAAGTTATTCTTATATTTACTTAATAAAAATCAGTAAATATTTCACAAAGAAAAATGAAAAAAGAAGGGGTGAAGGGGGACGTTTTTTTTATAATTATCCTAAAAGGCATTTTACTTGCTAAAACAGTATAAACTATTAGTCAGACGACAGAAGGCATGTAGTAGATTGTGTGCAACAGGTTTTCACCAAAATTGTGATGAACTTGATCTTAGAAATTTGCGTATCAAATATGACACTGTAGGCTTTATAAGGTTAAAAGGACAAATCTGCACCTTATCTATCCCTGAAAGATGCATATTAGTACCTTAGAATAACCCTTCAGAGGTAAATAAGGTACAAAGATGTCCTTTTGAGAGTACTGACCCAGTGACAAGATGTTGTACCCCTGAAAGTAAAACATTTATTCAAAAATGTTTATGTAAAGTTAAAAAAAATAGATTTTTTCACCCCTTGAAAAATGTATGTAATATTACATTATAAAGAACTACAAATATAATACATGACAGTGTCAATTTACACTTACACAAGACAAGTATCTCCTAACCCCTAAGAGTAAGTCCATCACTCTGGGAACATGGCTAATTCATTTAAAGTCACTGTTTATCTGTTTGCACATGGCTTGTGTCCACTAATAAGCTTAATCAAGTTTAATTAAGTCTAGCAAATTAAAAGACCACTGCTTGCTTCATTAAGTGGAGATGAACCTAAGAATGTTGGCACATTTGTTATTGTGTGAAATCCCCTCATACAAACAGAGCAAGACAGGCCTAATATGCTGCGTACACAAGGCCAAAGAGCAGCGCAGGACCACCCACTCTCTTTCCAATTATCATCTTGCGACAACCTGTCTACTCTTCACAATTCATCAATAGACGCACCACTCCAAAGAGGGCATTACAATTAGATGCCTGTTGTTCCCCTTAATAAATTTCTAGACTGTTGCTCGGAATCAATAGCTGGCAGTCCATGTTCCCCGGATGACAAACAGGATTACACCCCAAATCCCGCTTTCGGTCTCCTGCGCCTCCTCCTAAGTCAGCCAGGACGTCAAACACTGAGAGCTGGCTAATCAGCAGAACACAGGATTGAGCTGCGGACTGAAATAAATTAAGATTTCTCTTCACAGCTCCTGCAGTGCACTCACAGTGGCACACTTTCAAACTCTTTCTGTCTATTTGTTGCCCTCTTTCCTTACTATTCGACAATTATATAAACAGAGAGTGTGCGTCTGATCGTATGTAAATTTATCTGTGCATCCTGCATCACTTTTCAGGGCCATTCCCTGCTGCGTTTATCCATAACCTGCATAATAGTATGATGCACACGACCCATGTATATTATGCAAATAAAGCCAATTAGGCCAGGAAGTGCATGAGACAAAAGTGCGCTACAGCTGGCTAGCCTCTTGGCCACGGCAGACGGTGGAGTGTTTGCTTGCCCTGATTTAAGCGGATGGTCACAAAGGTTAGGCTTGGACGCATTCACCCTGCTTCACAGGGGGTACCGACACACTCAAAGAGAAAGTTAAAGAAGTTTTAGCTCAGCATTTACTTTTGCTGGTGGGGGTCAGTGATGATAGCGAAAACAAAGATGACATGCAACACAGGTTTCCCACAAATCCTCGGTCTAGCCGCACTTAATGGTTAATTAGCAGAGCTTGGGCAGTTCCCTAATCATTACACAGCACATTAAACCTGTCCTAATCAGGCCTAATCCTGAATGTGTGCTCCTGATCTTCCTCCTCGACTCTCACCAGAGATGGACGCTCTCTCGTAGTATTGATTAAGTGATAAGTGCCTGCTCAGATGTGTACATCCTAATAATTAGATTCTATATTAAGAATGGGACGTTTTTTTCCTGATCAATAGCTGCTTTGGGCATCATCAGGATTTCGATTTTCTAAGGCCGTTTTCATCAGTAGCAATTTGAGATACTATGGAAGATAATTTCACGTTTCATTTACATTAAAAAAATTAACATTGCATTTGCAAATAGAAAGTAGGCTAATTGCGATGATAAGTTTTAAAATGTCATCTTTTCTAACCAACCAAGGCTCACTGGAAATACACAACTCTGGTGAATTTCTGCAAAACTGAAATTAACACTAGAGGCAGTAAAACAACAACAACTGTTGTTCTTTTTTCACTCAGATTTTGATCTACGATTCAGATGAATGATTAATAAAGATTTTTTTCTTGCTGAATACTATCTCATGACCAGAGTTGGGGAAAGTTACTTTTTTAAAGTAATGCATTACAATATTGATTTACTACCTACAAAAGTAATTGCGTTACTTAGCTACCTTTGCGTTAATTTTTCTCACCTGGGTTGGGCTTGCTTGTTTGTTTGTTTGTTTGTTTTTTAATTACAACAAAATTGGCAAATGTAAAGGCCCTCTCACACCAGAAGTGAAATAAATAAGCATCAGACTAAAGGCAATGTAGATTTACACCTGTACAGTAGAGGGCGCTGTTCAAACAAACCTCTGTGTTGCCATTTTGGATTGAAGAAGAATGGGATTTTTAACAAATGTGAGTTTTATCTAAAGTCTTTTTTTGCATAGTATCGTTGAATTGGATCATTGAAGGTCAGCAGCAAAGACATTGGTTAAAGCGACAGGCCTAGTTCACCCAAAAATGCAAATTCTGTCATAATTTACTCACCCTCAAGTTATTTCAAACCTGTATGAGTTTCGTTTTTCTGTTGAAAACAAAAGAAGATATTTTAAAGAATGTTGGTAATCAAACAGTTGATGACATAACTAGTTGCTCATTTTGTTGCTTATTTTTTTGATACAAAAAGTATTTTGATGACAGAATTTTTATTTTTGGGTGAACTATCCCTTTAAAAAAGTGAGATTAAATACATAAAGTATTTTTGTGTGATTTCATATTTAATTATTGCAGGTTTGTGTAATATTCCAAGTTGGCATTTCACTGTTTATTAGAGTTGGGGTACTCGAACTCAAGTCCGATTTTTAATGAACTCGGACTTGTCCTAACCCTAACCCTAACCCTACTCGGGTGAATTTGTACTCGGACTTGACTCTGAAAATCTTCCGAGTACAGTCGAGTCCGGACACTGGAGGACACAATATAGCCTAGTATTATTCAAAACCGAAACAAAATTACTTACATTGTGTTGTTTCAGCGTTGAGTATTGTAGCCAATTACAGACATAGATTCACCAACAATTACAATTACAGAGCTCTCTAATTCAATTATTACTAGTAAGAATTACAGTTGCAGAGCTCTCCAATTCAATTCTCACTAGTAACAATTCCAATTAGAGAGCTCTACAAATGAATTTTTACTAGTCACATGTCTCCATTGACTTCCATTCATTTTTAATTACCGAGCTCTACAATTGAATTGTTACTAGTAAGAATTACAATTACAGAGCTCTCTAATACAATTATTACTAGTAACAATTACAATTAGAGAGCTCTCTAAATAAATTCTTACTAGTAGAGCACTACAGAGCTCTGTAGTTGAATTAAATAGCTCTGCAAGTGCATTCTTACTAGTAACAACTGAATTTCAAAATTTCATTTGTAGAGCTCTCTAATTGGAATTGTTAGTAGTAATTGAATTAGAGAGCTCTCTAATTGAATTCTTACTAGTAAAAATGCAATTACATCGAGTAACGCTGGGTACAATTTAAGCTAAAACGGCTTGCCATACCAGTGGTTACGTTCAGTCTGTTAAATATAAGGAGTGATAACTGCATTTTAAACTGTATTTTAACTGCATTTAGTGAATCTTTATAGGACTATAAATTATAGTCCTGAGAGTCATGACATTGCGATGATTGACATAGTAACCATAGGAACATGAGAACGTGATAACATAGCAAGATTTTCGCATCTAATAATGTTATGATTTTTGTCACATTTTGCCTAACTTTAGTCATACGTTTAGATACACCTTGCAGAACCTCCAAAATGTTGTTTTTATTTATTTTTTAATAAAAAGGATCATAAAAACATTGTTTTTATTTAGTGCTGCCCTGAAAAAGCTTACAAAATACAGGACAAATTACATACTGTACGCTTGATTTTTAATATTATGTGTCATTACCTGGATGATCCACAACTGTTTTTTTTGTATTTTTTTGTAATGGTTGTTCACGAGTCCCTTGTTTGTCCCGAACAGTTAAACTGTCCAATGGTCTTCAGAAAAATCCTCCAGCTCCTGCACATTCTTTGGTCTTCCAGCATCTTCCAGCAACTCCTTAGCAGTGACTATGATTGTAAGATCCATCTTTTCACACGGGTGACAACTGAGAGACTCATACACAACTATTAAAAATGCCTAAAACATTCAGTGATGCTCAAGAAGTAAACATCTATTAAGAGCCAGGGGGTGTAAACTTTTGAACGGGATGATTGGTGTAAATTGTTCTTATTTTGTTTAAAAATTCATTAATTCGTTTGGTACTGCCCTTCAGAGGCTAAATAAGATATTAACATGTAAAAGAAAATAAGAAAGATTTACACATCACCATCGTCTTGCTCAAAAGTTTACCCCTGGCTCTTAATGCATCGTGTTGCATTCTTGAGAATTACCATGCAGATTCTGAAAGATGTACAGTAGATAAATGTATGACTGCAACAATACATTGCAATCCTTTTGTAAAGGTTAAAATATTAATTTAAGAGCACAGTGTTGAGACCTTTTGCCGGAGTTTGATTGACAGGCAATCTGACCAATCATAATGCAGATATCCGCCATTTTTGTCCCACAAACAAACCAAACCAGTTAGTAGATTAAAGTCAGTGGACTTGAAAATGGTGTGTATTGATGTCTTTTTTGCAGTTCTGATGTCATTCATGTTTAATTCATGCTATAACTAGAAGAGATGATCAGTTACCTTAGTTACTTCAGTTATCAGTTATCAGTTATCAGTTACTTAGATAACTAAGAGGGGCGGGCCTTTGTGAAAGGTCAATTTCAAATAATTTAAATCTTTGTGGACTCGGCCGTACTCGACTCGGATGCGTTACTTAACGTTAAGTAACTTGCGTTACTTATTTGAAAATCTAACTTAGATATTTTGCTGTAAATTTAAAAGTTATGCATTACTTGAAAAAAGTAATCTAATTACATAACTCAAGTTACTTGTACTGCGTTACCCCAACACTGGTCATGATCTCAAAGCACTTTTACTATACTGCATGCTTTGCAATGTTTAAAACATTTAGTTTGTATCACATAATCCGTTCCTTATGTATGGCTTTTTTATCGTAGCAAAGTTGCACGCTATTTAGAGCCAGTCACTGGACATTGAAATATGATACAACAAATGCACTTTTTTCCCCCCATGACATTATGGTGTTTAATTAACCTGCATCTGCAATAGAGAAAAACATGATACTGCTTATAGCGCCTCTTGTGGACCTGTCACCTAAAAAGTGCAGCGAATTGTTTCTAATTTGATACGCCACAGTTTATTCCCTGGGAAATGCTGAATTTCATATCTCAGACACTGGCTCATTTAACTGCGCTCAATTACTTTGCTCCTCCAAAAAAAATGAGCTGGTCAGAACTTTCCAAGCGACCACATTTTATTCTGAGTGCTGTGCTGCAGAAAACAGATCAGGTAATTACTGTACTTTCCAGGACTATAAGGCCATACATTAAAATCTCCAACAACTTCTCAAGTGACAACTCATCTAATCACAAGGACAATCACAGAGAGGCTGTGCTGTTTACTGATTGCTCTAATCAAAAATAGCTTCTTCAAACACCGCTAATTGGTAAGGTTATCCAGCGAATCACATGGTAGACATGCAGGGGACACGGTCCTGATTTACCGAACCCAAATATCCCATTTGCATTAAGTGCCACCAGAATGCTCTTGACTCCCACAAGTTATCAGCAAACCAGGCAATTATTCATCAGCCGCAAATTGGCACATCAAAGTCAAATCAGAGAATTACGGAGAAGAAAACCCAACACCGGGGCTGAGAGATGTTAGGTGGCCTTTGATTGACCGCATTGCCCTCCCAGAGTCTTCACCGACATTACAACGCTTAAACCCCTACCGAGGCCCATTTGCCTGCTGAACAAGTGTTATATTCAGATAATGGCCATTTAGACGGCGAATGAAATCTGGCCCCGTTTTTCCTTATAAAATTAGGATATACCGCTCAGGGTCTGTACATCTCATGAAATTGATAACTTTAGCAAACTAAGAAAAGAAATTCTGCACCAATAATAGTATTAGAATTTAAATATCAGTTTAAAGTTACAAGAAGTTTTTTGAGACCATGAGACAAGAGCAGTCCTGAAAAAAGGAAAGATGGAGGTGTAATACAACACCGCATAAATCTAATTACTGACTGAAAACGAAATACTGTATGTTTTGTTTGCTGTGCCTGAAGCCAAAAAGGAGTTACTTAGTTACAGTTAGTTTAACACCATTAACAAAATGTTATTTTCCAACAGTGATGCTCAGAAAAGACTTCCAACTGAGAAACTACATAAAACAAGATACTAGAATTGAGATGTTGCATGAATGACCTCTCCTTTCAGAGTCAAGCTCAAGAAGAAACATGGGTGAAGAACAGTTTGGAAACAAATGAATTTTAGGAGTCACATTAAATTATGTTTAATGGAAATTAAATGAGTTTATAGGGAATGGTTCTGCAGCTGAAAGGTAGCTCGAACAGTAGATAGTCAGCGCTTCAACTACATGAATGCGACTTGGCCTTCTTTTTGCTTCGGCATCGCTTGACGGTCTTTTATCATCAGCTGAATAGCATGTTTTCACTGCTCTTGTACGAGTCCATCATTAATAAAAGACAGAGATGTGTGTATACGAACAGAAAGACACTCTCGTTCGAGGACTAGCCATTCGCAATTTTATCACTGGCAACTGAAACAAACCATACAAGCAGCTATCCAGCGGTGGTCGCAAAAGAAATGCACTTAAGGGCAGCCAACCCATTTTAATCATACGCTGTAAATCGAAAATGTGTGGCCTTGCTTCTGCTCGATGAGTCTTTTAATGCAAGGTGATGATATTTTTGACGAATTGGAGCATCTTTTGCCGGTTCCTCTAATTTCAATAAAAATTCAACTTGATCAGTCATATTGAATAAAGGTGTAAGTTAAATACAGATTAATATTTTGTGAGAACAATTTGCACCTAATGGCTGGTTTATATGAAATTAATGTCTAGGATAACAAAAACATACTCAAGGGTTGCAATCATACACTAAAATGTTGCTGATTGGATGATCAGCAACAGTGTCCCTCCTCTGAGTCTTAACCACATTGCATCAGTCAAGTGTTAAGATTTCTTTGACTCGATTAAGATTATTAAGATGATGTGGGTCCTTTATAAGGAAACTGATGGTGCTCACATCTTATTCAAAGTATGTGATATTCACATAAACACAAATTCAGCATTAGTGGCCTCTTAGTATATGGAAAGCATTGAAACTTGAGAGCACTTGTTCCTTATTTCAAGTATGGTGCAGCACAGTTTGCTTCTGAAATGCTTCCCTTCTCTTCACACATGCACCTTGAGTCCGTTTATTCTGGCAGAACATGCTTTGAAGTCATATGGGTGATGTTTCAAAGTTTTGGGCACAATGTCTTATAACCTATATGCATTGCGGTAAACACTTAATGGGTAAACACATTTCTGTGTGTATTTACTCCTCTTTGGGGGAATTCTGACAATTATTTCAATGGCTATTTAATATTCAAACTAATACATACACATTTAAACCTTCCAACTTCAGTAAGTATAATGAATTACTATATTAAACTATACGAAGAGATATTTTTAAGTGAAGGCAAGGTTATCCAAAAACATTTTTAATATATATTGCTCATGCACTTAAGGGGGAGTTCTAACTAAAAGTATCAAAGCTGCTAACTTAACTACATCTTTCAGTAGCTCAACAGTTTTTCAAAGTAGCTTTTTTCAAAATTAGTGGCGTAGCGTGACTAATGCTTCATTGCTGGTTTTCATGTCACATTTTAACAGCTTTAAAATCAAATGCAGTCTGCCTCTTTCAAATAGCATCGGGATGTCTGATTCATTTTAGCGATGTTTCGTTGCATTAATTAATTTCTCTTCTTAAAGCAAAATTATGAGGTTAAGGTTGCCGTTCATCACTACGCTATATTTTGATAGGTTTATTCAATTTATTAATTGTTTATTCATTAAAATATCCTCATTGTTTTTTGTTAACACTTTGTATGTATATGTATATACACATACACAGATATAAATTATGCTTAGTTATAAGCACCCCCCCAAACCAAACCATAATTATATAGAAATTAGGCTACATGTAGTCAATTCATTTTACTCGGTACTTACTGTGTAATTACAATGTAATAATGACACCTTATATATTAAGTTATAGTTTAATATGTTGTTACTTTTGCGTTACTTTTTCTCACGTTACCCGAGCTTGCTTGTTTGTTTTTAATAACAAAACCAAACAAAAAAAGTTATATTTTGGCAAAAATAAAGCCCTTTCACACTAAAAGTGAAATGAATAAGCCTCGGACTGAAGGAAATACATATTCATGCCTGTACAGTAGAGGGCACAACTCAAACAAACCTTTCAGCAGTACTGGCATTCTGGATTGCAGAAGAACAGGATGCAGGAGAAGAAAGTGGAACACTCTTACTTCAGCAATAAAAAAAAGAAACAAACGTGATGTTTAACTAAAGCTATTTTTGCTTATTTTTATGGCTGAATTAGGTCATCAAAGTTCAGCAGCAAAGACATTGGTAATAAAGTGAGATTAAATACATAAAGTGTATTTGTGTTATTTAACAGATTTAATTATTCCAGGTTTGCTTAATATTTTGAGTTTTCAATTCACTGATTTAATTCATTTTGAGGAATATTGAATCTGTTTTTATTCAAGTGAGATGAGTAAATGCATGTTCACATTTATTTTAGAACTATATACACTGAACAAAATTATAAACGCAACACTTTTGTTTTTGCCCCCATTTGTCATGAGCTGAACTCAAAGATCTAAGACTTTTTCTATGTACACAAAAGGCCCATTTCTCTCAAATATTGCTCACAAATCTGTCTAAATCTGTGTTAGTGAGCATTTCTCCTTTGCCAACATAATCCATCCACCTCACAGGTGTGGCATATCAAGATGCTGATTAGACAGCATGATTATTGTACAGGTGTGCCTTAGGCTGGCCACAATAAAAGGCGTTTTCTGACAGTTTGTGCAGAAATTCTTTGGTTATGCAAACCGGTTGATGCAGCAGCTGTCGGGGTGGCTGGTCTGAGACGATCCTGGAGGTGAAGATGCTGGATGTGGAGGTCCTGGGCTGGTGTGGTTATACATGGTATGCGGTTGTGAGGCCGTTGGATGTACAGCCAAATTCTCTGAGACGGCTTATGGTAGAGAAAATGAACATTCAATTAATGGGCAACAGCTCTGGTGGACATTCCTGCAGTCAGCATGCCAAATGCACGCTGCCTGCAAAACTTGCGACATCTGTGGCATTGTACTGTGTGATAAAACTGCACTTTTTAGAGTGGCCTTTTGTTGTGGCCTGCCTAAGGCACACCTGTGCAATAATCATGCTGTCTAGGATTGCTCCTGTTTGATCGATTGCTCCTGTCTGCAGGGCCGTTTCAAGATATTTGGGGGCCCTAGGCAAAAGAGTGAAGTGAGGTCCCAAGTCCTCCCTCAGGAAAAAATTTAAAATTCAGATGGGATTTCTTGTATTCTGGTGCATTTTAAGAGTCATGAATTACTCTGTAGTACGCTACACAAAGTGGCCACTAGAGTGTAGTAAAGGACAGTGTCTTCAATGAGGCATTGTTGATGGGAATGACAATTTGATTAATGTTTATTTTTGTCAACAATTCAATTCAATTCAAATTTATTTGTATAGCGTTTTTCACAATATATGTTTCAAAGCAGCTTTACAGAAAGTGCATTTCAGAAATGTACATAGAAAAAATACAGTTAGTTAATCATGTAGTAATTTAGGGCATAACATATCGCCGGTGTTGAGTCGTCTCTTCACAGGCGTTTAGTCATCTCATCGCAGGTGTTGGGGGATCTGAAGTCACCGTGAGAGGCTGGATACAAACTGGAGCTGACGAACGCTATTTACCTAACAGCAAAAGAGCAGATGGGAGATAATTAGCATAGCTGCTGTTCAAATTATTAATGCATTCGATCTGATTCAACAGTGATATAAAAGGTAAGCATTATGTGAATGCTTGGCTAAAGAGATGCGTCTTTAATCTAGTTTTAAACTGGGACAGCGAGTCTGAGCCTCGAACAATATCAGGAAGGCTGTTCCAGAGTTTAGGAGCCTCCCTCCTTTAGTGGACTTAGATATCCTAGGAATGACCAGAAGCCTCGAATTTAGTGATCTTAAAGAACGTGATGGACTGTAGGGCGATAGATGGTCCATTAAATGCACAGGAGCTAAACCATTTAGGGCTTTATAGGTCAGTAGTAATACTTTGTAATTGATACGGAACTTAATAGGTAACCAGTGTAGAGATGATAAAATTGGTGTTATATGATCATATTTTCTTGACCTAGTAAGAACTCTAGTAGCTGCATTTTGCACTAACTGTAGCTTGTTTATTGAGGATGCAGGACAGCCACCTAATAAAGCATTACAGTAATCTAGTCTCGAGGTCATGAATGCATGAACTAACTTTTCTGCATCAGTAACAGATAGCATGTTACGTAGCTTAGCAATGTTTCTGAGGTGGAAAAAGCTGTTATTGTAACATATGAAATATGATTTTCGAAAGACAAGTTGCGGTCTAGTATAACACCAAGGTCTTTTACTGTTGTGGATAAAGTAACAGGACATCCTTCTAAATTAAAGTTGTATTGTACAAGGTTTTGTGGGTAGTTTTTTGGAACAATAAGTAATACCTCCGTTTTATCAGAATTTAATAGCAGGAAATTACACGTCATCCAGCATTTTATATCTTTGAGACACTCTGTCAATTTAGATAAGTTAGTGTTTTCATCTGGTCGTGATGAAATATATAATTGAGTGTCATCAGCATAACAGTGGAAATTAATTCAATGTTTTCTTATAATATTACCAAGTGGCAGCATATATATTGAGAATAGCAGAGGGCCTAACACCAATCCTTGCGGCACTCCATAGTCTACTGACGTTATCTTCAATTTTTCCCCTTTTAAACAGACAAAATGATAACGGTCTGATAAGTACGATCTAAACCAGCTTAATGCCTGTCCCTGAACACCAGTGTAGTTTTGTGGTCGATCCAAGAGTATTTTATGATCTATAGTGTCGAACGCAGCGCTAAGATCGAGTAGAACTAGTATTGAGTCAGAATACTACAGAATACAGAATACAGCCTTGGTCAGAAGCTAAAAGTAAATCATTTGTAATTTTAACTCTCGCAGTTTCTGTGCTATGATGCGGTCTGAATCCTGACTGAAATTTTCATGGATATCATTTTCTTGCAAGAAAGAGCACAATTGAGCGGACACAACTTTTTCTAGAATTTTAGACATAAATGAAAGATTTGAAATGGGTCTGTAATTTGCTAGGTTATTCGGATCTAATTGCGCTTTCTTAATGAGAGGTTTTATTACTGCCAGTTTGAATATTCTTGGATCATGACCTAAAGATAAAGACAAGTTAATAATATTGAGAAGAGGCTCTTCCACTACAGGTAACACTTCTTTCAGTAGTTTAGTGGGTATTGGATCTAATAAACATGTTGTTGGTTTAGATACAATGATAAGTTTATTTAACTCTTCCTGTCCTATAGTTGTAAAGCGGTGTAGTTGTTCTAGAGGGGCGATAATTGAGGCTGAATCATATAAGACACCATGAAAGGTTGTACATTTACAATTGTGTTTCTGATGCTTTCTATTTTCTCATTGAAGAAATTCATAAAATCATTACTACTATAATGTAACGGAATATTTTTCTCTGGTGATGTTTGTTTATTTGTTAGTCTAGCTACGGTGTTGAATAAAAACCTTGGATTATTTTGGTTATTTTCTATTAGTTTGCGGAGATGCTCAGCCCTGGCTGCTTTTAGAGCCTTTCTATAACGTGACATACTGTCTTTCCACGCGATTCTAAACACCTCCTAAATTAGTTTGTTTCCATTTACGCTCTAAGTTACGAGTTTCTCTCTTGGTAGCATGCGTAGCACTGTTGTACCATGATGCTTTAGTTTTCTCTCTAACTTTTTTTAATCTAATTGGTGCAACAATTTCTAGTGTAATAGAGAAAATGGTGCTCAAACTGCTAGTCATTTCCTCTAGTTCATCTGTCTGTTTGGGTTCACTGAGCAGCTGAGATAGATCAAGTAAGCTATTTGAGAATCTATCTATAGTGGTTAGAAGGATTGTTCTGCATGGTTGATAACGTGGCGCAACATGACAAATTTCAGCAGTGCGTATTATGCAAGTTATCATGTAATGATCAGTGACATCATCACTTTGCGGTACAATATCTATCGGTTGGATTGGTTCCATATGATATAATTAAATCTAGTGTATGATTTAGATGATGAGTGGGACCACTGACATTTTGCTTGACCCCAAAGGAGTTTAATAAATCTGTAAACGCAGCCCCTAACGCATCATTTGTGTTATCTACGTGTATGTTAAAATCTCCAACAATTATTGCTTTATCGACATTGACCAATAGATCTGAGAGAAAGTCTGCAAACTATTTTAGGAAATCAGCATAGGGCCCTGGAGGTCTATATACAGTAGCCAAGGCTGGAGATAATAGGGATTTGTTTCTTACATCTAAGAGCGTAACATTTAGCACAAGTACTTCAAACGAATTAAACCTGTGACCTGTTTTCTGAGTAACATTTAGAATATCTCTATAGATTGTTGCAACACCACTGCCACGACCGATCAGACTGGGCTCATGCTTATAACAGTATCCTGGTGGAGTAGACTCATTTAGGCAGAAATAATAATTTGGTTTAAGCCAGGTTTTAGTAAGGCAAAATACATCAAAACTATTATCTGTGACCATTTCAGTTACAATAACCGCCTTAGGTGTGAGCGATCTAATGTTTAGAAGACCTAGCTTTAGAAATTGTCTTTGTTCACTGATATTGAGATTTTCTGGTTTAATTACAATACGATTTTTCCTGTATCCTACAAAAGATTTATTGTTTGGCCTCACTAAACAAGGAATAGACACAGTTTCTATATAATGTTCTACACTACTTATATCAATTAAGTTGGGACAGCAAAGACTGTGATTTGGACTTTGACTTACTAGTCATATGGTGTGTAACGTCTTGGAGATGTTGTCCGACAGAACCGCCACTCCGATTCTGCTGGGGTGCAGGCCATCAGCACGGTAGAGCCTAGGTCGCTCCCAGAACAGATTCCAATTATTTACAAAGAGCAGTTTCTGTTCATTACACAATGACATTAACCATTCATTTAGTCCAAATAATCTACTGAACCTTTCCTGTCCTTGTCAGTACGTGGGAAGCGGTACAGACACGATGATCGCTGCTTCAGGCGATGTGCTGCGTACCGTCTCGATCAGGCTCCTGTAGTCCTTCTTCAGAACCTCCGTCTGCCGCAGCCTGATGTCGTTCACTCCCGCGTGCAGCACAACAGCTCCGACGCGCTCGTCACCGTTCAGGATTTTGGGAACATGTGCAGCGACATCTAGAACACGAGCACCAGGAAAGCAGTGAGTGTGCACCTTACCCTTACCTGAGGTAGCACGGACATGACAGACGATGGAACTGCCGATGATCACGGCGTCGTCGCGTTCCGACTCGCGAAGAGGGGAGAAGCGGTTCCGGGTGGAGATCTCGAAGACCGGGAGAGGCGGAGAGGATCTTGGTCTGGTCCTGGCTCGTGTCTTCCGCTGAGGAATCACCCAGGGCCCATGGTGTTGTGTCGGTGCCGGAGTGAATGAAGCCAGGGATGATCGCGTCCTGGGTGCTTGCGTCCTGAGCAGAGAAGCACACGGAGTAGATGAGGTCGGAGTCAAAAGTTACTAACCACTGACTTGTGAGCATCGGCGCGTGATATTTCAAGCGCTGATCGCTGATCTCGCAGCTCAGCTTGCCTCTCTAGCAGACCACGGATCTGCTTCTCCATGGACTCCAGCTCCAACAGCACCGAATGCACTTCGAATGTGTCCTCACCTGCACTCAGAGGTAACGTTAGACACACATCCGATATATTCGCCATTATAACAGATGAACAGTAAATTAGTAGTGATACTACCAATATCACTACTAATTTAGGACTGAAATCCTGGATATAACCCGTATCATTTCAGTGAAACGGGTGTAAATGAGACGATCAATAGGCGAGAGGCCACGCGTGCGATGCTAGCGGGCTAAAGGCTAGTAGCGGAGATTCGGAAAGTTGGATCTAAGTAGCGAAATCAAAGCAATCCGATTGGTTTTTTTATAAGGAAAAGTATCGAAGATAAGTTCACATGCTATAAAAATAGAAAGTGCTTGTTTATAAATAAGTGGTAAAGAAGAAAATCAAGGATTTATGAATCAATTCGACGGAGCTCCAAACACAAACACAAACCGCACACGCATTTCACATGTTTTCAACAAGGCAAAACCAAGGTAAAAAAAAGTATAATTATTCATATTATTATTATCATTCTTAACCTGCGTACACGGACTTGATGGATTATTTTGTTTGGACCTAACTGCATGGGAGTCATAGGACCAGCTTATTTTGCTTGGAATTGACAAGGTTTTTACCATGGCCGCAGCCGCGGGCAGACAGCCGTCAAGAGTAAGTGACAACACTTCTCTAGCTTTTGTCTTTATATATGGCAAAAAATCTCATGCGATCGAAATCTGGGCTCGTGCATTCAAAGGATTTAACGTTAGCTCAAAGGAAGTTTTCGAATGCTGTAACGTTAGCTACAACAGTGAAGGGGCGAGAAGTTGTCTAATGTGTGTATTTAATGTTTAAATTCTGCAAATAGAACAAAGTTGTGTATGACTATTAATTAGTTTAACTTTTTCACCCTCTAACAACGCTCACATCTACCGTTGTGTTTGGTCACTGATGTCAAGGTTTATGTTCGCAGAGATGTGAAAACACGTCAGACAGTTGTATTTGGAGATAATAATGGTTTACTTACTGCTGTGTCTTTGGCGTTTTTCCTCTTCTTCTTTCTTTCTCTGTCTTTTGGAAAATCCGGAAAGGTATGAGCGCTTCATGATGACATTTTTAAATTTAAATGCCCGCGTAGCGCTAAGTGTGAGAACTTCAGTTTCTCTTCAACTGACAGCTAGTGGGGGACCTGATGGGGGGTGCGCGACGGTGGATGTCACTTCAACATTACAGTGATTAGGGCACTCGTAGTGTTTGTCATTGCATAGGAGGAATCCCTTTAGTGAGCCCTGTCTCAGTGTGGTGGTTGTTTACAGTGGTTGATACTGTTTGACGAGGGCAGATACACAACCTAAACGATTGTGCAGCCATCGGGGGCCCGCTTCAGCTGGGGGCCCTAGGCAGCTGCCTACCTTGCCTACCCCATTGCGACGGCTCTGCCTGTCTGCCTTGCTGCTGGTCTGCGTCTGTAAGCTCCGTATAGTTTTCTGCTTGAATCTCTATTTACTATCATTCCTTGCTGTTCTTATTTGCTATATTTAACTTATTCGTAAACATATATTAGATATTGTCTAATATTGCCTATCATATTAATCTGACATCGCTAGCTTTAATCTAAATCATTATCGCTAGCACAACACGCTAGTATCTCGCTAGCCTGTTAACCTGCCATCGGTGCTTGCCGTCTTCTTTTTTTTTTCTCTCTCTTGCGTGCTCGCACCTTTTACGAGTCAATCAAGCTACTGTGGTAAGTATAATCAGTCAACAAACACGGTGGGTAATGTCTTCTCCTGTTATTGTCACTTGCACTTCATGTCACATGTATAGTATAGCATTCTCTGTCAACATTGAAGGATTTACATGTGATAAATGCAGGGAGAAAGTCAGGCTGACAGAGAAGATTTCAGATTTCAGACACACATCCAAACTTTAATCGAGGATAGTAAGAGTGCAAGGGCTTTAGATACTGCTTTGGATGCGACTAGCTTAGTGAACTCTGTACATTGTTCAGTTCCAGCTATAGAGCCCGTGCAGCAGGGCAATTGGGTGACCGTGAGACGCTGTAGTCACGGGACAAAACACGACTCTTCCGTTCCAATTACAACATTAAACAGGTTCTCCCCTCTCAGTTGAACACCCACTGAGAATCCTGTTGAAAGTGCCCTAGTTATTGGCGATTCTATTACACGGAGCGTGAAAATAGAGACACCAACCACCATAGTCACATGTTTGTCGGGAGCCAGAGCGCCTGACATCAAAGCAAATTTAAAAGTGCTGGCTAATGCTTATTAGATTATTATTCACGTCGGCACTAATGATGTTCGACTTCGCCAGTCGGAGAACCCCAAAATTAACGTTAAAGAGGTGTGTGAACTCACAAGTACGATGTCAGGCACTGTAATTTGCCCTGGCCCCCTTCCTGTTCGCTGGAGTGATGAGATACTTAGTAGACTGTCCTCACTCAATGGCTTGCTGTCTAAGGGGTGTCCGCAAAATAATATAGAATTCATAGACAATTGGAAAAGTTTTTGGGGCAGACCTGACCTGTTGAAAAGAGATGGTATTTATTCCTCCTGGGTTTGGTGCTGCTCTTCTCTATAGTAATATGGCACATAGTCTTAGACCTCAAACATGAATTGGGGCTCAGTTCAGGAAGGCTGGCTAAACCGACCGTCTGCTAGCTATCTCACGTCACTGAGGTCAGATAAATCCCATCACACAGAGACTCTTTCACCTAGATAGCATCATATAGAGACTGTGTCTGTTCCCCGAATTAGGACATACAAAAACCCATTTAAGGGTAAAAATGTAATTAATGTTCAACAAAAAAAAGCATATATAACACGGATGAACTAATGATATAGCTTGGGTTGCTGAATATTAAATCCTTTACTTCAAAAGCACTTGATATGATTACAGATTATAACCTAGATGTGCTGTGTTTGACAGAAACCTGGCTAAAACCAGACAATTACATTACTTTAAATGAGTGCACCCCGAAATATTACTGTTATAAACATGAGCCTCATCTGAAAGGCAAAGGGGGAGGTGTTGCTGTAATTTATAGTAATATCTTCAGAATTACTGAGAAGTCTACTTTTAAATATAATTATTTTGAAGTGTTGGTACTTAATGTAACATCTAGTGTAAATGATAAATCACGTTTGAGATTTGTGCTGGCTACTTTACAAAGGCCACCAGGGTACCATACAGACTTTATCAAAGAATTTGCTGATTTTCTATCAGAGTTAGTACTGGCTGTAGATAAAGTCCTAATAGTTGGTGATTTTAATATACATTTAGATAACAAAAAAGATGCATTGGGATTGAGATTTAAAGACATTCTGAACTCTATTGGAGTTAGACAACACGCGTCAGGACCTACTCATTGTCGTAATCATACTCTAGATCTAATATTATCGCATGGAATCAATGTTTATGCCGTTGAAATTCTACAGCAGAGCGATGACATCTTAGATCATTATCTAGTCTCGTGTATACTTAATTTAGCCATACATGTATTCATATAGGCCTTAAAAGCTGCTATATATGCTTATTTTTCAACCATATTAGAAGAAAATAAACAAAATAGGTAATTATTTGAAACGGTGGCTAAATTATCGAAAAATAAAGCTTCAACCCCAGACGTTTCCAAGCAGCACAGCAGTAATGACTTAATTAACTACTTTACTTACAACATTGATAATATCAGGGAGAAAATTATAACTATGCAACCGTCTACTACATTATCGCATCAGGCAGTGCATTGTAGTCTCCCTGAGGATAAATTTGATTCATTTATTCCTATAGACCTTACGCGCCAGAGAAACGAGGGCGCAGCCATCTTTAGAATATTGTCTTTGAACTTCCGTTTTTGCAGTCACTCTGTATATTTCTATGGCATTGCTGTCCAGGACTAATTAGCATTTGAAGTGGATTTGCTTAATGTAAAGTTAACGAAAGTTATCATGAGGATTGTAATGTTTAAAGGAGATGTCTTAATAAATGTCAGTAGACAGGGAATATTTTAAAACAAGCCGTTCATTTATAAATATTCAAGATCGCAGTAAAAATACAGACCGGAAGACAAAAGACAATAAGGGCGGGGCTACATAAGGTCTATAGGAGAGGAAGAGTTTTCTAAACTCGTTAAATCATCTAAATTGACAACATGTATGTTAGACCCTATACCGACTAAGCTATTGAAAGAGATGCTTCCAGAGGTCATGGATCCTCTTCTTAATATCACTAATTTATCTTTGTCATTAGGATACGTACCAAAAACTTTTAAGCTGGCTATGATTAAACCGCTTGTTAAAAAAACGCAACTTGATCCTACAGAATTAGTCAATTATAGGCCGATCTCGAATCTACCTTTTCTGTCAAAGATACTAGAAAAGGCAGTATCCTCACTATGTTCCTTTTTAGAAATAAATGGTATCTGCGAGGATCTCATCAGAGTCACAAATGATTTCCTCTTATCATCCGATCGTGGTTGTATCCCTCTATTAGTGTTACTCGATCTTAGTGCTGCATTTGATACCATTGACCACAAGATTCTTTTAAATAGACTTGAAAATTATGTTGGCATAGTGGAATTGCATTAGCATGGTTTAAATCATTCTTATTTGACCGTTATCAGTTTGTAGCAGTAAATGAAGAGATGTCTTATCGATCAAAGGTTCAGGATGGCGTACCACAAGGCTCAGTACTAGAACCATTGCTGTTCACTCAGTACATGCTACCCTTAGGAGATATCATTAGGATACATGGCATTAGTTTTCACTGTTATGCTGATTATACTCAGCTCTATATATCTTCAAGCCCTGACGAAACCTACCAATTCACAAAATGAACGGAATGCATATGTCAGAATGCAACAAAGGGATCCAAATGCAAAGGTAGCTCAAAAGAAAAGTCTTTAATGTTCAACAACACAGGCGGATTCGATAATACAGAACTGGAACTCAAAATAGGCTCTCCAGAGACAGCTTAACAGAAGATGCTTGATAGGAGAGAAAAACGTGGAGCAGACGAATCTCTTGGTCAGAAGGAACTAGTCCTAGTAGAAAGCAGGTCGAGCAGAGTTGGTTAGTCGGGGCTCACCACAGCAGCTGACAGGACACAGGTAGCACTTTGACGAACACTGCTTCACAAGACAAAAACAAGGTGATAATAAGCTGACAAGAGAAGAGAGCATAACGCAGAGCGTAACACACACACACACAATAATCCAACACAGAACAGAGAGAGCAAACACCAGAAGTAGACAGAGTAATCAGACAAGACTAGAAACAGGTGTCACTGCAAATCAGCGCGAGCACTGATTGAGATGATCAACAGGTGATGAATGAGTGGAGGCATGTAAGAGTGTGTATGCTGGTGTGTGAGTGAGATGAGTGTGTCAATGAGTGTCAATGAGTGTGTGTAATAGTGTGAGAAAGAGAGAGAAGCAACCCAGATCCTGACAGTACCCCTCCCTCAACGAGCGCCAGCAGGCACTCCAAAGGAAGAGGCCTGGCGAGCCCGGTAGAAATGCTCGATGAGCGAGCGGTCCAGGACGTCCCGGGACGGAATCCACCGCCTCTCCTCAGGACCGTAGCCCTCCCAGTCGACCAAGAACTGGTGGCCACACTCCCGAAGCCGAACATCAAGCAGCTTGCGAACTCTGTAAATGGAAGCCTCTTCGTCAAGAGGTGGAGGAGGAAGGGTGGGACGGGTGGGAGTGCGAATGAAGGGGCTTAATATGATACACATTAAATACAGGGTCTTCACGGCATAACTGACGAGATAATCTCAGCTTAACTGCTACCGGACTAAGTACCTTCAAAATAGCAAAGGGACCGACAAAACGGGGCATAAGCTTACGTGAGCCCTCGTGTATGGGAAGATTCTGAGCGGAAAGCCACACCTTCTGCCCAAACACGTATCTAGGGACTTTAACCCGACAACGATTTGCAGCTCAACGAGTTCGTTCTCTAGTGCGACATAACGCAGATCTCACTCTCCTCCAAGTACGCTTGCACCTTTGAATATAGGCCTGTACAGAAGGCCCAGATGTCTCTAAATCCTGAGATGTAAAAAGTGGAGGTTGGTAACCGAGACAGCTCTAAAATGGGGATAACCCAGTGGCGGACGAAGGAAGTGAATTATGGGCTTATTCAGCCCAGGATAGCTGGTCGCTCCAAGATGCTGGGCTCTGTGAAGTCAAGCTGCGCAACATGCGTCCGAGAGTCTGATTGGTTCATTCGGCCTGCCCATTAGTCTGAGGATGGAATCCTGATGACAGACTGGGGGATGCCCCAATCAGTCGGCAGAATTCCCTCCAGAACTGAGAAGCGAATTGGGGCCCTCTGTCAGAAACAATGTCAGAAGGAAGACCATGAATCTTAAATACGTGATCGGCCATTAACTGGGCGGTCTCTCGAGCGGACGGTAGTTTAGGAAGTGAAATGAAATGAGCCGCTTTAGAAAAACGGTCGACCACAGTGAGAATAACCGTGTTGCCAGCGGACGACGGAAGACCGGTAACGAAATCCAAAGCAATGTGCGACCATGGGCGTGACGGAATGGGCAGTGGTCTGAGAAGGCCAACAGGCAGAGAATTGCTAGATTTAGTCTGGGCGCAGACAGGACAAGAAGCTACGAAGCGACGTATGTCACGTTCTCTAGTGGGCCACCAAAATCTCTGGCGAATAGCGGCCAAGGTTCCCCTAACTCCGGAATGTGCTACCAACTTAGAGGCATGACCCCATTGAAGAACGGCTGAACTAGCGGTCTTGGGAACAAATAACGGTCCCTCAGGGATACGAGGCAGTCTGACAACGTGTGAAAGAGCTCTCCTCACGGTCTGCTCGACTCCCCAGACGACAGCTCCAACCACGCAGTGTTGGGGTACAATAACCTCCTTGGTTGAAGCCTTTTCTGAAGAATCGGACTGCCGCGAGAGAGCATCGGGTTTAAGGTTCTTAGAACCCGGCCTAAACGAGAACGAAAAGTCAAAACGACCAAAAAATAACGGCCAGCGGGCCTGTCGAGCGTTAAGTCTCTTAGCCAGCGGCTAAATTTTCGTATAATTAAACATCGTATAAATTTTAAAATATTGCTGATTACTTACAAAGCACTAAATGGTTTAGCTCCCCAGTACTTGAGCGAGCTCTTAACGCATTATAGTCCTTCACGTCTATTGCGATCTCAAAACTCCGGCCAGTTGATAATACCTAGAATATCTAAATCGACTGCTGGCGGTAGATCCTTTTCCTATTTAGCACCAAAACTTTGGAACAATCTTCCTAACATTGTCTGGGAAGCAGACACAGTCTGTCAGTACAAAGCTAGACTAAAAACACATCTCTTTGACCAAGCATTCACATAACACTCTATAGACTTCTATAATTCAATATTAGGCTGCTTAGATTAGGTCAGCCGGAACTGGGAACACTTCCCTCAAATCCTGATGTACTCGTTACATCGTAAGAAGAATGGCATCCCGCAGCCTGCTGGATCCAGGCCGTTTCCAGATCTGACGAAGGACTTTCGCCTGGACCTGATGACAATGCAGTGCTGAAGTGCCAACTAGCCTCTCCCTATGGAGGATCCCTATACCACTCTACAGATAAAGCGTTGTGGAATTTTTCGGTTCGCGTACCTACCCAAAGTGATAAGATAAAATAAAAATTCTGCATCAAAATTTATAGACAAGTAGTTTGTTTAGGAATGGTTTGTAAGGAATTACAAACCTACGCATATATATTCAAACGCACATAACTATAGAATCAATTCTTAATGCGCATGTGAACGCCATCAGCGTCTATCACAGGTTCACGTTTAAAGTCTGTTTAGAGAGAACAGTGTCGTCTTAGCGGCCCCTAATTTAATAACAAATGATCATTTAGACGGAAGTGAATCAATCAAAACTAACTTTAGTTGGAAAAAACATTTTTCAAGAGCCACTATAAAACCAAACTAATCTCTGTTACCTTAAATTATATGTTTATCTCTGTAAAGCTGCTTTGAAACAATCTACATTGTTAAAAGCGCTATATAAATGAGGATGACTTGACTTAGCGGAACGGATGTATTCGAGGTTCCGGTGGTCCGTCCGAACAATAAACGGAACACTTGCTCCCTCCAACCAGTGCCGCCACTCCCCCAGAGCTAACCGAATCGTCAAAAGCTCCCGATTACCAATGTCATAATTGCGCTCAGCCGTCGAAAGACGATGGGAAAAGAAGGCGCACGGATGGACCTTGTCATCAAGAGAAGAACGCTGCGACAAGATAACCCCTACCCCAATGTCGGACGCGTCGACCTCGACTATAAATTGTCTCTCAGGATCCGGAGTGACTAAAATGGGCGCGGAGGAGAACAACCTCTTTAGTCGATCGAAAGCATCTTGCGTCCCTTCTGACCAAACGAATCGAGACTTAGTCGAGGTGAGGGCAGAGGGGCGACGACCTGACTAAAATTACGAATAAATCCTCTGTATAAGTTAGCGAACCCTGAAAACCGCTGGAGAGCAACTCGAGACTCCGGAACAGGCCAATCGAGGACCGCCCGCACATTCTCGGGTCTCATGCTGATACCCTCAGCAGAGATCACCAAACCAAGGAACGTGACCGATCGAGAATGAAATTCACATTTCTCTGACTTGACAAAAAGGCGGTTTTCGAGTAATCGTTGTAGGACTCGGCGAACGTGTTGGACGTGTACTTCAAGAGAGGGTGAGAAAATGAGGATGTCGTCTAGATAAACGAACACAAAGACATTTAACATGTCTTGCAAGACATCGTTGACCAACGCCTGGAATACTGTGGGAGCGTTGACCAGCCCGAAAGAAAGAACGCGGTATTCAAAGTGACCTATAGGGGTGTTAAACGCGGTCTTCCACTCGTCCCCCTGTCTAATACGAACAAGATGGTATGCGTTACGTAAGTCCAACTTTGTGAAGACTTTTGCGCCTTGCAAGATCTCAAAAGCCGACGACATAAGGGGCAAGGGGTAGCGATTCTTGACCGTTATGTCGTTCAACCCTCGATAATCAATGCAGGGACGCAACGAGCCATCCTGTTTTCTTCACAAAGAAGAATCCCGCACCGGCAGGAGAGGAGGACAGGACAATAATCCCAGCATCAAGAGACTCGGAGAGGTATCTCTCTAAAGCCTCCCGTTCAGGCGCAGAGAGAGAATATAATCTACCGCGGGGTGGCGTGGTGCCAGGATGGAGATCAATGCAACAGTAGTAAGGACGGTGAGGCGTAAGGAAACGGCCCGGGAACTGCTGAAAACCACTCGCAAATCTTGGTACTCATCCAGGACACCTGACAGATCTCCAGGCTCCTCCTGAAACACAGAAACAGAAGACACCACAGGAATAGCAGAGACTAAACAGTTAACATGACACGAAAGACTCCAAGATAACATGGTACTCCTGGCCCAGTCAATATGAGGGTTATGTTGAATTAGCCAGGGATGTCCTAACACAATGGGGGTATCGGGAGAACAAAAAATTCGATAGGAAATAGTCTCTTGGTGGTTTCCAGAGATAGTGAGACTCACCGGACTGGTGACGCGATGGACCCTAGACAAAATACTACCATCCAGGGCAAAGACGGTGGTGCTATTGTTCAAGTCCACCAGAGAGATGTTATGTTCTCGAGCCCATCTCTCATCAATGAAATTCCCTTCTGCCCCGGATTCGATTAGTGCGGAACATGAAATGGAAGAACCAGCCCAACGAAGAACCACAGGCAGGATGGTGCGTGACTTGGATGGAGAGGAAGTCACAGTAGCGTTCGTCAGTACTCCTCTGTCTACTGGCGAGTTCTGGCTTTTAACTGACATGAACTGACCGGGCCAGAGACTGTTCACGTCATGCCCGCCGAGCCAGAGACTGTTCACGTCATGTCCGCCTCACCAGAACCCTTGTCTCTGGCCAAGTCGACCACCGTCACACCCCCTGAGCCAGTTCCTGAACCTGTCACTGAGCCGTCCCTAAAGCCCATAGTTCCGCCCAAGAAAATTTTGAGGGGGGGGGGGGGGGGGGCTATACGTCTCTACCATGACCGTCTGAAGGGTCCTCTCCACCGTTGACGCCCTAAGGGTCCTCTCCGCCGTGGCCGTCTGATGGGTCCTCTCCGGCATGACCGCCTGAATGGTCCTCTACGCCATGGCCGCCTGAAGGGTCCTCTCCGCCGTGGCCGCCTGAAGGGTCCTCTCCGCTATGGCCGCCTGAAGGATCGTCTCCACCGTGTCTGCCTAAATTGTCAGCTCCGCCCTGGTCCCCTGAACTGTCAACTCCGCCCTGGCCATCTACACAGCCTGCTCCACCCTGGCCGCCTGCACAGCCTGCTCCGCCCTGGCCGCCTACACAGCCTGCATACATACATGTATGTCCTATGTTTCCCCTTTCTTAGTGTTTTTGGTTCAGTCCTGTGTCCCAGTTTTCCCGCTGCTCGTTAGTGTTCAGTTATAGCACCTGTGTCTTGTCACCATTTTACTCACCGGTGTCCTGTTCAGCTCCCTTTGTTTGCCCATTCATTTATACCCTGTGTTCTCCCTCAGTCCTTGTCCGTTCTTGTTTATGTGCAGCGTGGTTTTTGTGTTTCCTGAGATTTTGATTATTAAAATTATCCTGTTTCCTGTTCCTCCTCGGAATGCGATGCGAGATGCGAGCTCTTAACGCATTATAGTCCGACACGTCTATTGCGATCTCAAAATTCCGGCCAGTTGATAATACCTAGTATAGCAAAATCGACTGATCCTTTTCCTATTTAGCACCAAAACGTTGGAACAGTCTTCCTAACATTGTCCGGGAAGCAGACAGACTCTGTCAGTTCAAATCTAGACTAAAACACACCTCTTTGACCTAGCATACACATAACACATTATAGACTTCTATAATTCATTGTTAGGCTGCATAGATTAGGTCATCCGGAAACACTTCCCATAAATCCTGATGTACTGGTTACATCATAAGAAGGATGGTGTCTACACTAATATTAATCTCTCTGTTTATCCCGAGGTTTACCGCAGTCCGCCGGATCACGGCGACCCAAATTAATGTCATATTTACCTGTTTCCCTTCCTACCAGTCTAACAGGTAGGAAATATACAGAAATTGAATACATTTATCAAACAGTCTGCACTGCATGAATTATAAATTAAATATAGATTAGTCCTTATTAAAGCTACAAATGTTCTTTAGTCGGGCAGTGAATAATTTTCTCTGTTACCTTGTTCTTTGATTAACATTAATGACAGAGATAATTAGTAGCTGCTGTCACTTTAAGAACTGCTGCTGCTGCACACTTTTCACTTTTTACGTTCATTTAAGACGTTATTTAACTCATTTAAGACTGCTCTTATGAGGATATTCGACAAAACTGACATTCTGGCAAAATTGTGTGTATCATTGTTCATTCAAACATGAAAGAGAACCTGATACTGTCGCGTTCTCTGCTGTCGCAATTGAATGGTTTAAAATCATTTGCATGAATAAGAGCAGGATTATATAATGTAACGGCAGCCAAATGATGACAGAAAAAAATTGATGCTGCGTTAAATATTTTTAACGCGTTAAACTGGAAAAAATAACATTGACAGCACTAGCCAAAACAATTATTTATAAACTTCAATATTTCATACAAAATAATCACAAAATGCAATAGCACAACGTGATATCAACATAAAACAAATATACTATATGCCTCACATTGCTTGAGTCTGTCAGAGAATACAGATTCAGGAGAACGGTGAGTACAATGATGAAATAGTTTATTAACCAACAGAGTGAAGTGAGATGGCAAATGTAGCAAATCACAACAAACAGAGTGGATGAGGAATGAAACCGTCCAGACAGATAAGTTGCACCACACACACCTTGATGATCACTGAAGATGAAGATAATGTCTCTTATCGTTGTAGGAACATAACAGATGATAATGGAGGAAAAAGGAATCCAGGGAAGCAGGAACAGATGAATAGAGCACAGGAAGACAAATCAGGTAATTAGATGCAGATATGTAGCTATTAGCAATTCAAGCAGTCCCAGTTAACAAGGATGAGACCAGACAACCCCTGTGTGCGCGTAGTGCTGGCTTTAATGGAGAGTTGATTAGCATGATGGCAGACAGGTGTGGTGATTAAGAAAGGTGTGCAGGTGATATACAGGGAGGATTATGGGAAATGTAGAGTGTAAAGGAAACAGGCATGGTGACTTGTGAATGGTGATCCTGACAGTATACCACCCTTCTGGAAGGCACGACCTCGCGCCAGACAGAATCCATCCAGGCTGGGAGGGCGGGTGTCCTGGAGCTGTGACAGGTGACAGACAGGTGAATAGTGTGGTGTTGGCAGGTTTGGAAGCCGGCAGTACAGGGAGCCAAGGACGATCTGCCTTTGTGGCCTTGCCAAGGAAGCCAGGCTTGGCCACTATGGCCAGGGACTATAGGAACGGATTGGAGAATTTCCTTCACTTGAACGGACTGGGGAATTTCCTTCACTGGAACGGACTGGGGAATGTCTCTCACTGGAACGGAAGCGGGAACTTGTCTCATTGGAACGGACTCGGAAACTTCTCTCACTGGAACGGACTCAAGATCGGACACGGGAACTTCACTCTCGGGAACGGATTCAGGAACTTCTCTTTTAGGAACGGACTAGCGAAGGTCTTTCTCAGGAACGGACTAGGGAACATCTCTCTCAGAAACGGACTCGGGAATATCACTCACTGGAAACATTGTGACCATTGGAATTGGCAATGCTATGGTCCTTGGAATGGGTTGTTGTTCAGGGGAAAACTCTCATACAGAAACAAGGACTGAAGGGGAATTTAGAGTAGACTCACAGGTGGGTACGGATTCTGAAGTGGACTTGAGAGTTAGATCAGGTTCTGATGCAAGCTCAGGGGTTAGAGTGAGCTCCAATGCAGACTCCGGAGCCGGGATGGGCTTGATACTGAACTCTGGGTCTGGAACAGGGTCGATGGAAAAAACGGCAGAACCAGGAGGGCTAGGAAGACAGCAACTGAGTAGGGCTGGCGACTTCTGGAACCATGCCAACGCTGAATTACAAACCACTTCACCACAGCACCTGATCTATGTATTGTGCCAGAGTACATGGGGTAGTACAAGCTGGTGCTTGGAGAAACATCTGGTTGTCCAAACCACTTCAAAAGACAGTTTCCAGTTTCTCATTGTTTCATGGTACCTGGTGGGTTAGCTGAAGATGAAGATAACAATGTCTCTTATCGTTGTAGCTGCAGAACAGACGATAATGGAGGAGGCAGGAATCCAGGGAAGCGGGAACATAGATGAATGGAGGACAGGAAGACAGGCAAGTAGATGCAGGTAAGTAGCGATTAGCAATTCAAGCAGTCCCAGTTAGCAAGTACGAGATCAGCCAGAGCCAGTTGCTACATCCGTCCCAAGGCCAGAGTCTGCCACCATGTCAGTTATGGAGTCCGCATAAATAAATCCAACCATCTTCGAACCAGAAGCCAAGGTCTGGCTCATCAATTTGGAGACAACTGAGCCAATCCCAACCTTGTCCCACTCTCCAACTCTTTCCTACTCCACCTGTCCTGTCCGACTGTTTAAATGTTCCATCCCGCCTGGAGTCCATCCTCCTTCGATGACACCGTCCAGTCTCCTAGCTCCATCATGCTCCCTTGGCTCCACCCTGGTCCATCAGGCCTTGGGCACCACTGAGCTTCCTTGTCCCTCAGGCTCTACCTTGGTCCTTCAGAGGTCTGGCTAGCCCTTTGGCTTCTCCGGGCTCCTTAACTCCTCCTAGATCCTCACTCCCTCTGCCGTTGCACCAATCTGCACCTTGATCCCATGAGTCAGCGGCACCACCTTGGGCTTCTGGGCCAAATCAACCATATCACCCTGTAGCCTAAAACTGGTTGACCACTGAAGCTAAGCAGGGTTGAGCATGGTCAGTACCTGAATGGGAGACCACCTGGGGAAACTAGGTTGCTGTTAGCAGAGGTTTTAGTGAGGCTGACAGGGGGTGCTTACCCTGTGGTCTGTGTGGGTCCTAAAGCCCCAGTATAGTGATGGGGACAGCCCTGACTCTCTGTGGTCATTAAAAATCCCAAGGCAGTTCTTGTAAATGAGTAGGCGTGTAACCTCGGTGTCCTGGCCAAATTCCCTCCATTGGACTTTATCAATCATGGCGTCCTCATAATCCCCATCAACTGAATTGGCTCTATCACTCTCTCTCCTCTCCACCTACAGCTGATGTCTGGTGAGTGCACTGGCGCTGTTGTACTCTGGCTACCATCGCATTATCCAAGTGGATGTGGCACACTGGTTGTGGTTGAGAGAGACCCCTGACATGATTGTAAAGCACTTTGTACAGCAGTACATAGGAGATGCACTGTATAAATACCTCATTCATCAATATCACCCTGGTCCGGCGTCCTCTCGGCTTCACCTGGGTCTCCATCCCTTCTAGCTCCACCTCCATCTGTCGTTCCCGAGTCGGTTCGGACCACTGTTGGACTAGGTTTGTTACGGTGCGAGGGTGCACTTTATGGGGGAATACTGTAACAGTTTGAATCAATTCTATGGATTCTAATTTTGATATTCTGTTCTGTCCCCTAAAGTTCCTGTTTCTCTGCTCTGTTTAATTTTGGTTTCCGATTATGTCCTTGTTTGTTTCTATAGTTACCAATTATCCACAGCTGTCTCATTTAGTTCTCATTGTATTTATACTCCCGGATTGGTTATGTCCTTTGTCGGTTATCGTAATTTAGTGTGTGCAATTATACTAAAAGGCCTTTTAATTGCTAGTAAAAAAGTATAACTATCAATCAGATCATAGACTCCTGCACGCAGGTGGGTACCAGACGGGGGATGTGCTAATATTTGATGTAATGGGTGGAATAATATTTACGTGTCAGGTGCAGATCAGACGCGTGGTAAACACGGGGGGGCTGTGGGTCCAGTAGCCAAGACTATTTCAACTCAATTCGGTGCATTTGACAGCTGCTTTCAAATGGTCCCGTGCTTATTAGCGTTCACGCTCTGTCTGAAGACTTAAAGGCTTCTAATTGCAGCACGATTTGCAGAGCTGAGCATTGTAGCCAATCGCGCTGCATCTGATTGGAAGCTAAAGTGATTATATTAAAGGGAGTGCGCTTTCCTCACTTTATGCATTTAAACATATTCACAATTTGAGTAAAAGTTTTAACCTATTTGTCATGCTGCTACTTATAGGACCAATGTCCAGGTAAACACTGCTAAGTTTCAGAAGAGACAACCGCGTTTAAATCCCTAAGTGAATCTGCTAAAATATTTACTAGCTTTAAGCTTACTGTTAAATAGTCCTACTAAACATTCTTTGTTCTATTATTTTACGTGTGTTGTTTAATGCACAGTTTAATTAATTGCATTGACTCAGAATGCCCTAATGTTGGTTTTATTGCTTGTGTTAGGCTATATGAGAAAATTATTTTTTTCTACCTCATGTAGTAGATTTAATACAGGTGCGGTTCTGGTCGTGGTTTTTATGTCGGTCGGGTACAGACTAAAATTAGTGTTTCTGTCGGATATCGGGTCGTTCTGTTAATTACTGTGGGAGCGGGGCAGGTTCGGGTTTATTAAACAGGATCCATGAAGGACTCTGATAAAAGGCATGTAGTAGATTGTGTACAACAAAGTTTTAAGCAAAGTTTTGCTCATCTTGATAATTAAGAGGCCTTTGAAATGTGCATATCAAAAATGATGTTGTAGGCGTTATATGGTTAAAAATATATTGTACCCTTAAATAGCTTCAGTGTAGTTAGCTTTGTTGGTAACTAGCAACTTTTCAAAAGAGTAGCTGCACAGATTGGGAAGCCATTGTTTCAAAGAAGCTTCCCCAATGGTGGTGCCCTGTATACATTCATGAATCACTTCTTTAACTGCTCTGAGCTAGAAGCTCTCACCACGCGTAGCTAGGACCGCTGCTGAGGAGCAGGTGTCTGAGGCTTTAAATTAGCATTCCCTATTCATGCTAATGGCTGAACCCTGTTCCCCCCGTGAGGAGAGTTGAGCGTGCTCTCTTCTCCAAAGCACAGTGAATGCTAATAAGAACACACTCCAAAATCCCTGCTCTGTGTGTCTTGGCTAATCTTGTTTTATCACCTTTGTTAACATCTCTATGAACAACAGATTTAATCCAGGCAGAGATTACCGTAATGTGACTTCTGCTTTCCCAGATGGAGTCTGCACCCTTCAGTCTATAAACATTTGTATTCCCTGTGGTAGGACAGACAAAGAAGGATGAAGTGAAATGCTACCTATGTTACGGCAGGTTATGAACTGCGCCTGAAGTGCAGAGGTTAAAAATACGCTACGAACCATCACATCCGCGTACAGGACGCAAATGACAGGTGAATGCGAGAGGTGACCCCTTTTGAGCCCTCGGCGCTGTTCTGCGGAGTGAAGAGTCAATAGTTTTGCACGCCAAAGAGAAACAAGATAAACTAGTTCTCCTTTATCCGTGATGATTAATTCTGTTCATCTCAGGAGATTGTCTTCAATCATGGAGCATAAGGTGCCAGTGCTTTGGCCCTGTATTCAGGGAGCAGTGAATTACCTTGTGCCAGATTGCCAGACAGCTGTAATAAGACTCAGCTTTGGGTTAATTATCCAATAGGAAGTCAAAGCTCACAATCTGGGCTACTTAACAAGAGGGCAGGGTCACCCTTGGACGAAAGCAGGTAGCAGAGGGTGCACAACCGATCAGTGAAGAAAGCCCTCAAACATTCTGTTGCAAACATTCACATCCACCTTCGTAACCAATTGATGGAATGCATGTGCAGCAGATATACATTTATTACAAAGCATTATATTGATGTCTATAATATCTCAATGCCTTATAGTTACACTTAGCATATTAGAGCTGGGTGATACTAGTTTACTTTTTATAGACGATTGAGATCTGCTATGTATTTTATATCACCCAATGGAAGAATACTGTATGTATGGGGATGAAGTTGGACATACTTTTATATCCAACTGAATATAAATAACAGAGTGATCATTTAGTTACATTTTGTGGCAAAAATAAAAGTCAACCAGTTGAGATTTGTTATACAGTATATATTGCTTTACTGAGTGATGCCAATTATCAGCAAATTATCTGCAAAACGAAATCTGGCTGGCTGTTTTAGTTCTGAATAATAGCTGGATTTGGAGTTCACACTAATTGAGATATGACCGGTACATTAATGCCACTGCACAATCATGGCATATGTAAAATTTCACTCTAAATGGTTCATAACTGATGGAGAAACCCAGACTATAGGTAATGGGCAGTAATCATCCTAACTCAGAGTACACCTTTATTTATTTATTTCCGTGCCCTGATGTGTGGGGTTAAAGTATCACACTGTTGTCGTTCCATTTAGCAGATCACAGAAATTGATTTGCTGCCCAAGGAACGGCATTTTTCCCGCTTCACTCGTGCAGCAGGATGGAATTCCGCTCACATAATCAAGGATGAACGTTGTCTGTCTACCCAATCTAGCCCTCGGTCCCAATGGGAGAGAGGACTAGTAGCGAGAAAATCTGCATGAATACTAATTCAGCCTCTCGGCTTTAACAGCTTTCGCAAACCCATCTCAAAGGAATTCACCGAACATGATGTCTTACCATAATTACTCCATGGGCATGAAGTGGAAAAAAGAGGCAGAGATCACAGGAAACCTATAAGGAGGGACTTGCTGCTCCAACTTAAATGTGGTTAATTATAATTTGATTTTGTGCATTAGATGGAAGGGCCCAGTGGTTTTGAGTGATGCTGAGAAGTTCCTCTGCTATGGATCTGCCCGCCGGGCTGTTCTCATCTATACATTACATATGTAGCTTACGGCTTGACGTATAGCATTACAGCTTACTGTTGCATTAGGGGAAATGCACAAGCCTATATTTGTAAAAGAACATTTTTCCGTAGAGAAATTCATTCATACAGATGCCTCGTATTAATGTTTTTGCTCACAGTGTGGAGCCAGTAAGACATTTTCCTTTTGGTTTTCAACAAGTATGTTGAAACATTTTCCTAAATTTTTTTTCTCTTGATATTTCCAAATCATAAACATTTACTCTACTATTGTGTTAAATCTATACATACCTTTCATTTAAAGTTGTTGCTTTTAATGCATGCTTATAATGTTCACATTCATTTTCATTTATTGATTGTCATTTAGTGTGATTTTAAATGTTGATCAACAAATTGTTCGGTAGACCTATACATTTTAAACTGGTTTGATTATTTTGTATGCATTATTTAAATTACATGTTCAAAAAAAAGTGTAATCATCCAGAATAAATACTTATGGCATTACAATATTAATAACCAATAAAGTATATTGTAACTGTTTAAAATATACATTCAAAGTGTGTTTGTTTGTGTGTATGCATTATGAGTCATAATTTCACAGTATGCTACATAATAATCAAAGGCTGGCAAATTACTATAACAAAACCCAAAGGTCAGATACAGTACCAATTCAGTTTTACTTGAAGAACATTTTATCAAGATAAAATGTAGGCTGCAGGCTGTGCTGTCCATTGCATTATTTTAAACATTATTTTAAATTGCATTTTTTTTAAACAATGCCGGTGTCTTCATTTATCATGGAATTAGTCAATTTGCTTATGTAATGTAAGTGTTTAACCCATTATGACTATACATTACAGCACTGGGCAATTTGAAGCATGTCTATTGTATTGTGAAAGGAAACGTACAACACTGAAAAACAGCACAAAAGCAGGTTTTAAATGAACGACAAGTTGTTTCAAGAGTGATCAGTGTGGATTTTTGTACTGAGGGCTTCGAAATGTTACTTATGAAAATAGTTCCAAAGTGTTTAAAAAAATGTTAAAATACAAAGAAAAGATGCCAAGGTCATGCTGACTTGGAAACAGGCATAATGAAAAAATCTTGAATGTGTTGTAGGCCACTTTTTACGAAAATGTTTGCTCAATGACCTGCATAAAATGACCTGTACATTGGGAAATGCAGGCTCAGTACAGACAGGCTGGTAGATTGATATTGTCTCTGCAAAAACATGACACAATATGCAACATGGTCCAAGAAATCTAACTGCAGTCAGGTGGAAAGTGAATTCAATGAGATCACGACATTCATATTGCACTGATTATTGTTCATGTATTAGATGTATTAGAACACACAACAAACTACAGTACATTTAGTCTTTACAATCCTAAGAAAAATATTCAATATTATGTGCAGCCCAAATTTCCTCAACCCACAAATCGGCATATTACAAAATGGCTTTTGCTTGGACACCTATAAACCCTCTTGTTAGGTAAACTGTAGGTTTCTAAGTAAAAGAAGGTATAATTATCAATATCTGTATGAATCAAAACTTGAAACGTAGGTTTGAATGATGAAAAGCGCGGCCTTTGTGTCTTCGCTGAACATCCTCAGAAACACTGTCAGAAAAACCACAGGCGAGTAAATGAATATTTCATTAAGGTCTATTGAAACAGAAGATCAAATGACCTTGTTTTAAATCATTATTCCCTGATAAAAATAAAAGTGGATAGGGGGAGAGTGGAAGGGACACACTTGAAACTTCAACTTGTCGAATAAGCGTGCATAAATTACACAAACATGCAATATGCAAATAGCACAATGCTGGCATATCATTGTTAATGAGAGTGTTTAACTTCCCTACTTGCTTTCATCTAGGTCTTCCTTTCTTTTATTGTCTGAGATTGTTCCAGAAACAAAAACAGGCATGTCTGGGCTTTGCTGCATAATATATTGTTTATCAGCAGAATACAAGTTTAGCTTAGGTGCCTAGTGATGCTAGCAATTTAGCCACTTAAAAAAGGATCCAGTTAAACACGCTGACAGATAAAAAAATTTAATTAGCGAAAATGGTAAAAAAACAAACACATTTTGTGTATATATATATATATATACACACACACACACACACAAAACAAAATATGTTTTTTTTAACCATTTTCAGCTAATTATAAGAATAAGATTATTAGGTTACACTTTATTTTAAGGTGTTCTTGCTACACTGTAATTATACATTTAAGTACTGAGAAAAATGAATTAACGTACTTAGTACAGGATTAGTTGCATGCAATTATTCATAATTTTCTGCTATTACTACAGTAAGTACATGTAACAAGAACACTAAAATAAAGTGTTAACAATTATTATTGCAATTAATAATAATAATACAATTATTAATAATAAAACCATGAAAATTAATAATAATAAAATATATTATATATTTCATCATTCTGCCAAAGAAGGCCTCTCAGAGTGACATTGTCCCATGCATAACACTGACAATAGCTACATAATAACACTTTCTTAATAAAATAAAGACTTGAACATGTAGACTTGACTCCTTTTATTCATTAAATGATTGGATGTTTATAAAGTGCACGCTTATAAAGTGGCTTAGTACACACATTTTTGCAAAAGTAATGTGGGCAAGGTCTATTTTGAAACAAAACACTCTCTCTGTTTTGATGTGGCACCATTTGCAAGTCAAACTCTGCGGTTTTATTATTATTTTTTTCCATTACCCAGTCCATGGGCTGTGCTGCTCGGAAGACAGTTCCTTTAAAAAGTGTTTATTGCTTTGTTACAGGCCGGCACGATGTAATTCTCTCGCACGGCTTCCTCCATCACACAAGTATCTGTTGACATGATCCTTAACACAGATATTATGTGAGGGGAGCTTTTTAGCAATCCCCAAATTATGCAGGCGCGTTTTGACGCGTGCGGGTCAAGGCTGGCTGGAGCCATTACAGCTAATGAGAGTGAAGTCCTACTCTAGCAGGTTCGGCCTCATAAAGTTACTTAAAAGCTAACTAATGGAATAATACTGATGGATAGAATGCTGCAGGTTTTGTATCATTACAGGATAACATGCCTGTGTGCATGTTAAATATACCAGCACAATGATGAAACCTAATGAACCTGAGAGTCACAGACAAAATTGACAATCCCCTGTCACTGGCGATGTAGATTACTGATCAGGCTGGAGAAACAGATCTGGAAATCCATGCACTGCAATTTTAGTTTGCAATGTTATTTTCAGGTCCATTAGAAAATTGGCTGTTTTTGAAAAAATAACCGTTATTACTGTAATGATATTGCTGTGTTTGATCGGTGCTCTTTTCAATGCCTAATCATAATTATCCATAATTGTAACTATCATTTTGAGTCTAAAAATAAGCATTAGAAGAGAAAAACTTTTAACAATGAATCGAAGCAAGCACGTCACATATTTTGCACGGCAACGTCTATGTCTGTGATGCAACATGCTTAAAAAGCAACCAGAGAATAAAGTGTGAAAATGAATAATAGCACATTTTAAAAACAGTCGAATTTTGAAGTGGGTGTAAAAGAGTCGGGGAGACGCTGTCGCGTTCAGCTGACGAAAACGCCTTTCTACCACCGTAAATACAGAGAGCATTTGTTTCTATATTGAGATGAGCACAACGCATTTTGTCCTCCTAAATGGGCCATGGGTACTTGAGTGAGTTCAAAGGTGTTTTAGCAGCATGCAGAGTGGCCATTGTGCACTGGCTTTTCATAGGAGTTGACTCAGAGCATTCCACTCCAACTCAACGCCAGATACCTGCAGCATCTAAAATGCGTAATATTCAACACAGTGCAAAGGAATCACTTTAAAAAACAAGTTTAATCTATTTCAACCAGGTCCAAGTGTTGTTCAGCTAAAGAGACTCAAGCAGGGTTAACACCAACATGTTTTGAAAACCCTTCACAGTCTTTGGCCACAATAAAGTGGATGGCTCTTTTTTGTTTTCACGGAATGTCGCACTCATTCCTCGGTGAAGATTTCTGTTTGTTTTGCGATCGCATAAAGGCATCTCTTTGAAACATATTAACTGCTCATTGGGGAAAAAAATGTGAAAAGAAACATCAATCATAAAAATCATCAAAGTCATGGCTGCTGGTGTTGCGGGACTGAGGACGCAAGGCCATTTCGATCTCAGAATTGCTGTCATCTGATTCTCCCCAAAATGCTGCAATCAAAAATATGTACGCACACCATTAACATTCTGTTGCAGTAAGGGGGAAGTAATGAATTTGCGCAGGAGCGTGATCCGCAACAAAGCAAATAATTCCAGAGACACTGGTACAAAAAAACAAACAAGAAAAAACAAATAAAAACTAAAAACTAAACGCACATGGTAACCAGGCATACTGGCCAAATTTTGGAGTAATTAAGATTTTTTTATGTCTTTGAAATGAGTCTCTTATGTGCCCAGTAATAACATTAATATTGTGAAATAATATTATATTATGTTTTTTTTAAATAATATAATGTGTTTTCCATTGATCAAAGCTGAATTTTTAGCATCATTACTCCAGTCTTCAGTGTCACATGATCCTTTAGAAATCATTCTAATATGCTGATTTGCTGCTCAAGAAACATTTCTGATTATTCTCAATGTTTTGCTGCTTAATAAATGTTTTTTCGTGGAAACCATGATACACTAACATTGAAAAGTTTTGGGGTAAGGAAGATTAAAAAATATCAGCAAGGATGCATTAAACTGAACAAAAGTGACAGTAAAGACATTTATAATGTTACAAAAGATTGAACATTACAAATAAATGCTGTTCTTTAGTTCTTTATATTCACCAAAGAACCCTGAAAACATGTATCATGGTTTCCACACAAAAATTAAGCAGGGAACGTTAAAAAAACTAGTAAAAACTGAGCACTGAAAATAATTGATAACCGAGTATATATTAGAATGATTTCTGAAGGATCATGTGACTGAAGAGTGGAGTAATGATGCTGGAAATTCAGGTTTGATCACACAAATACAATTATATATTAAAATATATTGAAATAGAAAACAGTTCTTTAAAAATGTAATAATGTTTCACAACATTGCAGTTTTTACCGTGGTTTTTCAAATAAATGCAGTAAGTATGAGAGACTTCTTTAAAAAACAAATATGAATCATTCCAAACTTTTGCCTGGTAGTGTATTCACAAAATATAAGTAGTGCAGTAAATCTAAGTAGTAAATAAGTACTGTAATCTGATTATGGAACATAAGCATACATATAGTTTTTTAACATATTTTAGTCATTTGTACAGTGGTCTTACCCTTTGACTGGACAGCAGAGAAAGCTTTACATTTTGCACTCTTCCTGTGAGAAATGAAAAACAAGAGATTGTGAGACTACACATTTTCTTGTCTGTAATTATGAACAACAACATTTGAAAACAAAATGAAAACACACAATAATAATTAAAATCTCTGTAAAAACCATATCATTCAATCAGTTGCTCAACATCAGTTCAGCCACAACACACAACAAAATCCTCCCGGAAGCCATCATTTCTTACACAACATCGTCTTTTCTTTGCAAGGTACTAACCAAACCCTGAAGAACATCATTTCCCCTCTAAGCCTGTTCTCAGATGGGGTGATCGGCCAAATAAACTTCCTTGACTCTTTTTCTAATGGCACTGAAGGACCCAGTCAAGGCTCTCTATTCACAAGTGGACTGAGCGCTGGGTTGCCGGGTTTCTGGGTTCCCATAGCATCACTGATATCTCTATGTAAATGCATGACCCCTGACAAGCCTTTGATCTGCATTGATGCATATGCAAAAGCTCGCGCTACTTTTCATACAGCCTTCCTTCTTCATTTACATCAGCACAGGGCTATTCAGACCTCAACAATGACGTCTTCATCTTCGCCCTCCGTGTCTTCATATATTCATATCATTGATTTTGTTTTCACCTTGATGTACTTTAAAGGATTCAGGGAGCAAGAGTAAGAATATTTAGTTTTCCTTTGATGGATTTGGATGAAAAGATAAAACAGTGGTTGTATGTGTATTCGCAAGACAGCAAATTCAATTACGTACGCTCAACCTTGACCCTGACCAAAGGATCTGTGAAGACGTAGTTGAACTCAATTAGGTTGACTCTCACATAATTCAGCTAAGCTCTTTTGTTTCCAGAACATCTCTGTACAAGGCACATCATTTCAGAAATTCTTTTGATGCATGCATGCAGATGCTATGATAAGAGTCATGAAAAAATACGTTACATAAATCACCTTTGGCTCAATAAGAATACAATGGCAAATTTATGAATAGTAGAGCACCAAAGTTACAGTTGACAGATATAAAAAGTACCACATAGATGTATTCAGTCCCAAGGTCAAGGGACATGACTGGCTTAAACCCTTAAAAAACCTTTCTGAAACAGATACTGGCGGCTGAATTCTCTTTCAAACTGACTATTTGTATTTAGGTAGCAATTTTGCACAGCACAACAATACAACAGAAATCATTATCTTGTTCAAAATGGCCATTTACGATGGACTAAGCACAATTTGTATTAAATATTATCGACATAAATATGTGGTATTTGTGTTGCATAGACAGAGCATATTGGCAGCACATTCAAAACATACACACATGATGAACATCAGACATGTTTTAGTGTAGCTCATTATTTGTTACAGCATATTTTAATATTTATTGCATGGTTCTCTGAAATGCTCAGTTACGACTGTCAATGGGGCATTTTTTTTCTAATGCTGACAGACAATATCATTGTGGTAGATTTAATTTTTGCATTATAAAATAACTTCGACTCAGAACAACATTTCATGTCAGTTTATTTATTTGGCAAGAAGCTGCATAATAAATCGACTGACTGTTCATTAATCCTTACATACATCACCATGGTAAGATTTAAAGCTGCATTTAAACAAAATTAAAGTAAAAACAGTGTAATGTTGTAAAATATTATTACCATTTTAATAACTCTTTTCTATATGAATGTATTTTAAAATGTAATTTATGTGTCACATGATCCTTCAGAATTCACTCTAATATGCTGAAATATGCAATGTTGAAAACAGTTGTACTGCTTAATATTTTTGTGGAAATCAGGTTACTTTTTTGCAGAATTCCTTGATGAATAGAAATGCCAAAATAGTTTATTCGAAATGGAAATAATTTGTAACATTATAAATGTTTAACTGTTACTTTTGATCAATTAAATCATCCTTTCTAAATAAAGTATTAAAAAAAATCTACTGTTGAAGTTGTCATCACGTCCTGGTGTATAAACTGAAACTAGAAAAATTGCTTTAGAGAGTTTGACATAAAATACATGACTCAAATAATTATGCTTAAAAAATGCTTTTTAGAATTTATGCAAATTTAAATACTAAACTCTGCAAAAATGAATAAACTAACAAACAAACATATTGTGTCCAATTTTCCTTCTGCCTTTATATGTTCAAATTGAAAATATGGGAGGCCGTTCTCTTTTGTGAACATTGAACGCTAAGCAAAATTTGAGGGCTTTCCCCCCCTTTAGTCATGATGAGCTCAATAATAAATACATGTTTTGGTGGGTAAATAGGGCTATTCTTTTATATAACTTGCTTGCCATGGGAATGCTCTAACCGCTGAGCCACTTCAGACAGTTACGAGTCTGATTTCAAGACACTATTATCACAGAGAGCTGTGAATGCACTGACCCTCCAATCTAATATTCCATTTCCATAAACATTTATGCCAGTTCATCTTGCACTGAGGTTCACTTAATTGAGGCAACGAATCTGAATATGTAAGACAGGGCTGGCCACTGTTTGGCTGCGTCTCACAGACAGAGGTGAATGTAATGTGTAAAATGATGCAAATTACAGCTTTGACGGCAACCTCTCTCTATTTCCCTCCGCACCAGCATTTACTTTTTCCGCTCTCCCTCTGTTCTGCGTTGTTTTGAGCATTTGGATGTATTTGTGATATTTGATGAAAAGTGCCCCAGTGCGTTTTTATGCAAGCATTTGATACATTAATATATGGGGTGTGTGGGTTGTTGTTATGATATCTGAGCTATGAATAAACTACGTCTCTCGGCATCCTATGCAGCAATATGCATCATGTAAATAGACTGCAGTTACTCTGCATTTGTTGTCTGGGCAAAGTTATTTTCATAATACCTGTGATCACCTACGATTACAGCTCTGCTATTGGTTTTGATGAAAGTGTAACATTGTAATATCATTCCTTTTGAAACATTCTGTTTATAAAGCGGAAAAATATATGTGTGTCTTGTCAAATACAGTATTACTGATATTCACTTATATTTATTAAAGGGTTAGTTCACCCAAAAATGAAAATGAAAATTACTCACTCTCATGTTGTTTCAAACCCGAAAGGCTTTTGTTCATCTTCAGAGCACAAATGAAGATATTTTTGATGAAATCTGAGAGCTTTCTGTCCCTCCATTGACAGCTACGCAACTACCACTTTGACATTTCAAAAAGTTCATAAATAGATCTTAAAAATAATCGATATGAATTGAGCGGTTAGCCAAATTTTCTGAAGACACTTGATCATTTTATATGATAAACATATTGAATTTAGTCTTTTATTCACATATAAAAGACAGAACTCGGTTATTGAACTCATATTCATCAACTCAAGCATGTTCGTTAGAGGTGTGAGAACCAATAAGGTTCATTCTCGTGTTACGCAGCACATTTGAGCTTCTGCAAGAACCAATAAGGTTCATTCTCGTGTTACACAGCACGTTTGAGCTTCAGCAAGAACCAATGAGATTCATTATTGTGTTACGCAGCTCGTTTGAGCTTCAGCAGGAACCAATGAGGTTCATTCTCGTGTTACGAAACACGTTTGACCTTCAGCAAGAACCAATGAGTGTTACGCAACTAGTGTGAGCTTCTGCAAGAACCAATGAGGTTCATTCTCGTGTTACACAGTACGTTTGAGCTTCAGCAAGAACCAAAAAGGTTCATTCTCGTGTTACACAGCACTTTTGAGCATCAGCAAGAACCAATGAGGTTCATTCTCGTGTTACACAGCACCTTTGAGCTTCTGCAAAAACCAATGAGATTCATTCTCGTGTTACGCAGCTCGTTTGAGCTTCAGCAGGAACCAATGAGGTTCATTCTCTTGTTACACAGCATGTTTGACCTTCAGCAAGAACCAATGAGGTTCATTCTCGTGTTACACAGCTCGTTTGAGATTTAGCAGGAACCAATGAGGTTCATTCTTGTGTTACGCAGCTCTTTTGAGCTTCAGCAAGAACCAATAAGGTTCATTCTCTTGTTACACAGCACATTTGGGCTTCTGCAAAAACCAATGAGGTTCATTCTCATGTTACACAGTACATTTCAGCTTCAGCAAGAACCAATAAGGTTCATTCTCGTGTTAAACAGCACGTTTGAGCTTCAGCAAAAACCAATGAGGTTCATTGTCGTGTTACAAAGCACGTTTGAGCTTCAGCAAGAGCCAAAAAGGTTCATTCTCATGTTACACAGCACGTTTGAGCTTCTGCAAAAAACAATGAGGTTCATTCAAGTGTTACACAGCACTTTTGAGCTTTAGCAAGAAAAAATGAGGTTCATTCTCGTGTTACACAGCACGTTTGAGCTTCTGCAAAAACCAATGAGGTTAATTATCAAGTTTCACAGCACGTTTGAGCTTCAGCAAGAACCAATGAGGTTCATTCTCGTGTTACGCAGTACGTTTGAGCTTTAGCAAGAACCAATGAGGTTCATTCTCGTGTTACGCAGTATGTTTGAGCTTTAGCAAGAACCAATGAGGATCATTCTTGTGTTATGCAGAACGTTTGAGCTTCAGCAAGAACCAATGAGGTTCATTCTTGTTACGCAGAACGTTTGAGCTTCAGCAAGAACCAATAAGGTTCATTCTCGTGTTACACAGCACGTTTGAGGTTCTGCAAAAAACAGTGAGGTTCATTTTCGTTTTACGCAACATGTTTGAGCTTCTGCAAGAACCAATGAGGTTCATTTTTGTGTTACACAGCATGTTTGAGCTTCAGCAAGAACCAATGAGGTTCATTCTTGTGTTACACAGCAAGTTTGAGCTTTAGCAAGAGCCAATGAGGTCCATTCTCGTGTTACGCATCATGTTTGAGCTTTAGCAAGAACCAAAGAGATTCATTCTTGTGTTACGCAGCTCGTTAGAGCTTCAGCAGGAACCAATGAGGTTCAGTCTCGTTACTTAACACGTTTGACCTTCAGCAAGAACCAATGAGATTCATTCTCGTGTTACACAGCTTGTTTGAGCTTTAGCAGGAACCAATGAGGTTCAATCTTGTTACGGAGAACGTTTGAGCTTCAGCAAGAACCAATAAGGTTCATTCTCGTGTTACACAGCACGTTTGAGCTTCAGCAAGAACCAATGAGGTTCATTCTTGTGTTACACAGCTAGTTTGAGCTTCAGCAAGAACCAATGAGGTTCATTCTTGTTACACAGAACGTTTGAGCTTCAGCAAGAACCAATGAGGTTCATTCTTGTGTTACGCAGAACGTTTGAGCTTCAGCAAGAACCAATGAGGTTAATTCTTGTGTTACGCAGAACGTTTGAGCTTCAGCAAGAACCAATAAGGTTAATTCTCGTGTTACACAGCACGTTTGAGCTTCAGTAGGAACCAATGAGGTTAATTCTCGTGTTACACAGAACGTTTGAGCTTCAGCAAGAACCAATAAGGTTTATTCTCATGTTACACAGCACGTTTGAGCTTCTGCAAAAAACAGTGAGGTTCATTTTCGTTTTACGCAACATGTTTGAGCTTCTGCAAGAACCAATGAGGTTCATTTGTGTGTTACACAGCATGTTTGAGCTTTAGCAAGAACCAATGAGGTTCATTCTCATTTTACACAGCTCGTTTGATCTTCTGCAAGAACCAATGAGGTTCATTCTCGTGTTACACAGCACGTTTGAGCTTTAGCAAAAACCAATGAGGTTCATTCTCGTGTTACGCAACATGTTTGAGCTTTAGCAAGAACCAAAGAGATTCATTCTCGTGTTACAAAGCTCGTTAGAGCTTCAGCAGGAACCAATGAGGTTCAGTCTCGTTACGCAATACGTTTGACCTTCAGCAAGAACCAATGAGATTCATTCTCGTGTTACACAGCTTGTTTGAGCTTTAGCAGGAACCAATGAGGTTCATTCTTGTGCTTCACAATACGTTTGACCTTCAAGAAGAACCAATAAGGTTCATTCTCATGTTACACAGCACGTTTGAGCTTCAGCAATAACCAATGAGGTTCATTCTTGTTACACAGCTCGTTTAAGCTTTATTAAGAACCAGTGAGGTTCATTCTTGTTACAGAGAACCTTTGAGCTTCAGCAAGAACCAATAAGGTTCATTCTCGTGTTACACAGCACGTTTGAGCTTCAGCAAGAACCAATGAGGTTCATTCTTGTGTTACACAGCTAGTTTGAGCTTCAGCAAGAACCAATGAGGTTCATTCTTGTGTTACGCAGAACGTTTGAGCTTCAGCAAGAACCAATGAGGTTCATTCTTGTGTTACGCAGAACGTTTGAGCTTCAGCAAGAACCAATAAGGTTAATTATCTTGTTACACAGCACATTTGAGCTTCAGTAGGAACCAATGAGGTTAATTCTCGTGTTACACAGAACGTTTGAGCTTCAGCAAGAACCAATAAGGTTCATTATAGTGTTACACAGCACGTTTGAGCTTCTGCAAAAAAACGTGAGGTTCATTTTTGTTTTACGCAACAGGTTTGAGCTTCAGCAAGAACCAATGAGGTTCATTCTCATGTTACACAGATCGTTTGATCTTCTGCGAGAACCAATGAGGTTAATTCTCGTGTTACACAGCACATTTGAGCTTTAGCAAGAACCAATAAGGTTAATTCTCGTGTTACACAGCACGTTTGAGCTTCAGTAGGAACCAATGAGGTTAATTCTTGTGTTACACAGAACGTTTGAGCTTCAGCAAGAACCAATAAGGTTCATTCTCGTGTTACACAGCACGTTTGAGCTTCTGCAAAAAACAGTGAGGTTCATTTTCGTTTTACGCAACATGTTTGAGCTTCTGCAAGAACCAATGAGGTTCATTTGTGTGTTACACAGCACGTTTGAGCTTTAGCAAGAACCAATGAGGTTCATTCTCGTGTTACGCCACATGTTTGAGCTTTAGCAAGAACCAAAGAGATTCATTCTCGTGTTACGCAGCTCGTTAGAGCTTCAGCAGGAACCAATGAGGTTCAGTCTCGTTACGCAATACGTTTGACCTTCAGCAAGAACCAATGAGATTCATTCTCGTGTTACACAGCTTGTTTGAGCTTTAGCGGGAACCAATGAGGTTCATTCTTGTGTTACACAGCTAGTTTGAGCTTCAGCAAGAACCAATGAGGTTCATTCTTGTTACAGAGCTGGTTTAAGCTTCAGCAAGAACCAATGAGGTTCATTCTTGTGTTACACAGCTAGTTTGAGCTTCAGCAAGAACCAATAAGGTTCATTCTCGTGTTACACAGCACGTTTGAGCTTCAGCAAGAACCAATGAGGTTCATTCTTGTGTTACACAGCTAGTTTGAGCTTCAGCAAGAACCAATGAGGTTCATTCTTGTGTTACGCAGAACGTTTGAGCTTCAGCAAGAACCAATGAGGTTAATTCTTGTGTTACGCAGAACGTTTGAGCTTCAGCAAGAACCAATAAGGTTAATTCTCGTGTTACACAGCACGTTTGAGCTTCAGTAGGAACCAATGAGGTTAATTCTCGTGTTACACAGAACGTTTGAGCTTCAGCAAGAACCAATAAGGTTCATTATAGTGTTACACAGCACGTTTGAGCTTCTGGAAAAAAACGTGAGGTTCATTTTTGTGTTACACAGCTAGTTTGAGCTTCAGCAAGAACCAATGAGGTTCATTCTTGTTACAGAGCTGGTTTGAGCTTCAGTAGGAACCAATGAGGTTAATTCTCGTGTTACACAGAACGTTTGAGCTTCAGCAAGAACCAATAAGGTTTATTCTCATGTTACACAGCACGTTTGAGCTTCTGCAAAAAACAGTGAGGTTCATTTTCGTTTTACGCAACATGTTTGAGCTTCTGCAAGAACCAATGAGGTTCATTTGTGTGTTACACAGCATGTTTGAGCTTTAGCAAGAACCAATGAGGTTCATTCTTATTTTACACAGCTCGTTTGATCTTCTGCAAGAACCAATGAGGTTCATTCTCGTGTTACACAGCACGTTTGAGCTTTAGCAAAAACCAATGAGGTTCATTCTCGTGTTACGCAACATGTTTGAGCTTTAGCAAGAACCAAAGAGATTCATTCTCGTGTTACAAAGCTCGTTAGAGCTTCAGCAGGAACCAATGAGGTTCAGTCTCGTTACGCAATACGTTTGACCTTCAGCAAGAACCAATGAGATTCATTCTCGTGTTACACAGCTTGTTTGAGCTTTAGCAGGAACCAATGAGGTTCATTCTTGTGCTTCACAATACGTTTGACCTTCAAGAAGAACCAATAAGGTTCATTCTCATGTTACACAGCACGTTTGAGCTTCAGCAATAACCAATGAGGTTCATTCTTGTTACACAGCTCGTTTAAGCTTTATTAAGAACCAGTGAGGTTCATTCTTGTTACAGAGAACCTTTGAGCTTCAGCAAGAACCAATAAGGTTCATTCTCGTGTTACACAGCACGTTTGAGCTTCAGCAAGAACCAATGAGGTTCATTCTTGTGTTACACAGCTAGTTTGAGCTTCAGCAAGAACCAATGAGGTTCATTCTTGTGTTACGCAGAACGTTTGAGCTTCAGCAAGAACCAATGAGGTTCATTCTTGTGTTACGCAGAACGTTTGAGCTTCAGCAAGAACCAATAAGGTTAATTATCTTGTTACACAGCACGTTTGAGCTTCAGTAGGAACCAATGAGGTTAATTCTCGTGTTACACAGAACGTTTGAGCTTCAGCAAGAACCAATAAGGTTCATTATAGTGTTACACAGCACGTTTGAGCTTCTGCAAAAAAACGTGAGGTTCATTTTTGTTTTACGCAACAGGTTTGAGCTTCAGCAAGAACCAATGAGGTTCATTCTCATGTTACACAGATCGTTTGATCTTCTGCGAGAACCAATGAGGTTAATTCTCGTGTTACACAGCACATTTGAGCTTTAGCAAGAACCAATAAGGTTAATTCTCGTGTTACACAGCACGTTTGAGCTTCAGTAGGAACCAATGAGGTTAATTCTTGTGTTACACAGAACGTTTGAGCTTCAGCAAGAACCAATAAGGTTCATTCTCGTGTTACACAGCACGTTTGAGCTTCTGCAAAAAACAGTGAGGTTCATTTTCGTTTTACGCAACATGTTTGAGCTTCTGCAAGAACCAATGAGGTTCATTTGTGTGTTACACAGCACGTTTGAGCTTTAGCAAGAACCAATGAGGTTCATTCTCGTGTTACGCCACATGTTTGAGCTTTAGCAAGAACCAAAGAGATTCATTCTCGTGTTACGCAGCTCGTTAGAGCTTCAGCAGGAACCAATGAGGTTCAGTCTCGTTACGCAATACGTTTGACCTTCAGCAAGAACCAATGAGATTCATTCTCGTGTTACACAGCTTGTTTGAGCTTTAGCGGGAACCAATGAGGTTCATTCTTGTGTTACACAGCTAGTTTGAGCTTCAGCAAGAACCAATGAGGTTCATTCTTGTTACAGAGCTGGTTTAAGCTTCAGCAAGAACCAATGAGGTTCATTCTTGTGTTACACAGCTAGTTTGAGCTTCAGCAAGAACCAATAAGGTTCATTCTCGTGTTACACAGCACGTTTGAGCTTCAGCAAGAACCAATGAGGTTCATTCTTGTGTTACACAGCTAGTTTGAGCTTCAGCAAGAACCAATGAGGTTCATTCTTGTGTTACGCAGAACGTTTGAGCTTCAGCAAGAACCAATGAGGTTAATTCTTGTGTTACGCAGAACGTTTGAGCTTCAGCAAGAACCAATAAGGTTAATTCTCGTGTTACACAGCACGTTTGAGCTTCAGTAGGAACCAATGAGGTTAATTCTCGTGTTACACAGAACGTTTGAGCTTCAGCAAGAACCAATAAGGTTCATTATAGTGTTACACAGCACGTTTGAGCTTCTGGAAAAAAACGTGAGGTTCATTTTTGTTTTACGCAACATGTTTGAGCTTCAGCAAGAACCAATGAGGTTCATTCTCATGTTACACAGCTCGTTTGATCTTCTGCGAGAACCAATGAGGTTAATTCTCGTGTTACACAGCACATTTGAGCTTTAGCAAGAACCAATAAGGTTAATTCTCGTGTTACACAGCACGTTTGAGCTTCAGTAGGAACCAATGAGGTTAATTCTTGTGTTACACAGAACGTTTGAGCTTCAGCAAGAACCAATAAGGTTAATTCTCGTGTTACACAGCACGTTTGAGCTTCTGCAAAAAACAGTGAGGTTCATTTTCATGTTACACAGCTCGTTTGATCTTCTGCGAGAACCAATGAGGTTCATTCTTGTGTTACACAGAACGTTTGAGCTTCAGCAAGAACCAATAAGGTTCATTCTCGTGTTACACAGCACGTTTGAGCTTTAGCAAGAACCAAAGAGATTCATTCTCGTGTTACGCAGCTCGTTAGAGCTTCAGCAGGAACCAATGAGGTTCAGTCTCGTTACGCAATACGTTTGACCTTCAGCAAGAACCAATGAGATTCATTCTCGTGTTACACAGCTTGTTTGAGCTTTAGCGGGAACCAATGAGGTTCATTCTTGTGTTACACAGCTAGTTTGAGCTTCAGCAAGAACCAATGAGGTTCATTCTTGTTACAGAGCTCGTTTAAGCTTCAGTAAGAACCAATGAGGTTCATTCTTGTGTTACACAGCTAGTTTGAGCTTCAGCAAGAACCAATAAGGTTCATTCTCGTGTTACACAGCACGTTTGAGCTTCAGCAAGAACCAATGAGGTTCATTCTTGTGTTACACAGCTAGTTTGAGCTTCAGCAAGAACCAATGAGGTTCATTCTTGTGTTACGCAGAACGTTTGAGCCTCAGCAAGAACCAATGAGGTTAATTCTCGTGTTACGCAGAACGTTTGAGCTTCAGCAAGAACCAATAAGGTTAATTCTCGTGTTACACAGCACGTTTGAGCTTCAGTAGGAACCAATGAGGTTAATTCTCGTGTTACACAGAACGTTTGAGCTTCAGCAAGAACCAATAAGGTTCATTATAGTGTTACACAGCACGTTTGAGCTTCTGGAAAAAAACGTGAGGTTCATTTTTGTTTTACGCAACATGTTTGAGCTTCAGCAAGAACCAATGAGGTTCATTCTCATGTTACACAGCTCGTTTGATCTTCTGCGAGAACCAATGAGGTTAATTCTCGTGTTACACAGCACATTTGAGCTTTAGCAAGAACCAATAAGGTTAATTCTCGTGTTACACAGCACGTTTGAGCTTCAGTAGGAACCAATGAGGTTAATTCTTGTGTTACACAGAACGTTTGAGCTTCAGCAAGAACCAATAAGGTTAATTCTCGTGTTACACAGCACGTTTGAGCTTCTGCAAAAAACAGTGAGGTTCATTTTCATTTTACACAGCTCGTTTGATCTTCTGCGAGAACCAATGAGGTTCATTCTTGTGTTACACAGAACGTTTGAGCTTCAGCAAGAACCAATAAGGTTCATTCTCGTGTTACACAGCACGTTTGAGCTTCTGCAAAAAACAGTGAGGTTCATTTTCGTTTTACGCAACATGTTTGAGCTTCTGCAAGAACCAATGAGGTTCATTTGTGTGTTACACAGCACGTTTGAGCTTTAGCAAGAACCAATGAGGTTCATTCTCGTGTTACGCCACATGTTTGAGCTTTAGCAAGAACCAAAGAGATTCATTCTCGTGTTACGCAGCTCGTTAGAGCTTCAGCAGGAACCAATGAGGTTCAGTCTCGTTACGCAATACGTTTGACCTTCAGCAAGAACCAATGAGATTCATTCTCGTGTTACACAGCTTGTTTGAGCTTTAGCGGGAACCAATGAGGTTCATTCTTGTGTTACACAGCTAGTTTGAGCTTCAGCAAGAACCAATGAGGTTCATTCTTGTTACACAGCTCGTTTAAGCTTCAGCAAGAACCAATGAGGTTCATTCTTGTGTTACACAGCTAGTTTGAGCTTCAGCAAGAACCAATAAGGTTCATTCTCGTGTTACACAGCACGTTTGAGCTCCAGCAAGAACCAATGAGGTTCATTCTTGTGTTACACAGCTAGTTTGAGCTTCAGCAAGAACCAATGAGGTTAATTCTTGTGTTACGCAGAACGTTTGAGCTTCAGCAAGAACCAATGAGGTTAATTCTTGTGTTACGCAGAACGTTTGAGCTTCAGCAAGAACCAATAAGGTTAATTCTCGTGTTACACAGCACGTTTGAGCTTCAGTAGGAACCAATGAGGTTAATTCTCGTGTTACACAGAACGTTTGAGCTTCAGCAAGAACCAATAAGGTTCATTATAGTGTTACACAGCACGTTTGAGCTTCTGGAAAAAAACGTGAGGTTCATTTTTGTTTTACGCAACATGTTTGAGCTTCAGCAAGAACCAATGAGGTTCATTCTCATGTTACACAGCTCGTTTGATCTTCTGCGAGAACCAATGAGGTTAATTCTCGTGTTACACAGCACATTTGAGCTTTAGCAAGAACCAATAAGGTTAATTCTCGTGTTACACAGCACGTTTGAGCTTCAGTAGGAACCAATGAGGTTAATTCTTGTGTTACACAGAACGTTTGAGCTTCAGCAAGAACCAATAAGGTTAATTCTCGTGTTACACAGCACGTTTGAGCTTCTGCAAAAAACAGTGAGGTTCATTTTCATGTTACACAGCTCGTTTGATCTTCTGCGAGAACCAATGAGGTTCATTCTTGTGTTACACAGAACGTTTGAGCTTCAGCAAGAACCAATAAGGTTCATTCTCGTGTTACACAGCACGTTTGAGCTTCTGCAAAAAACAGTGAGGTTCATTTTCGTTTTACGCAACATGTTTGAGCTTCTGCAACAACCAATGAGGTTCATTTGTGTGTTACACAGCACGTTTGAGCTTTAGCAAGAACCAATGAGGTTCATTCTCGTGTTACGCCACATGTTTGAGCTTTAGCAAGAACCAAAGAGATTCATTCTCGTGTTACGCAGCTCGTTAGAGCTTCAGCAGGAACCAATGAGGTTCAGTCTCGTTACGCAATACGTTTGACCTTCAGCAAGAACCAATGAGATTCATTCTCGTGTTACACAGCTTGTTTGAGCTTTAGCGGGAACCAATGAGGTTCATTCTTGTGTTACACAGCTAGTTTGAGCTTCAGCAAGAACCAATGAGGTTCATTCTTGTTACACAGCTCGTTTAAGCTTCAGCAAGAACCAATGAGGTTCATTCTTGTGTTACACAGCTAGTTTGAGCTTCAGCAAGAACCAATAAGGTTCATTCTCGTGTTACACAGCACGTTTGAGCTTCAGCAAGAACCAATGAGGTTCATTCTTGTGTTACACAGCTAGTTTGAGCTTCAGCAAGAACCAATGAGGTTCATTCTTGTGTTACGCAGAACGTTTGAGCTTCAGCAAGAACCAATGAGGTTAATTCTTGTGTTACGCAGAACGTTTGAGCTTCAGCAAGAACCAATAAGGTTAATTCTCGTGTTACACAGCACGTTTGAGCTTCAGTAGGAACCAATGAGGTTAATTCTCGTGTTACACAGAACGTTTGAGCTTCAGCAAGAACCAATAAGGTTCATTATAGTGTTACACAGCACGTTTGAGCTTCTGGAAAAAAACGTGAGGTTCATTTTTGTTTTACGCAACATGTTTGATCTTCTGCGAGAACCAATGAGGTTAATTCTCGTGTTACACAGCTCGTTTGATCTTCTGCGAGAACCAATGAGGTTAATTCTCGTGTTACACAGCACATTTGAGCTTTAGGAAGAACCAATAAGGTTAATTCTCGTGTTACACAGCACGTTTGAGCTTCAGTAGGAACCAATGAGGTTAATTCTTGTGTTACACAGAACGTTTGAGCTTCAGCAAGAACCAATAAGGTTCATTCTCGTGTTACACAGCACGTTTGAGCTTCTGCAAAAAACAGTGAGGTTCATTCTCATGTTACACAGCTCGTTTGATCTTCTGCGAGAACCAATGAGGTTAATTCTTGTGTTACACAGCACGTTTGAGCTTCAGCAATAACCAATGAGGTTCATTCTTGTTACACAGCTCGTTTAAGCTTTATTAAGAACCAGTGAGGTTCATTCTTGTTACAGAGAACCTTTGAGCTTCAGCAAGAACCAATAAGGTTCATTCTCGTGTTACACAGCACGTTTGAGCTTCAGCAAGAACCAATGAGGTTCATTCTTGTGTTACACAGCTAGTTTGAGCTTCAGCAAGAACCAATGAGGTTCATTCTTGTGTTACGCAGAACGTTTGAGCTTCAGCAAGAACCAATGAGGTTCATTCTTGTGTTACGCAGAACGTTTGAGCTTCGGCAAGAACCAATAAGGTTAATTATCGTGTTACACAGCACGTTTGAGCTTCAGTAGGAACCAATGAGGTTAATTCTCGTGTTACACAGAACGTTTGAGCTTCAGCAAGAACCAATAAGGTTCATTATAGTGTTACACAGCACGTTTGAGCTTCAGCTAAAACCAATGAGGTTCATTCTTGTGTTACGCAGAACGTTTGAGCTTCAGCAAGAACCAATATGGTTAATTCTCGTGTTACACAGCACGTTTGAGCTTCAGTAGGAACCAATGAGGTTAATTCTCGTGTTACACAGTACGTTTGAGCTTCAGCAAGAATCAATGAGGTTCATTCTTGTGTTACAAAGCACGTTCGAGCTTCACCAAGAACCAATAAGGTTCATTCTCGTGTTACACAGCATGTTTGAGCTTCAACAAGAACCAATGAGGTTCATTCTTGTGTTACGCAGCACATTTGAGCTTCTGCAAAAAGCAATGAGTTTCATTCTCATGTTACACAGCACGTTTGAGCTTTAGCAAGAACGAATGAGTTTAATTCTCGTGTTACGCAGCACGTTTGAGCTTTAGCAAGAACCAATGAGGTTCATTCTCATGTTACCCAGCACGTTTGAGCTATACCAAGAACCAATGAGGTTTATTCCCATGTTACACAGCACGTTTGAGCTTTAGCAAGAACCAATGAGCTCATTCTCATGAGGTTTATTTTCGTTTAACGCAACATGTTTGAGCTTCTGCAAAAACCAATGAGGTTCATTCTCGTTTTACGCAGCACCTTTGAGCTTTAGCAAGAACCAATGAGGTTGATTCTCATGTTAGGCGGCACATTTAAGCTTTAGCAAGAACAAATGAGGTTTATTTTTCTGTTACGCAGAACGTTTGAGCTTCAGCAAAAACCAATAATGTTCATTCTCGTTTAACGCAGCACCTTTGAGCTTCTACAAGAACCAATTAGGTTCATTCTCGTGTTACGCAGCATGTTTGAGCTTCAGCAAGAACCAATGAGGTTAATTTTTTCTGGTACGCAGAACGTTTGAGCTTCAGCAAAAACCAATAATGTTCATTCACGTGTTACACAGCACGTTTGAGCTTCTGCAAAAACCAATGAGGTTCAGTCTCGTGTTACAAAGTACGTTCGAGCTTCAGCAAGAACTAATAAGGTTCATTCTTGTGTTACGCAGAATTGTTGAGCTTCTGCAAGAACTAATGAGGTTCATTTTCGTGTTATGCAGCATGTTTGAGCTTCAGCAAGAACCAATGAGGTTAATTCTCGTGTTAAGCAGCTCAATTGAGCTTCTGCAAGAACCAGTGAGGTTAATTCTCGTGTTACGCAGCACGTTTGAGCTGTAGCAAGAACCAATGAGGTTCATTCTCATGTTACGCAACATGTTTGAGCTTTAGCAAGAACCAATGAGGTTCATTCTTGTGTTACGCAGAACGTTGGAGCTTCAGCAAGAACCAATAAGGTTAATTCGTGTGTTACACAGCACGTTTGAGCATAAGCAAGAACCAATAAGTTTCACTCTCATGTTACACAGCATGATTGAGATTCAGCAAGAACCAATAAGGTTCATTCTCGTGTTACACAGCACGTTTGAGCTTTAGCAAGAACCAATAAGGTTAATTTGTGTGTTAGGCAGAACGTTTGAGCTTTAGCAAGAACCAATAAGGTTCATTCTTGTGTTACACAGCATGTTTGAGCTTCAGCAAGAACCAATGAGGTTCATTCTCGTGTTACGCAGCACGTTTGAGCTTTAGCAAGAACCAATGAGGTTAATTCTTGTGTTACGCAGGCATGTTTGAGCTTTAGCAAGAACCAATGAGGTTCATTCTTGTGTTATGCAGAACGTTTGAGCTTCAGCCAGAACCAATAAGGTTCATTCTCGTCTTACGCAGCACGTTTGAGCTTCAGCAAGAACCAAAAATGTTCATTCTCGTGTTACACAGCATGTTTGAGCTTCAGCAAAAACCAATAAGGTTCATTCTCGTGTTATACAGCACGTTTGAGCTTTAGCAAGAACTAATGAGGTTCATTCTGGTGTTACGCGACATGTGTGAGCTTCTGCAAGAACCAATGAGGTTTATTCTCGTGTTACGCAGGATGTTTGAGCTTTAGCAAGAATCAATGAGGTTCAATATTTTGTTACGCAGAACATTTGAGCTTCAGCAAAAACCAATAAGGTTCATTTTCATGTTACGCAGCACGTTCGAGCTTCACCAAGAACCAATAAGGTTCATTCTCGTGTTACACAGCATGTTTGAGCTTCAACAAGAACCAATGAGGTTCATTCTTGTGTTACGCAGCACATTTGAGCTTCTGCAAAAAGCAATGAGTTTCATTCTCATGTTACACAGCACGTTTGAGCTTTAGCAAGAACGAATGAGTTTAATTCTCGTGTTACGCAGCACGTTTGAGCTTAAGCAAGAACCAATGAGGTTCATTCTCATGTTACGCAGCACGTTTGAGCTATACCAAGAACCAATGAGGTTTATTCCCATGTTACACAGCACGTTTGAGCTTTAGCAAGAACCAATGAGCTCATTCTCATGAGGTTTATTTTCGTTTAACGCAACATGTTTGAGCTTCTGCAAAAACCAATGAGGTTCATTCTCGTTTTACGCAGCACCTTTGAGCTTTAGCAAGAACCAATGAGGTTGATTCTCATGTTAGGCGGCACATTTAAGCTTTAGCAAGAACAAATGAGGTTTATTTTTCTGTTACGCAGAACGTTTGAGCTTCAGCAAAAACCAATAATGTTCATTCTCGTTTTACGCAGCACCTTTGAGCTTCTACAAGAACCAATTAGGTTCAATCTCGTGTTTTGCAGCATGTTTGAGCTTCAGCAAGAACCAATGAGGTTAATTTTTCTGGTACGCAGAACGTTTGAGCTTCAGCAAAAACCAATAATGTTCATTCACGTGTTACACAGCACGTTTGAGCTTCTGCAAAAACCAATGAGGTTCATTCTCAGAATCAGAATCAGAATCAGAATCAGAATCAGAAAGAGCTTTATTGCCAAGTGTGCTTGCACACACAAGGAATTTGTTTTGGTACTGAGGCTTCCAGTGGACATATACAAATACAACATGAAACATAATACTACAAATTATAAGAATAAAAAATAAAAATATAAATATATGAGAATAAAACTATCACAGTTGGGTTTAGTCAGAATAGACATTTTCAGATTTACAGATTATGAACCTATTTACAGTGTTTTGAATATTATAAATAAATAAATCTACATATAGATTTATATGTATTGTGTTACAAAGTACGTTCGAGCTTCAGCAAGAACTAATAAGGTTCATTCTTGTGTTACGCAGAATTGTTGAGCTTCTGCAAGAACTAATGAGGTTCATTTTCGTGTTATGCAGCATGTTTGAGCTTCAGCAAGAACCAATGAGGTTAATTCTCGTGTTAAGCAGCTCAATTGAGCTTCTGCAAGAACCAGTGAGGTTAATTCTCGTGTTACGCAGCACGTTTGAGCTGTAGCAAGAACCAATGAGGTTCATTCTCATGTTACGCAACATGTTTGAGCTTTAGCAAGAACCAATGAGGTTCATTCTTGTGTTACGCAGAACGTTGGAGCTTCAGCAAGAACCAATAAGGTTAATTCTTGTGTTACACAGCACGTTTGAGCATAAGCAAGAACCAATAAGTTTCACTCTCATGTTACACAGCATGATTGAGATTCAGCAAGAACCAATAAGGTTCATTCTCGTTACACAGCACGTTTGAGCTTTAGCAAGAACCAATAAGGTTAATTTGTGTGTTAGGCAGAACGTTTGAGCTTTAGCAAGAACCAATAAGGTTCATTCTTGTGTTACACAGCATGTTGGAGCTTCAGCAAGAACCAATGAGGTTCATTCTCGTGTTACGCAGCACGTTTGAGCTTTAGCAAGAACCAATGAGGTTAATTCTTGTGTTACGCAGCATGTTTGAGCTTTAGCAAGAACCAATGAGGTTCATTCTTGTGTTATGCAGAACGTTTGAGCTTCAGCCAGAACCAATAAGGTTCATTCTCGTCTTACGCAGCACGTTTGAGCTTCAGCAAGAACCAAAAATGTTCATTCTCGTGTTACACAGCATGTTTGAGCTTCAGCAAAAACCAATAAGGTTCATTCTCGTGTTATACAGCACGTTTGAGCTTTAGCAAGAACTAATGAGGTTCATTCTGGTGTTACGCGACATGTGTGAGCTTCTGCAAGAACCAATGAGGTTTATTCTCGTGTTACGCAGGATGTTTGAGCTTTAGCAAGAACCAATGAGGTTCAATATTTTGTTACGCAGAACATTTGAGCTTCAGCAAAAACCAATAAGGTTCATTTTCATGTTAGGCAGCACGTTCGAGCTTCAGCAAGAACCAATAAGGTTTATTCTCGTGTTACACAGTAAGTTTGAGCTTCTGCAAAAACCAATGAGGTTCATTTCTTTCGTTACAAAGTATGTTCGAGCCTCAGCAAGAACCAATAAGGTTCATTCTTATGTTACGCAGAATGTTTGAGCTTCAGCAAGAACCAATGAGGTTCATTCTCGTGTTACAAAGTATGTTCGAGCCTCAGCAAGAACCAATAAGGTTCATTCACGTGTTACACAGCATTTTTGAGCTTCTGCAAAAATCAATGAGGTTCATTCTCGTGTTACAAAGTATGTTCGAGCCTCAGCAAGAACCAATAAGGTTCATTCTTATGTTACGCAGAATGTTTGAGCTTCAGCAAGAACCAATGAGGTTCATTCTCGTGTTACAAAGTATGTTCGAGCCTCAGCAAGAACCAATAAGGTTCATTCTTATGTTACGCAGAATGTTTGAGCTTCAGCAAGAACCAAAGAGGTTTATTCTCGTGTTAGACAGCACGTTTGAGCTTCTGCAAAAACCAATGAGGTTCATTCTTGTGTTACACAGCTCGTTTGAGCTTTAGCAAGAACCAATAAGGTTAATTCACTTGTTACACAGCACGTCTGAGCTTCTGCAAAAACCAATGAGGTTCATTCTCGTGTTACAAAGTACGTTTGAGCTTCAGCAAAAACCAATAAGGTTCATTCTTGTGTTGCACAGGACGTTTGAGCTTCAACGAGAACCAAAAAGGTTCATTCTCGTATTACACAGTTGAGCTGCTGCAAAAACCAATGAGGTTCATTATCGTTGTTACACAGCACGTTTGACCTTCAGCAAGGACCAATGAGGTTCATTCTCGTGTTACGCAACTCGTGTGAGCTTTAGCAAGAGCCAATGAGGTTCATTCTCGTGTTACGCAGCAAATTTGAGCTTTAGCAAGAACCAATGAGGTTCATTCTCGTGTTACGCAACATGTTTGAGCTTCTGCAAGAACCAAGGAGGTTCATTCTCGTGTTACGAAGCATGTTTGAGCTTTAGCAAGAAGCAATGAGGTTCATCCTTCTGTTACGCAGAACGTTTGAGCTTCAGCAAGAACTAATGAGGTTCATTCTCGTGTTACACAGCACGTTTGAGCTTCTGTAAAAACCAATGAGGTTCATTCTCGTGTTACACAGCACGTTTGAGCTTCAGCAAGAAACAATAAGGTTCATACTCTTGTTACACAGCATCTTTGAACTTCTGCAAAAACCAATGAGGTTCATTCTCGTGTTATAAAGCACGTTTGAGCATCAGCAAGAACCAATAAGGTTCATTCTCGTGTTACACAGCACGTTTGAGCTTCTAAAATAACAATAAGGTTCATTCTCATGTTACGCAGCACGTTTGAGCTTCCGCAAGAATCAATGCGCTTTGTTCCCGTGTTCCACAGCACGTTTGAGCTTCAGCAAGATCCAATAAGGTTCATTCTCGTGTTACACAGCACGTTTCAGCTTCTGCAAAAACCAATGAGGTTCATTCTCGTGTTACGCAGCACATTTGAGCTTCCGCAAGAATCAATGCGGTTTGTTCTTGAGCGTCAAGCAGGTTCGGTTGAGCTTCTGTTTATGTTAGCTGGTCAATGTTTAAATGTCAATAAAAGCCTAAATTAAATCTGTTCATCATATAAAGCAGTTGAGTCTCTTAAGAACATTTGGACTAAACCGCTCAAAAAATATGCATGTCATTCAATTCAATTCACATTTATTTGTACAGCGCTTTTCACAATACACATAGTTTGAAAGCAGTTCACATTACAATTTAATGTCAAATTTGACAGGTATTCACTTATATTTAATAAATATAATAAGGTTGAAAAGTAATTGTGATTTTTTTGAGTTCTACGTAAAACTGATTATTGAAGTAAATTTTACAAGAGAATACTCTCAGCCTTTGCACTTAAAAATTTCATATTTTTCATAAATTTCATTTTCAAACATTAAGTGTTTCCGGCTCTAAGTTTGCTGTCAGGTGGGGACCTTTCATAAGTTATATTCAAATTTAGTTATAGCTGAAGGGGATGAATCGATACTGACGGCTGGTTTTGCCTGTAATTTACTGATGTGCTTTACTTTTTTTTATAAATTTATATTTTATTATTTACTTAAATTTACATATAAATTTCATATACACACACTCACATATATATATATATATATATATATAAATACATAAATATATATGAAAATGTATGTGTGTGTGTGTAGATATTTGAAATGTACGCAATGTAAATCACAATGTCTGTACACATGTATTGTTGTTGGTTGAGTTGACTGTGAGTGTGTTTGTTGTTTAAATAAAAACAGTAAAAAATCATGTTTGATTCAATTTGTTACTTGCTGATTCTTTGTAATTACTTGTCAAATTTACTAGCAATGTCTGAGGGAAAAAATTTTCTACACCAATGTGTATGAGTAAAGGATCTATACCTATCATAAGATTTTAGCATATAAAAACATAGATAAACATCTATATGCCTCCACAGCTATGCTAATAGAACATGCTCTTTGGATCAGTGTTTGTGCAAGGTAGCAGTAGCACCTCCTACACCCGTCCCAGCTGTGACCCACAGCAGCACTGATTTACCATTGATTGGACCCCTGTAAGAGCCAAGAGATCTGGAGTGAGGTAATGATTCAGAGCAGCAGAGAGAGCGCCCTCTACTTGTCACCAGCTGCCACTGTTGGGTACCACAGCTAGCCTAAATATGAGTGCCCTCTGCTGGCGAACTGTAAGAACTGCAGGAGGATAGGCAGGAGACTTTTCTTTTTAAATGTGCTGTGTACACACAGACATCACCTCAAGAGAACTGGGTCACTTTATTTTTTTCTTCTCCTGTATTATTTCAGTTTACAAATTGAAGACCTCATCTAGGTAAAGAAAAAAATGGGCTCAGTGAAATACATTTTGATATGTGTACAGAGAATATTCTTTTTTGTTAGACAAATGATAAGAGGCACAAAGAAAGAGAGTGACCCCCACTGGCTACTGCTGTTTAGTGCTATCCCGTCCCACCCACCACCACCCTACACATTCATTCACTCTAGACAACAGAAGACACCAGTAACAGGGATATTTTAGTTAACTAAAACAAAAATCAAGGCAATATTTCTCATTTTCATTTACTTTAACTTGATGTACTAAAATAAATGAAACTGAAATAAAATGAATAAATGTAGACAAATAAAAATGACAAAAACAAAAGTATACTATAATAGTATCTCAATGATGCAAATTTGTTAAACTGGGAAAACTCAAAGTCTACATACAAACGTATTAACCTCCCGCTGCTGTTACACAAGCACAATTGTTTCAAACTGAAGAAATGTTGGTGAAGATGTTCCGCTAACCCGTCACTACTCCTAACCTGTTATTTTCTCTAAAGCAACAGAGCGGGACACTAAGATCCAGCGACCGGGCGAGACCTGCGCTTCATGCCTGCAGTAGCCGAGGACACAATAGCCACTGAAGAGGAGGAAGCTGTGGCATGCAGTCTTAAACAAAGCACAGGAACAAGAGGTCTTTACATGGAGTGCAGCTGCTTATTGCAGCTCTCCCCTTCCCGAATCACTGCAGCACACAGGCGTAACAAATTCCATCCGCACAGCCTCTGAATTATAACACAATAAAACGCCGTGTTCCATAAAAGTATTTAGCAGTAAAAATGGCACGTTGACGAGAGGAGAGCGCAGGGAAGGGAATTAAGGGAGAGAAAAAACAAAACAAAAACAAAAAAACGGGGGAGGATATGAAAGACCCCAATTCTCTTCAGTGCTATAATAGTGAAATGAACACACATAAATGTGTTAAGAGTATCTCTTTGCATCTTGTATGGACTGCATGTATTTAATCTGGAAAGCTTATTATGGGCGAGTCATTGCTATGCAAAGCAGCGCCTGACGCTTTTCTCTGGTCTTTTCAGCCCAGCGCAGTGTTTGGCCAATAGGCCTGGCCCCCCGCCTCTCATTGGGCATTCATAACATGCAACATTTGCACAATGTATCTCTCAAAGACTGCTGAATAGGGGGCCTTAATACTCATGTAAACAACTGCAAACCAATTACTTAATGAATCAGCCCCACACATAATGAGGAGGCGCACAAAGGCCCATAAATGCATTTTTTTGCACCAAAGTGCCTGCTTTAAACTACGATTCTTCAGCAACGGTCCTGGCTTAAGCGCAAAATCATAATTATGACTAAGAAAGAGAGGCACTTGATTTATTTTATTTTGCTTTATTACTATTTTTTGTGAGTTTTGGACCGAAGCAGACGGTCTTTTAATGTGCCCATCGGCTCAGTGACAGAATGACAACAGTAAGTGACGGAGAAGAGAGAGCAAGAGAGGGGGAACAGCACATGTAGTGTTCTACTGGTGCTCGAGTGCAGGGTACTTGTAGAGGCAATAAAGCGCAAGAAGTGACTGGCAAGAGGAATTCTTCAGCATGCCACAAAATGGTTTACCTGAATGTAAAGCGAACGCTGCAATGCTAACCATCATCTTTAACCATCATAACCCCATAGAGGGTCTTCTCTCAGGAGCTCTGTGTGACTACCAGGTTCTGGGATGTTCCAAAAGCATCTCGCAACAGACACGGCTTATGTTTATTCATGAGGCCATTCATTGGGCAGACTGTGGCATCCATCAGAGAGCTCTGTCAGAGTGCAATCATTATACCCTTTCCTCTGCAAATATTGTAAACTAGCTGAGTGAGTGCGGGGGGAGGCGGGCAAAGAGTGGGCATAAAGACTGGGCAGAAAAAAAAGACGGAGAGATGGGGAAAGAGACTTTCGACCCTTGTGTCAGTGTGATGCTCTGAAAAGCATGTGAAATCAGAGACGATTACTCTTCACAAGGTTTACCCATCCATTACCTGCCCTAATGGATTCATGGAGGAGAGGCACTGCTGGGAGGGCTTGCGTGTCTTAGCTGATTGTGTGAACTTGTGTTGATGTGAAAACCTAAACAATGTACCCTCAAGATCCTTTTTCATCATTCAAAGTCCTGATTTACTGAAGCAATCAAATAATGCATATGATGAGAGAGGAAGCCCTGAATGAAAATACAGCTTGACTGATGCCTCCCACGTGAACTTGTGTTAATGATGCTAAGAGTGTTTCAAGGACAAACACACATTGCTTTTTTATTAAAAGAGGACAAATAGAAACAAGGATTTTTTATATAAATATAATTCTGTAAGTACTTACTGGCTATTTTGTGTTACAGGGTCCCGGAGCGCCTCAGACCTCTTTGATTTGTTGATGTCTTAGCATAACAAATTAATCAATTAAATAAAAAGAGAAGGAAAAGAGTGCATTATTATTACACATTTAAACTCTTGTTAATTTGTATGATCAGTGTAATCATAATGTATATAGAAATATTATATATTTTTCTGTTAAAACGCAGATAATATTGACAGTGAATAACTCTCCAAAATATTTAAAAATGTAACTGGGTTAAATAGCCATTGCACAAAACAATGGCCATTTAATAGCCTAATTTTTACAAATAAAAGGTCATTTACAATTAGGGGTAATAGTTGCTGCTGTTTAAAATAAATAAATAAATAAATAAATAAATAAATAAATAAATAAATAAATAAATAAATAAAGTTTTATGTTTGTCCCCAAATGTCTATGGAATTTATGACCCTGGTACTTTGGGCCTGAGGTGGGGGGAACAATGAACTTGAAACTTTGGGCACAAATGGCAGTTTCCTGAGATTGGGCCATCTAAAAATAATAATTTACAAACACAATCTGAACACACAACTTGCTAACTCTCCAGTCAATTTAAATAATTGTAATAGTTAGATTAAATTCAAGAATAGTGACGTCAAGAGGTTAAATAAGGTTCAACCAAATAAATAATATTTTATATAAAACATTTAAATGTTTCCATGCTAATAAACAAAGCCCCTTCAGAATAAGACTTGCTCATACATGCTTTGTCAAACTTTAGAATATTTATTTTCTATTATTCCTCGTTACCTGACGGCTCCGAATCCTCCTCCGAGTCACTCCAGTGCCTCTCTTGTGCCACAGACTGTTTAAGCAGCTGATATGCTTTGGTCTCTATAAAAAAAGAGACAGAAAAAACAAAAAACTAAATGCAAGAGCAGCTAGTCAAATATTTGCTAAAGACCTCAACTTCCAACTTTCCAGAGCCCTGATGTTTGATGAACCAACATCAGCTCTTTAAGGCCTCTGATGAGCAAAGAGAGGAGGTGAAAAACAGAGTGAGTGAGCACTAAACTATTGATCTAATCCAGACCCACACATACAGGGTGTCGTCTACAAAAAAAAAAAAGAACCCGTCAGCGTTTGTGTTTGCGCACCATCCTGTAGGATTCCTTTAAAAACACTGTCTTTCATGTTGAATAATCTTTCAAAATTGAGATCTTTAACCAGAGAGCATTCAAGCTTAAAATACTTTTTGATAACGAGCGAAGAGAAAGAAACGTGCCTTGTAAAACAAAAAAATATGTCAGTTTTAAATGTTGAAAGCAAACAGACAAACAAATTGCAAAGTGGTTATGCCCCCAAAGCAAAATACATTCCAGCATCTCGTTATTCAGATATTTGTAGTATGGCTGCAACAAACATGTTGTTTGTTGCTCGTTTCTCCCGGTGTAATGACTGCAAAATATAGGCTTCAGTGCCATGAAAAAAAAAAAAAAAAAAGAGCATCTTAAGATTTCCTTTTTGTTCGCCATATACATAAAACACTATTGTGCAAAATGCCGCTTTACCGGCAAGGACGGCGGAAGGCCAACGTTCGGACAACATTTCCACGGATGATTGCAAAGTGATGTAATACGAAAGGCAACAGAACTCAATGCAGTCTTCATTAGCCGCATGTAAACAGCTCATAAGAAGCCAGGGACAGCAGAGGCGGTTTTCGACTACCATAATGCCTTTGATTAGTTGCAGTGAGAAGCTGGACTTCTCTCTCCGTGGCGCTCTTGGGCTAGCCCTGAGCATGAAAGGCACAGTTTGAAATCAGATAGCCAAGTGGAATAATGGATAGTTTTACATTTCTGAGCTGGCGCTGGGACTTGCTACCCGAGGCTTTTCAAAGGATGCCTTGACATCCAGTCTTTTCAAGTCCGCCTCTGGCTGGCATTGTTTAGCAGATAATGAGAACCAATGACAGATCTTGTGCGGCACCCCCAACCCGGCCGGCGGACAATTAAACCTCCGCATTATGCGCTCTGAGAATCTCAGTTTCACCCATACCTAGGGCAGAAGAAAAGAGACGGGTTTGTTTTCTCTGCCGATAATTAGAGGAACTGTTCCACTCTTCAGGTGGGACTTTGACCTCTGATTCACCTTGATCATCTTTTCAGTAGCCATCCAGTTGGGAAAAAAAGGGACCCCCATTATCTACTGCGTGAGGAGAAAGAGAAAACAGACACAGAAGAACTCCCGGACGGTCGCTTATTCGATCTGCCTTTTTACCTCTAATAGGAATACTTTCCACTGGGCTTTGGTCGGCACTGTCCTCTTCAGCACTTTGAATTTCTGAAACAAAGAAAAGAGAAGGAAAGCGCAGCTCAGAGAGATGGTGGAGGAGTGAGACAGAGGAGAAAAGAAAAGAAAAATCTGGTAAGGGGGGGCTGAGCTTTTCGAATCTGAACAGCAGGACTGATTGAGACAGGTTTAAAGAGAGAATGAAGGCTGGCTGGCTTTGTCAGAAATGAGATTTGGGCAAAAGTGTATTCTCATGAGGGTCAGAGCTCTGGCATCCTGTGAGTACTCGAGATCCTTCATCAGAACGGAGCCACCGAGCTGATGTTTCTCTGCTTTGTCAATGAAAACGAGCCATTAATGCGGTTTGCCTGATTTTAGGGCATCCCTCTCGGTTTCTCTCATTGATCTGTTCTGACTGGCCGAGCACAGCTCTTAACATCTGTGTGTATTTAAACTGCTCAATAATACATGGATTACAGGCTATTCATTTGAATCTGAAAAAACAGATATTTGAGATAAGCAGAATTTGCAAATGCCAGCTGAAATGTCAAACGAGCGTATTACCTTGTGTTCTAGCTGTTTGAAGATTTTTCCCAGAAGGCCCGGCGGGCGTTTTCCCCACAATGTCATGCAGAAGGGAGGGCAGGCTGCAAGATGATGAGAGTTCACTTTCTGATGGCTGATGGGTCTCAGATTCGTGGGTCAGAAGCCTCTTCAACAGCTCTCCTGCCTGGATGACACAAAGAGACGACTTATCTTCATTTCAGGGTTCTCACACCTTTTAAATTTTCCATTATTTTTCAGTCATTCATGATTTCTTATTTAAAAACTTTTTATAGACATTACTAGGGCTGGGTAAAAAATATCGATTTCTCGATTTTAATCGATTCTCATTTTTACGAACCGATATCGATTCTTAAATCCCAAGAATCGATTAGTCAGCCTGTTTTCAGTTGATGAATGAATGGAACATTGTAGCGCGCATCCCATCCAATAAACACAATAATCTTTGTGCTTTGTTACTATTGATATGAAACAAAGTCTCAGATTTCAAATTACGTCCATTTTCTAACGAAATTCAATAACATAAATACCGTTTTGGCGCTGTGGCGTGAGATCGCTCTGGCGCAGCTCAAGAGAAGCAGCAGCGCCGAGCACACATAATCTTCTCTTCCACCTTAATATTACCGGTTACAGCGTGAAATAAACATGAATGAGCCTCTGAAAGTGTGTTAAAAGATAGAGTATAACTTATCGAAATCCTTGATGTCACATGGAATCGCTCAATCATTGTTTCAACCGAGGAAAGACGTCAGTGAAACAGTGAAACAGCTTGTCATGTCATGTAACGTCACATTTACCTCAGAAAAACCATATCCAGTGACCAGTGACCATGAACTCGTTAGTCAGCTAGAAAAAATAACTCTAGAGAGGAGCATTTTGCTAAATATATGCACCATATTACATATGCATTTTATGTTATTTTATAATTATTTTATGTTTTTCAATATGTAATGCATGTTTGAATAAATCTGGCAAGTTTTTATGTCAGCCACCATTTAAATATATATATTTCATATAACTTTATTATTAGAAAAATAAATAAAAGTGTAATTGTTTGTATACAAATCAGTAAATCTTTACCTTTAATATTAGGCTATAGTAGGCTAATGAAACAATTTTAATGAAACAACTGACTCCCATAGTTTACAGCATTGGTTAAGAGATTTGTTTTCCTTGAGAAAATTTTCCATGTATTGTACCTAATATCCAAAATAATCAATATTGAATCGAATCGAATTGTAATCGAAATCGAATCGAATTGCAAGCTTGTGAATCGAAATCGAATCGAATTGTGAAATTTGTGTCAATACCCAGCCCTAGACATTACATTGACGATTACTAATTTCTAGCCAATTACATATTTTACAGCAAAACCTAACTTGACAAAACCTAAAAAATGACAGTGACCATTTAAAAAAAATAGCAATCCATGCAATAAACTGCATGATGGAATCCAGTGACATAATAGTGCATGATGGAATCCAGTGACTTAAATTATTATCTTTCTTTAAAGCTCTACTCTCAACTCAAAACTGGCATTCCGCAATATTTAAAAATGCTAATATTACTGATCTGGGTAGATCAGCTAAATATTAAATCTCAAACACTTCAAACTGCAATTAGATTGTCAGTGAGCATCCTCAGGTCAGTTCCAAAAATTCAGTTTCTCTGCACGAGGCTAAAAGGTACAGGTTAGACAAAATAACAAATAACAGAAATACGAATAAAAACACGTCAAAGACAAGCCAAAAAGTCACTACATGGATAAACAAACAATACAACTGTATCACAAACAATGTCAAGGAATAGAGGTCAGATATCAAATATTATCATACCCTTGCAAAAGATTTACACCTTGCAGGCCAAAAGCCACATAACACAGTCTAATAACAACATGAGAGTATCACCACCCCCCCACCCACCACATTTTAACAAAAAAGTAGAGCACTTTATAAAGCTGGAATTTATGTAATGTCACTAAGAAAGACTGCTTTCAAAATGCATCTACAATTACAGGATGAGGTCATTTTACTAGACCAGGTGCATCATATTCTACTACCTTTCCTCGTAATTATTCCAGATTCAGGGATAATAATGTCTCCATATACACCAGCAAACATTAAAAAGTGGTTTTACGGAAAATAACATGAATCGCTGAACCTTTAAGAGCAGTTTTGGCACTGCTAAAGTACATTTCCAGTTTAATTTATTAAAAAAAAAAATTTTTTCCTAGAAGAATGGTATACAACCATATTAAATATTAAATAATAATAAAAAAGAAAAAAAATATATATATATCATATTTCAATCTCAATCAATCAGTCAAGTTTTGTAAGGTTTGTTGCGATGCGTGAAAACATTCATGTCTAACACTGGTTGTACAAGCATTAATATAATCCTTGTAATCACAGCCCTGTTATTAGTATCAGTATGTTGGCACTTCATGGTGGCAGTTCCATACATCATATAATGAAATGGCAATAGAGTGTAACAGTCAGGTTTCGGAAATAAAAACTCCATTCATTTTCTTCATGGGGAAATTGAATGGTATTTTTACTTCAGGAACATGACTGTTGGATTTTAAACTTGCTACGGGCACGAGTAAGTGCATTGCCGAGTTTGACGTTGTTTGGATTAGAAATGCAAAAGATATTGTTAAATATATCGGTAAAAGAAGCACACATTGAAGTTGTGGTTTAAAAATAAACATTCTAACATTAGAGAGGGTTGTGGTTTAAAAATAAACGTTCTGTCAGCTAAACATTAAAGGCCGTGTTGCAGGGTTAATTTTTCAACGAATTTGTGCTATTTGCTTGTTGGTAATAAACATTTAAACTGTTATCCATTGTATTTTATGTTGTTGGGTATCATAAAATGGAATATAATACGAAAAAGTAGGTACAATCTTACAGCGGTTAGCAACGATTCTCCTTTCCCCCACAATGCATTGCATTACGTCACCTTGGGTAGAGAATTTACCAAAGCCCGCCTTGAGAGCATTGAGAGTTACTAGAGAGACGAGTAGTAGACGAGAGTATTCAGATAGCACAGATTATAGATAAATACATAGATATAGATAGATAGATAGATAGATAGATAGACTAGATATATAGATAGACAGACAGATATATAGATATAGATAGATAGGCTAGTATATGCGGCAACTACACATTCAATGGCGCGGGCGCCTCTGACGTGCGACCAACTCTATGTTGTCAATCTACCTACTATATATTTCTATGTATCTATCTATCTAGCTGCTAGCTATCTATGCTAACGTTATGCTATCTGGCTGTCTGCCTTTCTCTCTCTATACCGCCCACACAAGCACCTGCCAAACACAGCGACAGACACGCGGCGGCTACATTTGCAACAACATTTTCACCGGAGGAAGAGATAAACGCTTAGAAACGACCATATAGCTAGCATGATGCCTTCTATTTCTAGATGACAAAGACAAAGTTTACCAGTACTACGACACTATGACAAAGGTTACCGGTACTTATCTGAACTAAAGTTATGATCACTGCCACTAGATATAAAGAAAACGTTGATTTTTCACTCGGTGCTATTCAATGACAGTAAAAAAAAAAACTGTCGTTGTTGTGCACTGCTGCTCGTAGACTAGCTCCAGTGCTCATTGCTGCGTTGCTAAATGATAGCAACTCACCAGGACACTTCACCAACTCTCCACTCATTCTGCTCGGACCATGCATTTAATTGGCTTTGACGGCCATCAGTTCATGGCAATTCCTCATTTGCCCTCTCACGTCTGGCAGGTTCGAAATTATACGGCTGCGGGCCATCATACATGTTGGCTCTTGCCACATCTTCCTCATCCCAGTCAGTCGCCATAGTTCTAATACTAGGCTGAGGCTACCTTTCCTCCACTTCTCCCCAACGTGACATCATCACCGAATTGCGTAAAAAAACCCCATAAATACCAAAAACGTAAAAAACTGGTCTTTAAGACCATTTTTGAGACATTTTAAAAATGATATATATCTTGAGTGATTCATGTACCCATTAATCGACAGTGGTGGTTAACCTGCAACATGGGCTTTAAGTCAGCTACACTGTTTACTTCTGAATATTCTGAATATTGTAGTTATTAAGTAGTTAGTTGTCAGTAGTTAGTTATTCATGTAGTTCAATTTTACATATTTATTGTATGTCAAATGATCACTCAAACACACCAAACCAACAATTACTAAAAACACACACAAAAACTGATTTTGCACATACGTACTGTCAAATCGATTAATTGCGATTAAAAAACTATACAGTACACACACATGTATAATATACAGTATATATAAATATAATATAGCCTATACACAGACATCTATCTATAAATTACAGAAACGTCTGTCTGTGTGTCTGTTATTCGCATACCTCTGTAAAAGAAGCAAACATTGAAGATGTTTAGATGATATTTAGAAGGCTGTGGTTTAAAAATAAACATTCTGACATTAGAGGGCTGTGGTTTAAAAATATCTGAATATTATATTTTATTCACGGCCATCATTTGTAGTAGCCTATTCACAAACTGTTTGCTCAAGCGTAGCGTTTTCTCAGAGTTCACTGTGTAGCTGCTCCAGCCAAGGTCTGAATCTCCCTTGAATCGTCACGCTTATTTATTTGTGGATGTTAAGTGAATCTGTAAGTCAGCTACACTGTTTAATTCTGAATATTATATTTTATTCTGGTGCGCTTAATGTTATCGTTTTCTCAGAGTTTAGGCTCCTGTGTAATAGTAGCCTAGGCTAACTCAAACATACCAAACCAACAATTACTAAAAACACACAAAAACAGATTTTGCACAGGCATTGCACTAGTATAATGAAATGGCAAGAGACTGCAACAGTCAGGTTCCGGAAGTAAAAACTCCATTCATTCTCTTCATGGGGAAATTGATTTTGAATGATAATTTTCAAAGACAGTCCTACTGTGAGCTACTACGAAGCTGTAAATCCATTGTATTTGCTTCTGCTGAAGCCGTCAGCCTGCATTATTTCAGCTTATTTTGAAAATAATGCATGTTTTCATGAATCCTGGGGCCGGATTCACACAGCAAAGCCCGTCTTTTTGCACTGCCTGTAGATTACCGTAGTTATCATAATAAGCGCTCAGACTATTTTCGTCGCGACTGGCTTGAAGGGGGTTAATCACTCCGCGCTGTGATTTTAATGTACCAAGTCAAGTTAAAATAGTTCTTTTAAAAGAGCCTGTCTGAAAAATACAGTGGTCTTTCCCATTCATTTGCACATTTTCTTGCGCTCTTTCTAATATAATTAAAATAAAATAATTATAAAGTGATTGTGTCCTGTATCTGTGTGCTGCCTCACTAGTTCTAGCTAGAGTAACTGCATCATTTATCTTAAGAATGTTTCATTAATTCGGCTGCAGGATCAAAAACTACAATACCCATGATGCTGTACAGAAAATTACACAAATCAGAAATATCTCTTTAGCTCCACCCACTCCCACTTAGCACTGCGAATGACAGAATCGAGTCGATCTTTTTACGCTCTCAAAATATTTAAATGTATTATATGCAAGGAGTAAAGGTACAGTAATTTTAAAGGAGTAGTTTTATATTTCTCCATTTTAAATTCGATGTCATATGCAATGCTTCATGACTTCTTAGTTCTTTCCTCACTTAAGCCATTAAGAACACGGTCTTGAACCTAATGGTGAGTGATATGATCAAAATACTACATAAAGTAATCAAATGTATAAAAAACACTGTATAGTACATTAAATATACAGGTCCTTCTCAAAAAATTAGAATTTTGTGATAAAGTTCATTATTTTCCATAATGTAATGATAAAAATTAAACTTTCATATATTTTAGATTCATTGCACACCAACTGAAATATTTCAGGTCTTTTATTCTTTTAATACTGATGATTTTGGCATACAGCTCATGAAAACCTAAAATTCCTATCTCAAAAAATTAGCATATCATGAAAAGGGTCTCTATAAACGAGCTATTAACCTAATCATCTGAATCAACTAATTACCTCTAAACACCTGCAAAAGATTCCTGGGGCTTTTAAAAACTCCCAGCCTGTTTCATTACTCAAAACCGCAATCATAGGTAAGACTGCCGACCTGACTGCTGTCCAGAAGGTCATCATTGACACCTTCAAGCAAGAGGGTAAAACACAAAGAAATTTCTGAACAAATATGCTGTTCCCAGAGTGCTGTATCAAGGCACCTCAGTGGGAAGTCTGTGGGAAGGAAAAAGTGTGGCAAAAAACGCTGCACAACGAGAAGAAGTGACCGGACCCTGAGGAAGATTGTGGAGAAGGACCGATTCCAGACCTTGGGGGACCTGCGGAAGCAGTGGACTGAGTCTGGAGTAGAAACATCCAGAGCCACCGTGCACAGGCATGTGCAGGAAATGGGCTACAGGTGCCGCATTCCCCAGGTCAAGCCACTTTTGAACCAGAAACAGCGGCAGAAGCACCTGACCTGGACTGTTGGTCAGTGGTCCAAAGTACTTTTTTCGGATGAAAGCAAATTTTGCATGTCATTCGGAAATCAAGGTGCCAGAGTCTGGAGGAAGACTGGGGAGAAGGAAATGCCAAAATGCCTGAAGTCCAGTGTCAAGTACCCACAGTCAGTGATGGTCTGGGGTGCCATGTCAGCTGCTGGTGTTGGTCCACTGTGTTTTATCAAGGGCAGGGTCAATGCAGCTAGCTTTCAGGAGATTTTGGATCACTTCATGCTTCCATCTGCTGAAAAGCTTTATGGAGATGAAGATTTCATTTTTCAGCATGACCTGGCACCTGCTCACAGTGCCAATACCACTGGTAAATGGTTTACTGACCATGGTATTACTGTGCTCAATTGGCCTGCATCTCTCCTGACCTGAACCCCATAGAAAATCTGTGGGATATTATAAAGAGAAAGTTGAGAGAAGCAAGACCCAAAACTCTGGATGAGCTTAAGGCAGCTATCGAAGCATCCTGGGCCTCCATAACACCTCAGCAGTGCCACAGGCTGATTGCCTCCATGCCACACCGCATTGAAGCAGTCATTTCTGGAAAAGGATTCCCGACCAAGTATTAAGTGCATAACTGAACATAATTATTTGAAGGTTGACTTTTTTGTATTAAAAACACTTCTTTTATTGGTCGGATGAAGTATGCTAATTTTTTGAGATAGGAATTTGGGGTTTTCATGAGCTGTATGCCAAAATCATCAGTATTAAAACAATAAAAGACCTGAAATATTTCAGTTGGTGTGCAATGAATCTAAAATATATGAAAGTTTAATTTTTATCATGACATTATTGAAAATAATGAACTTTATCACAATATGCTAATTATTTGAGAAGGACCTGTACATATATTCTTATTAAAGTTACAAAAGTGATTCAGTCAAGAACAATGAGAGATTTTCACTTTTGTTGTTGTTTGATTAACATTAATAATGACAGCAGATAAATTGGATGCTGTTACTTTATGACAGACTGCACAGATCCAAATCCAATATACTTGTGTGCTTTCTTTCTAAACTGTTTGCGTTCACTTAAGACATAAATTACTGTGTTTACTTACACATACTTATGTGTTCAGTTCTCATACGCTTTATGAGCAGCGGCTTCATGTGCACACGTCTCTCTGTCAGTGCTGAGAAACAGTCTCTCAGACAGCTCTCTTTCGCCACTTACGGCACTTCAGCGGTTTAAATGTATTTAAAAACGCATGCAAATGATAAGCTTTCGTGACTGCGTAGCACAGCAGCTTTCTGTGAAAGAGGCGATAGTCCAAAATGTCTACCAGTTGACAGATTTACACAGGTGAATCGTGCCCCTACTTGTACCTTTGTCTTTTTGTATAATTTTTAAAAACTTTTTTTGCTTCAAATCAAAGTTTGTAATTTTGTGATTCACCTATACAGGGGTTAAAGTGAAAAAAAAAGTTCCTGAGCCTAAACTTTTTTTTTTTGTTTGGGGGGGGGGGGGGGGGGGGGGCTGCACATACGGACTTATCTTAAATGGAACCATTTATTTTCAAGTTTGGCATCTTTTTAAGAATGAAGGCCAGTATCACTGATATTAATATAGCTACTGATGTCTCGATGAAAATGATTCCCCCCCAAATTTTAAACATTTGTTAGGCTTCAAAAACAACTTTTAATTAAAGTGAACTTAAAACAGTCCTCACTTAAACCCATAATAAATGTCATATTTACCTTTCTGTCTAACAGGTATGAAATTTACAGAAATTGAATAGGGTTATAAAATAGTCCGCACTGCATAAATTATAAATTAAATTCGATTAATCCTTATTAATGCTACAAGCGTTCTTTAGTCAAAGAGTAGTTAGTAGTTTTCTCTGTTCCCTTTGTTCTTTGTAACTTTACTGACATAGAGAATTAGTAGCTGCTGTCACTTTAAGATATGCCACTGCTGACAGCATCACGCATCTCATTCTCTCACTACTCTTTACTTCCATTTAAGATTTTATTTAACTCATTTAAGGTTTATAATGATTGGTTCTTGTGAGGATACTCAAAAAACCTGACATTTTGGCATAAATGTGTGTGTTATTGTTCGATTGTTAAGCGCAAAAGAGAACTCGATACTGGCACGCAACCTTTTGTGCCTCGTGTGTGTGTGTGTGTGTGTGTGTGTGTGTCAGGCAGGAGGACATTTACTGAAGCGCGTTCTCTTTTGTCTTGTAGCTAAGAGCTTGATCATAACCCTAGATAAATAATGACAGAAAGAACAGATGCTGGGTTAATTGTGTTAAATATTTTAACACAATAAAGCTGGACAAAAATAAATCGCATACATTAACGTTGACAGCACTAACTTTACTTTACAAAACTCATACATTGCTGACAGAATATGATGCGGTGTAAAGTAGACTCGTTTTTATGGTAGGCCTACACAGAATGTTTTTTTAGTAAGCGACAGAATGTTCTACATTAAATATTTAACTAAAAGTTACCTAGCAGCAGTGTATGTTAACGTTAGCTCAGTTAGCGACGTAAGGTTAACATCAAAAGGTGTAAACAGAAAATATGATTATCCTGACCTGAGTTAATTAACGCAATCAACCAACTCACATCTCCTTTCTTTCTTTTCATCGATGATGACATTAAAACTGTCTGTGCCGCAACCGCTATACCTGCTCATTAGAACATTAAGTCAGTGAGCCATACACACAGGCTCGGTCCTGCTCCTCTGTGGCAATGATGGCGTGCGGTTAAAAATCATAAATGAATTTGAAAGTGGGGGGACACAAACGGGATTTTGAAAAGTGTGGGGGATAACTCCCCCCTATCCGTATAGGAAATTACGCCCGTGGGTAAGACATCATTCCCAGGCTTCATGAACTTGCGCTCCATGCTTTCACCGACGACGCTAACATGACGTATGGATCTCAATCACCTTGTGTTGCCGTGTTGCCAGGATCCGCCCTGCTCTGCTTCTGATAGGCTTGTGACATTAGTTAGAGCTGTGTTCCTCTCATATGATTGATAGGTGAAATCAATTGACTCGAAAATATTAAACCGCATGCATGTTCCCAATTTCATTTTATTTTTTTTCCCTCACGGTGGCACGCCGGAGATCCGGCATGGTGCCGGAATACTTTAAGCCCCGCCTATAGCTGTTTGGCTTGGTTCATGGCTTATATCACTTTAACAAAGACTTAAAAAAAAATCCCTATGGGAAAAATGAATGGGAATAATACTTGAAAAAAGAGGGCGCTCACTGTTGCCCTCTAAACAAGTAGACAAGGCCTTAAACTAGTGTTAATTTCGTTAAAATCTATAACAAAATTTTTAGTGATAGTGATGGCTCACACAATCCTTCATGTTAACTGAGCTTTCAATTTTGTTACGGAAGAGTGTGTAATCTTATTGTTTGGTTCTTGTCACATGACCTGCGGTGCGCTAGCGGCATTCTGAAAAGATGAGATTTTTTCATCTGGCTGCGCCTGGAAAAAATGAGCGCCTCGCACTTTTGCGTCGCTTCTATTATAAGCGCACTTGCCATGCGTGCCTACATTTGAAATAACGCAGTGTTTCCCATGCATAAGGCGAACTGCCCAGGAAAATAAAATTCGAATTTCACTTTCCCATTTTCTGTCCTTGGTTGGATGACGAGAGTAAATTGCGTAAATCTATCGTTGACTGTGAACTGATACGCTTTGACTCATCCAAGGCGGCAAACTGGAGATCAACTGAATGCTGAACGGTTGTTTCATTCACGACCTAATTCAGGCAAGTTATCTTATTTTTTTATTTTAATAAATCCTGATAGTCCATGAAAAATAAACAGCAAAAAGATGTAGTAAAATTTCAGTCATTTTCTCTTCAGTGGAGAATTGATTCTGAGTCATCTATATGATATCCATTTAAACAACATAGACTAAACAATATGTAGACTGAAATCGTGAAATGGCCTTAATATTATGGCCTTAATATTGAGGCCATTCCACGATTGAATGGATTAAAACAATACAAATACAAAATATAAAAGTTGAATTAAGCTTGTATTTCCTGTATTTCCTGTATAAACCCTGTATTTCTTCCCTCCTAAATTGTCTTTGCTAGGTTATCATATAAAAGTGAGTAGTGGTCTCTGTCACGTGAGAATAGCTTGCCTAACCAAAGGCAGCCAATCTCATCACAGTATATTTTGGAGAACAAAATTACCATCCAATCACAATTCGCTATCGCAAACTCGCGGTTTGTGAAGGCGGGATATAGAGAGCGTGGAGGAGTACAGTTAACAAAAGGCTATTTCCAAAGTGTTTATCACATTATTATGTGCAGTAATTTGTGAATAACTCAATGTGGTCTTGCGCTGAATGACACATACCAGAAGCGTACTCAGACAGCACACGATACCGAATCTTCAGTTAATTTTCTCTTGTGAGAAACTGACATGCGAAATAAACTTCAAGGAGAGCACCTTGTGGCATGCTTAAGGATTAGTATAAAAGGACCTTCCCCTGAAGCCTATCCATAAAGACAGGCCTTAGAAAGTTTTTTTTTTTTTTTTTAAAGCAGAGAATAATTAATTCTTTAGACAGAAACTGTCAACTTTGTAAACAGGTTTGGAAATCTGAAGATTTCATTTTGAAAATATTTGTTCATGCTTTTATAATTTTATAAATATGAATTTATGCATAATATAAATTTGTTAACGCTATTAAGTATTTTCTGTAATAAATAGAGTTCATAAACCTTTGTTTGACTAGTTTATTATGAACCCACACAATAAGCACCGTGCCACATCACCCTACCCTGCGCATCGCCCTGCCCACCACCACAAGTAAATTCTCAACCTATGGGAAATCATGAATAACAAACTTGAGAGTGCAAAAGACGCAATATGTAAAATATGCTATTTACATCTGATATCATCAGTAAACTGCTGCGTTACCAAGGCAACGACTGACACATTTGTATTAGACTGCCCATTATCAACCCCAGTGGAAAATGAAACCTTATCAGTACTGGCTGGCCCTGATCGGCACAGCATGGAACGGTTAGGCAAAGAGAACGCTTTGGCCCGATGGTGGAAAAGTCCTTAGTCTTGTGTCAAATGTACTTTTTATGGTTAAATTGATAATCAGGATTATTTTGCTCATATTATAATCAATAAAAAATTATTTTTAGATTTCATTAGAATTATTGCACATTCACCTAATAAGCACAAATTCAAGCGAATGTGCATGGTTTATTTTACCTCATCAAGTTTCCTGATTTATTACAGCCTATTTATCATATAGGCCAACTGGTAAAACAAGAAACTTCTCTCAAAAATTACAAAAGTACATTTCCTAGTAATCCAATATTTCCAAAGTACATCAAGATTTTTCCATTAAACCAACAGCAAAAAAGACTTTGTATTGTCCCACAGAGTAAGTGCATTTATTCAGCAACCACCATCGCAAATATAGTCGAGATCCATGTTTGGATTTATTACAGTTCATCACTGAGAAGGTTTGATCGCAGCAAAGAGTGCCAGCGCCTCGTAGACACTTTCATTTAAGCAGAACATCTCAAATGGAGATCACTGAACAACAGCTTACTTTTTGTCAGTGTTTTCAGATCATTCGCCCTCATCATTAGAATTACTATAAGGAATTTAAATTCAGTTTTAATTTCTGAGAATATGAAAAAAAATCAGCAAACTAGATATGAACCATTTATGAATGGTAAAAGGAACCATGAGTAGACATCCTCTTGATTTGTGCTTATAGGTGAAAGCGCAACAATTCAGATGAAATTTAAAAATAAAATCTAAAATGACAATAATCGCTGTGATTAGAATTTTGAGCAAAATAATCCTGATTATCAATTGAACTATTATGCAGCATGACAAAATTGTGACAGTTTTCATTGACTAAAACTACACTAATGCTCAGACATTTAATCGACTAAAAATTGACGAAACAAAAACAGGACAAGGTTGACTAAAAATGATAACTAAAAAAGTACATTTGACACAGGACGAAGACCAAGAAAAAAACCCTGACAAAATTAACAGTACATTTAACTCAAATTTGACCCATTTTATTCACCACAAACTGATCCATGGCTGTAGAACATTTTATATAAAAGGCCTGTGACAAGAATTCCTGAAGTATTAAAAACATCTGTGCTGAGTTTGGGAGATTGCTGTGAAGCAGAGAGCAAGTGAGAGCGAGACCTTGTCAGTGTAGGTGGCATTCTTTGTCACCAGGAGTTGAGTGAAGAGCTGGATGATATGTTCAGTACTGAGGATTTTCTGTTGTTGAAGCTGAATGAAGTGCCTGAAACAGCAATCCCACAGCTGAACGCTTTCAGCTGACAGACACAACCTACAAGCCCAAACCAGGACAAACTAATTTAACACAGGCACATCATTTCCATGATCTTATCTAATTATGACAGTATGAAAATAAGAAAAAACATATCAATAAGTATCAACTGTTATCTAAAAAGCCATTGAACAAGTATGCATGCAAATAACCACAATCGAATACAGCAAACAGCAATAGATTAAAACTACACTCACTTAAAATCATTCTCAAAATAAATAAAAAGGTAAAATAAGTCTCTTGGACTGCAATAATACTTTTTAATGCTTTTTTAAATTTAATTAAAGCTGCCAATATTAGCCGACGATATTATTCAAACAATCTCTTGCAACAGTATATGTACATAACAGTGAAACAACCTGAATAGATACTAAGACTTCAGAGAACAGTAAGCACTATACCTGATCTCTTCTGGCTTTGTAGCTGATGACCAGTGTGTGTTGACTAGATCACTGTGTAACAGGCATCCATGAGACAGACTGCAGGACAGCAGGGGCAGCTGCTGCAGAACCACAGCACCACACGCATGCAGATCCACACCATCCAGACGCCCACACTGACCACTTTTGCTGGGGAAGGCATGAAGAAACAGGATAAAAATTACAATATGTGGAGTGCAGGCACACACATTTCATCTCAGCTTTAAAAACCTCACTAATAATGCAGTATTACTAAGAGATTAGTACAAATATTCTCCACGTCCTTCAATCTACACAAATAAACACGGAGGGTATTAAAACGCCACTGCAAAATTGTCACTGTGACCCAAAACCCCTTAGAAACCAAGATTTATTGCTAGAGTGTTGTTGTTGCCAAAGTAAAGGCACTTAATTTATAGCGAGAGCCCTTAAAAGCAGGATAATGCAATTTCCACTGAATCTGTGAACACTACACCACCATGAGAGGTAGCAGACTCAAGTATGGGAACAAAACATCTTCCTTCTCTGACCTGATGATATCACTGAGTTTCTGCTCATTGACTTCGCTTCTGTAGAGGTACACGTCTTTCTCTCCGAGACGGCGCTCAATGCTGTCCAGAAGAAGACAAAATCCTTCCATGGAGAGCCTGGAGAAATGTTCAATAACAAGAACAAGAAGGTCAATTATTGGTTTATACTGTTATTGTATATAGCCTTATTAACTTATAGTGTCTTTCCTTTTGCATTAATGTTACTGAGATTAAAATCAACAGTTTTACTTGTGTAATGTAACATATTTCTGAGTAAAATAAGGGTGTGAAATTTGAAAAATAGGGTGGCATTATCCACTGGGAATTGACATTATCAGAGTGAACATTCTATTCCAAGGCATGACCTTTCAGACCTGAAAGTGAGTTTGCAGTGGATCATGGAGGACTACTTTCCTCCAGAAAACCTCCAAAACCCACTTTTAAGGGGAATTTAGTACCGAGATGAGGAGGCCGAGGGTTGAGTTCACAGATAGACTTATCCTTTCCTTTTTCATATCTACCATTATTTATCATTATTGCTTTCACATTAATTAGCATTAATGTGATTTTATAAAGGCTGCATTATCTATAATAATAGCATAAGGCAATGCCTAATTATATCATTATCCAATAGCCCACAGAAAACTATTTCAGAAATGGAGCATTTAATTACATTACAAGGTTATAAAGACATTTTCGTTTCTTAATTTTTTTTTTCTGAATATAATGCACTGATCCCCAGTAATCGTCAATGTGTACTGAAAATGAAAATAGAGTAAATTCTGATTTTGTATTGAATTTAAGTATATTAAAAACATTGTACCAATTAAAAATTGTTTTTAATGAGTAAATTAATATTTACACTTTCAAAGAATAAAAAAAATACAAATAACCATATTGTTTTTAGGTTTGGCATTGGATGGCTGCAGAAATGTGAAATATTGTTTGTGGCTCATTTTGTTCTAGCGAATCCATATCTCTCACACTGACGTATTAAGCACTGGGTGGCCCTTATAGAATAGCTTCTGCAAAACCTAAACCCAAATCCTAAAACCCCCACCACATAAAATAGCCAAAAAGAATTTATGACAATCTATAATGGGCCCTGGGGTCAGGGGCCACCAAACAATCGCTGTCTCTCTTTGGCAGGTTGTTTCCTGGAAACACCCTGATTAAGCTGCCTGTGTGAATTATATCCATGACATTCTGTGGAGCACAATCCATCTGGGCAAAGTCCTCTTCAGAGTGTCTGAAACAGCCTCCCCCATACATCCCTCTGCTCCGTCATCATCTTCCCACAGTGTATTCGCCAGGGCTCTTCAAAACACCTAACACACCTAAACAGCAGCTGATTACAGAATATTGTTGGCAACATCTATAGGTGTTTGCTCTTGAGACCATTTATATGGAGCATGTTCTCTATATTTCAGCTATTTGTTTTCTCCATAACAGCAATAATAGTTCCTCTAGCATATATTTGAGTCCACCCTAGATACAGAATGTAACAAGGGAACTGATGTGACTCTTTCTGAAAAGCAGATAAAAAATGAAAGTGACAAACTGAGATACAAATCTATTAACAAATCAATCGGTGAAGATACAGAAGCATTATACTTGCAAGGGCTTGACAACGGATCCATTACAGGGTGTTTTAGTGCTGGTCTCTCCTTTTACAAAGGTAGACGTACAATGGGTTAGTCGAAAGATCAACTGAAGCACATCAAGATCTTTGAAAACACAAACTTGTGCCGTCATATGAGAGGCTGAGAGGACAGCCTCATGAAGGGAACGCTCGAAAGAATACAATGATACACTCTCCTCTCTAGACCTGAGCACACGATAGCCTTGACTCCACTTTCGCATCACAAAATGTGTGACACGGTATTTACTAAATGCTAAGATTGATACTAATGGTTTCTCCTTCGTCTGCTTACACGCACAATAACGTTACAAGAGCTTTGTTTCTTGGCCAGGCCTCTTCACAAGGCCAAAAAAACCTCACATTCATGTTTAACAGCAAACATTCACAAAGACGAATAATATGCCAGAGAGGTCACGGCAAACCATATAAATTTAACAGACGGCAGGAAACGTAGTAGCCCATGTGGTGGGTTTTGTCAATAAAATGTCATTTTAATCTATTGAAAAGTCTTATATTGCTAGGAAACACTTTACAATCACTTCCATAGGGAACCACTGGGGCTTTGCATGCACATTAGCATCTAAAGTGAAGGGGTTGTTTGTTTTGATAATCATCTCATTTGATCACAGGGCCTTTATGCATGAAGCAAACAAATTATTCTGCCAAAAATGCAGAATTTGCATGCATACCTTTGTGCTAAATATGTATTCAACCATGATAAAGCAGGCTTCATTAATCTATTTATTCAATGCAGAAATAATAAAATAAGCAATAAAGAGCAAAAAGGATATGGCTGGAGTAATTAGTATAAACATTTATACACTTCCTGGAGGGTTATGAAGTTCGTCATAACACACTGTTTAAATTGCTGCATGTCATTCCTTGGTTTCTTTTTCTAATGTGATGTCTATAACCTATACTGTTTCCATCTACTGGAAACAGTAGTTAGGGTGTGTTCACAGTTGTAGTTCGATTCGCTTGGTTTGTTTGGTCTGGACCAAGAAAAAAATGAAGTTACCTAACATCCAAAATAATGCTGTGTTCGGGTTAAATGCGCTCGTTGTATTTGCGTAGCCACATATGATGCAGTTTTGACCAGCTGAGAACTCGTGAAGAGCTTATAAAATGTGTAAAGGAGTCAAAACAGCGGCAGGAATCCCTATTTCACACACAAACACAGATCTGCTGCGAGGAGATGCGGTTCTGATGCCTGTACCGAACTGTGATGGGCAACTTCGCGACAATGATGAGAAAAAACGGGTATGCTTGAGCATTCTATCCTTGTTAGGGTCACATCTTGTGACATCATGTACCGTTTTTGGTTCGTTTAGCTGTCTTTGATCCGTGTTGCGTTACCAGATAACACCAGAGTTCGTTTGTTTTCATCAAACCAAACATCCTAAGTGTGAATACACTCTATAACTTATGAACAGTCCGAAATCTCCACTTCAGTAGCACTTATATACACCAAACTTTCCAGTCTTGTACCTAGTTATATTATGAAGATATTTACAGAGGGATTTGTAAATATATTATTCCTAGCCTGATTTATGTAATATTTTATTAGAGTTCGTTTGGAAGCGGAGCGAGACCTATCTTTTCAGTGGTCTCGGTCCGCTTGATTGGTGCAGACCAGGGTTCAGATGGCAGCAATCACACTTACTGTATTCAAATGAACAGCACTAACAGAGCAATCGCACCAGAGTTTGTTTTCATCAAACCAAACATGCAAAGTGTGAACATACTCAGTATTCTAAAATACTGTGTAAAAAGAGGGAGAAACAAAAAGGATTAAAAATCTGGCATATTATCAAACAGGCATGTAAACAGAATCTGTATTGGTATCAATCATAAAAAATAAATTCGATCTCTAGTATTCAGAAATGTTTGTATATGTACCAAGTACATTTTATAGTGCAAATGGCCCAGCTTTTATATGGGCATTCAATTAGGCCTATAAATTTAACATGGCACCTGCTTTTTTAGATTTATCTTAAGATTACATAACAGTTTACTTTCAAAAGTTCTATGTCCATTTGAGAAGTGTACATATTTATGTTGTGTATTATAACTAGTATTGTATACTATAAATAGTATAAGTCCATTCACATCATGCAAACCTTCTGACTATCTGTCTGAGCAGAGCCTTCATGATGCCCAGACTTTTATTCTTCAGAACATTCTATGAAGTCCAGAAATAGTTGAGTCTCCTGGGACTTGGGGTCAAATCTCCCAAGGAGAAAATTGCTCCCTTACAGCATTATCTGGGATTAGGGCAATAATGTTGGATTCAGGGTCTGAGCCGTCCATACAAGGTGACCTAAAGCCACAATTGAGCCCCGCTGAGTTAGGTTGTTGGCTGTAGAACCCCAGTTCATTATATCTGTACACCCATGTGCACATGTACACGCATCTCCCATCCCAGAAAACCACACACAGAGAAAAAAAACCTCCCTGTTGTTGTGGTTTGAGTAGAAACTCTACTACTGACTGCATTAGCGAGTGATTTCAACATGCTTACTACAACACGCTGCAAAAAAAGATTTTCTTTGCTTTATATCTTGTTAAATAATTAAGGCGAGACACGGCAGGCAAAAACAGTTTTTTTTTTTCACTGGTCAATTTTGAGATTTTGGGATATTTGTCGTCAATAACATGTCTTTCAAACTTGTGGTGAAAAAAAGTCCGAAATACACATTTAGGTCTTTATTTTACTACACTTTGTCTGTTTGCGTCTGTAGATTTCGCCTAAATTCAACAAAGGTTGCCGTTTTTATGCAAAGGTTGCATAAAAAATCCCGCTGCTCCGCGAACTGCACCCTGTCATCACACACACCGTTACTGTGCGTTCACACCAGACGCGAATTGAGTGGCAAATTCCCGCCCGACGCGTCTAGTTATACGCATGTACACTTTGAATCCATTCGCGCGTCAAGAGCGAAATTGACGTGCGTAAAAGACAAAAGTTTGAAGCAAAATTTACACGCGTTACGCGTGTCGGAGGCGAAATCTGTTGGTGGCCATCTTTTTACAAGATGGCTAATGTTGATCGAGCATTCATCTAGAGTCACCGCTCTGTATTTGCTCTGGAGAGCAGAGGAGTAGGGATCATCGTCGCCGTATTTGGGTCCACCAGACACTTCGGAGGTGAACCCAGTTTGGCGAGTGTCACCATTTGCTCCAGGAGGTGCGCCTGGATGACGGCCGCTTTCAGTGGTACTACCGCCTGTCCCGCGCCCAGTTTGATGATCTGTTGTCCCGCATCGGAGCGAGGATCACCCTCGCCCTCACCCACCTAATCTGTAATTTATTTTTGTTTTGATGATAAATGGATCCAGCCTAGGCTACTACAAAAGTGATTAAACTGTCCTGTGATTTTTTTCCCTCACACAACACTGTCCAGACACGAACTATGTTCTTGCACTAAAGTATGTTGGTTCTCTTTACATTAGAATAATAATGTTTCATATAATCTAGATTAGATATGGAATAAATAGCATACAAAATTAATGTCTCGTATAATAAAATCAAGTTTTTATGTGATAAAATATTTACTTCACCACGTGACAGCAGCAAGCTGGCTCCTGATTGGTTAACGCGGCGCGAATTGACGCAGAAGTTCAGATTTTTCAACTCGGGCGGCAGACGCGAATTCGCGTCAGACGCGTGAATGCACAAAAAGCACTAAATGAATTATTTGCGCATAACGCGCCAGACGCTCAATTTGCGCTATTCGCGCCAACTTGACGCGCGAATGAGGTGAATACGCGTCTACCGCGCCAGGCTCTACGCCTCATTCGCGCCGCAGGAATTTTTTTACGCGCGTAACGCGTCTTTGCATTGACTTAACATTGAAATCACTCGCGCTAGACGCTCTATTCGCGTCCGGTGTTAACGCACCATGAGAAAGCTCTCTCTCTCATGTACAATGCTGTCTGATCCAAATATGGTGATTTCCTTTTTATCAGCAACCAATCGTGAAAGTAAAAGGGCGGATTTAACTCTAAATGCGCAATCTCGTTTTACAATATAAATCTTTAAAGCCCGTTTTCTCATAATGACTTTTCTCACATACTCCAAGTCCAAAATCTCCACTTCAGTAGCACCTGTATACACCAAACTTTCCAGTCTTGAACCTAGTTATATTATGAAGATATTTACAGAGGGATTTGTAAATATATTATTCCTAGCCTGATTTATGTATTATTTTATTACAAAAAACATGGTGGAAATCATTTTTTTAAGACTATTGACAGTATAGCAAAAGTAGATATCCATAAACCCCTCTGTAATTTTTTTTCCATCTAATTTGTGAACACAATGAAAAAAGAATTTTGAACCTGGCTTTGTCCAATACTCAGATTTTGTTTTTTAAAATATATGCAAATTAGCGCATACTTATTTAGACAATGCCTAATTTGAATATTTAAACATTAAATTACAGAAAACTTGTAAAAAAAAATTCTCATCTTAATGTAGGTAATCAACTGCGAATGTTTCATGAATGAATGAATGAGGCATTTATATAGCGCTTTCATATGTAATACTATACACCCAAAGCGATTTACAATCATATCAGGGGTTCTCTCCTCAACCAGCACCAGTGTGCAGCATCCACTTGGATGATGCGACGGCAGCCACAGTACAACGGCGCCAGTGCGCTCACCACACACCAGCTATATTCATGGTGATATCTGCTAGTTAAAAATGTTACCCTATTCACCTGTAGTGTCTCGCCTCAAGTAAAAATAATAGGGGTGTAATGATACACGTATTCGTATTGAACCGTCCGGTACGAGGCTTTTGGTTCGGTATTGCATTACAAACCGAACGATTGCCGGGACGAGAACAATTTTGTTAGCAGTCGCGATCACCATAACGTTGCCCAACATCACATGGCAAACGTGATGAAAGTGGAACGAAACTGCTCTACTTTTGTGGTTCACGGACCGTTTATCAGTGCAGCGCGAGCCGATCTTGAACAAGCGACACTGTTACTACACAGCGCTAAGAGATCCAGTAAAGAAAGCATTTGAATTTGCCACAGAAGTAATAACATCACTGCGAGATCTAGTGAGACGCATTCAAATTTCTCCGTTATTAACCGTAGATCTCTATTAGATCAAACTCTATTAGATCAGACATGGAAACAGGAGAAACATTGTGTCATGAATAAACTAGTTATAGGCATAAGGTCAAACATCAGCAACATTCACCGTGGACTTCATGTAGTAACACAAACTGTAACAATGGAAGTTTGGCAGGAATAGTAAAATGCTTTCATGTACGTCACACATCTTTTTCCAGCACTTCAAAACTCAAATATTACCATATTTAAATGTTATTTTTAATGTGATGACCAAAACATCATTTGTTCATCCTTCAAAGACTACGGTCCCTATTTATAAAACTAAACGTTTCAAGATGTAGGAAAACTCACACTTATTTAAAAATAATATATTTTTTCTATACGTAATTTTATTTATTTTTTATAAAGGAAATTTTTCTGGCATTTCTTTCTTTTTGCTGTATCGAAAACGTACCGAACCGTGACAACACTGTGTCGTATCGAACCGAACCGTGAATTTTGTGAACCATTACACCCCTAAAATATAACCAAATATACTTAAAACTAAATCTTCAGGTTTAAGCGAATACTATCAATCGGGCAAGACAAACAATAATTTAAAGGGAAGCCAATATCTTAAACGGCACTTTAATCTTTTACAATTTTGTAAAATATGCAAATATGCAATTTTGCATCTATATGATTATACTTAAATAAGTGAACACGATACTGTAATTGGATCGATAATGAAAAATCTAATACTGCGTAGTAAACATTCAGTAGGGCCGAGTCTTTAGGTCTAGAGTTTAGGTCTTTCAGAAGAGAAAACCGTGGAGTAATCCAAGCAACTGTACCTGTTGGGGGATTCGAGAGAGTCAGGCCTTCCATACTGCCGTGTGTTGACCTGCTCGTGTGTGCCACTGCTGGTTTGAAAAGGTATTACACTCTCCTCTTGAATTACATCATCTCCTCTCGAGGTGTGATGCCCACTTTGACTCGGTGAAACTGAAACATCACTGTCCGTCTCCATCGAAAGGTATGGTTTAATTTCACCAGCTGGATTGAGAATGCTGGGACGTTTGCTGTTAGTGTGATCTGAAATGTGTATAAGACTACCATGAGTAAGTATAATTCTTAAATTGGGCTAATCAATTAAAAAGTGACAAACATTGATGAAACTTGGCAAGTCATGTCAATACACCCGTTTACTGACAATGTGGAATTAAAAGTAACTGAGCAGGAATTTCAAACCTGGAAGATCTTGACGTCTTGGCACAGAGTGACCTTCATCCTCTGCAGACACTTCCTCATCCTCATCTTCAGAGTTCACGTACTGTGAGGAATCTCTTGGATCGGTGGTATCTGGGGAAGGACTGCGGGTTGGGCACCGCTGTAATGCCTCAATGTCCGCAGGCTTCTTCACGGTCACAGATAGAGAGGACACTTCAGCTTCCTTCAGAGTCATGTGAGGTGAGATTCGTTCTTCCCATCTTTGCTGCTCTCCTGCCCTCTGAGAGAAGTCCCAATCAGACTTCATCTGCTTTCCATGCACGTCACTCAAACATTTGTCCTCAAGGAAATCACCTGAGTTTAGAATGTTATCAGATAAAATGGCAGTGCCACTGGCTTTTGAAACATGGGAGTGCATACAAAGGCCACTTTGTAGAGGAGAGAGTGAAGGATGATTAGACATCAGCTCTGTCTGAGATGGTGAACGTTGATCATTTCTTGATGAGAGGCTGGAGGTCTGGTGACCCGTGGAGATAACAGCACTCTGTGATGAGCCGCGTGTGCTGGGGAGCTGGAACCTGCTCAGGTGCTGTTCAAGTGAAACAATAGATATGGTAGATATAAGTGGTGGCAGAAAGAAGTTGATGGCAATTAGGGCTAGGCACAAAAACGATAACGATAATTATCCTGACATAATTTTCCTCTATAAAATTACAACAAAAGTTCGATAAGTGTTCAATATAATGTTTATGCACTATGCAAATAATGCTGGCATGCGTGTTGCAGACAGTCACACTGGTGGCAATAACTGATAAGTGCTGCCATTTCCGTTACGTATGAGAAACACAAACTGCAAACGCAGAAAAAGCGGAACGACAAAAAAGAGCTGCTTGTTTGAGCCGCACGGCACATGGAACATTTATCAGTTCGGCTCAAATCACGCAACCACTAAACAGGGCTGTGAGATCCGGTGAGAAGCGCTCAAATTTAGTTCAGAGTTCTCACATACAAACCACAAATCAAATGCCTTGTGATTTCAACTAATTTCAATCCAGATGAAACATTCTCAACAACACTGACACAAAAAAACAGCAGAAACACCAACCCACAACAATACAGTTACAAGGTTTTTCAATCCACAAGTCTCCAACATTTACCATGATTGACAGTAGTAACACTAACTGAAACCAAGGGATTGTGGCAGAAATGTGGGACATTCATATTGAATTTGATATTATTAATGTAGACATTAAATGTATTAAAAGAGTAATGGAACATAATTGGAATATTTTTTGTTATTAAGCTATAGCATTTATATTATACCCTATCGGGTACAACGGGGCTAAAGGCGCACCTGGGTAAAAGTCGCATTTTACTTTATTATCCTTTAAACCACTAGATGGCACAAAAATTCACCTCAGCACTTTTCTAAAAAATGCGTTTAAAGATGCACGTGGAAATTTGGCTGATCCTTGACACAATCGCGTGACATGGTTAGATTCAGATGGTAAATATAATATATTAAGTTGGGAGTCCACCTTAGAGATAATCACAACACGATATAATGAAACCATCATATTTAATCATATCATATAATAAATATATTACATCTAACATTAGAACTGTAAAGCTACATAAAATTATTATACCCATTATTTACATAAACCCCTCCTCCGAGAATACTTAATAAGCGGGGCGAGGCCATTTTATATTGCTGTTTTGGAGATGAGTTGTCGCAAATGCCGTCGGAACACTGCTGTTATTTTCATCCGGATTGCAGGTACGCTTTGTTCAGCCTTCCTAGGGACGAGGGAGTTAGGGATCAATGGTTAAAATTTATTTTTAACTCGGCCCCTCATAATTATGACCCAAATCTCGCTCTCTGTGCTGCACGTTACGGAGGAAAGCTTCCACAATCGTGGCGAGTTCAATGCAGGATTCACACAACGGCTTGTCCTGTGTAGATCCAAGATGGCGCCGCGGATGGCTGCCTCGGTGTGGAGCTCTCCAGCTATTGTGTTGTTTTTGTTCGTTTGTTCTGCGTTTAGTCATTCTTTTCCTATCAGTTTCACCAAAGACGAACTACTGGACATTAGGAAACACACACCAGAAACCTTTTCTACAGTTTTTGATTATTCGGACGTTTTGCTGGACATTCTCGTCGGAGGTGCAGCGTTGTTGTTCAAACGCGCGTTCAGACGCAAACGCGGGAAGCGAGCCGGCGCGCTGGTTAAACTCCGCGAGCGCGGCCTGCGCACTGCACTCCCCAGCATTCATCTCGCGAATCTCCGATCCCTTCCAAACAAAACGGATGAACTTCTTCTCCTCACCCACACTAATAAGGATTTTTTAAACTCTGCTGCTTTGTGCTTCACTGAAACCTGGCTGAGTGAAGCCATACCGGACAACGCAATACATCTGCCGGGCTTCCAGCTGTTCCGAGCGGATCGCATCGCGGAGCTAACGGGGAAAACGAGAGGTGGTGGATTGTGTTTCTACATTAACGAAAGTTGGTGTTCAGATGTAACAACACTGAAGAAGATGTGCTCTCCTAATTTAGAGGCACATTTCATAAACTGTAAACCCTTCTACTCGCCTCGGGAATTTTCCTCTTTCATTCTCGTGAATGTTTACATCCCTCCAGACGCGTGCGTGAGCGCGGCGCTACAACAGCTGGCTGAACAAATATCTGAAACGGAACAAAGGTACCCAGACTCTCTTTTAATCATTCTTGGGGATTTTAACAAAGCAAATCTTTCCCGTGAACTACCAAAATACAGACAGCACGTTACATGTCCCACCAGAGACAGTAATATACTGGACCACTGTTACACCACAATAAGAAATGCATATCACTCCGTCCCACGGGCAGCTTTGGGGCTCTCTGATCACTGTTTGGTTCATCTCATACCGACCTACAGGCAGAAACTGAAATCAGCTAAACCTGGAATAAGGACTGTAAAAAGATGGACTAATGAAGCAGAGCAGAATCTACAGGCCTGCTTTGATTGCACTGATTGGACTGTTTTTGAAGCTGCTACCAATGATCTGGATGAGCTCACAGATACTGTAACATCATATATAAGTTTCTGTGAGGATACATGCATTCCTACCAGGACATTCTTATCATTCACTAATGATAAACCATGGTTTACTGGGAAACTCAAACACCTTCGTCATGCCAAAGAGGATGCTTACAGAAGTGGGGATAAAATCTTGTATAACCAGGCCAGAAACAGATTGACAAAGGAGATCAGAGTTGCTAAAAGGAACTACTCTGATAAACTGAAAAACCAGTTTTCATCCAACGACCCATCATCAGTCTGGAATGGCCTGAGGAACATTACCAACTACAAGTCACCATCCCCTCGATCTGTGGACAATCAACACCTGGCTGACGATTTAAATTCATTTTACTGTCGGTTTGAAAAGCCCTCATTCACACCACACACCCGGTCTGATCTGCACTTCACACATTCAGCATCACCTCCTGTTCTCCAATTATCACTCCCCCCTCCTGCCATCCAACCTGAGCTTAAGGTCTGTGTGGAGGACGTGAGCCGAGTCTTCAAAAAACAGAAGACTAGGAAAGCCTCAGGCCCAGACGGCATCTCATCTGCTTGTTTAAAAGCCTGCGCTGACCAACTGGCCCCGGTCTTCACGCAGATCTTCAACAGATCATTTGAGCAGTGTAAAGTTCCCTGCTGCTTCAAACGCTCCACTATCATTCCTGTCCCCAAAAAACCCAAAATCACTGGACCTAATGACTACAGACCTGTCGCCCTCACGTCTGTGGTCATGAAGTCGTTTGAAAGACTGGTGCTGGCCCACCTGAAGGACATCACTGGACCCCTGCTGGATCCCTTTCAGTTTGCTTACAGAGCAAACAGGTCTGTGGATGATGCAGTCAACATGGGACTGCATTATATCCTGCAACATCTCGACAGACCAGGGACTTATGCAAGGATCCTCTTTGTGGACTTCAGTTCGGCCTTCAATACCATCATGCCTGGTCTTCTCACAGCCAAACTGACCCAGCTCTCCATACCATCCTCGATCTGTCAGTGGATCACCAGCTTCCTGACGGACCGGCAGCAGCGAGTGAGACTGGGGAAACACACATCCAAGACACTCACAATCAGCACTGGTGCTCCCCAAGGGTGCGTTCTCTCCCCACTGCTCTTCTCCCTGTACACTAATGACTGCACTTCTAAAGACCCCACTGTCAAGCTCCTGAAATTCGCAGACGACACCACTGTCATCGGTCTCATCCGAAACGGTGACGAGTCTGCTTACAGACTGGAGGTTGAACAGCTGGCTGCCTGGTGCAGTTATAACAACCTTGAGCTGAACACGCTCAAAACAGTGGAGATGATCGTGGACTTCAGGAGGAACAGCTCAGCACTCCCCCCACTCACCATCATGAACAGCACTGTGGAAGCAGTGGAGTCATTCAGGTTCCTGGGCACTATCATCTCTCAGGACCTGAAGTGGGACAATCACATTGACTCCACTGTGAAAAAGGCCCAGCAGAGACTGTACTTCCTTCGCCAGCTGAGGAAGTTCAACCTGCCACAGGATCTGCTGATTCAGTTCTACTCAGCCGTCATTGAGTCTGTCTTGTGCGCTTCCATCACTGTCTGGTTTGGTTCAGCTACCAAATCAGACATCAGGAGACTACAACGGACAGTCCGGACTGCGGAGAGGATTATTGGTGCCCCCCTGCCAAACCTCCAGGAGGAAGAGAGCAGGTAAAATCATCACAGACTCCACTCACCCTGGACACCACCTGTTTGAACTGTTACCGTCAAGACGGAGACTCAGATCACTGGCCACAAGAACATCTCGGCACAGGAACAGTTTCTTCCCACAGGCCATTTCCCTCCTGAACAGTTAACACTCCTCCCAAGGCATATGCCTGTAAGTGCAATACTCCCACTGTTTAGTGCAATATCCCACAACTCAGGTGATACTTATATGTAGATTTATTTATTTATAATATTCAAAACACTGTAAATAGGTTCATAATCTGTAAATCTGAAAATGTCTATTCTGACTAAACCCAACTGTGATAGTTTTATTCTCATATATTTATATTTTTATTTTTTATTCTTATAATTTGTAGTATTATGTTTCATGTTGTATTTGTATATGTCCACTGGAAGCCTCAGTACCAAAACAAATTCCTTGTGTGTGCAAGCACACTTGGCAATAAAGCTCTTTCTGATTCTGATTCTGAAAGATGGAGCAGTTCCACTCTTTAAGAACAGAAGCTTTCGTTTACGAGCCACAACCTGTAAGTATGATTTATTTTTCATCGATGTGTTTTCCTGTAATAGTTCGTATTGTTAATTGTACGTTGTAGCAAGGAAGTAAACAAATGGCAACGCTGTTTGGCTCTGCTGGTTTGTTAAATGCTCATTCATACTTAACGTTATCTGACAAACAACTAACGTTACAAACTTTTTTTTTAATCTCAACAGCGAACTTGGAATTAGTGTAAATTATTCTTTGATTCGAGCTTTTATGTTTATCTACATGCTTGTTTATCTACAGGCATGCTAAACATGGTTCTGTCTTCTGTGTTTGATTTGGCTAACTTACTGTAGTAAAGCCAATGTTTAGTGTTCGTTTTGGGTTAATAGTTCTGGCGACAGATATTTGGCTACAATCGTTCTAAAATACAAATGTAATGGTGGCATACAGTCAGAAACGATCACTATAGATCCGCAGTCTTTACTCAAAAAAATCGCTTTGAGTACTGTAGTATAATTTGTTAGAACGATTATATGAAATTCTTGTATATGAAGCCTATTTTTTTGTAATTCTATAATAATTAGTACAATTAAATAACAGCATATCTAAAAAGTAATGAAATAACAACAAAAAACAAACCTTTCTGAAACGTCGTTTAACAGCCGTTCTTGAACAGGTTCTGCCTGATCATCTTCAATATCTTTTCCCCGGGTCCGATTGGTTTTATTGACGCCATTGTTTATAATACACCAAAGCGCAAACTACCGGTAAAGGTACGGGGCGTGACATTTCCGGGAGACGTGCACTAGACGGTTAGCGAATCACAACACACTGGGCCAGCTAACCAATCTGAGCCCATTGCGTAGTTTTGAGGGACTGGCTTGACAGAACCAGGAACCCATCAGACCGTTTTTACAAGGAGGAGAAGAGCAGTGTAGAATAAAGGTAAAATATATGAAAAATAATGAAATTTTTAAAAAACGAAGCATGAACACGTTACAGTGCACCCCACAAACACAATCAAACCTTCAAAAAAAAGCGTTTTACCACCCCTTTACAAAACCAACCACTTTTATGAATTATTTTAACACAAAAATGTTGCTACATCAATGTTCAATAGGATATATATATTTTTAGTGTATACCATACACTATGAGAGTAGTGAAAAGCACATCTTTCTTAAGGTGTGCCTTAAGCTTCGTTGTACCCTACTAAATGTCTTTAGGCCACTTTTTTTCATAACAAATACCATAGAAGCAATTTAGTTTTAACCATGGTAGTGAGGTGCAATCCATGGTTTTAGCTGTGGTTAACATGATACAAATACTATGGAAGACCTATAAAAATTAGATTGTTACAATTTGTACAGAAGTTACTGTTTTTGTTAATGAACATATATTTACATCTGCATCCCTCAAGCTACTGTCAAAAGTTCATTTCTAAGGGACAAAACATAATATTAATTTGCGAAATGTTCACCTGTTTGAGTTCAAGTGCTTGTCATGTTTGATTATAAAACCATAATTAACTGTTTGGTTTCTACAATTTTCACTCAGGAGAAAAGTTCTGCCTTTAAACTAAAGAATTAAAGATTTGACATTTATCGTGATAATTATCGACATAGACTGATTTGACAAATTTTATAAGGATACTTTTTTGGCCATATTACCCAGCCCTAATGGCAATTCACTTAAAAAATGTAATTCTCTCATCATTTACTTACCTTTATGATGTTCCAAACGTTGTTATTATTAAAATAATATATCATAACATTATAAACCATAAAATAAAATGTCATTATATAATAAACATTAACTGAAAAAAAAATTAAACTTAATTTTTCAGCTTTTGTCATCTATTATCATTTATCATTTTTTTTTTTAAGTTGAGATAATAAAATCACAAAAACTTAAAAACTAGACATATATAAAAAAAAGAAAACTAATAAAAATGACAAAAGAAAACACAAAAAAAAAACTTTTACTGTAATTAAATAAATAAATATATATATCAAACATCTGAAAATTACAAAAGATGTGTACTACTTCGGGTCTTCTAAAACCATATAATGGGTTTGTGTTATAAACAGACCTTCATTCTGCACATTCAAACTGGTATGTAGCAACCAGTTAAGATATACTTGGAATATTGCATACTAGTCATGTGGAGTACTTTTTTGATGTTTTTTGTCCTTTTTGAGATCCTTAGAGCAGGGGTTTTCAAACATTTTCAAGAGGGACCCTTTTTTTTCTTTTTTTTTTGACGCGACCCATAGGCTTGTGCGCCGAAAAAAATCAGCTCAGCACTTTTTTAACCACTTTTGATGATGCACGTGCACATGCTGATCCTTGACGCGATTGCAACGCAAAGTCGATTCTGAACTAATTTGATCAAGCTATAGGCCTACATACAGGAATTTTAACCAATTAATAGTCTATCGTTTGCTGCATGCTTAAAAAATACACAAAACATATTCCACAACAAATTCTTTAAATGTAATATTCAGAACAGAACAAGAATTTAAAAAATAATAACTATAAACAAGCCAAAACGAAATAATTTAAAGCGAAAGTAAAAGTAAGTGGCATTATGCTCACATAACTATCTCATTAGAATCATAATGTTTCAATATTCGCGAATCGCGATGTATTTGATGGTAAACTATTCTTTATTATAGGCTTTGTACAGTGCTTGAAGTGGGAAAAGAAAGGTGCCGGTACTCTCTTGCATTGGCAAATCATGACATTTGAGATTTCTACAGTGAAAAACAAAACTTATAACAAAACTTATTGTGCGTGTGTATAAGTCCTGCGTGTGTGCACGTGCGTGCGAAAACGGAACTCCTCCAAGTCTGCAAGTCCAAAAATACATTTAGATTACTATATTTTATTTAATTAAATGCATTTATGGTGAGATTATTATATTTTCATGTCAATCTGTGTTTTGACCACGAACCATGAGCTGTCACTTTAATTCACCACGTGCAGCACAGCAAAAATAGACTCGGAACGATCTCTGCACTGCTGTATACGCACAGCACCAGGAGCGCATGGACGGACCGCATGCGTGTGCAGTGTGAAAGCTCGAACCTGTTAACATGGGTGCGGAAAAAATACGCACTGCATACGCACTGCAAACGAAGTATATCAACGGGTGTGTCACTGGCGCTTTTTCTGTCAGTGGTCGAGTACCGGCCTCATGCGAGAAGTAGCGGTAGGCTACACAAGAAAAAGTGCAGGTACGCTTAAGAGTAAAATGTAGAAGTGCCGTTCCTGCGTATCGGTGAGTAGCTACCGCCCCACTTCGAGCACTGGCTTTGTCAACTTCACTCACGTTGCAATATCGACAGGAAAAAATCACCCTTTTCACATGCGCAAAAATGTGCATGGAAACATCACAGTTGAGCGGTGCTTACGCTGAATGGTACGAATTGTAGCGTACTACTGCTATTTAAACAGAGCTGTTTTTTTTATATTAGGTAGACCATTTTATTATTTTAAAACACAACATTGTGCTTTTGTCAAACTGTAAACTCTTGTCAAACTTAACCTACCACTGTCACCCAACCAAAATCACACACAGTTTAAAAGCAAACATATTTATAATTCAAATGAGAATAAAGTTAGTGTTAATTCCAATTTTAAGGAAAACAAATATATTGATCTGAAATGTGTGTGTTGCTGCCAATGGAGCGAACGAGAGTGTGCTGCGGAAGCCGCAAGGAACGACGACTGTTTGTGTGTTGCTGCCGATGGAGCGAATGAGAGTGTGTTGCGGAAGCCGCAATAAAAGACGAGTGTTTGTGTGTTGCTGCCGATGGAGCGAACGTGTGTGTGTTGCGGATGGAGCGAACGAGTACGTGTTTTGTGTATATTTATGAATGAGAAGGGTGGGCCTGCTTATTCTGCATAATCTGGTCCCAAGCCGGTTCGCAGGACGAGAGGGCAACACGCATGTCAGGAGAAGCATTCAGTTTGTTTCGTTGTTTCTTCATTTTGGTCAGGTGACTTGGATTATTTATTTTGCATGAATTTGAATGTTTTTTAGTGTACTTCTGATCAAAGCTATTATTATTAATATTATTAGAAAACGGAATTAAATTTTTTTATTTAATGGCGACCCATTTTTTAATTCTCGCGACCCACCCGAGGTTCGCGACCCAGGGTTTGAAAACCACTGCCTTAGAGTCAGTCCCAATGCACTTCTATTGTATAATGTGAATACCCTGGCATCTCCTTTTGTGTACGACAGAAAAATGAAAGTCGTACAGGTTTGGAAAAACACAGTGAAAAACAAAAGTGAGATAATTTTCATTTCTGTCGGGTCCATTTAAGTCAAGAACACACATGACAATAGAAATGATTAGGACATTTGTATTGAATAAATTGCAATTCAGTTGCTAATAAAAATTTGGCGGTATGGCTCTGTTCAGGGAGTCCTCTGACCTTTCATGAGCACAATGAAATAGCAGAGAGTCAGAGGACAGAAGCAGCATTAGGGAACGCTCACAGTTTAGTACTGGGAGAACAGAACTATTCCCCCATATGAACAGAGCAACAACGATGACATAATAGCAAACGCCACGTTATACACGACAAGGAGGAGCTGGGGAGGTGGTGGGTTGCAGAGAGCGAGCAGCAAGCAGTTAGGAGCGAACTGAATCTGTTTAAATAGGGCGCCCATATTTGAGCGTAGTCATTAGTAGCGAGGGGAGATGTACAGCTGATGTGCTGATGCAGCTCAGCTGAGCAGATCGCTGATGAGACCGTCTTGGCCAATAGCGTTAGCAGCATCTTGATTACTTGGCCTGCCAGAACTGATGCTGCACTCAATATTTGGGTAAACTAACTAACCCTTTGACGCATGTCCTTTTGAATACTCATGGGAAGAGTTTGGGAATATTTAACCAATGTAAAAAGTGAAATATTTCTCAAATATATCTGTAAAAATGTGATATACTACTTTTCTATATTCATGAAAATGAAAGGAAATAAAACTGCAGAAAAACAAAAAAGGCATGACAAGTACACTGAGTCAAGGCATTTACAAAGTGCTCGAATTATTTGGCCGGTCAAGGATACCTCATTGCCAGTAAGTGGGAGCTAAATGTCTGCTATATAGTTCTCTCATTGCTTTACTTCCACTAGTCCTTGGCCCTAAAACTCAACCCTGACAATTCAGGTTACGGTGGCTTCTTTTCAAATAAACTTTAATCCAAAACATTTCAAGGTATCATTTTTGTAGCTTTAGACAGACCGACTAAGATTTATTTTGGTCAAGGTTAGATTTTCTTCCAACTGTCTGTTCAGCTGAGTGCACTGAGATCAGTGTCTTAACTTTTAATCTTATTAACAATCCTATGCTCCTAAACTCTGTTTCATGACAGAAATATTGCACTATGGAGGAAGAGTGGTGGATGGGTACAGGAAAAAAAAAATCAGCACACATAAAAAACCCCCCAAAAAAACATGGCTTCTGTTTCTTTTCTGATAAGGGTCTTAAATACCAACCCGTTAGCTGCTTAATAACATCCACTGTAAACCACGCGGTCTGTCTGGCAGATCCAGTGTGGAAGTAAAAAAAAGAAAGGAAAAAAGAAATGGAGTGAGAGGAAAAGTTAATTTCTTGGCTGAGTGATTCCATCGCTAGCTGCAGGGCAAAGTAGAAAGTGTTTCGCTAAAGTAGCAATTGATTCTTCTATCAATCTGCGGCACGCGCCTGCTCTTCCAAGGAATATATTAAATATGAAAATCATATCCCGTTATCATGGCTTCCCAGCTTTCAGGCTGGTAAGCTCCCCTTAATGAATGCTGCAGCCTCGGGGACATGCACGCAGCCAGTGGTGGCGCCTATGCATAATGGAGTGATTCCTCCCATCTCTGCTCATTACAATATCGGCAGGCTGGAAGGGGGGGGGGGGGGGATACGGCACAGTCACAAGTGACTGCTCTAGACAGAATGCTCTAAGTCATTATGAGCTGTCTTCCACATTTCATCCGAGAGAGCTCGAGTCGCTTGAAGAGAGGGAAAGCTACAGCCACGGGCTTGAACTACATTGTCGGTTCGGGCAAAAGCAGCCAGGATTAGACACCTGCGGCACTACAGATACGAGGGGGAAAATGAACAGCCTCACTACCACCGCTGAGCAATCTACATAACAGCGACTTTTATTCAAGGGACTGACAGAAATCGCTTGAATGCATATTGTTTTAGCTGTCATAAATGTGATGTGCAATACTGCAGACTGTCACAGAGAAAAATATGACACATGGTTAGAGGCTTTAAAAATACTCTTTTCCATTTGTGTTTTTTTCTTCTCATTTTAAATGGCCTTTTAAAATGTGTAATATCATTTTGTTTTAAGACTGTGATACTCCTTTGTTAAACCAAAGCAGTCATTTGAGCAAAAAAGTAATTACTTCAAGCACTTTCCAATTTGCTTTTGATTATAAATTAATTGTGGCCTTTGAACACTGATACCCCATATAAACTGTCAAAAGTGTCTCCTGAAGAGGGAGGCTGAGCTGAATAATGGTTGTGGTATTTTTCTCTACAACTCTCAACTCTCTTCTTTTGAAAAAAAGACACACAATTCCATTGGATCCCATCACAGCACTGCAGTTTTATCAAAGGCATAAAGATAGCTTTGTAAATTTCCCACTGAACTGTAATTTCCATAGATGACATGATAATTTTCTCTTACCTCGTCCGCTTCTGATTCTCCCCTGCTCCACGTGTTCTTCTTGTCTTTCTTCAGTCTGGTAATATGATTCTTATACTCCGACTGAAATTAATTCAAGTCAAATCATTACTAACATAGATCGTTTCAACTATGTAAAATATTTGCTTATAAACACTAGTTGTAACACGGCACTGGCTTAATAACATGGCAGTCAAAGTGACCACAGTTACGAGACACATCACACACAAAAAAATTCCAATATAACCTCTTATTTCATTAAACATTACAAACAAAGCAATGGGAGAGAAAGATTACGCTTCTGCCCCTAAATGTAGCACCAATCAGCGTGTGTATTCCTTTGTGAGTGCCCTTAATAGTGCCTGCCAAGGCTCTTAATCAGTTTGGCGAGTTAACCAGTGGCAGTGATGAGGGCGCTGGGATTACCTCCAACCTCCCACTTCATTCTCGTAAGACAATAGCTGCACTCCCAAAAGAGACCAGAGTTACCATTTACACCAATTTTACACACGATAACGCATAAAGTGGTCCATGCAGTTACAAGCAAACAAATATTAGCATTGTTAAAATCAGAGTGGGAATGAAAAATCGTCCGGGAAGAAAAGAGAAATGAGAGCTTAACGATATGAGGTGATGGTATGAATTTGAGCAATTAAGCAATCAAGTTCAATTAAGTGTAATAGAAATTAAAGTAATATTCTTTGACTGGCAGCTAGATTAGCAGGTATCTCTTACAATTGCAATTTTAGGCTACCACTGCAGCAACAAAACAAAATACAACACGCACAAAAAGGAGGAAAACGGGTTTCTTTCTCAAAAAGGGAAATTCAGTGGCACTTCACTATCTGAATACAGGGCGATTCATTTGTGGTAGTGTAATTAAACAATTTGTATAATTTGATATTAAGCTGTAGAGCACTGTTCAGTTTTAAGTGACAATCTGACAGAGCTGTTGTTTTCTTTTTTTCATTTGCGAGCAGGGATAAATGAGTGCTGGAGTGTTTATGATTGTTTCCAAACAACAATAAGTGTGAAAGTTTAAACACTGGAAGACAATTAGACAGACAATTACAGGATTATGCCAATGGTCTAATTGAGGCTCATTATATATGTATGGGGGGATCAGTGCCTCAAAATAATGCCTTAGTTTTGGGAAATGCAAACATTCAGACAACACTAACATTTTTGGTACCGAGCCGCTATCATTTGGGTCACTGCACGTTTCCTTTCACCTCTATGATCAGAACAACACAAACATGTGCTTTGGCATGAGAATAACAAAAACTAAAAAAAACTTAAAAAAAACACAGCTTGGAATGATAAAGCGGTAAAGAGTCAGTACTTTTTTAGGAAGCACATATGATGAATATTGGGACAGATTTGGCTGTCCAAGGTTGTTACCCTCTTTTGAAGCAGCCTGCTACAATCAATGGAGAATTCTTTTAATGTCGATGCCAAGTTTTCCACATTCCCCAGAAGCTCAAGGTTGCGTGTCTTTGCTTGCTGCTCTCTCTCGTGCAGCTCCTTGTAATAGCAGCGCATCTTGGCACACTTCAGCTTAGTCCTGTGAGCAAGAGACAGATGTGAAATGGACAGCTTTGCTACTCTCTGTATATAAAAAGGCTGCACCTTTGCAATAATGGAAATAAATATAGAAACCTGTAACAAATAGGTCAAACATTACTATAAATAGGTTAATGCTAGCTTATTAGTATTACTAATTGCTCCTCACTGTGCAGATTACAGGACAAACTAAAAAATTACATATTTGTCAAGAGCCACTTTACAGTAGTACTAATGGATTCTCCACAGCTAAGATGGAGTTTTGTGACTAGCAAAGGGCGAAAATGGATAATGATGGTTGAAATGTTAAAATGAATGATAAATGCTGATCTACTAACCTCTCACACATCCTTGACCATCATGGCCCCATATCAAAATTCTTTATTTTTATAAATGCATTTAATTGAGCCATCATAAAAACAAACTGGCCTCAAGTACTTAAACAGAAACAGATGACCCCAAATCATCAATGAGTGAGTGTATTAGTCTACTTATTTATCCTGATATAACCAATTTTCGGAGAAAGCCTGCTATATAGGTGAAACAATAAAAGCAACAAAAGACATATGTCACTACAATATAGACTCAATCAAATTAAATTATAATAAACAAGATGATTAACAAAAAAAACTCTTTTTTATTTAAATTATCAAAGTACTAAGTGTAAGCTTGAATGTAAATAAATAAATAAATGTAATACTGTAGTAAAACATTTATTTCAGGTTGTAAAAGAATCCCTAAAAATGTCATCTGAAAGTCAGTGTTGGGAGATATACACTGGAAACAGTACTGTATGGAGCAAAAAATTGAAATACATTTTCTACTTTCTACTTTTTCTGTTTTTTAATGTTAAAATAAGTATCATATTTACACTCACCAATGCTGCATTTATTTGATTAAAAATACAAAACAAACAGTAATATTGTGAAATATTATTACACTTTAAAATAACTGTTTTTATTTTAACTGAATATATTTTAAAATGTAATGTATTCCTGTGATCAAAGCTGAATTTTCAGCATCATTACCACAGTCTTCAGTGTCACATGATCCTTCAGAAATCATTCTTATATTCTGATTTTGCTGCGCAAGAAACATGCTGTTTCATAAAAAAAGTTATGTAAACATTTTTTCAGGATTCTTTGATAAATAGAAAGTTCAAAAGAACAGCATTTAGGCTATTTTAAATATAGCCTAATCTTTTGTAACGTTATAAATGTCTTTACTGTTATTTTTGATCAATTTAATGCATCCGTGCTGAATAAAAGCATTAATTTCTTTCACTTCTTTCCAAAAAAAAAAAGCTTACTGACCCCACACTTTAGAATGGTAGTGTATAATGTTACAAAAGCTTTTTATTTCAGATAAATGCTGTTGTTGTAATTGTACACAACTGTTTTCAACATTGATCATAATAATAATAATAATAGATATTTCTTGAGCAGCAAATCAGCATATTAGACTGATTCCTGAAGGATCATGTGACACTGAAGACTGGAGTAAAACAAAATATATTACATTCATATTCAAACAGAAAAAAGTTGTTTTAAATTGTAATAATAATTTAACAATATTACTGTTTTTTTAATTAAATAAATGCAGCCTTGGTGAGCAGAAAATACATATTTTAAAAACATCAAAATGTATAGGTTTCTTGATATTTACTATTAATTTCATAATTTCTAACTTACAGTCTTTCCTCTGATCTTAAGTAGACAAACAGTTTTTCTTCCAGTTCATGTCTTCTTCTCTCCCTAAACAAAAAGTAGTATTAAACAATTATTCTCCACAAATACTAAATTAGATCAAAAAGTAGAAGAAAAAAGAACTACATCGACTAACGTTAACGTAAATAAATAGCTTGAGTAACGTTAGATGACTCCAGAGAGCGTTAACGTTACCAAATTGACGTATTTTATAATAGTAAGTAACAGTAAGTTAATAGTTCTTTACATCCCTCACAAAAAACTAAAGAGAAAAAGAACTAATATTGTGATAGGCTAACTTGACGTTACTGATTCTGTCATCCTAATACAATAACGTTAATTATGAAAAAAGGCGACATCCAAGATAGATAGACATCCGACATAACGTTACTAACTTACTTGAGCTCACTGCTATACGGGTGATTATTAAAAAAGCTACAAAAGCTATTTCAAAAGCTACAAAGAGTCGTTCACCGCTGTCCCTTTGGTTATTGTCACTCTCCTACTCACCGAGCCAGACAGCTAACGTTACAGTCCGCGAGAGCTGAAATCTACCGCGCTGCCTCATTTAAGGCCCAGTTAAATTTCCAAACATTTAGACAATATACAGTATTTATTCTGAATAAGCTAAAGGAAAAAGTACACAGCATTCTTACCGTTCGTGTATGCTCTTTTGAATATTTCCGATCTGATCAAAATACTCGGTGTTGCAGACAGCCATGGCTGGTTTTGATCGCTATTCACCTCAGTGCTGTAGGGCGCGTTGTTTACAATGGTTACCATACGCACCGTTACCCAGGAGACCGCGCGAGCTAGTTGACCGAAGGGCGCCAATTTCTCTGAGTCTGAGGCGGCGTGGAGACACATTTACCTCGGTAAGAAACTGAAACTGGGGTTTCTATAAACGTTTATAGAAACTATAAACGTTTACATTTGTTCACATTAAGTAGCCTCTGTTTCTGGATAATCGATCGGATTTCTGTTTCCTGCATAAATGAGGTCTGTAGCACTAAGAGTAAAGATGATACAAATTAAACAATGTCCCAATTGCTTTCACTCACTCACTCACTTTACTTTCAATCTCCAGTAATTAGATCAAATACATTTTTTTTGAACGAAGGAATAATTCCACAGTTGATCATACAAAAATAACTGGGTTGATCATGTTAAAGTCAAATCGATCATCTGGGTTTAAGCTTCGCTATAGCGTGCAATGACTATATTGACAGAAATGGGAGATTGATAAATATGCTGAAACAATAAAAAACATTCAACATTTAAAACATAAAAAAATCAGATTCCGATTATTCCCCTGGCAAAGCAGCGTGCACCTTCATGACTGTGATTGTACAGGCGATCGCCTCGTTCAGATAATGTTGCAAAATTAAAATGAAAAATGCCACATAGTATGCTATCATGTAAGTCTAAATAAACTGTTTTAAAGATTGACGTTTATTGTAAGGTTCAAATAAGTTTCATTTCTTGTCTAAACTGCGTCTGGCCATTATTTTCTAACAGCCACGTGGAGAGACTGGGCGGGGATTTAAATTACGTCCACCTGTGAATGCAGACACAATGGCTGGATTGTGTTTACATTACACTGAGATCCGATAACAATGCGTCCTCGACTACCTCCGAACCTGGACACGCTGATCGGATAACATTCCGATCTGATGTGCGTTTACACTTGTCTTTTCAATGTGTATGTGGACAACATCCAGATACAGGTCTCATGTTAATGCCAATTGTAAACGCAGCCTTAGTTCTCAGATAGAGGAGGGTTACTGCTAGCTCCGTTAAGGTATTTCTGTCCCTCCCAAACTGCATTGAAATGGTATGTTTAGCAGCCAGAATTTAAAAATGTTCAGGGGGAGAAACTATTTTCAAAGGAAAGTAGCTAACGCCTTCCCTAAAAGTCGCTAAATGTCGCTAGATGACGTCATAAATCAACTAGCATATTCGTGACGTCATCGCGTCGTACTTGGGTTCTGCTTGTCTAATGTGTTTTCTGAATGTAAAATAAAGCTGTTCTCATTTCCTATATATGTTTTGTCAGACAATAGAACGAGAAGCTATGATATAGGCCTAGTGAATGACTAATTTCTTTTATAGTCCAATGTGGAAAATTATCTGAATTGAGAGAGTTCGGGAGCCGGATGAACAAAAGCTTTGATAGTGAGTATTACAAGTAATACCGTAAGCACAAGAAAAGGAAGGAAACTAAATTATTTAATTAAAATAAAAAAGAAAAGCAGATAATAAATCCGTGGAAAAACACTGCTCATTCACGTCTCTCAGCGGCCGTGCGCTCAACAGATGAATGTGCTGCTGCTCCTCTCAGCCATTTACTGAACAGGGTAGACGTAGCTAGAGTGAGTAACGTTTGAAAAGTCGCTAAAAATAGCGACTCATTTGCGCAATTCTTTTGCAGTCTGTACGCGGAGGGGTGCTCTAACTGCAGCTGGGAGGGGCTGCTGCGCGAGGACTGGGCCGCCTGTGAGTGCTTTGGGACGGGGTTGGGACCCACGGCAGCACCCGCTGCTCGTTGAGAAGAGTAAGAACGATATGTGCTTTCACGTCAGAGAGTCTCCAAAAGTCTCCAATAACACCAGAAAAAGTCTTTAGATTTGTCGCTAGTCGCTTTTTTGAAAATGTGTCGCTAGAGGGTTCTAAATACTCGCTAAATATAGCGACAAAGTCGCTAAGTTGGCAACACTGCGTACGCGTTTCATAGTGTTTGAACTTGGAATCAAATAATAAAGAAATGTGGTCAGTGCTTAACTCAAGGAACTTCCCGGATCAATATCCTTGAGCTAAACGTTGTTAAAACACAAACGACACCTATTTACAATCACAGTAACCTAACGAGCTACAACCCAATTTTCCTCAAAACTAGCTTTATAATATAGGCTAAATGGATCTTTATGTGCAGGCAGGCTGAGAGACAAGTCAAGGGACCATCTGCAGAGTGCAATATAACCCCAAAAACGACTACAGCATCAATTCATATTCAAAAATACAAAAATAGTCATTAACTTCAATGTTACAAACTGTAGTGCCACCCAATTCAGCTTACACATCAATGGTGACCAACTGGTCATACTACACTGCTTTTGCACATTTTATATAATGAAAAATATTCAATAACTTCACTGTAACACACCAAATTTAGTTCACACATCACTGCTCTAATATTGGTTATACAACACTTTGTCTTCCAAATGCATAACTGTAAATGTAACTCTTTTATCCAAAGATACACATTTACATTCTTATGAGTTCTTGCTCTTCCCTGGGAATCGAACCCATGACCTTGGCATCGCAAGCACCAACACTCTATTGTTTGAGCTACAGGAAAGCTAGTATAAGAAGTAATTCCACATAAAAAATAAGTAGGCCTATTATTTACACAAATTATATTGGTACTGTGCGCAGCTAACATAATAGTTACAATCATAGCTTATGCATTATATTTGCTTACTGAATTTTGATGGCATTACACTGTATTATTGATTTTATTTCATAAAAAATCATAACAATTATGCTTTTTTTATCAAAATAAGTATTGTAGTATAACCAGCAGGAGAGTGGTGATGTGTGAACTGAATTTGGCCACAGTAGTGTTATAGTGAAGCTATAGAATATGTTTAATAATATAAAATGTGCAGAAGGGTTTGGGGATTTGCACTTTAAGCACAGTAATGCATACATACAGGGAGCTGGTAGCCTACTATTATTAAAGGTTAAAATTAACAACTCAAATATTATGTGTTTTTTATTATAATAACGTTTTCATATTTATAATGAATGATATGAGTAAAATATAATATGTAATATAGGGCATATATTTAGCAAAATACTCCTCTCTATAGTTAATTTTTCTAGCCATGCTGTGGTCTGGTCATTAAATGGGTTTCCTGAGGTAAATGTTACATTACGTGACATTGTTCTCAAACTGTTTTATTGACCTAATTCCGCGGTTGAAACACTGATTGAGCGATTACATGAGACATGATACATATCAGCAAGTGGTAGGCTACTGCACTTTCAACATATAGTTCATTCGTGTTTATTTACTATTAACTAAAGAAGAAGTTAAGTTCACGTGCCGCTTGAACTGAGGTGCTACAGTGATCTGTCACGTCACATTAAAGAGCGCCAAAACGATATTTATTGTCTGAATTTTGTGGTGGGAACCAAAAGGGGGAGACGGGATCTGGCTAACGATCAACATAAAGTTCAATGACACAAATAAGCCAACAACCAAACGAAAGTAAAGTGGCAGCCCCTCAATGACGCTCGGTCCGACCGTTGCACCCTTCGAAGGAGTAGCCTCTGAATTGGGTTGCAGCTACTGTATAGTAGTTAGTTACTACATTTGGTTCGAAACTTCGTGACTGTTAAAAAAGTATGTTCAATATGTTGTCACTGTCATTTGACCTACGGCGCAGTTGCGTCATTTCACCTACAGTAGTTTTTTTCAGTGTTGCCAACTTGACGACTTTGTCGCTAGATTTATCGACTTTTTCCCCAAAAAACGCCTAGCGACTCTCACTATCACAGAGCTTTAGTTCATCCGGTTTCAGATCATTTATTTTAAGGGTGCTCCGATTGATCGGTCGCCGATCATAATCGCCGATAATTGCTTTAGGATGTGTGATCGGCGGTCTCTATAAAGGGCGATCCAGAAAAGCCGATCAGATGACACAAAACTCTCTTTTTTTCTCTCATCAAAACTGAATATGTTCATCAGTGGTTACAGTCTATATCAAGCAGGGACATGTTTGTGTGCATTTTATTTTGTGATTTCACCAGAATGAATAGAGTCTCCGAGCGAAGACTGCGCGAGCCACAGAGAACACTGTATCCATGACACTGATTGCCGCGGCAACGAGTGCTCAGCTTGAGTAAAAAAAAAAAAAAAACACACATTTTAGCGCTAGATTTCTTATTTAATAGAGAACAAAATGAATGCTCTGCTAGTTAACTGGAGATGTTTTATTTATTTGTATTAGGTACCTCCGTGCCTCAATGTTACAAAAATTGGTGGGGGACAATATCGATCCTTAGAAAAAAGTGGTGGGACACGACTTCACTGGATCTAACAAATCAATTTAACCAATAGATGTGACCAGTAGTGGTGGTTTTCTTAATCTGTTTAGAATAATTTTGCAAGGGTTCTTGCAAAAAAAATAAAAAAATAAAAAATTGATACTTAAGAAGTAAACTTTGGGAGAGAAATTAATCTAATAATCTCTATCCCCACTCTCGCTTTCTCTACATCACTCTCCCTCTCTCTTTCTCTCTAAATTCCCACAAAATCTGACTGAGCATCCCAGAAAAAAAGCAAAGTTATAGATAGATATAGATATGGAAGCTGTTAGTTATTTGTATTTTTTGTTGCTGTGCACTTTACTATATAGTAGATGTTAATGTAGTTTAAGGAGTTTTAAATGAGTGGATCGTGTTAAAAGCTGCATACGGTGGCCTTGCTTTTAGAGCATTTCCTGATCATCAACCCGGTGAGTGAACGACACTATGAGCACAACATAACAAGGCTAATGATAAGCATAGAATCTAAAAATGTCTGTAAAACCGATTATCGGTCGGTCTCTAATCTATATGCATTTTATAGATTTTATTGTGATAATTCATCTGTGCATCTTTCAAAAATATTGACCTTTTAATATTTAATCAAAATGTCGTATCTGGACCTCCTGATGAAAATGACAAATTTCTCTCTGATGACGTATGCGGAACTTCTCCAATTATTTAGTCCACTTAAACCCTGTCCCTGTAAGCTCACATTCATTTGCCTGCACCTTTGAGTGCCATGCCCACATCTCAACATCCAATTAACAACTGATGCATTGAAGTCTCTGCCCTGAATTTTTATTTTATTTTTGATAATACGCAATAATATATATATTTGGCTAAAGTCAAGATGAAACATAAGTAGCAACAAATATTTTCTTATGTTTTGTGACGTAAACCCGAGTGTACTCAGGTGTAGCCTACGTCACACTACGTTTAGGCAAATATATACCTTATTTTGCACATAAATCAAAATCCACCATTCTAAAAACCCATAAGAAATAACCAAGGAAACTCACGGCTTGAAAATGATAATTCTCTTCTGTGTTTTGGGACTACAGACTGAACAGATCTATTGAAATTTCTGCTTCACGAGTGTGGATTTGTGACCTATTAAGACCTGTTGCTTACTGTTGAAGTATTGGGTCACTGAGTGGAATCTTGAAGGAGATATTGGTTATGTCCGCTCTTCTTCCTCAGTTTAGTTTCATCTTCCTTTCAACGCTTCTTGTGATTCTGTCTTTGGGCTCTTCCACACTCCTTAATGAAGGCATGTCCACAAGGTAAGCACAGGTGTCACTGCCTTCAAAAATAACTACCCTCATCCAAATGGTCCACTAAATTATCTTTTCTGTCTCTAGCTGTGTGGTGTCCACATCGAAAAAAAAAAAAGCTGAGTGAGAGTTTCATGTGTCTATTGGGTATTTCTATCAACACAGAGGCTGACATCAGTTAGAACGCTCAGAACATGAAGGTAAGTGTCTCTCAAGTTGATAGAGGTGAGTAATCAAGCATTGTCAGGGATACGGGGACAACACTACTGGCTGTCAGTTGAGATTCGCTTTAGGTGGTAATCTTCAGGATTCTTACCATTTCTCTAAGATAAGACAGAAAGAAGTTAAACCCACTTACTGTAAATTGCTCTCTTATTCTGACATCTATTACACATATTGGCAGTTTTTTCCATTTCCCAGCTAGACTATTCTACTATAGAGAAGGAAACTCCCCTCAGAACGGGCAAATTGCGACCACTAACCTACAGTTGCAGTTGCCATTTATTGGCATTATGTCTTATGATGATAGAAAGTAAAAAGCTAATTCTTTATAAAAGGACAGGAAATGTACGAACACACACTTGTACAGGTCCATGAGTCACTTCATAAGATAATCTGGAGACATGATCTGGAATTTGTCTATCCTGTGCAAGTACACAGCAATAAAGAACAACATCCAAATATTCCAAATTGCATTTGTTTTTTTGGTTGTTTTTTTTTGGTGGCTCATGTAGAGGAATATACAGTTCCCTTTCATCCTGGGAACTCCGATGTGTCGTCGGGGGAGTTCCCTGAGGAATTGGGATCACGCTAGGGAGCCAATTGCCTTCGAGAGAATTAAAAACGAGCCAATGGACATTGGCATGCAAGTTTTGCATTACACAGCCCGCCTACCAGCGCGGGTATAAAAGGCGGAAGTAAACATTGCGCAATGCTTTTTGCTTCGGAGCCATCCAGTGTGTCTCTGTGTGAGCTGCTGTCTTTACCGAAGAGAAATAAATTTAACTACGAGTCCTCTTTGGAAGGAGAAGATCCTCTGCTGCTGGTGTAACGGCACTTCAAGCAACCATCGCTTCTCGCTGCTGGCCGTTTTTCTCTTTAAAAAAAAAAATAGCTGTTTTAATGGCTGGTAATTGCAGAGAGCAGGACACGGGCTTGCAGTTTCCCCGTTCTGTCTGCCGCGGTGGTCCCTCTGTGCCTCGCCACGTAAAAGAGTATTTTTCTTTTTCTAAAAGAGCTTCACGGGCGTTTCGTGTCCTTTTCAGGATGTCGTTTCACCCGTGCATTTCTGGATGCGGTCGACTTCTCCCTCAGGAAGATGGTCATAAACACTGTCTCTCGTGTTTGGGCTTAAAGCACGCTGAGGCAGCGTTTGTCAATGTGTCATGTTCTCATTGTGGGAACATGACTCTGGCGATGCTGCGTTCAAGACTAAGAACCCTGAAACATGGGGGAGTCCCTTCAGAGAATCCCCGATCTAGTTCATCTGCCAGTTCACTTCGGCAGATGGCTACTTCGAAGATTCCTGTTGGTGAGCGGATGAGGATTACAGTGCAGAACACTCCATCTGGTGAAAGATCCTCACGGGCTTCTCACTCCTCTAGTAGTTTGTTGCCATTGGTTATCCTGGGGGAGCTTCCGGGGCCGCCTCGTGCGGTTCCGTTTGTCTCCTTTGGGGCGCCGCCTGAGGATCAGATGTCGATCGCGGAATCGGAGGAAGAGCGGTCATCTTCTGGTGATGACTCAGCGGGTCTACCCCCTTCGGGTGTGGTGGCTTCAGCTGAGCAGGATCCGGAAATGGCCGTTATGCTCAAAAGGGCAGCCGCGAATGTCGGGCTCGTCTGGAACCCTCCACCGGGTCCCGAACCTTCGCGGCTGGATGATTGGTGTCTCGGAGCAGGCCGTGCTGTTGGCCCACAGTCTGCTCCAGTACCATTCTTCCCTGAAGTTCATGAGGAACTCTTGGCTGGCTCTTCTGGCGACCAGGCGTAGGCAACCTCGCTCCTCCTTCCGCACCACTCTTGATAGCAGATGGGCGCACGGGTACGAGGGAATCCCCCCAGTGGAGCGGTCGGTTGCGATGCAGTTGTGTCCGAAGACCGCTTCCACTTGGCGGGGTGCATCTGGTCTGACCAGGGATGTCTACATGGTGTGTGGAGATGCCACTTCCGCTCTGCATGCCATGGCGCTGCTGCAGGTCCACCAGGCCAAGGCACTCCATGACATACAGGGGGCTGGTCTCGACCCAGGGTTGCTGCAGGAGCTGCGTGCTGCGACGGACTTCGGCCTCCGGGCAACGAAAGTCACCGCACGTTCCCTGGGTCGGGCGATGTCCACACTGGTGGTCCAGGAATGCCACCTGTGGCTTACCCTTGCGGATATGCGGAAAGCTGAGAAGAACAAACTTCTCAACTTCCCCATATCCCTAGGGGGGCTCTTCGGCGACGCGGTGGAGTTCTCCACCGCCCAGAAGCAGTCAGAGGCGATACGGCATGTCCTGCACAGGAGACGAACTGCTGCTGGTCCGTCCCCTCTGGCCGTAGAGCCTCCGGCTGCTCGTCACCGAGGTCGCCCTTCTGCGGCCGCTCCTCCTTCAGGGCAGCAGTCTACCCCTGGGGGACGGAGGTCTGGTCGTAAGAGTTTGTTTTTGTTCCGCCTGTTTCTGTTTCTCACCCAAGTTTTCAATAAAAGAGCAGTTTCTACTTCCTCTTCCAGGTCATTCACGGCCGAGACTGGTGGGCACACAGTCTCCCCCGTCCGAGAGGGTCAGAGTGGCAGTATGCGCCGCCTCCGAACGGTTACACTCCCCTCTCCCCAGCTTGCAGATAGCAGTGACGCGGCCTCAGCTGCGTCACTCCTGTCGGCAGCTGGGCCCGGAGGCGCAGAGACCAGCACACGAGGAGTCAGGGCCTGGTTCCTTGTCTCTCCCCATCCCGTCGCCACTGGGCAGCCCGCAGCAGAATGCCCACGGGCCTTCTCTGCCGTCTGCCCACAGGTGGAAGCAGGTTGGTGTCAAGTTCCACGCCCAGACCCCGCTCCCGGTCACTACAACGCCACCAGAGCCGGGTCCCTGTCTTCCACCTCGCTGCCTCTCCGCGGGTACGCTGGTGGTTTGGGTGGGCTTGTTGGGACGTTATCTGGAAGCCTGGCTAGCGCTTCCGGGTCCGTCCCGATGGCTCATCTGCACCATTCGGTTCGGCTATGCAATTCAGTTTGCACGCCGACCTCCCAAGTTCAGGGGCGTACACTTTACCCGTGTGCGGTCAGTGGACGCCCCTGTCTTGAGGAAAGAGATCGATGTCCTGCTGGCGAAGGACGAGATCGAGCCGGTCCCCTCCTGCTGAGATGAGGTCTGGGTTTTACAGCCCCTACTTCATTGTACCCAAGAAAGAAGGTGGGTTACGGCCAATCCTGGACCTGCGAGTTTTGAATCGGGCTCTGCACAAACTCCCGTTCAAAATGCTCACGCAGAAGCGCATTTTCGAATGCATCCGTCCCCAGGATTGGTTTGCAGCGATCAACCTGAAGGACGCGTACTTTCACGTCTCGATTCTTCCTCGACACAGACCGTTTCTACTGTTTGCTTTCGTGGGGCAGAGCGTATCAGTACAAAGTCCTACCCTGCGGGATGGCCCTGTCGCCTCGTGTCTTCACGAAAGTCGCGGAGGCAGCAATTGATCCCATGAGAGAACAGGGCATTCGCATTCTCAACTATCTCAATGACTGGCTCATTTTAGCTCACTTGCGAGATGTGTTGTGCGATCACAAGGACATGGTGCTTCGGCACCTCAGCCGGTTGGGGTTTCAGGTCAACTGGGACAAGAGCAAACTCTGCCCCGTACAGAGGATCTCTTATCTCGGTATGGAGCTGGACTCGGTCGCCCAGACTGCGCGCCTCACGGAGTCAGTGCTCACCTCCCTCAGGTCCTTTCGAGGCAGGACAGTGGTTTCGCTGAAACAATTTCAGAGGCTCCTGGGGCATATAGCAGCCACAGTAATGCCGCTCGGCCTGTTACATATGAGACCGCTTTGGCGCTGGCTTCATGATCGAGTCCCGAGGTGGGCTTGACACAGCGGCACGTTCCGGGTCAAAGTGACCCCGCACTGTCGCCAAACCTTCTCCCCTTGGTCGGATTCTGCGTTTCTTCGGGCCGGAGTGCCCTTAGTCCAGGTTTCCAGGCATGCTGTGGTTTTCACGGATGCCTCTGCCATGGGTTGGGGGGGCCACGTACAACGGGCATACAGTCTCGGGTCTGTAGATGGCGCCCCAGCTCCATTGGCACATCAACTGCCTAGAGTTGCAAGCAGTACGCCTAGCCTTGCGTTGCCTCAAGGGGTTTCTCAGACACAAGCATGTACTGGTCCGTACGGACAGCAATGCGACCGTTGCGTACATCAACCATCAAGGTGGTCTACGCTCCCGTCATATGTCCCGACTCACCTCCCACCTGCTCCTATGGAGTCAGAAGCGTCTGAGGTCGCTTTGTGCCGTTCATGTTCCAGGGGAGCTCAACCGTGTGGCAGACAAGCTCTCACGGCTGCCTCCCCTGCCAGGAGAATGGCAACTCCATCCACAGGCGGTCCAGCTGATTTGGAGTGTCTTTGGAGTCGCACAGGTAGACCTGTTTGCCTCTCCAGACACGACCCATTGCCAGTGGTTTTACTCCCTGACTGAGGGGACCCTCAGCACGGAAGCCCTGGCTCACAGCTGGCCCCGGGACCTGCGCAAGTATGCGTTTCCCCCAGTGAGCCTTCTTGCACAGACCCTGTGCAAGGTCAGGGAGGACAGGGAGCAGGTCCTTCTAGTAGCGCCGTATTGGCCTACCTGGACTTGGTTCACGGAACTCATGCTCCTTGCGACAGCCCCTCCTTGGCCGATTCCTCTGAGGAAGGACCTCCTTTCTCAGAGACGGGGCACTCTTTGGCACCCGTTAGGAGGACCCCCGAACTTGCCCGATCAGAGTCGTGCTTTCCTTCCTGCAAGATGGGTTGGAGCGAAGGCTGTCTCCCTCCACCCTCAAAGTGTGTGTCACTGCTATAGTCGCACATCACGATGCAGTAGAAGGTAAGTCCTTAGGGAAGCACGACCTGGTCATCAGATTCCTTAAGGGTGCCAGGAGGTTAAATCCACTTTGTGTTTTGCACTCTGTACCCTCTTGGGACCTAGCTCTGGCACTTAGAGCTCTTCAAAGTCCTCCCTTTGAGCCTTTGCTTACCCCGGCTCGGATATGTGCCCAAGGTTCCTACCACTCCCTTCGTTGACCAGGTGGTGAACCTGCAAGCGCTGCCCCAGGAGGAGGCAGACCCAGCCCTAGCTTTTCTCTGTCCCGTCCGCGCTCTGCAGGTTTATATTGACAGAACGCAAAGCTTCAGATCCTCAGATCAGCTCTTTATCTGTTGCGGAGGCCAGCAGAAGGGGAAGGCCGTCTCCAAGCAGAGGTTAGCCCACTGGTTAGTGGATGCTATCACCCGAGCGTATGAGTCTCTGGGTGAGCCTTGTCCTCCCAGGTTGCGCACTCACTCTACTAGAGGTGTTGCCGCTTCCTGGGCTTTGGCTCAAGGTGCCTCGCTAACAGACATCTGTAGAGCTGCGGGCTGGGCGACACCAAACACGTTCGCTAGGTTCCATAGCCTTCGTGTGGAACCTGTTTCCTCCCGAGTTCTGGCTACGGCCAGTGGGTCGAGAGAATAGGTTTTTTCGCCTTCCTACGCCACTCCGCCTTGCAGCGGATACGCGTGTTCTTGCTCCGTATGGCACCCTACGTTGGTGAGCCTCGTGAGTTCCTCCGTCACCCCTCGGTGCTGGGCGCGGCGGACGGCCCCGTGCCAGGTCTGCTACCTCTAATAGGGAGTTGTTTGTAGACCGGGTGCTTTCAGTGGTCTCTACTGTGACCCATGATGCCACGTGCAGTTCAGCCGTGTCTTCCCCTTGACGGACTCGTTCGTCGTCCTTGTTGAGTACGCTCCCACTTCCCTCGGATTGGGACCACCTCAGGGACTGCCATATGTTTCACTATCCCATTGGGCTAGTGCATATGTGTATTCCTGGCCTTCCTCAGTCAGGCTGGGGCTTAAGCAGCGTCCCCCCCCCCCCCCCCCTTTTTTTTTCCTTTGGGGGGAACGCTTTCCCATTGTTAAACAATATCCGCTGAGCGGGTCTTGCGGAACAGCAGTGTGATTCCCTTGCTAGCTCCCGCAAACTTGTTCAAGAAACTGCGGCAGGGTAGCTTAGCTGGGCGCTGGAAGGGGCCAGTACCATGGCGTTTTATTAGGGATCCCAATTCGTCCGGGAACTCCCCCAAAGACACGTCGGAGTTCCCAGGACGAAAGGGAACGGGTTACGTATGCAACCCTTGTTCCCTGAGTACAGGGTACTGAGTACTGTACCTTCGCGGAGGACTGGACACTGTTCGGCTCAAGCGAAAAGCATTGCGCAATGTGTACTTCCGCCTTTTATAACCGTGCTGGTAGGCGGGCTGCGGAATGCAAATCTTGCATGCCAATGTCCATTGGCTCGTTTTTAATTTTCTCGAAGGGAATTGGCTCCCTAGCTTGATCCCAATTCATCAGGGAACTCCCCCAACGACACGTCTACAGGGAACAAGGGTTACATACATAACCGAGACGTTCTCAATTAATTGGAACAGATTACTGCTTTAACCCTCAGGGGTCTGAGGTGTTTTCTGGGTCCTGGAGGTGTACTGACATGCTCTGACATTTGTGCTTATTTCTGTTACTTGTGACATTTTCATGGCTAAAGTCTTATGACATTGTATTTATGGAATTACTTTTGTGCCAATAATAATTAACGTAACTTTTCAAGAAACTTTTCGAAAATATCTTTGAAACTGAAAAAGAATAAATGGAGGGCACATTGTTTTACTTCGTTCTTAATACACAGAATGTTTTGCTAACTATTTCTCATATTTCGTTCGCTGATCTGAACTTACAAATGTGCTTCCAGAGTTTTCAGTTACTCTTCTGAAGTTTTCGTTTACCCTCCCTGAGTTTTCGTTTGCAGTTCTGACACATATCTCTCGTGGGGGCGGGGCTAGTAGCAGTGTGTTCCCTAGTTGCTGGATGTTTTCAGTCATAATTACTTGCATGTATTAAGTTTTGAATTTGGACATATATTTATTATTAAAGAGTATTAAATATTAAACATTTTTCTCAGAAATTTTTGCATTATTATTAGTCAAATATGGATACAGAAAAAGCATTTTGTTACATATACTAGCTACATATAATAGCTTTATCAGTCATCTTTATCACACAAAACTAATCAGAATAAATATTGTGACCAGGGTGATACTTCAAAATAATTGTGTGTTTACATATCATGAACAGAGACGTGGTCTGTGGTCTGAGTTCAAAAACTCTGCATCACAAATTAATCAGAAATTGAGAAATTCAGGTTTAAATAGCTTTATTGGCATGGTAAAAAAAGGCTTTACATTGCCAAAGTTGAATCAGGCAGTGATTGACAGCGCTTTGCTCCAATGGCACCGGTCATTGTCTGATACAGTACTTTTTGTACTGTAGGCAGTACTGTACAGTACTCTAGCCCAATGTTGTTTGGGGTGGCTGGGGGGAATATTATCTAATCGAAGCAACTATGATCTAATCAAAGACATAATCGTATGTAGATAAACAAGTCATGCAATGATTGGGCTAACAGTTGAATCAAGACAACACTGTATAATGTTAAGGGCTCACTGAGCTCTAAAATGCCTCACCACCTTAAAAAGCAAGTACTGTATTATAAATAATATTAGTATTGTATAAAAAACAAACAAAAAAAAGACTTACCACGAGTATCCAGTATCCTGATAGTGACGATGACTAATGATAATGATATCATTCGTCTGTAGGCTACTATTCCTTCTATAAGAAATCCTCTCAACAATATAGTGTACCAGCAAATAAATACAGATACAAACTTAATATCAGTAAAATGAAGTCTGCGCTTACAGACACTCACATTCAAACATGTAAACAACACTGACGTCTTCACTTCCAAGTCACGAAGCTGTCAATCAAAAACTCAGTAGCCAATGAGAACTCACTGCTACTAGCCCCGCCCCCACGAGAGCTATGTGTCAGAACTGCGAAAGAAAATTCAGGGAGCGTAAATGAAAACTTCAGAAGCGTAACTGAAAACTCTGGAAGCGCATTTGTAAGTTCAGATCAGCGAAAGAAATATGAGAAATAGTTCGCAAAACATGCAGTGTATTAAGAACGAAGTAAAAAATGTGCCCGTGATTTATTCTTTTTCAGTTTCAAAGATATTTTTTTTCAGTTTCAATTTATATTTTCATTAGTTTCTTGAAAAGTTACGTTCATTATTATTGGCACAAAAGTAATTCCATATGTATTCAGCACAAACTCTGCTACAGTAATATGTCAGCAGCATATATGTAAAAGTTTGTAGTTTAAAGATAATAATGTTTATGCGTGGTTTGTGAAAAAACAAATGTCACTGAAATAAGGTCATAAAACCCATAGTGATTATTTCTTCACAAGACTTTTGAAAATTGTATCACGTAGCCTAGAATATTTGCTCCAAAACTATGTGAAAATCATCCTGCATACTCATTTAGATAAGACAATATATTGATTTAAAATTTGTATGACGTGTTTTGTGTGAGAAAGCTTTATGCGAGGAGGCGTGAATCTCTCATTAATATGAATGCATTTTACACCTGAGAAAGACAAAGACCCCCCCCCCAAATGGACATATCAGGTGCTATCAGGCCCGATCATTATGTGGAGCCTTGCACAAAGAATGAGGAGAAAATAAAAAAAGAATGGCTTTTAGATTGTCTGGATTTATTTACAACACAACATAATCAGAAGATACACAACAAAGGACAAAAAGCAAATTAGTAAACACACTGATCTAAAGACAAAAACTTAAACAGTCACACACTTTTGTGCCATTCCTGAAACATAGTAGCCTACATACCTGTCATGTCCAAGGTGTTTGACTTTTCATTTTACCATGTTCATGTACAGAGACTCATGTGAATGTTGAAGTCAGCAGGACTCATCAAGTGGCATCTGGTCCCTTTCTAAAAAATAAATAAATAAACACCTGTAAACATGTCAAGACGATATCAAGACAAACTTGATCATGCGAAAAAGGAGAAAACCCCTTGGTCACGAGCCACCACTGCAGGGGTCTCATGTACAGAAGCCCAAAAGTAACTACGTTGGACGCAACTACCATGAGCCCCAACAGTCTCAGAGACTGTTTTGCAGTGAGTGACTGACCTAGTTTTACATTCTTTACGGCTGTGAGAATCGCAGAAATACGTGCAGGAGACAGACGTGCTTGCATTGTTGTCGAATCCCATAATACACCTAGAAAAGTGGTCCTCTGAGCTGGGAGGAGTACACTCTTTTTGGTGTTGAGCCGCAACCCCAACCCCCTTATGTGGGACAGAACGACATCTCGATGTTGAACTGCCAAAAGCTCGGACTGAGCTAAATTCAACCAATCGTAGATATAATTGAATACGCGAATGCCCTGGAATCTCAGAGGAGCCAGAGCTGCATCCACGCATATTGTAAAAGGTGTGGGGTGATAACCTAGGCCGAAAGGAAGAACCCGATACTGGTATGCTTCGCCCCTGAAAGCAAACCTCAGGAATCTCCTGTGATGAGGATGGATAGATAAGTAAGCGTCCTTTAAGTCTATTGTGACAAACCAGTCCTCGGACTGAGTCTGTGACACAATCATATTTAGCGTAAGCATTTTTTTCCTTACTTTGAACTTAAGATTCTGAAACCTGCTGTTTAATTGATGCAGGTCTAGAGTAGGACGCAACCCCTCATCCTCTTTTGGAACAATGAAGTACTGGCAGTAAAACCCTGACTGTCTGCCGGGAGGAGGAACCCCTTCTACAGCTCCTTTTGCAGAAGTGTCAGTGCTTCCTGCTCCATAACCAAAGCCTGCTCGGGGTCCACCACAGTGGGGAGGACCCCTAATCTGGGCGGACAAGAACCGAATTCTGAACCCTTTTCTATAGTGTGCAGGACCCACCGAGAAATATGTGGCAGTAGTTTCCACGCTGCCAGAAATTCTACTAGGGGAACCAGTCTCTCAAGACTGGCCTCTGGATTTGGTTGAATAGTCACTACGGTGCCCTGAAGCGGCGAACCGGCAGGGAACAACCGAACTGACTGTTCTACGACGCTCCTCGGAGGATCGTATGGGGACGCTGACACCTCGGTGCCCTGAACGCCGAACCGGCAGGGAACAACTGAACTGGCAGCGCTGCGACCCTCCTCAGAGAGTCGCACCCCAGAGGGTGCCGAGGAGAAACGATTTCTCAAAACCGTCCCTGCCCCGGAGGAGCTCTCAGAAGCCTGATAGCCTCGTTTTTACGACAGGACTTCCTGTCTAAGCTTTATTAGAGATGACGACAGTCCTCAAATCTTGCCTACCTCTAAATAACTTAGTTCCTACGACCCTCCTCAGAGGATCGTATGGGGACGCTGACACCTCGGTGCCCTGAACTGCGAACCGGCAGGGAACAATCGAACTGCCAGCACTGCGACCCTCCTCAGAGAGTCTCACTCCAGAGGGCGCCGAGGAGAAACGATTTCACAAAACCATCCCTACCCCGGAGGGGACCACCCTTTAGAAGCCTGATAGCCTCGGCGTCAGGGCTTCCTATTTGTCCAAGCTTTTTTAGAGATAAAATAGTCCTCAGATCTTGCATATCTCTTACTGGCTAGACTGCTACCGCCACCATCCCACAATCCCGCCACAATCCCCCTCGATTGTGGAGGACCCAAATGGCGATGCTCGTTTTGCACTCTGTGCTGCGAGGAGCTTAGTAGACCGAGACCGCCCAGCAGTCTCAGGAACATTAGATTGGTGAGGAAGAAACCTCTGGAACGCCGCTGAATGGTTTATTTCTTAGTTTTTTGAAAGCGGAGTGTCCAGAAGAACAGACATAATTTTATCTTATTTTTCTTTATTTTTAAATCAGAAAAACGTATATATATATATATATATATATATATATATATATATATCACTCCGTGGCCACCAGCAGGAAAACAACCGAACTGGCCGTGCTGCGACCTTCCTCAGAGAGTCGCCCCCCATAGGACGCAGAGGAGAAACGATTTCTCAAAAACCGTCCCTCCCCAGTATAGTTTATCTGTTTTTGCACGACGCAATTCTCGAATAGCGTCAGTGCTGACAACCTCACATTCATCCATGTCTTTATAATTCACCCACCAGCGCTGCCTAATAAAATTTTTCTTTATTTATTTAGGATGGCTGGTGGTAACGTCGGGGTTAAAAATGATGACGCCGACTCGGGAGAGAGAAAGCTAGCAAGCGTCTCTTTAACCCGAGGAACTGTCATGCCATAATACTTAATGCCCATAGCATTCCTATAGTTAGACGTTTGGGCATTAAACACATAAAATAGAAACCGGCTTATTCCACGATCTCGACACCTCAGTGTGGTGTGGAGATAGGGAAAAACGGCAGTCCCCGACGAGGAGGCTGAGATACAGAGTTTTTCTGTTTTTTTCACTAGATAAACCTCCTTTTAAAGCTCCTCTTTATTCAACAGAGTTATGAGCTGACTTATTTATTCATTTATTGAAAACTCAAACATCTGTCTTTTTCTTAATATCTTTATTTGTTTTGTTCTCTTTTTTTAAACAAAACACTAACGATACCAATTCCTCGGAACTGGAATCTCCAGCACTGGATCTGGCAGGTGAAAGCTGAGATAGGGCGGGGCCCGTCCCAACCCCCACTGTCAGATCCGTTTGCGAACCCCAAAATGTGAGTCGCCGCCGTGCATCGGCAACACCGGGACCCACGTGGTGAGCGCAAAACCGAACCGTCCTCCTCGAAGAACGCCCGGCGGGAGCGGAGCGTCCTCACGGACAGCTTCTCGCAATGCTCACAGTCAGCCCACTCGAGAACTGACTGTGGCATGCTCCACTCCCAAATAGTACCAGAAAGCTGATGTGTGTGTCCCCACCCGTGATATAACGTGGGCAGGGAACAACACGAAGCTGCTTGCTCTCTTTTGCCATAATATATATATATATATTGCAACTCGACAGACAACAATAAATATGACAAGGACAGAATACACAGATCGCTTGCTGAAGGCACAGAAGCTGTCGCTGTCTGTTTTCAGGTGTGCTTTATAGCTTCCTGGTCTATGACATCACCCGCCTATGACGTCTAGCTCTTCCATTGGACTGATTATACACGTGCTTCACGACGCAATCACGCAGAGCGTTCCCACCGCGTCTCAACGCAGCTCGAGTTCCCTTGAAAGGGAACACAGATACACCTTGTGATCTCCTTGGCTCTCGCACTCGTCGCCGCAAGTGGGGCTGCAAATCCTCCGGTCAGTGTGGTTTGGCCCATTAACAGGTTTTTCAGTTCATTTGTATGTGCAGACGGCAGTGACTGGAGCTTTTCACTGTCGTGACGGTTTGTATGCTGCATCATGTTTGTTGTGCTATTGGTGTATATTAAAATCCTCTTGCAGTATCTGCACACAGTTTTTGTTTTGTCCGTTATCACCTCACCGCTTTCATTTTTAGTCTTCGGAAAGCCAAAATGCCGCCACATGTCCGATTTGAATGAGGTTCGGGCTTCCTCAACGACATCTACACTTGCCGCCGCCATTTTTGCTACTGTTTGTTCGCTGCTATCGCGCCTATAAAGCGAGGTCAAAATATAGGCTATTGCTTCAGCGCCCCTGCTGTTCAAAACGTGTATCGCGATTTGTTTAACATCTTAACCGACTTGAATCGTGACACATTTTTATCGATTTTCAACCGGTTGCGAGTGAATCGTTACATCCCTACAGGGTACAATCTAGAATGTCATTTTGATGTACCAAGGAACATTCGTCTGGTCAATAGCCCTCCCAGTCACTCAGGAGCAGCAGTAGAGGAGGGTCTGTAGCTGGACCAAGCTCTGCAGAAGAGGGTAAGAGAGAGGGATGGTAAGGTTTTAATCTAGACACATGAATTGTGCAATTAATCCGATACTGAGGAAGCTGAAGCTGGTATGTCACAGGACATACAGGACATTTATCTGCCTTTGAATGTTGAAGGGACCAATGTAGCGGGGACTTAGCTGTCTAGACAAGATGTGAAGCTTGATGTCCTGTGTTGAGAGCCATTCCTTTTGCCTGGGCTGGTATGTTGGAGGGTCTGGTCTAATCTCCGGGCATCGGCATTTCTCTTTTTGCGTTGCAAAGTCCCAAACCCTCTCACTCTCTTTTAACCAGTGGTCAACACCTTGTACATCAGATGGTTCTCCTGACCATGGAATAAGCGGTGGTTGGAAGCCAAATACGCATTGACATGGAGTGAGTCCGGTAGACAGTTGGCAGAGGAAATTATGTTTACTCAGTCCAGGGTAAAAGTCGACTCCAGGAGTTCTGGAGTTTTTTTTTATTTTTATTTTTTTATGATATCCAGAAGATAAGCTGATGGTCACCTAGAAAGAAAATAATTTATTTCACACACAAGTGATAAATTGAGGCCCTCTGTCAGAAACAATATCTTCGGGTAAGCCACAATTTTGAAATAACTGTTTGAACAGAAGTTCTGCTGTTTTCATTGCTATAGAGAGGCTTTTAAGAGGTAGCAGTTTGCCTGATGTAAGGTGTCAAGGTATTTTTTTGATGGCACAGGTCGGGCAACCTTGTATGAACCTTCTGACATCATGGTTCATATTAGTCCACCAGAACTGGTCTTGGAAGAGTTAGAGGGTGGAATTGGTCCCCAGTGCCCACATGGACTCCATGAGTTTGAGGCATTGTGAGGACAATACAAATGTGTGGATTGATTGACACCGAGGTAGAGCTGGCTCAGTGTTGATGGCTTCAGCGGTCCTCATCCAGGGACACAAAGATCTTGGATTAAACGATGGGCTCGAGTTTATCAGGACTTTAAGATGGGGAATGGATACAGGAGAGTTCATCTGCTTTGTTTTTGATCGCTGAAAGATATGATATAGAAAATTGTAATTGTGTTAACCATCTGGGGTCTAATGTGTTTTTGGGGTCCTTGAGATGCTTTAACATGCCCAGTGAAATCATTTGTCGATTGGGAAGCCATTTCGACTGACCGGCACGCGATTGGTCCAGCCACCCTCCTGTCAGACTCGCAATGAGCGCTCTGTGTAATAAACAAGTTAGCAGATCTTCTCAGAAAGATTAAATATTATTAATTTGAGAAATGTCGCTGTCAAAAGAGAGCAAAGTTGCCAAAGAGTCATCAAGCCCCCTGGCCATCAGAGTCTGCGTTTTTTTCATATGCGTTTTTCGTATTCGTGATTCGATGGCTCTGAATTGTCAAAACGCCATTCAAACTGCTTGCTACGGATGCGAAAAACGCCGAAAATCGAACCCGATCCGATTTTTTTTAATATAACGGATAAAAGTTTCGTAGACAATGTGCAAGCGTGATTGACATAACGTGAGGTTGAATGTTTTTTTAACGTGCGCAAATTTCGGATGCGAATTTCAGACTCATTGTGCAATGGCATTTATCTGTACAAAAATATCCGTGAGTTTTGCCCAAAACCGCCAGTTAAGAAAGTAAGTTGTCCCTCTTATCTCCCTGCCCAGCTTAGAAGAAAATAGCTGAAAGGATTTGTCGAATTTGAATCTGAGTGAGTGTATTTACTGTGTATGGATGTGAGTAAGTACAATTATTGTGTGAGTGTAGCTATTTATCTGCAAGGAGAATCCATTACAATGTGTTTGATTTACCCAATATACAGTATAACTGTTGGTATCTCCATTATGAATTTGTTTCACTGTTATTGTCAACTAGCCTACACAAATCAGTGTTGCCAACTTAGCGACTTTGTCGCTATATTTAGCGAGTATTTAGAACCCTCTAGCGACACATTTTCAAAAAAGCGACTAGCGACAAATCTATCGACTTTTTCTGGTGTTATTGGAGACTTTTGGAGACTCTCTGACGTGAAAGCACATATCGTTCTTACTCTTCTCAACGAGCAGCGGGTGCTGCCGTGGGTCCCATCCCCATCCCAAAGCACTCACAGGCGGCCTCGCGCAGCAGCCCCTCCCAGCTGCAGTTAGAGCACCCCTCCGCGTACAGACTGCAAAAGAATCGCGCAAATGAGTCGCTATTTTTAGCGACTTTTCAAACTTCACTCACTCTAGCTACGTCTACCCTGTTCAGTAAATGACTGAGAGGAGCAGCAGCACATTCATCTGTTGAGCGCACGGCCGCTTTTCTTTTTTATTTTAATTAAATAATTTAGTTTCCTTCCTTTTCTTATATTACTTGTAATACTCACTATCACAAAGCTTTTGTTCATCCGGCTCCCGAACTCTCTCAAACCAGATAATTTTCCACATTGGCCTATAAAAAAAGTTAGTCATTCACTAGGCCTATATCATAGCTTCTCGTTCTATTGTCTGACAAAACATATATAGGAAATGAGAACAGCTTTATTTTACATTCGGCTATATTATATTATAATATATTAAATACAGTATGTGAGCTGAGCATTAATTTATAGAGAAAACACATTAGACAAGCAGAACGCACGTACGACGCGATGACGTCACGAATATGCTAATTGACGTATGACGTCATCTAGCGACATTTAGCGACTTTTAGGTTAAGGCGTTAGCTACTTTACTTTGAAAATAGTTGGCAACACTGACACAAATAAATGATTGCATAGACTAGCATTATTTGTTCCCTGTTTCCTTGTCTCTCTAACTCTCTCACTTTCTCTTACACACACACACACACACACACACACACACACACACACACACACACACACACACACACACACACACACACACACACACACAGAGAGAGAGAGACACACACACACACAGACACAAACAGACACACAGCCTCTCTCTCAAGTAAAAATTTAGCACCTCTGTTCAATCTTTCTGATTTTAGTACATTTTTGTAAAAGGTACTTTTTAATTAGCCTGGTTTAATAGCATTTATATATATATTAATGTCTTTGGTCAATTTAAGCTGTAAAATAAATAGTTTATCCCTTTAAATGCAATGGATTTTCAAAGATATCAACAAAAAACGGGCAAAAAACTTTAAAAGCGATTTTCTCAGGTTTTCAATTGGAAAAAGAGGGCAGACGACCATAATTCAAATGTGTATATCTTTACAACCATTCAAGGTATGACTTTGACTAGGATATCATTTGTAAGCGCATGGTCTCCTCTTTCCATTAATACCAAAACCTCAGTTTTGAAATTTGGGTCACTGTGACTCATTTTGCTGGATCAGGTCACCTATATATTTAACATATGAGCAGAAATTGGCGAACAAGAGTTTATTTAATGTGGCAGTAGTCTTTTTTACAGTAAAAACTTTATAATCTCTCCAAAACTAATCAACGAAATCTTGTCTAAACATTCATTTTTAGTCTGTAACTTATCGTGTTTATGATATATTAGCATATACATGTTAATTTGCAGTTTGCTGCTTATACAGACATTTTATTTCAACATATTTCAGTCTATTTTTACTCATCTCAGTAGGCTATAGCAATATAGTTTGGACGTGTTCATGTAAAAATAGCATGTTTACTAATGTAGGTGTGAGAGTGAATGAATGACACAAACACGCGGTGTATTACTGTAGAAAACAACAGCGTGCACGCGCCTGTGTCGTTTATTCATCATTCACACACAGACACGCAATTAATGTTTAAACAGTCTTTTTGTGGTTTACAGACACTATTCAATATCGTGATTAGAACAAAGCACTTAAGAATGAATAACTTACTACATCAGCTGGATCCGTTACTCCTCGAAATGAAACTACCAGCACTTCTGGTACATTTTCCACGATTATTAGATAGTATTATTCCTCACAGTGCAGCAAGACTAGGTAAAGTGCAAGATTCTTATTAAACTTGATGTGTTTTATAATCCAGCTGATGTGGGCGTTGGCATGTTTGCATGGCTTGCCTCAGATCATTTGCGTTTGAATAGCGCGTGCTCTCCGTGGGCATGGCACATTAACACCTAATCAGGTATAATGAGCTGAAAAGAAAAAGACTGATATCTCTCTATTTTCATACAGATTACATAAACTGAGAATATTTGTTTTTATAGAAATTATTTCATTTAAAAGAAGAGAGTTCAAGCTTCATTATGGAAAAACACTCATGCCTGTATGACAAGTATCCGCGGAGTTACAGTTAATTTTCGGACGCGTTTCAGAATGGACTTAACTGACATAGAGAAGGCAAAACTTGCATCGTGTTTATTTTTCTTTATTTGACAAAAAGCACAATACTTTGTTTTTATTGTGAGTATACACAAAAAAATAGACACTTAACAGGATCGAATGATGTATAACACTTATATGTAAGATCAAAATCAACAGAGTATTTTGAGTCTCTTTTGCACTGATAAGAAAAAAAGTGCGATAGCCAACCTCAGACGGTTAAGAAGAGGGCCCAACGTGCCTGTCTGGGGTTGAGTCTGTTTGCATCTCTGAGGTATTCAAGGTTTCTGTGGTCGATTACGAGCCCCATCTAACCAATACTACCACACCTTCAAAGCGTGCTTGATGACTAACAATTTCCGGTGTGGTTGGAGTAATAGACATATGGATGGAGACGAGGAGAATTTCCCTGCTGCTGATAATGAATAGCTTTCACGCCTGTAGTAAATGCGTCGACCTCCACCATATTTTTTTTTTTTGTTGCAGGTCAGAATAGATGAGTGTAGGAGCGGTGGTAAATACTAGTTTCTGGAAGGTGTGGAATGCTTCCATGGTCCAGGACAGAGACTTGGGCTTTACTTTGTGGAGTGTTGATAGGGGAGATACTGTAATGATGGATGATGGATGAATTTCCCTTCGTCCATCTGGATACCCTCACAGCTGATGTTGTATCCCAGGAACTGGGTGGCACTCAATTGGAATGAATACTTTTCAGCTTTCAGATGGTATTCCCTTTGCTTACTCAACACTAGTGCAACATGATGGCGATGTTCGGCCAGGTTCTGGGGGTATACTAGTATGTCATTGATGTAAACCAGGACAAATTTGTGGAGGTACTCCCAGAACACCTCATTCATGAATTCTTGGAACACAGAGGGTGCGTTTACCAGGCCATACAGCATGACCCTATATTCATAGTGGCCTTTAGGGGTAACAAAGGCGGTCTTTAATTTTATCCCCACTCTGGATCCAAATGAGGTTGTATGCACTGCAGAGATCCAGCTTGATAAAGATGGTCTCTCCACGCAGTAGTTCCAGGGCAGCCAGAAAAAGGGGAAGAGAATAACAGAATTTGACAGTTATCTTACATTTACATTTATTCATTTAGCTGACGCTTTTATCCAAAGCGACTTACAATTGCTATATGTCAGAGGTCGCACGCCTCTGGAGCAACTAGGGGTTAAGTTTCATGCTCAGGGACACATTGGTGTCTCACAGTTGATTCGAACCCGGGTCTCTCACATCAAAGGCATGTGTCTTATCCACTGCGCCATCACCACCCAATGTTGTTCAGGGACGGGTAGTCAAGGGCTGCAAGCATCAAAAAATAGCTTAAAGCAGCAATGGAGGTAAATGCGACCTTGATGATGGATCGATGTAACCATGGCCTTTTGCTAAGGAAGGGATAATGAGCTCACCAGGCAGAAGATCTATTGCATCGTCCCATAGTTGATGAGGAGGTAATTGATTAACTCGTTGGGGGCAGAAGAATGCCAGAAAGTAGGAATAGCAAGGAGAAATGTCCATAGATAACTGTTTGATGGGATTTTTGATAGATGTAGTACACAGGTCCATTGAAATGGCTGGTTCAGAGTTCTTGGGAAGTCTAAGAACAGGTAGCTTAGGAAAGCATTGTTCTCTCCACAATGACTGAATGTTGAATGAGCAAAGTACACCCTATCTGATCACATTTGTGTTGGAGCTGTCCAGAACCGAAAGCACAATATTCTCTGTGTGTAACAGCCCAACTCGAATTAAGGGTTGGCCAGTTAATGTGTGGATCTTGAACAAAGATTCACAGGTTGAGTTTGTGGCAGAGCACCCTGGAGATAAAATTGCAGAGCGGTAATTTGCAAAATCGGATACATAAGTAAGAATTTAGTTCAATAGTAAAGCTGAAGGATGCCAGGAGGAGACGAGACAACAGAGAAGACAACTGATAAGGAGCAGACACTGGAGACTACCAGAGAAACATACAGGAACTCGCTGGAGTAGAAAGGATGCGAGCAGGTGAGTCTTTATTCCAAAACAAGGCCAGATGCTGACTGAAAGGTGAATCCTCTTTTTATTGTTGAGTAAATGGGAGTAATAATGACTGACAGGTGTGGTAGATTAGTACACTGGACAGTTTGATGGTTGTATGGATGGAACTTTAGAGCCTGGTGTGCATGTTGCAAATGTAATTTTGTTGATTGCAGTGATGAAATGCAGCATAAATTTGTGATAACCGTTGATGTTTTTAACTCAGTAAAACAAAATAAAGCTTATATTGTCTGTTGTTTTCCCTCTTCCCCTCTCCACTCCACATTATACCACTCCTATTTTTCTTTGCATTATCTAAAATTGTAGTGAGAACTATTCGGTGCTGAAATATGGTTTTTAATGACCCTTTAACTTAAGAGAGACCTAGTCATTCAGAAAAATCCCCTACAAATGTGGCCTTTAATCATACAATTTCCCAAATTTTAGCCCTATTAAATTGCTCTTTAGCCGTTGAACGAGGGAGTTTTGCTCTGCCTTTCACATGCTAATCTTCTCCATTCATGGTCACTCTGTGAGATTATTTGTTGGCTAATAAATCCCCTTGTTTGCCTCATGCATGTATAATTGACATTGTCACAAGGCTCTTTGAGCAGTTGAGAGCTAAAATGTTCAATGCTCTTCTACTAAGAAATGTGTCATTCAGCAAGCACTCATAATGTAGGAGTGTTTTTGATATTGTACTAAAGGATGCAGCGTAGAATAGCACTTGAGTTGAATATAACAGACGATGTTGTGAAGAGAGAGTCTATAAGGTGGTGAAAGGAAGTGTTTTCCCATCTAGACTTATTGTGACTCTTTTGCTTCACATTGAAATAGTTGAATAGATTTTGGAATTAGTTTTGACCTGGATACTTAGCTTGAACTGTAAAGCTTGTCTTGTCATTTTAAGTTTCTTCACACTGAAATTACTCAAAGATGTACTTAAAGGTTATTTTGAATGCTGACTCATTGAGTTGGTGCATTATATTTTTGGTTTTTGCATTTAGTGTAAGCAAGAAAGAGTGTCTAAACTATTTGCATTTCAGCAAGCAAAAGGATAGTATATATACTGTATCTTTTTTTTTATCTAATTTCCTGCAATTAACATTTTTTCTTCTACCTCATAAATTAGTGCATGGAATTTGAATTAAGCATGTATGGAAAATACTTGTCCTCCTAATAATTGTCGATCCTTTTGTATCTCCGCAATTATTTTGTGGTTTGTTCTATTCCCCTCTCTTACACTGCTCGCTGTCCCTCAGATACAGTACGTGAGGTAATTGATATGCTTTAACGGAGGTCAAAATTTGCATGTGAATTAACAGCAGTAAATTAAATTGATATTCTGGGCACATCACAAGCCATTCCTTTAGACCTTTGTTGTGGTGCCTGGCAGATCCAGGGTGTAACTGTGAAGCATTCACAAGCATCTGTCTGCTCAATAATTTGATAAACCGCTCATACAAATAGTCTTCAAATTATTCCCACTGAAGGCTATGTTTTGTCTCCAGTGTGAAAGCTGGAACATAGAGCTCAACTGAATGCAACATGTTTTTCCTTTCTTTTAAAAAATGTATTTCCTCTTTATTCTGCTGGCAGTTTTTCAGAGTATTGGTTGTAATGGCTGTCTCTCATGTTCAAGTCACAATTGGTGTGATTTTAAGCAATATCCAAGGATTAATTTAACTAGGGATGACAATAATTAGAGACTAGAATTTTATTTAAAATGTACAAACATTTAAAGAGAGGAAACATAGTAAGTTGCAGATATCGGACCATGTTTTTCCAGGTACAATGTGAGCGACATATTCAGTCAAGTTCACATTAGAGATTTTCCTTCTAAAAATAATACATTTTCTCCATGCAGCTTAAGAGTCCCACAGCAATTGCAAAGGAGGTGAATTCATTTTTATTCCAAATGTATTCTGCATCAGAGTATAAAAGCTTTCAAGTTCTCTGTGTTAATTCAATAGTCACTTGATTTATTTTAATGGCCTTATAGCATGAGGAAGGTGAATTTGACTAAGCTTTTATCATCGTTCCAACAACTGGACACTTATGTTAATTGATGACCTTTTGTTTTTGCTTTATTTCGCATTTGACCAGACTAGCTTACTGATCTGTTGTGTGAAACTGGATGGGTTATATGGAATTGAAACGTCTCGGTTACGTATGTAACCCTTGTTCCCTGAGAAGGGAACGGAGGCGTTCTGTCGTGACGACGAATGGGGTTTCGCTTAGAAAGTCTATCGACTTCGAGTACTACAAAACGAGCCAATGGCAAAGAAATGCCATGGGTCTGTGGAATTTGCATGGCGCAACTCCGCCCCATCTCGTAGGTATAAAAGGAGGACGCTGGCAACATGCAGATATGTTTCTTTGCTGAGGAACCAAGACTGAACTTAGGCGATCCCCGTGGTACAGCGGAAGTGGTAGGAAAATGTAACATCTACATTCCCTACTCAGGGAACGAGGGTTACATACGTGACCGAGACGTTGCCTTTCGTTGTCACTACGAGTTCCGTCGTGACGACGAATGGGGTTCCAGTCTAATCGCGCCACCTTCTCGGCAGTCTTCCAGTGCCCTGCGTAAGTCTGAGCTCCCTGTCTTGAGACTGGCACGGACACTGGGGTGTCCAGCCCGCAGGGTGGAATATTTCAACCCCAGAGGTGGCAAGGTGGCTTGTCAAGGGAAAGACACATGCTTAGAGAGGCTTACAGTGGAAATACACATGTGGGGGTCGCCCAGAGGGGGGACCATGCACACGGAGGCACCTAGCCAACGCGCAGGCAATAGACACTGGGGTCGGCGTCAGCAGTGCTGGAGGAACTCAGGGCTTGTCGGTGAAGCTCACCTGATGAAATATCGCACGTATCCAGTCCGTGGAGTGGAATGGCAAGCAAGCGAAGACACCTGAGCGAGGGTCCTAGTACTGGCTGGTTGAAGTGAGTACACGAGAGGACACAGACTCCACTCGGAGATTGTAGAATCTGGCGAATGTGTTGGGTGTCACCCAGCCTGCAGCTCTGCAGATGCATGTTAGTGAGGCGCCATGCGCTAGAGCCCAAGAGGAAGCCACACTCCGGGTGGAGTGGGCTGTCACACCAAGGGGGCATGGTCAACCTTGCTGCTGGTATGCCAAAGCAATGGCGTCCACTATCCAGTGAGACAACCTTTGCTTGTAGAGAGCCTTTCCCTTCAGCTTCCCACCATAACAGACAAAGAGCTGGTCTGAGGTCCTGAAACACTGTGTTCTGTCTACATAGGCGCGAAGAGCGAGTACTGGACAGAGCAATGCCAAGGCTGGGTCTGCCTCCTCCTGGGGCAGTGCTTGCAGGTTCACCACCTGGTCTCAAAAGGGAGTTGTGGGAACCTTGGGCACATATCCAGGCTGGGGTCTCAGGATCACTTGAGAGTAGGCCGGCCCGAACTCCAGGCACGCTTCGTCAACGGAAAATGCGTGCAGGTCCCCTACCCTCTTGATGGATGCCAATGCAACCAGGAGCATTGTCTTCATTGACAGGAACTAATCGGGCATCTCCGGGGGTCTTATCGGTGAGAAAAAACACCAGTTGACGAAGAGGTTCCAATTCAACGCGTAGGCATGCCGCGTTGACGATGCCACAAGCGGAAGTGATGGTAGCCACCACCGCTGGTGGTAGGGTACTCAAACCTGCCTCGTGCCATCCAAGAGCCACACATGGAGGTTCCAGAGATCGAGACAAGGGTGCTATATGGTGCCCCGTCCCTTAAAAAGAAGGTCCTTCTTCAGGGGAATTGGCCAGGGAGGTGCTGTCCCAAAGAGTACAAGTTCGGGGAACCAGGTCCAGGTGGGCCAGCGAGGCGCAACCAAAATGACCTGTTCCTCGTTCTCCCTGATCTTGCACAGGGTCTGTGCAATAAGGCTCACTGGGGGAAACGCATACTTGCGGAGGCCCCGCGGCCAGCTGTGCGCCAGTGTTTCCGTGCGGAGCGTGCCCTCGGTCAGGGTGTAAAACAGGGCGCAATGGGTCGAGTCATGGGAGGCAAACAGGTCTACCTGTGCGTCCCCGAACAGGTCCCTAATCAGCTGAACCGACTAAGGATGGAGTCACCATTCTCCAGGGCGGGGCTGAAGCCGTGAGAGCTCGTCGCCTGCACAGTTCAGGGCTCCGGGGATATAAATGGCTCGAAACAACCTCAGATGCTTCTGACTCCATAGGAGGAGGTGGTGGGCAAGTTGTGACATACGGAGGGAGCGTAGACCACCTTGACGGTTGATGTACGCTACTGTGGCGGTATTGTCTGATCGGATTAGTACGTGTTGACCCTTGACCAGCTCAAGAAAGCGGTGCAGAGCAAGGCGTAGTGCCAGCAACTCGAGGCAATTGACATGCCAAAGGCGCTGGGGTCCTGTCCAGGAGCCCGCATCAGCATGTCCATTGCATATGGCACCCCAGCCCGTGATGGAGGTATCTGTTGAGACAACAACATGCCTGGATACTCGTTCCAAGGGCACTCCGGCCTGTAGAAAGCTGAGGTTCGACCACGGGGTGATGGTCTGACGGCTGGTCAGAGTTACATGTACTCGGAGCGTGCCGCGTTGCCATGCCCACCTCGGGACTCAGTCGCGAAAGCCAGAGCTGAAGCAGTCTCATTTGAAGCAATTTGAGCGGCGTTGCCGCGGGTGCAGATGCAATATGCCCCAGGAGCCTCTGAAATAACTTCAGTGGAACCGCACTCTTGCCCTCAAATTGTCTCAGGCAAGTCAGCAGTGACTGCGCACGCTCGCTCGTAAGCTGCACGGACATGGCGACCTAGTCGATTTCCATTCCGAGAAAAGAGATCCTCTTCACGGGGCAGAGTTTGCTCTTCTCCCAGTTGACCCGAAGGCCCAGACGAGCTAGGTGCCGGAGCACTAGGTCCCTGTGTTCGCAAACCTGGTCTCAAGAGTGAGCTAGTATCAGCCAGTCCTCGAGATAGTTCAGGATGCGAACCCTGTGTTCCCATAGAGGAACAAGGGCTGCCTCGATGACCTTCTTGAAAACGCGAGGAGACAGGGCTAGCCTGAATGGGAGAACCGCATACTGCTGTAAGCCTGTCTATTGGTCCAATGAGGGTTTCCAATAATACAGGTGAAGGGTCTCTGCGGGTTACTATCTTTCCTTTTAAGCAACACAACAAGATTAAATGGAACACATTTTCTCATATGTATTGACTCGTTATTTCATCTGACTCCATAAATGAAAAGGGTTTTAATGATATCTGGGTATCATTAAAAGTGAGCAAATGTTTGATTTTTATTTTGAAACTCTTTAACCCTCTGAGGTCTAAGGTGTTTTTGGGGTCCTTGAGATTTTTTGACATGCCCTGACATTTGTGCTTTTTTCAGTTGCTTATAAACATATTAATTGCAAAGGTGTAATTACACTCAATTTAGCACAAACAGGGCTACCATAATATGTGAGCAAGATGTATGTACATGTTTGTATTTTTGAGAGAATACTGTTTATGCATGGTTATTGAAAAAACTAAAACTTAAAGTGTCTGAAATAAGGCCACAAAACACATACTAAATATATGTCCACAAGACTTTTGACTAATGGGTGTTGTTGCCTAGAATTTTTGCTTCAAAATAATCTGAAAATCATCTTGCAATCATTTACACAAAACAATACATTGATTTAAATTTTATAAGGCACCTTTTGTTTGGAAAGGCAATATGCGTGGAGGCGTGTTCACACCTGAGAAGACAAAGGCCGGATAATGTGCCAGCTGCATATTAATTAGCCTTTCACACAGCTGTGTCTCTGGGTACCAAAGAATGCGACCTCGGACAAAAGAAATTATATATATATATATATATATATATATATATATATATATATATATATATATATATATATATATATTAGTGCTGTCAAACAATTAACATATTTAATCGCGATTAATCTCATTAATGTCATAGTTAACTCGCGATTAATCGCACATTTTTATCTATTCTAAATGTCCCTTGATTTCTATTTGTCTCATTATTTTTTCTAATTTTAATGCTCTTATCAACATGGAAAAGTGGATCAGCAGTAAGTTTGTTCTTAGCTGTGGTATCCATGTGCTTCTGTCTGAAGTCATCCATTGTAGAGCTTAGATCGGGCCCAAAAAATCAAGCCCGACCCGAGCCCGTGCGCATTGTGTACGAGCCCTGCCCGGCCCGACACATAAACTGTAATTATGAGCCCGAGCCCGATTTAAACCCGTCAATTTTTTTAATACGTGTGTGGTTATAACTAACGTTCTCAACTACTTTCTATGTTACTTTCTCCCGCCCGCAACATTTTTGTCCCGCTCCCGCCCGCAAATAGACTCTTTTTTTGTAGGCTACCTCCAAATACTTTCGCCTACGTGTCGCCACCATACACATCAGCATAAATGCTCCTGATAAATTATTTGTTATTAAAGCATTAACACACAAACCACTGTTATAACATAAAAGCAAGCAGGCTACTGAGTGCATGGTTTGGCATGACTGAATGCGCGCAAAGTGCGCTCCCTTAATAATTCCTAAAAAGCTGACATCAGTTCATCGCAATCTCACACATCTGTTATTATCAATGAAGCTGACTGCACAATGCATCTTTCATAATATATACACTTTGTTTGTTATAATTTGAGGACTTGCCAGCATACAGAATTCAGCACTGAACAAAAAGTCTGTTTTGAGCGGTGAGGGGAGTCTTTTTTAAATGCTTCTGATTGGCCATTGCGTTCAAGAAATCAACAGATATGTCTGTGATTGGCTACATCCCTCAACGCTGCAAACATGTTATAAAAAGAAACTCTGGCCTGTAAATCGTTTCTATTTTGTTTTAGTTGTTTTTGTTGCTTTTCTGCAACATATGAATAAAAATGTATTAGTTTTTATGTTTTATTCATAGATATTTCTAGTTTGCGGGAGTTCCGCGAATCGTTTTATTCTCCCGTATCCGCACACAGAGTGAGTGCATTACCGCTCGAGCCCGCCCTTGCACTCGGCCATCAAATCTAGTCCCGCGCCGCACTCTATTGCGTTGAGAGTGCACGTCTCTAGGTCGGCGTCTCGCGCTCGCGCCATCCACTCAAAACGTAACGTTAGCCTACTACTCTTTGGCCGGCGCGCAAGCCCAAACAAGTACGTGCGGCGTGCCTGTTGTTTTGTTTCCGGTCTAGCTATCCGGTGTGATGTTGTAGTTTTTCTAACGTTACTAGTTGTTGCAACAGCATGTGAAAAAAATACAGTTTGCTAGGCCAAAAAGAGCGTTAATCTCGCGATAAAAAAATTGACGCCGTTAAAATGTGTTTGCGTTAACGCCGTTAATAACGCGTTTAACGCACAGCACTAATATATATATATATATATATATATATATATATATATATATATATATATATACAATTAGAAATTGTAACCAATTACAAATAGGTTACAATTAAAACAACAATTAAAATTTTAACAATATTTCAAGTGTATTCTTTCTTTGTAAAAAGTATACATTTTATTATACGTATTAAAAAAGGTAAGGATTTATTGGTTTGAATATTGGAACAAACACTAAATAACATAATTGATAGTTCATAATTCAATATACCTACTTTATTTTTGACAAAACATCCCATACTATAGTATATTTAACAAATGAGCAGAAATTGGCGAACAAAAGCCTATTTAATGTGACAGTAGTCTTTTTTTACAGTCAAAACTTTATAATCTATCCAAAACTAATCACGAAATCTTTTCTAAACATTCATATTTAGTCTGTAACATACCGTGTTTATGATATTATATTAGCATGTTAATTTGCAGTTTGTTGCTTATACAGACATTTTATTTCAACATATTTCAGTCTATTTTTACTCATCTTAGTAGGATAGCAATATAGTGTGGATGTGTTCATGTACATATTTACTAATGTAGGTGCGAGAGTGAATGAACGACACAGACACGCTGTATAACTGTAGTAAACAACGCGACGCGCGCGCGCCTGTATCGTTCATTCATCATTTAGCCTACACACAGACACGCAATTCATATTTAAGCAGTCTTTTTGCGGTTTACAGACACTATTTAATATCGCGATTAGAACAAAGCACTTAAGAATAAATGACTTACTACATCAGCTGGATCCGTTGCTCCTCGAAATGAAACTACCAGCACTTCTGGTACATTTTCCAGGGTTATTAGATAGTATTATTCCTCACAGTGTAGGGATACGCTGTGTACACAGCGGTAGTAAGAAACTTACTAAACTTGATCTGTTTTATAATCCAGCTGGTGGGCGTTGGTATGTTTGAATGGCTTGCCTTAGATCATTTGCGTTTGAATACCGCGCGCTCTCCGTGGCCGTGGCACATTAACGCGTAATTAGGTATAATGAGCTGGAAAGAAAAAAGACTGACATCTCTCTCTTTTCATACAGATTACATAAACTGAGAATATTTGTTTTTTTATATAAATTAATTAATTTAAAAGAAGAGAGTTCAAGCTTCTTTACGGAAAAACACTCGTGCCTGTATGACAAGTATTCGCGGAATTACAGTTAATTTTCGGACGCGTTTCAGGATGGACTTAACTGACAAAGAGAAGACAAAACTAGCATCATGTTTATTTTTCTTTATTTGACTAAAAGCACAATACTTTGTTTATATTGTGTGTATACACCAAAAAAATACACACTTAACAGGATCGGATGATGTATAACACTAACACATAAGATTAAAATCAACAGAGTATTTTGAGTCTCTTTTGCACTGATAAGAAAAAAAGCGAGACTATCGCGCCCTCAGAGGGTTAATTATGTTTTACCCGTTCAGATTAGGAAACCATACCGCTTAGAGGTCCTCGCATCTTCTGCGGGTCTCACATTCACAATCTCGTCAGTTTTGTCACTGAACAGAGGTTTTTGACTAATATCTCAGACGGTCGGATTCACCCAAAACACAATCAGAGATACTTTTCTTCTAGTCCCCTTGAATTGCATACACTTGAACTTAATTTAATCGTTATACTTTAGTGGAGGTTTTGGCCCTATTATAGGTATGAGTTGACCAACAATACTTCCCTCATAATAGTTTAGATTGGCTAAGCCTGTGATTTCTCACGTACACTTATCTAAAGTTACATTAAATTAAGACATACCCAAATTTAGGTTGGTCAAGTAGCACGTTAGCTACCCTAAACAGAATTCCCCGTCTTTACAAAACAAGTACACTTGAACTAGTGACAAAGTATTATCCGTCGCCAATCTGACGCAGGCTTGCGGGAGCATACGAATCCGACAATCTACTTGGGAGAACAAACTTAGAGTCAATCAGAGTAAAATCAAACGTTTACAATTTATTGACCGGGTAATGAAGCAATAATTCAAAATCCAATTCATGAGAATAAAATCATCAGTTAATCATATTGTGATGAGGTTCAGAATATGTGTGTGTGTAAGGAAGGAGAAGACAGGGTCGGGACTGGGACTCATACTTTATTTGCAATTAAATCTAAAGAAAACGAAAAGGTGCACTCGTGCACCTTCACTGTAGTTATGACTATAGCACTATTTATAAACAACTCTTCACACTGTACCAGCTCTCGCTGTATGTCTCCAGCTCTCTCAGTTCAGTCAGACGAACACTCCTTCCACTTCAGCAAAACTCAGTCCATTTGATGCACAACTAAGTCCACTTGATACAAAACTCTGCCCGATGTGTCAGCTGTCAACGTGGGTCGCGTGCGAGTCCCAAGCCCTTCTCTCTCAGCCGCTCTCTCATTCTCAGTGGCTTATATGCGGTCTCTCCACGCCAATCACTGCAATCAGACACAGGTGTTCATCATCTGCACTTGACCTACTTACTTACCGCACAGCTCGCTGATTCCTCTCTCGCTACAGACTTCGCGAAATCACGCCCCCCTCGCCACACATATAACAGAAATCGAGGAATTTGTAGAAAGTATTACCTGGCAATGAAAATTACACACAGCGGTTGTGTGGGCAGTCAACCTACAGACTCCCAGAACCTTTTGCCCATTTTCCTTATAAACCCAGATAATTCAATTTGCTTACCAAATGGTGGTGTCTGTCATTATAATTAGATTTGGTCCCCTAGTGAGGGGCTCACAACTGTGAGATTAGAATGGAGGATCTGGGGGAGGGAACACCTTATAGGGACACACTACTTCTCATATTTTGTAACTTCTTTTAGCTTTCCATTATGGTTGGGAGAATGAGACCATTTTACCAGGCGCACTGAGACACTTTAAATGATACCAAACATGCATAGTTACCTTTTTGTACACATTTAACATTTCATGGGTTTTCAGTGAGTTTCAGGTGAGCAGGAGCAGGGGGGAGAAGGGGGAGATTGTCCAAGTGAGGGTTGAGTTGCACTGTGCTGCGTCTTGGATGCTGCTGTTACAGCATTATGCAAGGGAGGGTTCAAATGTTAATTCTCATGAGAGCCTTTTGCTTCCACAAGGGATGGCCCAGACTTTCTGGTACCCGCCCTACACTGGTATGCCTGCCCCTCGAAAGCAAACCGCAGGAACGGTCTGTGTCAAGGGAGAATGGAGACATGGAAGTAGGCGTCCTACAGGTCGATCGCTGCAAACCAATCCTGCGGCCGCACACACTCGAAGATGCCTTAGGCCGTGTGCATCTTGAACGGCAGCCTGTGAAGGGAGTGTTTCAAGACGCGCAGGTCCAGGATTGGCCGTAACCCACTGTATTTCTCCGGGATAATGAAGTAGGGGCTGTAGAACCCAGACCTCATTTCGCCTGGAGGGACAGTCTCGATCGCACCCTTCGCCAGTATGGTAGCAACCTACTGGGTAGCAAAGGACTAGCGTCCTGCGGGGGCCTGCTCTGCCAGGGATCTGGCGACAGAGGAGGATGAGAGTGGTGCGGCCCCGGGGCAGCACACACTGTCATCCAAGAACTCTGTGTGCTCAGAGACGGGAGAGTCAGTTCTTTCTGAGAATAAACGATTGTAAGAAAGGATTTCGGGGGAAGGAGTGGCCCTGCTACCACCTCTTGGAAAAAACTGAGTCCCATCTCTGAGCAGCCCATCTCAGGACCGCCGCTTAGCCCGACGTTTAGCGGGGCTTGAGAGGGCTGTGGCGCCTCGGCGGTGGGCAGACTGAGGGATCTGAGCTGACGGCGGGGCCTTTTTAGCGGACCGTCGGGGCAGAATATAATGGATAGCCTCAGTCTGCTCCTGGGCGGTTGAGAACTGTTGGGGAAAGTCCTCAACCGCACCGCCGAAGAGTCCGATCTGGGATATGGGGGTGTCGAGGAGACGAGTCCGCTCGGCATCCTGCACATCGGCCAGGTTCAGCCACAGGTGTCGCTCCTGGACCACATTGGTGGACATCACCTGACCCAGGGAGCGTGCTGCCACTTTCGTCGCTCGTAGAGCAAGATCAGCTCATTTAAGAGCCCTGGGTCAGTCCTGCCCTCGTGCATGTCCCTGAGCATCTGGGCCTGGTAGATCAGCAGAATGGCCATGGCATGCAGTTAGGCGACTGCCTGTCCTGCGGCTCTATAGGATTTCGCCACAAGCGTAGACGAAAAACTACAGGCTTCGGACGGGTGCTTAGGGTCGCGCCGAGAAGAAGCACTCTGAGGACACAGTAGCATCGCAACAGAGCGTTCAACCGGGGGAACCTCAATGTACCCCTGGGCAGCGGCCCCATCAAGGGGAGGAAAAGCGGAGGAGATCAACGAGGGATCGCGGGAAGACACAGGGCTCTTCCAGGATTTTCGAGATCTCCTCATGCACATCCAGGAAGAAAGGTATTGGGGTTGGACGTCGACGGGTGTCAGCGGCCACACCCAAAAACCAATCATCCAGCAGCGATCGCTCAGGACAGGGTGGAGGGTTCCACACTAATCCGATACTCACGGCGGCCTGGGAAAGCATGGCCGTCATGTCAGGATCAGTCTCGACAAATGCGGTATGCACACCCGAATGTGGCAGCACTGCCGAATCTTCACTTCCTGAAGATTGCCCGCCCTGTAATGCTGCTATGGACATCAGATCCGATTCTGGAACGTCAAAGGAAACCCGAGGGGGGTCCGAAGACGGGCCCGCCGGAATAAGGTGCCCCCTAGGGACATTATACAGAATTACCATGCATATACCTTTCCTCTCACATACACATATGAAACCAAATTCTTTCACATACTATAATGAAATGCTCACAAACATACAAGTGAAATGATTTTGCAAACACAACTGAAACGCTCTCATACATACAACTGAAAATATTACACTCACACACACAACTGAAATGCTCACACACACACAACTGAAATGCTCACACATACAAGTCAAATGCTTTTACAAACACAACTGAAATTCTCTCATACATGCAACTGAAAATATTACACTCACACACACAACTGAAATGCTCTAATACATGCAAGTGAAATGCTTTTACAACCACAACTGAAACGCTCACACACACACACAACTGAAATGCTCACACACATACAAGTGAAATGCTTTTACAAACACAACTGAAACGCTCTCACTCACACAACTGAAAAGCATTTCAGTATGTTGTAAGCAAGCATTTCAGTTGAAACGGAAGTGTGGGGCGCGCCCCACTGGTGGGGAATAGAGACGTGACAGGTCGGGTTCCTCCAAACTGGAGGAAATTTTCCTTTTTATGCCTTCATATCTTTATTCGTTCATGGCGAGTCCGCATCGTCAACTTCATCTTTGCAGCAACACAGAAAACACCAGTTTATTAATAAACAATTAAATGTCTCCTTGCTATTTTTTACTTTTGCCGGTTCTTCTTGAGTGCGGCTATATAACGCTCATTATCATGTATAGCCTATTTAAGTAATTAAATCAATATAAAGAGGCTATTTGTCCACTAATGGCTTAAATGAACAACTACTAGTCAACTAGAAAAAAAACTTTTGTCGGAGGCAGCCCTTATTCCACATATTTTCAAACCAGCAGGCCATTTTGGGTTGAGCGAGCGACCGTGAGTGGAATGAGCGAGCGGAGCAGAATATTCAGAAATGCGCTCTCTGCTCACATGCTACAAAGGAATATTAAAATAATTAATCATTAGTTATATCTTATACACTGCTCATCATTTGGGGCGGTTCCTGAAGTCTGATTTGTTTGCGTTAGACAGCACTCCTTCCAGACTTGCAAAATAAAGTGAAACTGGATTTAAAAGCGTGCACGGCAGTAATGGCTGGAATCATTCACCTTTGATCATGAAATGCAGTTTAGTGCAAGATGTGCAGCGCCAATCTATCATATACATAACATTATAATGAGAACATTATTGTAATAGAATGTTGTATATTCTCTGTGCTTTAGTTTTTCAGCGCGTTGTTAAAGGAACACATAGTTCACTAGTTACACATCAGAGTAGCACGGTCATGTTCATGTGTGCATTCGCGTCCTTTTGTCCAGATGTAAGTTGCAAGATTACTTTTATGTTGTCTATATATGGCAAGCCGTTTTAACTTTTATTTATTTCCAGGATATGAATTGTTGATATCAACAATTACATTTTTGATATCAACAATTTAATTCTTGATATCAACAATTTAATTATTGATATCAACAATTTAATTCTTGATATCATCAATTGAATTCTTGATATCTGTAATTGTATTTTCACTAGTGAAATGTCACCATAGGCTGCCATTCAAAATCAATTGTTGATATCAAGAATTGATTTCTTACTAGTAGAAATATATAATTTTTGATATCAATAATTACATTGTTACTAGTAAAAATGTGAATTCCTGATATCAATAATTCTATTGTCACTAGTTGAAATGTCTATTCTTGATATCAACAATTGAATTGTTACTAGTATAATTTTTTATTTTTGATATCTGAAAATGTATTTCTGATATCAATATTATTTCAGATATCTAAAATGGCTTTCTTACTTGTAACAATTACATTCATGATATCAGAAATTAACATTGTCACTAGTGAAAATTGAATTATTGATATCAAAAATGAACATTGTTAATAGTAGCAATTCAATTGTTGATATCAAGAAAAGATTTTCAACTAGTGACAATTGAATTCTTGATATCAAAAATAAAGGTTTTTACTAGTAAGAATTGTATTTCTGAAATGTGAAATTGGAATTTCAACTAGTAAGAAATCAATTCTTGATATCAACAATTGATTTTGAATGGCAGCCTATGGTGACATTTCACTAGTGAAAATACAATTACAGATATCAAGAATTATAGTTTTTACTAGTTGCAATTCAATATCAAGAATTATCATTTCTTAAGTGTCACCGTCCCACAGGTGGGACGTTTGCCACTATATATTTAAAACAATAATATCTTAGTAAAAACCTAAAGTAATATTGACGAACTATATATCATTTGAAAGCTTAAAATCTCTAGTTTTCATATTTGGTGGCTGTTTTCTAATATAAATTACAGAGGAGCAGTAATTTATCAATTTGCAACAAGAATATTTCATATTCATTAGGAGTATTTAGGCCTTTATTTTGAAATAGCAATAAACATGAAAAATTATGAAAGATTGGTAGAAACCTCAGTTTGTTTTCATGCCAAGAGTTCAAAAGATAACACCAATTCCATTTTATGAGAAAAAAAGGTCTGAAAACATTTTAAATATAAAGAAAAATATTATGGATTCTCGATTTGTGATGCGGCTGCGAGCTATAACGCACATATGTGTTTTTTTTTTTTGCATTTATTAGAGGTTGAATTCAAATCAAATACTGCCAAACCACCCATACTACTTCTGAATAGGATGTCTACTTCATAAATTGTATGAAAATTGTGGAAATACATGGTTCAGATCACTCAAAACATATATGAAAATGGAGGCGCCCTTATATGGGCAGTAATGGAGTCTGGTGTTCACCTAGTGAAAAAGTTGGGTACTGCGCCTGAATAAAATCTTACTGTAAACTCATTTTTTGAGATATCAACCTAAAATTTGGAACACAACTTGTTCAGATTTTTGGCTTTAATTTTCTTGCAGTTTTAGAGTAAAATATGTTTTGTAATATATATTTTTTATATAAAATATTGATAATTATATTTTGCATTAAATAATTTCATAAACTTAAACTTATACAACTTTTTTTCTATTTCATTTTTAATAATTTCTACACTTCTACAATAATCTGGAAAATGTCTGGAAAAAAACAAGCCCAACCATGGGTCAATATTCCAAAGCATTCTTGAATTACAACCATTTAAGTTTGGATAATGATTTTTATGTCTATGCAAAAAAAGGGGGGGTGACAGTTAGGGGGTTAGTGCAAATGTAAATGTTGATATCAAGAATTAGCATTGTTACTAGTGAAAATGTAATTCTGATATCAAAAATTACCATTGTTACTAGTAGAAATATTATTCCTGATATCAATAATTATCATTTTAACTAGTGAAAATTGAATTGTTGATATCAACAATTCATATCCTGGAAATGAATAAAAGTTAAAATGGCTTGCCATAGTCCATATCTGATTAATCTCAAATATAAGACGCGTTTGGTTGAGTTTAATAACCAGCTTAGCAAAACGCTGCAGTTTACCGACCGTTCATTCACTCTTCAGTTTCAGCTCAAATGCAATGTCCGAAATTATTGACTACGATTGGGTTATTTGAGACGGTCATATTCCTTTTAGATGGGTTATTTATTTTTCAAAATGATTGGTGATATTAATAATGCAGCAGTGTTATTTTGTTCTCATTTTTAACATTGAACCTATATTTTATTCAAAGTTGTTTCTTTTTATGGATTCGGAAATGCACAGTGATGACTGTAATCACTTTCTACCATGAAAAATAAAATTAAGTGCAAGATCTGCAGCGTCATTATACATGCCATGTATAGCATTATAATGAGAACATTATAATCTTTTGTGCAGATGCAAGTAGCAATGTTACGTTTATGTTATCTATATCATAAGATGTCTCATAGAACGGGCTTCAGTTTACTGGAGATCATTTACTCTTCAGCTTTATCTCAAGCAGCTATTTCTTTTAGATGTTTCTTTTTCGATAACATTGATGCTTCATAATCTTACAGTGTTATTTTTTCTAGCCATACATTGATGTTGTCAGACATATTTTCATGTCATATTTTTATTGGTCAACATTAATTTTCATGACGCAGACAGCCCACCACTCGCACATGCCTCGCCCCTTAAGTACTCGAGTACTCGTTTTTTGAGACCTGTCAATGATCAAAATGAGAAATTGACAAAAAAGGCCATCCCTATTATCTTTATGCATCTATTTCTTTCCATACAGGATTTCTTTTTTTTTTTGCACTAGGGGTGGGATGCTTCGGCACCTCACAATCCGATCCGATTTTTTCTCATTGATTAGTTTTCCAACTTTAAATCTTTAATTTATTTGTACATTGTATTTAATTACTAAAATAATTAAAAATTAAATTAAATCAATTGTATATCAAGAATTTTCATCTAACTCTTTATTGCTTCAAGACACACAAGCAAATAGTAAATAATAAAGAGAAATAAAGAAACATTACAAGAAATAAAGAGTGCTTTAAGTATCTGGACGTTTTGCAGTCGAGCAGTGAGTGATTTTTCTCTTTCTCAGCTTAACTTCTAATTGATTATTACTGATGACATCATAGGCAGCAGGGTATCTAATAGGCCACATTTACACGAATGAACAGCTCTATTTTGTCATCAGATGTCCGTCCTGTCTGTCTAGTGCAGGGGGGTGTCCATTTCTGCTCCTGGAGAGCCACTGGAGAGCCACTGCAGAGTTCAGCTCCAACCCCAATTAAACACACCTTAACAAGCTAATCAAGAAACTTCCAGGCATGTGTGTTGAGGCAAGTCCGAGCTAAACTCGTTTGAACTCGTAGGAACGTTAGGACACCCTAGGTCTAATCCCTTAAGACATAACTGATGATTTTGTTTACATTAATTTCACGTCATAAAAGCATTTTGAGATCACACAGCCGCATACCTCAAGCACTCTTCACAAAATGCATTAGAGCCATCTGTCAGTAATTGAGTTTTGTGTATTGAATAAATAGATCTAATGCATTCCAAGCAGCATTGTGATGGCTAAGGCCACACCTGAATGAACATTTGAATTGGTTCTAGTTTATTTAAAAAAAAATTGTTGGTAAAAATTGATATTTTTGTTTGATTTAAGGAATTAATGTTTTTGTTTTGGTCTATTTATGAATTTCTATGTAAATTGTCTGTTTAAATATAAGTTACCCAGACCTTGGAACTGGAGAAGCTACGTAGTCTCTTTAGTGGTTTAAATATCAAGGAGCAACAAAGTTCATAACCATTTATTTCTAGAGTGCACGCTAGAGTAAATGAAACCATAACCAAAATATGGGTTTAAAGTTTTATTTAAGTTTGTTATATGTATATCTTACCCATGGTTTCACCAGGATCCATGACTGCAGCATGGAACGATTTGGAATGAAAAGGGTGCGGCCTGTTCCTGGTGTCCTTTATATATCTCATGGGGAATTATGGGAAATGTAGTTTTTAGGACAATATGGGTTGGGGTCGTCTGTTAATTCACAGGTTTAAAGGAGGTGTTTTGCGTATGAATGTTTAAGTGTATTTTCTTTATTGCTTTATGGTAAATGTTATTCTTATGTTCATTCGTGTCCGTGTATTGTTATATATATTTTTCCCTTTTATGTTTGATGTAATGGATATCTGAAGTCTTGTGATACCCCTGTAATTATCAAAATAGTTTGGTCTGGATTGTTAAAAGAGCTTCAATGTCTGTGCCTAGGTTAGTTCTGGTGAGGGATCCCTGAGAAACATCTGAGACCCAGAACTCAGTAATGTGCTGCTTTTGCCTCATTTATTAGTTAGTGTTTTTTTTCCCCCTTTATTTTTGCACAATGTGTGGCCAGCACTTAATTGTTACAGTCAAAAAAATAACACTTTGTTGACTCCATGAATGTCTCCTGAAAATTTTATGGAAAGAACCTGACAAGCATAAATGATGCCTTCATATAGCATTTTGAGGGGAAAATGCTTAAAATACCTACCTAGACCCCGCATTGTAAGCGTAACATCAATTCATCCTTTTCAATGAAGTCTGCGCTTGCCCTTGCAATTTGCTTCAATCTTTTCAAAATGTTTAGTAGATTATTTTATGAGATGTTAGATGATTTTGTCTGTGTGTGGAATTGGAAGCAAGCAGAACACAGCTGTTTCTAGAGTGCAAACAGTTCCATCACATTTAAAAACAAAACTAAGAATCGATTCAGAAATTTTCAGAATCAATTTTGATTCGTTGAAAAGATGCAACTGAGAATCGATTTTTTTTCTTCGAACCCTAATTGTCATGTGAATAACCAGTTATAAATTACATTGATTTAAGTTTTACAAACCACTGTTCTGATGGATTCAGTTAGACGTTTTAGTGAAGGATTTGTCTAATTCAAACCTGCTAAGGTTTGTTTTGTTTGTTTGTTTGTTTGTTTGTTTGTTTGTTTTTGATTCATCAAAATAACGTCCTGGTTGCGTATGCAACGCAGGGAACGGAGGACGTAGTCATAGTGGACACCGACTGAAATGGGTGCGTGATTTACATCACACACTCCGCCCCGGCGGCGCGGGTATAAATACGGAAGTGGATGCACGCACTAGTTGCTTTTTCGCTGAGAAGCCGAGTGTAACTCGGAGTCAGCGGTGGTCCAGCAGTAGTGGAAAAGGGACTACGTGCATACGCAGCCAGGACGTTCCCTTTCAGTCGAGAACTTCAGACGTAGTCGACGTCGACTGAAATGGGATCAACCATTGAAAACGCCACTAAAGCTGCCCCCTTCTAGTCCCTAGACAACGCATCCTAATCACCCCGCAATTTAAGGCGGGGAAGGGACAGAGCTTAGGCCAGGGAAGTCACTGCTGTTCCTACAGGACCACTGGGAAAGCGTTCCCTGTACATTGAAGGAAGGGACGCTGCGGTAGTCATATCCTACCCGAAGGGAGGTAGCGTGGAGAATACACATATGAACTGGGCGGGTGACCGGGCAGTACAACATATGGAAAGTCACTGGGGTGTCTCCAGCCTATGACAGGGGGGAGACTCAACCGGACAGTGACGGAAGAGCAGTCTTCTGCCGAGGGAAGACACGGGCTACCGTGGAAGAATACGCATATGGGATCACCATAGGATCGCAACATATGGACCCAGCCTAACACAGGTTCCACAAGCTTACGAGTGGTAGGTCTAACACCGGGCGTTCCGCCACGTCTGACGTCGGAGGGGTGTGGAGGAACTCAACAGGGTTCGGATAAACGACAATCAACTGGAGCAGAAATGGCGCACGTATCCAGTCCATAGGAGGGGAATGGTGCAGCAAGCCGACACTTCGAACCGGGCTCACGGAAACTGGCTTCATGAGAAGGTAGCACACGGGAAGCAGCGGTTCGACTATAGGTGTCACCCAGGCCCCAACTCTAGAAATCTGTCAGCAGAGCACTTTGTGTCAACACCTAGGCAGGAGCACACACTCATTTAAGAGGAGCTCACCACCTAAGTGGACATGTGCATCTCGGAATCTTCACCTAGTTGAAGGAAGCCACCATTCAGTGGGCCAACCTCGCTTGGAAACAGCCTTCCCTCTCTGCTGATTTCCTTAACAGATAAGAGCTGGTCTGAGGTCCTAAGGTTTGCGTTCTGTGCACGTAACCCGCAATGAAGCGGACGGACAGAGAAAGCCAGGGCTTGGTCTGCCTCCTCCGGGGACCAGCGCTTGCAGGATCACCACCTGGTCCCACTAAGGGAGAGGTAGGAACCTTGGGCACATACAGTGCCTTGCGAAAGTATTCAGACCCCGTGAAATGTTAGACCTTTTGCCCCATTTCAGGCTTCAAACATAAAGATATAAAACTGTAATTTTTGTGAAGAATCAACAACAGGTGGGACACAATCATGAAGTGGAATGAAATTTATTGGATATTTCAAACTTTCTTAACAAATAAAAAACTAAAAAATTGGGCGAGCAAAATAATTCAGCCCCCTTAAGTTTATACTTTGTAGCGCCACCTTTTACTGCGATTACAGCTGTAAGTCGCTTGGGGTATGTCTCTATCAGTTTTGCACATCGAGAGACTGAAATTTTTGCCCATTCCTCCTTGCAAAACGGCTCGAGCTCAGTGAGGTTGGATGGAGAGCGTTTGTGAACAGCAGTTTTCAGTTCTTTCCACAGATTCTCGATTGGATTCAGGTCTGGACTTTGACTTGGCCATTCTAACACCTGGATATGTTTATTTGTGAACCATTCCATTGTAGATTTTGCTTTATGTTTTGGATCATTGTCTTGTTGGAAGACAAATCTCCGTCCCAGTCTAAGGTCTTTTGCAGACTCCATCAGGTTTTCTTCCAGAATGGTCCTGTATTTGGCTTCATCCATCTTCCCATCAATTTTAACCATCTTCCCTGTCCCTGCTGAAGAAAAGCAGCCCCAAACTATGGTGCTGCCAACACCATGTTTGACAGTGGGGATGGTGTGTTCAAGGTGATGAGCTGTGTTGCTTTTACGCCAAACATAACGTTTTGCGTTGTTGCCAAAAAGTTAGATTTTGGTTTCATCTGACCAGAGCACCTTCTTCCACATGTATGGTGTGTCTCCCAGGTGGCTTGTGGCAAACTTTAAACGATACTTTTTATGGATATCTTTAAGAAATGTCTTTCTTCTTGCCACTCTTCCATAAAGGCCAGATTTGTGCAGTATACGACTGATTGTTGTCCTATGGACAGAGTCTCCCACCTCAGCTGTAGATCTCTGCAGTTCATCCAGAGTAATCATGGGCCTCTTGGCTGCATCTCTGATCAGTCTTCTCCTTGTATGAGCTGAAAGTTTAGAGGGACGGCCGGGTCTTGGTAGATTTGCAGTGGTCTGATACTCCTTCCATTTCAATATTATAGCTTGCACAGTGCTCCTTGGGATGTTTAAAGCTTGGGAAATCTCTCTGTATCCAAATCCGGCTTTAAACTTCTCCACAACAGTATCTCAGACCTGCCTGGTGTGTTCCTTGTTCTTCATCATGCTCTCTGTGCTTTAAACGGACCTCTGAGACTATCACAGAGCAGGTTTCTGAAAGCTGCTTCATCGTGTTGCAAGCCCAAACACGTGATGCAACAATTGTGACCATCAGAAAGAAAAAGGGAACGACTGCATCCAGAAACGCACAGGTGGAATGACATCTTGAAAAAGATGCAAACGCCCCCGTGTTGCTCTTTCAGGAAATAGGACCCATCACCAGTCCCGGAGCACACTGGGGAATGACCGCGGCAACAGTGAAAACAGAGGCAACATCATTTTGAGGGTGGAGGAAACAGCCTACTCCAACCCATCTTGCACGGAAGCACTGACCGAATGCTCTCAGGATCTCCTCACGGAGAGAAGACTCACTCAACAAATAGGTTCCACTTCTCTTTGGTGTAAGCACAACTTCCTGTTTTTAGGGGGTGCTCGCAGAAGTGAACATGAACCGTCCACAAAAGCTGCTTCAGCGTGTTGCAAGCCCAAACACGTGATGCAACAATTGTGACCATCAGAAAGAAAAAGGGAACGACCGCATCCAGAAACGCACAGGTGGAATGACATCTTGAAAAAGATGCAAATGCACCCGTGTTGCTCTTTCAGGAAATAGGACCCATCACCAGTGCCGGAGCACACTGGGGAATGACGGCGCCAACAGTGAACTGAAACAGTGAAGCACTCACTTTTCCGCCATCTAACCAGCCGTCAACACACACAAACCTTTAGAAATTTGTTGCTGTTAAAACAGCAGTTGAGAGCGCAAAGCTTGCGATCACCACTGCACTTGCGCTGTAGAAACCACCATCACTGGGAGAGTCTTCCAGAAGAACACCGACACACTCGCTCGTTGTAAACAACAGCACACTTCAGGGACATCAAACGATCGGCTCCGAAGCGAAAGGCAGCTAGTGCGTGCATCCACTTCCGTATTTATACGCGCACCACGGGGGCAGAGTGTGTGCGTGAAATCACGCGCGCCAATTCCATTGGCTCTTTCAATAGTACTCGAAAATGACTGGCTACCAGGCGTGATCCCATTTCAGTCGACGTCGACTACGTCTGACGTTCTCGACTGAAAGGGAACTACGCATGTAGTCACTTGCCTATGAAGCAGACTACACTGATCGTGTTGTACATTCTTCTTTGTGTGCAGCCCATGAGGACAACTCAATAGACATATGTGTTTTCTTGCCATTATATTGTGGAACATAGTCTTTTTATCTTTTTATCTGCAACTGTACTGAAAAAACATAATAATATAATAAATAATTCAATAATAATTCAAATCAATTACAAGTTTGAAGTGTAAAAACAGATTCTTTATTTATTCATACTCTCATGGTGTAAACAGAGGCAAAAATAGTGCAAACAGCAAAAGTAACAATCCCTACCATGTCTTCAGATAGGTTACAAAATTACAGTGTGCAAATAATCAAGCATTATTTAATGATAGAACTTAAGACATTGTTGGTCATTCAGTATTTCTGTAAAAAAAAAAAAACTAACAATAATACTGATAAGATAATAATACTACTACAAATTCTACTACACTGAGAAAAACAATAAGTAGAATTTACTCAATTTTTATAAGGCAGGTTTTTGCACTGATATTTTTCAAGTAAATTTCACATTTATGGAAATATAGTAAATTTACTTAAATAAGCCGAGTAAAATTAACAGAGTGAAAAAGTACATATAACTTGGCCTGTTAAATTATATTGAGTAATTTTTACATACAAATCTGTTGTTATTAATATAATTAAGTAAAACCATTTGATATTTTAAATTCATTTAACTTGTTTTATGCAGCGCTGGTAATTATTTTAAATTAAATGCTACTCTTATAATGGGACGAAATAATACAGTGACAATGTGCAGTTAAGAGTAATTTATTAAGAAATAAGCATCTACAGAAAAGATCACTTTGGGCACACAATTAAGCTTGTTCGGTCTCTCTCTTTGTCCCTCTCAACCGGTTTACAGCAGCGAAAGCACAAAGGACGGAATGCTTTTAAGAAATATCCTGAAATTAAGAAAAGAGAAAAAATAAACAATAATCAGTAAACAGCAAACAACAAACAGCAAATACTTTTAAATTAAAAGTTACTTAATTTGCATTCACATTATTCATTTCACTCATGCCAAATCATATCAAAAACATTAATAACATCCTGCATGACCTTACTCTCTTAGCCATTTCCTCACATTAATGCACACAGCATGCAGATAAATATATCATGGCTACGAATTAGGAATTTGAGAGTAATTTATGCCTACTCATTTTTCACTCATCTTGATTTAAATAAGGCAACAAATTATTGTCATTTACAACGTGGTCACGATTTAGTAAAAGCAGGGATCATTTAATAGATAGTACGCACGATTTACTAAATGAACGCGGGAATGAATTATATTGTGCACGATGATGGAACGAAAACCTGCTCACTTAGGCCTATTGTTAATTTGTAGCCACGATATTTGTCATCTATAAAGAAAATTGCACACAAAATAACAAATATTAAACGAAAAGATCATGATTTAAGTAATTATTCATGGTTTTTAGGCGTAATTTACTTGTGTAAAATGTAAAGTTTAAAACAGAAAAAAATAGGCCTATGGCTAACGCATCGAAAGCTAACGAAGCTAACTTGTCATTAAGAACATTAAACTTTTCAAATGTATAGAATTAAGTGATGAAAACAATGGTTGATCGTAGTTACATTTACTGAATAAATTACATCTAAAAATCCGTAATATACTGCCGTTTTCAACTGTTGCTTACCTGAGAGCAGATGGAGATTGGAAATCCAAATCCCTCAATGATCGCGGGTTTTCTTCTTTCCGCGCATGCGCAGATCCCTTTCTTCAATGATGTAAATTCTGTCACGGTACACACACACAAACAGGTAAGTTCCAAAAGCAGTAATTTAATTGGGTAATCCGTACTCACAACAGTTCAGGCAGGGGGTCAAAGTCCATAATATCAATCCAAGAAGCACAAAACAGAAACAGGCAGACTACAAGGTGGTGTGATTAATAACAACGACTCCGTGACAAACACTAAAACAGACAGGGTATATATACACTCAAACTAACAAGGTTATGGGAAACAGCTGAGTGCAATGAACTGATGAGTGACAGCCAGAATGCTGGGAAATGAAGTCAAACGTGAAAGACACCGTGAGAACGAGGACCTCTAGTGGCAACCCAGGGAACACAAACCAGACACTGTGACATAACCCCCCCTCTACGGAGCGGCTACCAGACGCTCCAAGACCCACAAAAAACAAACAAAACAAGAGGCCAGGAGGGAGGTGGAACGGTGGAGGATCAGGGGGAGGGATGGGGGGCCAGGTCCATGGAAGGGAACAGAAACAGGGGGTGATGGTTTAGCCGGCGGCCAGGGCGAAGCAGACAGTCCATGGGGCGGCCGGGGCGAAGCTGACAGTCCGTCGGGCGGCCGGGGCGAAGCTGACAGTCCGTCGGGCGGCCGGGGCGAAGCTGACAGTCCGTCGGGCGGCCGGGGCGAAGCTGACAGTCCATGGGGCGGCCGGGGCGAAGCTGACAGTCCGTCGGGCGGCCGGGGCGAAGCTGACAGTCCGTCGGGCGGCCGGGGCGAAGCTGACAGTCCGTCGGGCGGCCTAATATCAATCCAAGAAGCACAAAACAGACACAGGCAGACTACAAGTTGGTGTGACGAATAACAACGACTCCGTGACAAACACTAAAACAGACAGGGTATATATACACTCAAACTAACAAGGTGATGGGAAACAGCTGAGTGCAATGAACTGATGAGTGACAGACAGAATGCTGGGAAATGAAGTCAAACGTGAAAGACACCGTGAGAACGAGGACCTCTAGTGGCAACCCAGGGAACACAAACCAGACACTGTGACAAATTCTACTCATTTTTTTTAAAAATTTGCTTCAAGTACTTAATTAATGCATGTAAATATGCCAGAGAGTCAGAAGTCAAGTTTACTTGTCTGATGGATGTATAATATTTACAAGTAAAAATTGAGTATATAATTAGGATTTACTTAAATCTAAAGTTTTCATTTTTACAAAATTATTCTTAGCAAAGATAAGTGATTTTTCCTGTTTTATTTACTTTCCCATAAAATCATTTTTTACAGTGTACTAATATAAACCGCTTTTTATTTTGAAAAAGGATTAATGATCTGCTGGGTTCATGAATATTAATCACGTTGTCTGTGTTAGCTTGAACTGATTTGCTGAAATAAAAACAGGGGCAGTAATAGGTGATCGGCAGCCAATGAGATTGCTGTTTGCGCATTTATTTCCACTTGCTTATAAAGCATTAATAATTCCAAATTAACTCCATTATTTTTATATAAAAATACAAATAATATAGTTTATATGTAGCACGTAAATTCTGTGTTCGCTCTCTCTTTGAGTGTGTGAGAAACACTAAGCACTTTCAGCAAAGCAAGTCTGCCGCCTCACACTAGTGTTCACTGTGCGTCAAATATACTGTGCATTAATTTGGATGAACTGAAATAGTGCGCTTTACTTTGTAGTGGATAAAAAGTTTCAAAACCCTCTTTCAAAATGTGTGCTAGAAATGTGTTAACAAAGTACAATGGAGTGTGGCGTGATGAGAAGCTTTTCTTTAAAGCTTAAGATATAGAAAGAATTGGACAAAGCCTGTCTCCCAAACAAATATCAAGAATCCATGTCATCCATGCCATTGACAGTAATTGTCATGCTTTAGGAGCAGGATTAAAAGTTGACGTAGAATAGAACAGCTCTTACACTTTTTTAATAGAGTGGTATAAAGCTAATTCAGAAACAAAGGCCTCTGCTGTATGGGATCTCATCATGACTAATTACGAGGGATAATTTGAAATGCCTTTGGAAAACGAAGCCCTAGTAAATGTAAAGCAGTTTAATTAGGCCAAATTGATCATAATCAAGAGGACTGCTAAAAGCATGCACTGTCACAATGAGGTAACCTGCACAGAATCTGCAAAACTAACACATAGGTGTTAAAGCTGTCCATTATTATAGAAATGGAGTAAATCACATTTTTAAGGCATAGCTTTTTTTTGATGTCAGGCATACTTTTTTCTTTTTTTTCTTTTTTTATATTATGAGTTTAATCAACTAGGAGTTTTATAATAGACAATTACAGCCCTTAAAATATATTTTGTGTATGTTTTTGTCTATTAATATCTTTCTCATTCATTGATTGGTTGTATTCTATCTCTAACATATTTGTGAAAACCTATAAATAATTTAACAAAACCTCACAAATCTTTAGCACTGTATATAGTGGACAATGCAAACATTTGTGTAGTTAAATATGGGTCACATACAGCGCTTGACATTTTTTGCCCACCAGCCATTGTTGTTAGTGGTTTTCCAGTTAGCCACTCAGCATTTTCACTGGCCACAATTTTGACATTGATAACATGGGGGAAAAACTGCCATATATATAAGGGATAATGTATCTCTTCCCAATGTTTTTATATTCATAACATATGATACAGATAAGCAACATTTTCCTGAATACCCTCACGATTGAAAATGACACTGATTTAATAAATGATGTCATAGTAGGAGTAATTTTATTTCACGATAACGATATAGTTATTTATATATGTACTTATTCTGGAAATTCGACAAAAGGGGCTTTATATAATAACTCAAATGCTTTATAAATGAAAATTACTTCACCTTGTTTGATTTTTCTTTTATTTGGTAAATGATTTGTTTGGTAAACTATATTGATAAATATAATAAATGAAACACACTCAACTTTTAGATGAGCTGCCCCCAACTGATTGTTATTAAATACAACTTGTAGGTGCAATTAAAATTCAAATTAAGGACAGCAGCAGTATGCAAACTGAACAGAGCTACTGTTTGCGTTGAATAAGTTTAAATTATACACTCTTTTTATCAGCGTCATTATTTTACAAGACTGACACACCGCTGCTCAGCCTTTCAAGTTCATGTTGAGGGACGTATCTTATCAAAGGAAGTTATTATCAACTGGTTCAGATCAGTGGTAGTATATCTTTTGGAGATAGAAAAATATAACACGGTTGCATTCTCAATATTTAGTAATTTTGCCTCAGATACAGGATTATGTACATTCGCTCTAACAAGCAGGTGGTTCATTACCATGGCAGCCGCTCGCACGTCCACGCTGAATGCGATTCTCATGTGTAAAAAGTAACTGTTCACATAGGAGATGGAAATATGCCGATGATACATGGTACAATGTATAATACTATACATTATTTAAGGTTATTTCTATTCGGCATGATATTGATATATGAACTGTTGTTCCTGTTGAAAGCCTGTGCGCTCCTCTAAACTGTCCGGATGCTACTATGCTCTTGCAGTTGACTGAAGCACCTTTTTTCCGAAAATATCACGTTATTTACAACCATTTAGAAAATTCGAATTCCTTTTATGGATCCTCCTGATCTGCTCGTTTGTCTTTGTCCATTTTTCTTTCACAAATTGCAGCGTCTCAGTCTCTCACACCGTGTACTTTTGTGCACTTTAACCACGCCCACTTATTTACATGCCGCGGTATACATGGAATTAGAAAAAAATCTGTTACGGTTGACATTTTATACCGTGGTAACGATATATACTGTCAATCGCCCGGCCCTACAACAGAACCACGGCACATATCACAGCAACACTCAGCAGTGTTTCATTACTGAATGATTCAGCGTTTTGAACGAATCGGTTAAGTCAAAGATTCAACGACCCAATCATAAACAACTGCCTCATTCTTGGATGAAGAATCAGCCATTTGAACGAATCATTTGAATGAATGACATAATGACTGTCACTCGCCGCCACATATTGGCGGATTATTTTCATGTTTAAAAGTATAATGTTTTCCCCTACATTTCTTATTTGTACATTAAAAAATATTTTAAACAAAAGTTTTGCATGCTCGTGACTCTTTAGCTACCGGCCACGTCACGCCTCCAGGAACTCACCTGTTTTCGGATGCAGTACTACTCTATAGGTACTTAAGATTTACATGAGATTGGCAGAAACTGTGTGTGTTATGTCATAGCATACATTTAATAACATTAGAGGGGGGGGGGATGCCCTTGGAATAAATATCACATATATGCAGATTTAAAATAAATAATATTTACACCAAAAAAAATGTATATTTTTCTCACACAAGCAACTTTTTTTATTCAAAGTGAATGACCGATTTACTTGAAAGAAGGACAAGCACAACAAGGCTTAATGTCAAGCCCTTATTTTGACACTCCTTGTTTTTGAAGTTTGGGCAGTTTCATGCTCAGATTTGTTGATCTATTAACAGTTTACTTACAATGGATGACATTCTTTGACACAGAATATCCTTTTTAGAATTATACCTTTTTTTTTGTAGCATTCAACTTTGCACCAGATGGCCCGTTTGACATCATGATCCTCTTAGGAACTGAATTGTAGTTGCAGCATTACATAGATACAGCATTTATTTGTGCGTGTGTGAGGTTGCGTACACATTCTCACTCATCTGAGTTGCCTTCTGCTGACACTGGAAATTGTTCTTATGGGGGCTTTGTCTTGTAGGTCAAATTATCCTCCAAATTCATCCAGCACAAGCTGAACTCGATCTCCAGTGGATGGGATCAGACTGGGCCCCGCGCATCCTTCCCATTAAGCTATCTCACTTATATAAGGCAAGCGCATATGAACTCAGTCACCAGCTCCCTGCCTCCAATATCCCTATAACATAGCATGCATATTGATTGCAGATTGTGCATTTGAGAGACTCTTTCCCCCCACATCTATGAGAAGCTGGGGAATCATGTTACTCTGCAGCTGATTAGAAAGCTCATGCATATGAAATTATGCGTCCAGCGCCTCTCCTTCTCCTCCATCTGCCCGCAGTGCAGGTGAAAACAATTTACACATCAGCGGCCTAATGGATACATTCATGGGAAGTGGTGAGAGAAAGGAGGAACGAGACGGGAGAGGCCGTAATGGGCCAGGCCAATGCAGGCCAGCAGCCTTGACTAGACGGACACCGCAGATAGCAGTGTATCGAATAACATCTAATCGTGGGGTTGCAGGCTAATGAGCGTGGTCATGCCCTGTCAGTGCTAGCTTTTGGCCTGCACTAAAGACACTCGTAAACAATTCGACTGTGCGCGCTTCAAACGTGCCTGTAATGTGTTGATTCAGCAGGTAATGAGCTGCTCCCAGAATCAATACCCTCCTCTCAGCAACCCGACCAGCCCTGCAGTCACAGGGCACAGCTAGCAGGGTTCGATGTTGAACCAGACCCCCCCCCCATCCTGACCTCTCTCATTGCGGTAAGGACGGCGCACTGTCTGAAGAGGACCATTCCCATATTGCGGAAGGCGCCCGAGTGTCAGAACTTTCATTCGCAAGCGAGCAAATGAACAGGCAGCCACCGCATGCTAATGAGGCACAGGCTATTTTCCACCTTTTTTATCTGCACATTATGCTCTTGACTCTGGAGAAGGTGGGAATTAGGTTGGACCTTAGTGTCAGGCTGCCTGATGGCTGCGCTCAGAAAAACTGGTAATTGAAGCCGATGGCTGCTACGGAGGAGGTCTGAATTTGGAAATAAACAGTTTCAAGCATCGCACGTCATTTCTGGAGAGATGGCAGGGGAATGGAAATGAGCTGTCTGGATTTAATGTGCTCGCACAGCAGGGAAAAAGGGGGGCGTCTTTGTGGATGACAATTCCACTCATTAGGACTTCAATGCAGCCATAATGACAGGGAGCCTGGGACACTACATTCAAAGAGGGCAATTAGGGGACGTCCTCTAAACTGTAAATTTAGATGCTATGAAAAAAATCTTTATGTTGTTATTTTTTTGACTTTGCGAGATTCATCTAATGGCTGTGAAATGAAGGGCGAGATGTAGATAGATGGCCTCCCACTGAGATGTATCTTTTATTTATTTATTTTTTTATCTGCACTGGAACTTTGTTTATCATTATTGCTTGTTTATTAGCATAATGGGAAGCAGACCAATTATTTCTCCTCTCATTGACAAAGTGACTCATTTGTGTTTGTTTCCCTGCTCATTTTCTGTCAGGCCTGCTTGAACATCTTCATCTGTGTTTCCTTGAGTGAGTGTCTATTTGTGTGCGCATGTCAGTTTTTGTATTATTATTTTTTATTAAAAGCCAGCATGAGAGCATTCTTATTGTTTACACATGTTATGTAACATATTTCAAAATGCCAGTTAATGTTTCAGAATGAGCTATAAAGAAGTACACTTCTATATACATAGGGGACACAAACCATGCAAGAGTTCTGAAAAACTATATATTTTGCTCTTTTTTATGCTATGAGTGCATGAACTTTATATTGAAGAATCTAAACCAATTTCTAGAGATTGGCCTTCGAATCTTCATTCCCTCACCATTTAGCTGCATTGGTCTCATCTTAGGGACACCACTCTCTTTCCATTTCCACAAGATTATTAGCAATAATACAATTCAGTAGTGCAAACTCTTCAAACCTTCCTCAAATCCCATTCCTTCTCGCCAAAAAAAGAATTGTGTCTTATGTTCTTTTCATATTTGATTTCCATGAGTCGAATAAGCGTGCTCTGATTATCCCGGCGGTCAGAGCTCTCTTTCGGGTGTTTTTGTTTTTTAGACGAGGACCTGTCGATCAATCCCCAAATTGACTTGGGTCCGTTAATCTCTGTTGCTTTTTAATGCAGTGTGTCAGAGCAGCGACCTGGGCCTGATTGTAATTCAGGCACAAAACCTTGATGTGCTGGAAGAGACTGCAGGGGTTTTCTCAGCTGGCGGAGCCTGCATGCTCATGAATAAAACAGGGTCTTACCAGTTCTCCTGAGCACTGAGCCCCGTCCGGTCTGTTTTTATGGTGCTTGGCTGGAACAATATCACTCCCCATTCCAGCAGAGAGAGGAGGATTTTTGTGCAGTCTTGTTCTGGAGCCGTCATTTTATATAATCAGTGTGTATTTGGGATCTCATCTTTGTGAATGGAGGAAAAGCAACACTTTGCATTTGTTTGCCTTTAAAATATAGAAATTATAAGTAGAACACACCTTGTGTTTCAATATTATTATTATTATTATTATTATAATAATGTTTCTGATGCAGAAAAGTTAGTTCATGCTTTCATGACCTCGAGACTAGATTACTGTAATGCTTTATTAGCTGGCTGTCCTACATCCTCAATTAACAAGCTACAGTTAGTGCAAAATGCAGCTGCTAGAGTTCTTACTAGATCAAGAAAATATGATCATATAACACCTATTTTATCATCTCTACACTGGTTACCTATTAAGTTACGTATCAATTACAAAGTATTCCTACTGACCTATAAAGCCCTAAATGGTTTAGCTCCTGTGTATTTAACAGACCTTCTATCGCCATACAATCCATCGCGCTCTTTAAGATCACTAAATTCGAGGCTTCTGGTCATTCCTAGGATATCTAAGTCCACTAAAGGAGGGAGGGCGTTCTCGCATTTAGCTCCTAAACTCTGGAATAGCCTTCCTGATATTGTACGAGACTCAGACTCGCTGTCCCAGTTTAAAACTAGATTAAAGACGCATCTCTTTAACCAAGCATTCACTTAATGCTTAACCTTTGATACTGCTGAATCGGTTCGAATGCATTAACATTATGAACATCAGCTATGCTAATTATTTCCCATCTGCCTTTCTGCTGTTATCTCGGGACGCTAGTCCCGAGGTAAATAGCGTTCGTCAGCTCCAGTTTGTATCCAGCCTCTCACGGAGACTTCAGATGCCCCAACGCCTGTGAAGAGACGACTCGACGCCTGTGAAGAGACGACTCAAAGCCGGCGATATGTTATGCCATAAATTAATACTTGATTAACTAACTGTATTTTTCTATGTACATTTCCGAAATGCAATTTCTGTAAAGCTGCTTTGAGACAATGTGTATTGTGAAAAGCGCTATACAAATAAATTTGAATTGAATTGAATTATTATTATTATTATTATTATTATTATTATTGTGCTTAAACTAAACATTATACATGTTTAAAAGACTACTGCATTGATACAATTTTGAAACACAAAAAAAGGTACCATGCCCTTTCACTGATTCGATTTTCTGTCTTGTAACCAGTTTTAAGTGTCAAAAAACCTGAACGCTCTCTAAACTAGCATATCTTACAGGCTTACAGACTTCCTTCTCCTCTTCAGTGAAGTATTGGAGCACAATTAGTCATGAGTGGCATGACGTTCCTCGTGAGTCCTGTTTGCAGACTCATTACCAGACCCTGCTGGTGTCTTGGAGGCTGAGAGGAAGTCAAACAAAGCGGCACTCATATTTCTCCAGTTCTCTGTGGCGTTGAACAGGCCCCGGCCTAGCGGCAGTGCGGAGAATTGAAGGGCTGTGAAAAGAAACCCCAGCTGCCCTCTCACTGCCTCACACCCACCCACACACACATATCTCAGACTGGATATGGACAGGAGCAGTTTAGTTCTGTTCAGTATCTCCAGTGGTACATGTTATTGTTGTTTGGTATTTCAGAACTACCTGTGCTCTTGAAGTCAGTCTTGTCTGGATTTTTCTACATTGTAAACATCGTTAATACACGGGTATTTATGGAAAACACAAGCCAGTGACTAGTCTACAGTGGGTCAATTAGCATCCAACTTCAAAGATGGAAAGGAGCTGAGCGACCCAGCTGTGCATATTCTGGTGCATGTGTGTGGTCAGCAGCGTTTATGCTCTCTTTCTTTTGCTCATATGTATTTCGAAACTGTTTTCAGCCATTTGATCTTCCACAGACTACTTTGCTTAAAAAGAGACACAAGCAGAAATGGACTGTTTTGTCCTTTCAGTGTTTTATGTTTCATATATATTTCTACTTGTCTTTTCACATTCATAGCATTGCCTACAATTTAGGATTTCTATTTCTCTGTATGTACATGCATGTGAACATTTTGAATTCAAACCTGGAATTAACCAATATAATGCAGTGGATGTGTTCAGATGTTTACTTTTCAATTCCACGTCTTTCTATCAATGCAGCCTTCTTTCTCATAACAATGCATTGGCCTGTATGTCATTGCTCTGCTTGACAGAGGATATCAAAGTGAAATGAAAGCACCGACAGCCGCCACCCTCTATGGGTCCCTCGGTCTTCCATATTTATCCGTCTGTAGAGAAATGAGAGGCCTTTTTTCAGAACCTACAGGAAGGTCTGCTATCCCCGTCCACACAGGTCTGAGAAGAGCTAGTCATCAATGTGGGCGATTTTTCTTAGCTCAGAAGGTTCAAGGCTGTGTCAGCAACTACGTAAGACATGCTATTTTCAACCCTAAACTAATCTCAGAGACAGATAAATAGAGCTTCAGGTCAATTGCAAATTCTTGAAAATGTTACAATTATAATAATAATTAAACACATTTTGGACTAGCATTCGGTTAAAATTTTCTTTTTTGTTGTCTATGAAGAAAGTATAATAAGTGACAAATGACATATATTCCTTATATATGATGTGGCAAATGTTAGTGGATGTCTTGGTTTATAAGTAACGCTTTGCCTTGTGCCTGACACAATCAGACAGTGCTTCAGTCAGCTATGTGCAATCACTCAATCTGTAGACAAAATAGCTGGTATTTTCCCTCGTCTGATGACTGCTCCCAGTAGTCATTAACCAGTCATATTGATGAGCTTTGCGTAATCCATCAGCTTTGTTTTTTATTTATTTACTATCTGAAACATAATTAGTGATTATGTAATATGCTGGCTCTTGCTGCTGTGATTGCTGTCCAGTGTTTGAAAGGGTACAGTTCTTAGTCAATTAGAGTCTGATTAGTACATAGCAAATCCACTTAATTCTAAATATGTTAATTAACAGTCTATGCACTCATACTAGTGGTTAAAAGCACTAGTAACCTCATGCAAGCTTCAAATGCTACTCTCTAAATTGCTTGCAGTACGTTTCTTTGAAAGGCTACATTTAATTAAATGGTGTGTGCTGTAGTCAGTTGGAGGGCTAATGGAAGTTACATTGTATGTAACCATTAATGGATACAATTTAACTTTACTCCTATCCTTGCTCGGTCATAGAAAGGGTTAAAAAATACGTTTAAAGAAAAGGATCAGATTTGATCTTTTTAAAATTTAATTAGCATCATTTAAAAAGCTATAAATGGAGCCTGCTGATGGACCAAGGAGATGGTGTAAATGTTTTATGTAAAAAGGGTAGCATGCTGTGTGTTTTGCATTCATTTCTGTGAAATAGCATATTTTTTTGTGACAAGAAATGTTTAAGGACCACTCAACCTCATTTTCCTCCCTGAACTGACAGCTTTGCAATACCATAGAGGACAACATCTGTGTGTAAGCCATTTTATTGAGTAAATAATTAGCATTTCTGTTATGCTCTTATTAAATTACATTGAATTGCAATAAACAGTCCACTGAGTATCTCTGAAATGTAAACCAATATTATTTTGTCTTTGAGACACTCAAGTAAAAATATGCACACAGTATAAAAGGATATAAAGAAAAGATGCAAGCGGAAGAAATCAGAATCGTCCATCAGTGCTTCATGTATCGCAACAGAGCCATCTAGTGTTTTGGTTGCTGGATGCAAAGCATTCCTGAGATTTTTTGTTTTTTTAAAGGTTTTTCTTTAATGCAAAAGCATTTTTTTCAAGTCCACAATTATACTGAATAGATAAACAACACTTTAAAACAGGCCTCCTGTTCCTACATTGTTACAGTATTTTATAGTTTAATAAAATAGTTGTTTAATAAAATACATTTTGATTTGTCTAATGACGAATATATACAGTATATACATATATATTTGTCATTAGACAAATCTAAATAATCCCATACATAACTTTAAATGAGATTCTTTTTTATTTTTTTATTTGTTGTTTATCATTAAATAATTGCAGTCATCATAACTATTACCACCTGTAAATAGTACTCTGGTATTCCAGCACTTGCAAAGGCAAAGTGTTTCAAAAATTGGTTAAGGGTGCCCCCATCTGGCCACACGTCTGTTCTGTATCTGACACATTAAACCACTGGTGGATTGATTGAGACTGGTAGATTCTGTTCATATTGCAGCATATGAGTTTGTTTTCACTTTAAATCAAATATGACAATATATTTTTTTAATTAAACTATAATCTACCTTTGTTTTGTTTTTTCAAATATTAGCATGATGTTCAAAATAAAAAATTTTGGAAGCTTTATAATTCTCTTCAGTGTCTCATTTTAACATGTTTCTCTTTCTGTGTAAAGAATGTGCTCATCCTTAAGGACTGTAAGTTTGAATGAAAAAAAAAGTACAAGCAACAGTTGTTTTTGTGTGGCTGTGTTTTAAGAAAGGGGCATGCTTACTGTGCTTTCATTTGAAGCTCATCTCCTGTGCCATTTTCTTTGAGCACAGGGATATTCTGTTCATCAGTATGGAAGTCTATTAGGTGAGGCGAAATCGCACTGATGGACACTGAGCACCAGGAATCAGCTGTTCAATAAAGGCTCCTAATTGCTTAGCAACAGTGTTGCAGACCTCTCATTTGAGATCAAGAGTTTACTGGACTGAAGACTTCACTTTGGAGAAATAGAGCTTGCGCCATTAGATAAGACAGGGGAAATGGGCTATATCTACATCCTTAGCCCCCTTTCCTCTCTCTCTCTCTCTCTCTCTCTCTCTCTCTCTCTCTCTCTCTCTCTCTCTCTCTCTCGCTCTCGCTCTCGCTCTCTCAGAACAACCCTCCACCCCCGCACCTCAGCATGATGATTGTGTTACCTTTCAACTGGCTGATGTATTCAGTTCACTAGATTATTCCCTGTCATCTCAGTTAATTGAATTCTGTCCATCACATTTGGATGATTTCGCATTTGCATAAAGGTTAGAGTGGTGAAGAGTGTCAAACTTCAATTTAGACAATGTCAGTCAAATAAATATACCACTGTATCTGCCCAGGCTGGGTATTTATGGATTCTGACAGGAATTCAAATATCACTGCCTTCATTCTCATGGATGGGGACATTCATATGCATGTAAATATAAATATAAAAATGACTGGGGTCAGACAGACTGGGGTCTGTAAAAATGCAGTTTGGGCTGGCATGTGTTATGGTTTCGGTGTGTGTGTGTGTGTGTGTGTTTATGTGGATTGGGGGTGATGCCATTAGTATAGTCATCTCTGTGGCGTTCTGTAACAGAATGAATGGACACCTGGTCATCCTGCATTTTAGACCATACCGGTCAAGTATTTTAAGCATCCAAACCACAATAAACCACGCTGGGACCATATTCTGAGGCCAAGACATGCTACCTGAATCATTGGCCATGTTTTTAAGTGCGGTTGGCTTTGATATCTACATTTTTCATGTCAAGCTTTTAACCAGCATTTCTTAGACGGAAGGGAAAAAAATAGATCTAATGATGTGAAATGTTGCACTGTAAATGAGAGAGAATGCAAGAAAAAAAGGAACATGTTTCTGATGCTTTACCGTCTGCAGAGAAGATCTGATGCCGCCTTGATGCATTACTCAATATCCAATTCATTTGTACATCTTTACAGGCAATTTTCATATTAGCCCGCTGTTGGATAAAACGTCTGTTTCGATTTAGTGTGTGGTATCTGCAAGGCTACAAAACCGCAGGCACTGGCAGCAGAGCCGGAATAAGTATGTGTCAGTTAGTCAATAAAGAGGAGCCTGAGACGGAGGTACGATTAGAGCTCTTATCTCCTTTCATCGCTTTTGAATGCTGACTGAATTGAAGGTCAATATCTTATGCTTCTCCAGAGCTGAGCAGGTGTCTAGAGAGCATGAATTCACTCTGTTATGGTGCATCACTGTGCCTCTTGGAGTAGCCAGAGCTCGCAAAAAAATAAACGAGGAACGGCCCAAAAAAACCCGATCCCAAGTAAAAAAACAACAACAACACTTTAACAAACCGTTTTGCTCGATGTCTCTTGCAGGCTCATCGTATGAGTTCCAGACATTTGTGCGGGAAATGGAGCTTCTGCTGAGAGTTAAGCTTATGTATTCTCTGTTCTTTCAGTACGGGTAGTTAAGAGAGAGAGAGAGAGAGTGAGCTGGTATCGATGAAGCAGTCTCAAACATCTTTGAGCTTGCTTAGAGCTGAGATGGAGAAGAATTTGTCTGCAGTGGGTAAATTAAAGCCAGCTAATGCAAAGGCTCATGGGCACAAAGGCAATGGCATTCCTTTCTCAATGGACCATCTGTTTAGAGACGTTTTCAAGGCTGTGCGTTATTGATTACATCGCCTTTTCTCGCGCAAACACGCCATGACAACAAGCCAGGAAGGCCGTGGAATCCAAGGCATATGCAGCTGCGGTTATTTTTGCACATTTCTGTTCTGTACTTAACTAGTAAAATGTGAACAGTCTGAACACTGACCCTTTCTCCTTTCAAGTGTCACCATGGACGAAGTATGTGATGGACGAAGGCAAATATTCCTGGTGCAGAGGACCTCTTTCGGACTGTTTGTGGAAGAGCTTAGAGACCTGTTCAAATGGAAAAGCCACACAACCCACTGGATCAGCCCAGGGACACTTGAGTGGTGGCACAAGAGTGTTTGTGTGTGTTGTTCGTGTGGAGTTTGGGTTTGGCTCGAGGGTCTTGCAAACCCTGAGTGTCCTCTCATCTAGAAAACGACACTCTTAGATGTTGCGGTGGATAGACCTTTGCTTTTATCACTGAAGAATAACAGACAAACATTGGAACGATAGACTGAAAAAACAATTGGTGTAGGATTTACTTTGGACAATTTTCACTCTGAAATTGCTAGTAAATTTTACAAATAATTACAAAGAACACATTACATTAAATGTAAAATTTTGAAGTAGAAAGACTGAAATAGTATGTTTTCTTGTCCAACATACTCCAATAATCTTTTATTTACCAAAATGTTTTATTTACAACTTCAAAAAATCTTTCTTTTTTTTTTAAAGCAAATATTTTTTCTACTTTTCGGGACAGATATATTTTACACTTTGTAATTCCTTTAACATTTATTTGAAAAAGTCGTTTTTTTTTTTTAAATGGGCACAGACATAAATTGTTTACAAAATTCTTGCATTTGATGTGAAAATGGAGATGTGAAAGTCTGGGGAAGATTATGTAGGTCCATTTCGGAAGTTAAAGAAACAAAGCAATCATCTAACTCTGCAACTATTTAAACTGGTGAAATCAAATTTTTTATATTCAACCGTAACACAAAATAAGGTTGCCTTATTGCAGGGTCATATAAATGTGTTTTTGCGTGCCATATAAAACACAAAAATCAGTTCAGATCCAAACAAAGCATCCTTCAACTATTCTTTGTTACATTAACTGCCCTTTTTTAACCCTATATTCCAAATCTTGATCATCCCAGCATGATGACCTTGATGAATATGGAAGCATCTGGGTAGTAATATTCAATTTGAAATGTAATATGCAAAATGGCAATGCATTTATGTATTTAAATTTACATTTTCCATACCATATGTGCAACGTTTGGAGCAAAATGCTAATTCAAATTCAAGAATATAATTTACATTTGCTCTTTCCTACACTAGCTTTAACATATAATTTAAACATATATTTTAACATTTTATAGGTTGCAAAATTAAAATGTTTTACAGAAATTATTAGATATGTTTAACGTTCAAGCAACAATTGTTGCAAAATTACTATTTAAATGTTGTTTTTCTAAATTGCATTTACACTTACAGTTAAGACATTTGCGATTGCATTTTCAATAAATGTCCCGCAATGATTGTAGCAAAATTCAATGTGGAATTGAAAATGCATTCCGAGCTGATCAAGCCCTCTCAATCATTGCATGAAGGCGGGGACAGGTGTTGGAAACATGGCGGCGCCAGAGCTATTAATAGCGATACATTCATTTACTGGCAGATGAAGTGGAGCAAGAACAGAGAAATTTCCATGTTCCTGAAGATTATGTGCGTCTGTCAGTGATAGAACCAGTACGTTATTAGAACCATAGATATTTATGGTTAGAACTTCTCGCAGAGAACTTGCCTGGCGCTCGTGCAGCGTATCGTGAGCGTGGTGACGAGTCTGTCGAAGCACTGAAACAGCGGCGGCGAGGGGCTTTACAACAGGTTCCTTTACTCAGAGAAATAATCCGAGATTATTGCTTGCTCTGTCAGAGTGATTGTATGTTTTTCTCTTTACCATTCTGATGGTTGTTTACGCATCAATTATATTAATAAAACAATGTGTGTTATTTATAATATTAATAGGCCTAATAATATTATTTTCCTTTTTTTTGTTTTTCTCTCTGGTTCTCTCATTTTGTTTTGTTTTTTCAAGCTTTTGGTAGAGTCAAGTCAAGTCACCTTCATTTATATAGCACTTTTTACAATACAGATTGTTTCAAAGCATCTTTACAGTGATAACAGGAAATAAATGCAACAAAGATTGTTTTTGCTGTACAGCAGATCTAGAGTAAGTTTTTTAATGATTCATTTCTGTTCTAAAAATCATTAGTTATTAACTTGGCGGCCGCTTACACGACTGCTGAAATAATAACTGAAAACAGAAAACTTTGTGAAAACTGTGTTCTGGCCATTCATTTACACGACAATGGCGTTTTGGTGGCCTGAGAAATTTTCAAAAACTTCAAAAACATGAATATGTGAAATGGGTGATGGCATGCAGATGTGTATTACGTGTTTAGTCTATAGGCATGTGTGTTTGAACATGTATGAGTACGGGCGTGTAGTTTTTCTCTACAAAGGGACATCGGCATTTACTTATCTGAATGCATTAAAATGAGTCACGTGGTTGTGGGTGGTCAGAAATGTTTTTCTCTTTTTTTGAGAAATGTATTACAATAGAACTAAAAAGGAGATGTAGGACCAATTTAGCACAAATTCAGTCATATAACTAGTGTGATGCTAATGCAATTAGAGATGCACCATTGTGATTTGTGATGTTACTCATATTCAGCATCCAAAATACATATAAATTGGGAGGGAGGGTTTCACAGGGACGATGTGATGCTGCAAGTGGCACAAATGCACCATTAAGTGAAATATGCTTAATAATAATGAAAAATAATTATCTTGACAAAGGGACAAAAATATAGTTTTACACAACATAGTTATGAACTGTAAACCTTTATTTATTATGTAGTTTTATAATAGCATACCAGTAACTGACTAAATGTTAACATCCCATATCGGGGTATTTGAATTGATGAAAAAAAAGAATGAAAAAAAAAATAGGCAAAGATTCAAAATATTGGAATTGGGCAAAACAAATTTGCAGTAATTTGAAATCTTTCTTGCTTGATCTATAGTGATTTTATTATTTTCAATTCTAAATTTGGAATTGTGTATTGAAGGTTATGTGTCACAAACTGTTATTAAATTAAAAACTGCAATTTAATGATGTACTGTTAGGACGGATTACAAACACAACACCCATACCTCAATCATGAAGAGACATGATTTTTGTTTAGAATAAATGAAATACTCTATGCTGTAGAGTAAGGGCAAAATCTCAGCCTATACATGAGTACACAAAAAACAGCATCTGTTTTACGTTTTTATAGCCCACAACATATGTCCCTTCTTCGACGACAAAGCTGGCAGCATCCCTCCCGCTGTTCCCTCTCCCTAGTCCAAACACACATCTTTAGATACCTGTCAGCGTTTATTATGTTGTCCTCTGTTGCGCCGCAGATAAGGCCGGTTAAAGTTTAATGAAATTCAGCCTGGTTACGCTGGCCCGCCTTTCATAATTTGTCACAGCCTGTGTGCTGGAAACCCACTGCTCAGTAAACACAGAGCTTACATTACCAGCCATTAGGGTGTAAACGGTGTGGTCCTGTATGCTAACCGCTGCTAGGGGTTGGGGCATTTCTCTGTTGCCCTGCATGTAAGCACAAATCTTGTAGGCATGTGTGTGAATTTTAGTTGTACATTTTTATTACACTTCCTTCTGACTGGTCAATTCTCCAGTCAGATAGTTTTATATAATGGCCGCTAAACTGTATAATTGACTGTTGTCCCAGGCAAACATTTTTCTGCACACGTTTGTCTTCTACTTAATGACATTAACTGAAATCAACATTTTATTTTTCATTCATTCATTCATTCATTCATTCATGATAAAGTAGCCATGTAATAACAGTTATAATGTCATTCATTATAGTAGAACAGGGCATCCTGATGATTCTGTACAATATAATAAAATGATATATTATATTGATACAATGATAAAATGATCTGAGGCTACATGTGCTAATTGTCTTTTTCTTCTCTTTTTTTCTGACATTGTATATATAAATAATGGACAAATGGACCATTCCCCATGGCTTGTGCATAGCCCTGTGTTGGACACAGTTTGTTTAGGTATGTTTGTGTACAATCAATAACAATATTGATGATAAGGTCGAGCTCAAGTGAGGAAACTGAAAATGGATGCTACCCAGATGACCTCAGTGAGTGTTTATCTCCAGAGATTATTAAGCTCCAGGGGAAATGACTGGCTTGTCTTAGTTAAGGGCTGAGGTCAGGTCTTGTGTGTGTGTGTGTGTGTGTGTGTGTGTGTGTGTGTGTGTGTGTGTGTGTGTGTGTGTGTGTGTGTGTGTGTGTGTGTGTGTGTGTGTGTGTGTGTGTGTGTGTGTGTGTGTGTGCTTTCAGGGACATATGCCTCAGTAGTCTCTGTCAGGAGGACAACTGGAATTTGGTTAGCGCTGTGGTTATGCTAACTGCTCTGTCTTTGGGTTCAGTATTTTGAAAACTTTACCACATCTGTATCATTTGGTAAAAAAAAAATTAAGATGCGATTTAAGATGCAATTTCAAAAGAAATTCCAGGTTTGCTGTGCTTGTTTTTACAATTTGGCCAAAATGTTGTGATTACACAATCACAAAGTAGCTGTTTGGATGTATATATGCAATACGTATCTACGACTAGATATTTATTGCTGTGATTATTATGTTTCTTGCATGTTTTATGTTTGGCAACTTTTTTTTTTAACCCTAAATTATGGAGTGTGTAGCTTTTCATTTCTTAAACAACCATGTAGGAAGACACAACATGACAATGTCAAGATTCATCAGGCTCAAACTGTAAAATAATGGTTGGGAGTGAATAATTTTCACACTTGATTTGGCACCTCTAGCTCCAGACCTTAAATTCACTGAAAGTCTTTGGGATGTGCTGGTGGAGACTTTACAGAGTGCTCGAATCTTACATTCTCAGTACAAGATTTCCATCAAGAGATGCATACATTTTTGTCTACTCCACATATAACATGCTAGGAACATAATTATCACTGCAGTAATGATCCAGTCATAGACTCCCAAACAGCGACATTTTATTATTAATATTATGATTATGATTATTATTATTATTATTGTTGGTTGGGCAGTGTACATCAATAAAGCTATAAAATAATAACAAATATTTGCATTATTATTATTATTACAAAAAAATTCTCTCTAAAATCAAAATATGAAAATACTTCTGTAATATTCCATTCTTACATAAACACATTAAAGTAACCCAAACCCAGCAGATGCAAAGATAGAGTTTGTGTGGAGTAGCATTTATATCACCGGTATATCACAAGCTGCCATGTAAGAAAATAGTGCGGTGCTTCACTCTGAAACATGCAGCGCATTTATTTATTCAACTAAATTGCAGGCTTTGTGACATGCAAAGCCAGAAATAATAATTATAATAATAATAATAAAAGCTAAAACCCTTATGCCACAAGAATAAACAAACAGCATTAAGGAGTTTCTTCCCGTCTCTTTCATTCAAAGCCATACAAATACAGACTCACTCGAAGCTTTGAGAGAAAATTGTCTTTCTTTCTCACACTTGCTCTCACACGGGGGACAGGAGCCACACACATACACTCGCACACCCACAATCGAGCTGCGCGGCAGGCTGTAATCAGTGGCTCTATGACAGTGGGGGGAGCAGGCTGGTGGGGGAGACAGAGGGACAGGAGTGATAACAGATTGAGCGACTCTGATAAACTCTCCTTTAATGGCTCTGCCTGTCCCCCCTCGCCTCTTTTTTCTCCAGCACCTATTTAGTGGAGTCTTTCACTGCTGCAGGGATTAGGCTGCTGGATAAGGGCAAGTAAACATGGGCTGCTTCTCTGAGTAAGCAATGGAGAGACAGAGACAGGGAGAGATAGAGAGGGGAAGAAAGGGAAGGGAGTAGAGTGAGAGGGAGGGAAAGTGAGAATGCTAGAAAGAATGAGAGTTTGGTGAGAGGGAAAGAAGCAAAGTGGGAGAAGGGAATGAGGATTTTCTAGTGGATGAAATCAGTCATGTCAAAAGAAGGAAATATTTTGAAATTTTAACCTAACTAATGTGATCTGCAGACACCAGATTATTGCATGATAACAGCTTGCAAATTTGTTCATTTGCTTGGTGTATTTTGTAACTACTTCATATTACGATATCTCCATTGGGAAAACGGGTAATGCGATTCCCAGGGGTGTCAAATCGGAACCTAATTCTGTATGTTTAGCACTGGGGCATGACACACAAACCCAAACACACACAAAATCACATACAGACAGCAATGCAAACATGGATTACTGTGATGTCTTAATCACAGTGTGACAGGCAGGCAGGTCATGCCGTCTTCTAGAAGTTCCTAGAAAAGCTTTTCAAGTACAGCATACAATGATGACACTTTTGAAGGGGTGAGATGAAGAAAGCAAACTGATGGCAACTGCTTGAATAATTTTGTAATTAAAGACAACACCATTACCCCTATTTCATTTTATAGTCACTGTTGTGATCAAAACAATATGATTCTTGATTGTGGAATAAATTGGGAAGTTATTATTAAAATACAGAATTAAGTAGACCCAGAATGGCTGGACTATAAATGGCTTTGAACTGGGCAAACCACTAATCATGATATGTAGTTAAGCTTTTAATCAGCCACTTGCCTAATTGCATAATTAAATCAGCAACCTCTCAAAGAAGTGATGTGTGTATAACAGTCTAAATGTTCCCCTTTTTCAAAGGTGAGTCTAAACCAAAACTGCATCATTCAAGACTTGCATGCATGCATGTCTACAAATCACAACACTTACGCATTCATCCATACATGTCTTTACATGATCACCTGTATCTTTAGGGCAAACTGGTTATTGCACCTTGTTGTTATGATTTATTTATCTCAATGTTCTGTCTGTCTAAGAATGTCTGATATTAAAATAATTAAAATAAATTAAAACACCTCAAAAAATGCTTTATTATATGAAAAAAAAAAATGAATCTGATTTCAGGTTCAACCTAAAGATTTTTTTTATAATTGTCACACCTTATGTTTGATGTAAGATCAGGCACTGTCATTTTAAACTAGAATGTGCAAGGCTTCTGGTCTGCTTTGTTATTTTAGCTGTATATAAACATTGTTATGCTGCTTGATTGCAAACTGATATTTTAATTTATTACCGTAATCATAAACACACCGGTTTGTAGCCCAAATAATTTTACCGTTTACTGCACTTTGCTATTCTTTTAGTTATTTACATATAGCTGATGAATCAGAAGTCTCGAACATTCACAGAAAATTATGTCTTAAGAAACGGGCGTAAGAAAGCTTACTTCCGTGTTGCAAAATAAGGTGAACAACAATAAGATAATTTAGTATTTCTTAATGCTAATGCAATACCATTAATAAATAATTGATAAATAAATAATTGATAAATAAATAAGTAATACATAAGACCACGTTTATTTTGATCACATTTACAGTATACAGAAAAAAAAAAAACATTTTGGGGAGAATCAGTGTTTTGGCATGAAAAAAAATGACATAAAAATTATACAAGATTTTAGGACTAGGAATGCACTTGATGATGCTGTATACTGATGGCTGTATTGTGCTTCCATTATGATATTTCTCTCTCTGTGAACACAGTGCTGCAATCAGCCCTCTTCAGCTGAGTCTGATTGTGGTCAGCTGCCATGAGTAGGCCTTAAACAAACACCTTGTGTGCTGTCATTGTTGGCCTGTGCGTTTCAGCACGAGGCTGGGCCACCACAGCCAAGTGTTTCAATTCCTGAAGAGCTTCCAGAAGAAATTAGTATGTAATGACCGCACTCTGCAAGAAGAAAGGCCCATTATGGCTCTTGCCGACTGTACTTGGCTTTCATTTGCAAGCTAAATGGATGCGCGCGAAGGTGAGAGTTCACTAGCCATTCAAGTATTTGGCTTTAACAGGCTCCAGCACTCTTGCTTTAATTCAAGCAGAAGGACAAGTATGAATAATCGCTCTAGATAAGACTCATCAAAACACAATTCTAGCGCCTGCATGCCTTTTTTTTAACCCCCGAGCCTCTTTATCGTCTCCCATCCTCCGCATCCAAATGGACAGTGAAGCCTGGTGACAAAATGCACTTTTAATTTGTGAATTGTTTGCTGTTGTTAACAGAATCCCAGTATGCTAACTTTCTCTCACCACAAATCAATTTCGAAGTTTAGTTTTGGTAAACACGTTCTCACTCCCACCTCACATATTGATGGTCAGGACCCTTCAGCGTCCCTTTTTAACGCACAGGGTATCTCTTTAGCGTAATTTTTCAACACGTAATTTTTCAACACAGACTCGCTGGGCATGGGAACGTTATCGTCATGATGATTTTGCCATCATGACATGTTGGAGTGTGATTATCAATTTAATCAACCAGCATATTTTTATTTACATTTATTTATTCATTTTATTTACGCTATTTAGACCCGTTTGAACTTGTAACCCAACCCCACCTCTAAACCTACTCATTTGTGTATTATATGATAAACATGTGTTATGTGTTATATGGAAACACAGGATATAATAGGCACAATTTATTTAAAAAGTACAAATATTCTAAGTGTTCCGAGGGGCGGCAGGATCATTTCAGTGATGAAAACATGAAGCTACACTCTGTTCTTCACATAAAGATATCGTATGGCTCCAGAAGACTTGGAATGCAACATGAGTTAATACTTTTATACTGTTTTTGGCCAGTTTTTGTAATAAAATAAATAGGTGCTCCAAAATAAAAAAACGTATTCTATAAATATTTATAAAATCATGTCTACTTTTACAAATGCAAAGAATTATGCGTCTTGATCTGACGTGTAAGGAAAACAACTGAAAGCAATGGGGTACACTGCGTGTCGAAAAATTATGCTAAAGGGGTACCATGTGTATTCAAACCTGACGCCGAGATGTCCTGACCAAGAACGTGTTTTGGTTTATGAACAGTGATTTTGAAAAAAAAAAATTTTGCAACAGCCTAAATGCAATTGAACTAAAATAGTAAGTGATTTTCACCTGATATTTAATACACCCCCCTTCCATCAGACATCCCACACTCCCTGTAGCATGTATAGCCCCCATAAATGATGTGTGTGTGGCCAATTTGTAGAGGATGACTGTGTAAGAGATGTCTCTTTGTTAGCCCATAATAACCAAGGACGGAATGTTTTATTTAGATACATGAGGGTGCACAGCCAAAAGCGCTAATTCGTGGCCCCGGGGGTGTTCATTTCACATAATGTATGCACAGGCTAATTTATAACACTGTGACTAATTTCCATTTCTTGTGCTTGGAGTTGCCTTGCTAATTACGGCTTTTTTTTTCTTTGGTCATTTTTTTTCTCGACTCTTCTTCCATAATTACAGCTCAGCATTCAGGGAAGGAACTGTTTCAAATGATATGGGCCTTGCTGTGTTTTCTGACTGATGCACTCCTGCGTCCAGGTGAGCCCAAAATCCCTGACAAGAGCCGCCGTTTCACCCCCATCTGCTCCAATCGCCGCTCACCCCACATCTTTGATGTGAGCCGTCCTCGCTTGTGCAACTATACCTTATCCTGTTTTTCAATGATCAGATAGAACCGCCTGTAATTAGCTGGGCGACTTTAATTAGGAAAAAGTTAACTGTTACATGAAAGCTGCCACATCTGTGATCCTACTGCTGCCTTGGCGTCAGGCTCCCAGGGGGTCTCCATCAAAGGGCTCCCTCCCGCTGCGAACCCCCACTCTAGCATGCTCTCCTCTGCCAAATCAGGCCTGCCGATGCCAAGTGACAGAGCCGAGCAAAGATGCAGACATGAGTTAACTGTGCAAAACAAAAATGAAAAAAAAAGACTGAACGCATCACTCCACTCTTTCTTGTCTCTCGTTAGGCGAGGAACACAAGGCCGACACAAAAGGATCTGAGGCCAAACAATGTCACTTGACAAGACATCACTGGCTCATCATTAGCAATTTGCCAGGGCATAATTTTTTTCTCCGCTCACATAATAGGTATCTTGGGATGTTGTGTCTTGCGCCTGCCGCTTGTTTCACTGTTTATTTGTCTTGGCTTGAGTCTCAGAAGCAAACTTGCCACCTATGGTGATGACCAGGACAGATAGTTATTGTAAGTAAGACCTCCTTTAATTAACTCTGATGTTTAGCCTCTTTTATTTAGGTATATATTTATCTATTTAACTTGAGACAACAAGCTGCCGGCAGACACGTCACATGAAAGCGTAAAACACTCGCTAAAGGGACGATTAAAAGCGGCAAAAACTTTGCTGTCTGCTGTTGCGCTTTAAGGCAGCTTTATCGCTAACAGCATTTTAGTATTTAAAATCTATTTCCTCTTGGGAGGAATTACAGAGGCTGTGAAATGCTCCGTGCCCTTTTCTTTTCCTTTCCATCCCCGCGTCGTTCTCTCTCTCTCTCTCTCTCTCTCTCTCTCTCTCTCTCTCTCTCTCTCTCTCTCTCTCTCTCTCTCTCTCTCTCTCTCTCTCTCTCTCTCTCTCTCCAGTCATTTTCAAAAACAGAACAGAACAGCTGCATTCTGCCATAGTAGTGTTAAATATGCTTAAATGGCTTGACGTGTATCAGTGACATTAATCAGAAAGAAAAAGGCTTTTAATGTCATTGTGCTTGCATCCTGTTTTCTCCACATCCCCACAGATGGTACAGACAGGGCTCTAGAAACCAGCTCGTGCTCTGTCTGCCTGTCCCATCGCATCCTATTCTTTGGGCCTTTGTCATCAGCAGACATTGAGCTGCCATTTATATTCAGCGTGACACATGCTCTGAGGAAAAAGACATGCCAGCTCATAACAACAATAACATGATGCGAAGACACAAATACATCAGACGTCCTGACAAGTGCGCTTCAGATGTCAATCACTCTGAGAGGAACTCAGGGCTTTACTCCTTATTGCCATTAGCAGCGCTTAGCATGCTAATTAAGCATTCGGTACAATAAGGATGCCACGGCATGTTTTTTTTTTTTTTTTTGGTTTTCATCTGGGGACATTTAAACCTTCTTTTTTAACTGTCCACAGCAACAAAATGCAAGGGTTGTCTTCAGAAATGCAACTGTAGTGGTGCTACATTATATCAGCAATCCAGTCAATTTCAGAACAATTGAAATTTCCTACCTTTCTACCTCTTATCCGAGCTCAAACATGCATTAATTTATCAAGCTTAACAACGGTAGCATAAATTGCTAAGTCCTTCATTGTTGAGTGTGTTAAATTTACAGACATGCACCGTGTAGCGCCGGCACAGTGAATCAGGAGATTGTGAAATCGATTTCCACATTGTATTTCACACCCTTTCATCAGGCATGGTTCCGCTGCCTGGAAAGCTCACAATTTCAAAAGCACTTAACATACTCTAGCCCTTTTGTTCAAGCCACACACTACTTCTGTTGAGACATCAGTACGAATAAAACCAAATATCAGCGTGGCAGTGGCTTGAACTGAAGAACAACCGAATTAGTCCTTGTTAATGTATCTTCATTTCGGTTTTTCTTCCCCGGCACACCAAAAGAATCTGACACGCTAATGATCGCACAGCATTAATGCGACAGCTTCTTCTGTCACTTTGAATGTGAGACGCAAAAGCAGATTACTACAGAGATTTCTTACATTCCCTGCTGTGAACACCAGAATGACACTTAAAATATAATGATGTTTATAACCACGCTCATTAGCATGACTGTGTCTCTTCCGCAGAAATAATACTCCTCTTCATGGGAGCCAAACAGATTTATAATTACAGCAGAAGAGAAGCAGACAGTTTTTTTGAGAAAAAAATATTGAACACCGAGAACGGGCTGTTTGTTTTGTCCTGATTAGAATGGATACTTTAGGAAATGCCATGTACAGTGAGAGGAGAATGCTGTGTGTCAGGTTTCATATTGTGGTAAATCGGAATGTATCGACATCATATTTCCTTTTTTATTTTTAATACAGTTCTAAAATGTGTGAAATTTGCTCTTTAAAAAAAAAATGTTCGAAACAGTAGCGCTTAGTAGACAGTATTAGCAATGACAGCACAGAAAGTACATATTATTATTATAGATTTATAGTACATTTGAAGGCAGAGCAGTATTGTCTTATGATAAGAAATTAAAACACTGCTTGGATAGTCCCTGCATGACCCGGAACAATCCTAAGAGAACAACCTCATCTTGTTCTCTCAAATATTCTGAATTGAACTGAAACTAAATTTGTGTAGGGGCACGTGTTATAGTGTTGTCAGTGATTAATAGCTTAGGAGACAAACAACGTAGAAAAACAACACAGCTATGTTCATCTTCTCTTTCCACAAGTGTTATGATCATCTTACAAAAAAACAAAGAAAAGAAGGAAGCTAGAAAAGGTTTACAGGAAAATTTGTGATAGAAATCATATTGCATGGTCACATCTGTCATGTGTTGCACTTTGTGGCAGTGGATTCAGCAAGTACCTCGGATTAGAGACCTGCGCGGGACGGATTTTTCCTGCCCACTCCCACAAGATTTTGTCCCCCAAAAATATATGTTATTTTCTCCCGCTCCCGCCCGCAACAATCAAGTTTCGTCCTGCTTCCGCCCGCAAAATCCCGCGGGTAAACGTATAAGAAGTTTTTTTTTTAAATACATTGCATATTCTGTCTGCTACTCTGTTATTTTTTCTTTCTCGCTTTGTTGAATATAAATTTTTAAAAAAGAAACGTAAAATAAACAAATGTTTCGTTTTATTTGCGTTTATTTCAGTGGATGAACATGAACTTATAACATAGAAATACAGTAAAAAAAAGTAAGAAATGTAAATAAAAATATACCATAATAATTATAGTATAGCCTAATAAATGATATAATAATAATAAATCTGGATTTCTTGACACTTTCGAATGAATTGCCGTAAACGTCAGGCAAGTTTGGCCTTTCAAAACGGTGCACACATGACGCTTCAGACCTGAAGTTCCAGACTTGTGCCCGCTGTATGTGAGTATTTTGCAGCATTTGTCACAGCTCGCAAAAGGAAGGTGCTTTCCATCGCTGTCGCATACTACTGAAAAACATTTCCAATGTTTTGTTTGGTTTTGTAGTTTTGCATGTTCCTTTCTTTAATAACGAACTAATATCTGTAGCAGTAAAACGATCCACCTGAGTCAATGCGGTGCAGACATTTTGCCTCTGTGTGGTAGGCTTGGCTGTTCTGCGCCTATGAACCAAGCGAGAGTTAGCTTCCGACCTTGTGCCTGTAAATCGTTTTTATTGTAGTTATACTTGTTGCTTGTGCATTAGATAAATAACGGTTTATTTGTTTCTAGTTATTTTATTTTGTTCTATATTTCCCGCAAATAATTCTATTTTCCCGCAACCCGCACACAATAACATCTTGCCGCCTGCACCCGCATTCACCCATCAAATATTGTCCCGCGCCGCACTCGGTTGCGCTGGGTCCCGCGGTAATCCCGCGGGACTGCAGGTCTCTACCTCGGATCTTACTGAGTCTTACTGATCTTACTGAGTTTCTGTCACGCAACACTTCAAGAATAGACCAACAAGAAGAGAATCTGGCCGTCACAGGGGGGAGCAGTGCAAGCCTTGGTAGCACAGTAGTCCGAGCTGACCCAACAGATTCAACAACTCGCTGGTTCCACTGCGCCCAGACCACCGCCGATTCCCCCCACTCTACCAGCACCCAGTCGCCAGCCCGAGCGCACCTGCCTACCCCGGAATTATACTCTGGTGAGACTAATTACCGTAGAGCTTTTCTGAATAATTGTACTATGTTTTTTGCCCTTCAACCACAGACTTTCAGTACGGAGGAATCCAAGGTGGCCTTCGTCCTTACGCTTGCAGGAAGGGAGGCAGCTCGCCAACTTGACGACCTCTGCCAAGGTAATCGCTCGGTCTCTGATTACTCGACCGACTTCCGAACCCTGGCCGCCGAGTGCCACTGGAACGAGGAGGCGCAGTGGGACATGTTCCTGCATGGGCTGGCTGACCGCATCCAAAAGGAGATTTTTACTCTGGACCTGCCAGAGAAGCTCTATGGACTTATTGAGCTGGCTTTGAGGGTGGACGCCCAACTTAGCCGCCTGGAACAACGATCCAGGATGGTCCCTCATCTCGGGAGTGTCGAGTGCCCTCAGACCAGCGGCGGTGATGCGGTCAGCCTCATCTTCGATCCCGAGCCCCTGCAGGTGGGTCGAGCTTGGCTTTCCCGAGAGGAGAGAGAGAGACGGAGATCCCGAGGTCTTTGCCTTTCCAGTAAAAGACCGGGCCCGGCAGTAAACAGGAGGCTACTGTCGGGCAGGATCTCTGTGGATAAGACCTCATCCTCTACTCTCCTCTCCTCCTGGGCAGCCCGCTCTCTCAAGCATTACTGAATTCTGGAGCTGAAGTGTTCATGGACTTGTCACTGGCTCAGACACTCTGTATACCCATCACTCCACTTAAGAACACCATTTCTGTCAGTGCACTCAACGGTCAAGAACTCCCCGCCATAACTCTTACCACTAATCCACTGACACTCATTACATCTGGCAATCACACCTAACAGATATAATTTCTCCTCCTGGACTCACCCCAGGCTCCGGTCGTCCTTGGTCACCCCTGGCTGATCCAGCATAGCCCGAGGATTGACTTGGGACACAATTCTGTTTCTTCCTGGAGCACTCAATGTCATGAGTCTTTTCTTGTGTCTGCCTGTTCTTCTGTGTCTTGTTCTGTTTTTCAGAAGGAGGCAGTGAATTTACCTAACGTGCCCTCAGAGTACCTCGACCTGAAGGAGCTGTTCCGTAAGTCCCACGCTGCTTCTCTCCCTCCGCATCGTCCCTATGACTGTGCTATAGATTTACTTCCAGGTAAGTCTCCGCCTAGGGGCAAACTTTACTCACTTTCCGTCCCGTAAAGGGAGGTCATGGAGAAATATATTTCTGATTCTTGAGCCTCCGGATTCATCTGCCCTTCCTCTTCTCCAGCGGGGGCTGTGTTATTTTTTTTGTGGGTAAGAAGGATGGTTCTCTGCAACCTTGTATTGATTACCGAGAGCTGAACAACATCACGATAAAGAATACTTACCCTTTGCCGTTGATGTCTTCAGCTTTCGAGAGGTTGCAGGGAGCATCCATCTTCACAAAATTGGATTTATGTAACGCCTATCATTTGGGTCGCATCAGGAAGGGGGATGAATGGAAAACCGTGTTTAATACCCCCAGGTGCCATTTTGAATACTTGGTTATGCCGTTCGGGCTATCCAACTCCCCAGCGGTTTTTCCAAGCACTCGTCAATGAAAGGTTGAGAGACATGGTGGATCAGTTCATATATGTCTACCTGGATGACATACTGATTTTTTCTTCGTCTCTCCAGGAACACGTTCAACACGTCAGATGAGTGCTCCAAAGGTTGTTAGAGAATGGGCTTTTTGTCAAGGCGGAGAAATGCGCTTTTCATGCATAGTCTGTTCCTTTCCTAGGTTACATTGTCTCTGCTGAGGGAGTGCGTATGGATCCTGACAAGGTTAAGGCTGTGGTAGAGTGGCCAAGTCCAGATTCCCGTAAGGTCCTACAGAGGTTTCTGGGGTTTGCCCACTTCTATCGGCGTTTCATTCGCAACTTCAGCCAACTAGCCGCACTTCTGACTGCCTTGACCTCTCCCAGATTGACGTTCAGGTGGTCCTATACTGCCGAGGCTGTATTCTCCAACCTCTAAAGACGCTTCATTTCGGCTCCCATCTTAGTCGGCCCTGATTCCTCACGTCAGTTCGTGGTAGAGGGTCGACGTGTCAGGCATGCAAATTTTATGTGGATTATCACAAACTGCAGCCAATCAGCAAACAAGAAGTGCTCATATACATTTTTCCAATGGAGAACAAGAAAAAACATATTGTTTCTATATTGTGTCTGAATGCTAAACACTCTTTTTTTCACAGGAAGTTCAGCAACTCACACTCAGAAACGTGAAAAGTATATATATATATATATATATATATATATATATATTATTTCAGCCTGTCAATCTTTATGTAAACTCACATTAAACAATCACCCCCCAAGAACCTCAGCTTCCCCCTTTCAAAAATATTGCTTTCAATTGAGAAACGCATTGTGCTTCAATTAATACTGTGCGATACATCTCCAGAATTTCAACAGTCATATAAAATGCACACCTATACAAACTCAGTACAGTAGTTTCAGAAAACAGTAGCTGTTATTGGTTTTATATTGGTCAAGAGTAATGTATTGGTTAAACTGGAGACTGTCATGTTTCAAAATTACTGTCAGGTTTCAAATTGGTTCTCTTTGTTTCGACTTCAGGCACTTGGCGTGTCATTCACTGTGTGCAATGGAGTTCATCCCATCTCTCTTTAAACCGTTCATCTGTACAAAATGGCAGAATACATTTTTAAACAGCTTAAATTGTTAAAGAGGCACAGAACGTAGTTAAGTGGTTCAGATACGGATGTTAATAGAGAGCTGGGTAGTGAATAGACAGGCACCTCTTTCAGCACTCTCCAGAACATTTAGTTTAACTCTCAATGTACTTCTGTGTGTGTCTCTTAGGTCAATATATCTCTGCTTGGCTCTCTTGATAGGACTGAATGATACAGGAGAGAGGGGGCCCTGGCGCATACCTGAAGTGACCTCTGTTTGCTTCATATCTGCAAGTACTGGAACTAGTTCTTTTCTTTATATGTGTCATAATGGAAGAATTTGTTGGGGGTTTGTTGCTGTTGTGCTGTAGCTGATGTCACTGAAAATTGGATGTGCTCATAAATAGATTAGTACAAAGGGAGCATTTGAAGACAGGTGACCATGCAAGGTTTGACTGAGGTGACTCCTACACAAGCCCATATAGATCTGCTCTACCTGACTTCTGCAATTCACCTACAGGCTTTTCAGAGCTTCTAACAGAATGAATGTAGTATTATTAATCTATAAGTGTAAGTATTGGACATTAGAACACTAAAGTTTCAGAGAAGAGCTTTGATATATCAACGTCTTTGCAGTATACTTAAGCTGCAAAAAATGTACTGTCATATAGTATGGTAAAAACCATGTCATCATCAAAAACTGCTATTGTGATTGTATAGATATCAGCGAAAATAATCGCTAGCTGTATCTAAATGCTTGCATTTCACAGTCGATCGAAATGATGAAAAGTTGTCAACCGCAATCCAGTCTTTTGAAATCATGAATAGAGAATAAAATTGAAATAGGACTCATATCTGAATCTGTCTTAACTAAGTCTAGGGATTCATGCATTTTGACAGGGCATTTCAATTGCACTATCTGAAAAAGATGTTGAGGGACAATAAAAGACAGGAAACTTTGACAAATATCATTCTTAACATTCAAATGGCCTCTATTGTCATTACGGACAGCAAGATTAAGTTCACCTCATCAGACATGAGTATGACAGGTGACTCAATAGGTTGATGCCAAGCCGCGAGCAGAGGAGATTAGCAGGGCACTGATATCATTATTTGCAGCTATCGGGGATTCAGCAGGGAGGCAATTGTAATTTCTAGGCTTATTAGTCCACACTCTGTGCAGGAGAAAAGCCTGGTGATAAAGCTTGCCGCTGACAGCCCAGCATTTCGCCACCAAGTGCTGTCACTGTGACACTTACCAAATGCCAGCAAGCTAGCAGCCTAGTAATCCTGCCTAATAGAGGTTAAAACAGACCACTGAGAGGTGCTCATTGATGATCAAAACAAATGGCACTATTTGAATTGTGATCTTGCGAATAGTTAATATGCAAGGCAATGGGTTTCGTTGACAACACGTGTCAAAAGGCACACGTTACAAACATAATTTTTTGCAGAATCATTCCCATCAAACTTAGGGCCCTGTTTTAACGCCCTATTTTATTTATCTAAGCGCATGGTCTAAAGCGCACGGCGCAAGTGCACTTAGGGCGTGTCTGAATCCACTTTTGCTAGTTTTATGACGGGAAAAATGGTCGGCGTGCCCAGCGCATGGTCTAAAGGGGTTGACCCTATTCTCTTAATGAGTAATTGGTGTGTTTTGGGCGTAACGTGCAATAAACCAACCAGAGTCTCATTTCCCATTCCCTTTAAAAGCCGGTTGCGCCGTTCCATGGCAGATTCGCTATGTACATGGTGGAATTTGCAAGCACAAAAACCGAACGCTTCTCTAGCAAGGAAACGGGACAACGTGTACGTGTGTTGTGAACCCGCCTATAGGCGCACATTACTAACACGCTCTTTAACAAAAAAAAGATTGTGAAAATAGTCTATTTTAGTTGCTTCAGAATAGAAACGCGCCAACAATGCGCCTGAACACACATGGGTGTACAAATGGGCGCAAATGCATTTGCTATTTAAACAACGTGGCGCAGAACATGAAAATGATAACTGCGTCTAACTGAAACTAGTAAAAAACACTTGCGTCGTGCCTACCTTGTAAAACATTCATGCTAAAAGTTCATGCAGAAGTTGCCTTTTTTACTCACCCACACATTGAATTCAGTTTAACTCACAACTTGTTCTCGGTAAATATGTTTCTGTATTAAACTTGAATGAAGTCTCCTGGAAAAGCTGCTTCCTATGCTATCCTGTTCTGACATCTGTCTCTCAAACAGCGTCCTGTGCCCACAGTGGCCCTGAGGGGCCTTGCGTCGGTGCGGTTCTAAGCCTACAGCTCTTTGGCAAGTCTAATTAATATTCCTCACTGCTTCTTCGTTAAGCTCATTAATGTTTGTGCATGTCCATTGCTTGCACAGGTTGTAAACAACCCTGGAAATGAAGGCACTTTTGGAGAGTGCAACAGTCACCACCACAACTTCAGAGCGAGAAGACTACACGATTAGATGAGAGAGGAGGAGGCAGAAAATACTCACCTGAATCCTCCGTTGGCCAGATTCGTGCATCTAAATGAAGGCATGAATTGAAATGTTGTCCTGGAGGAATGATGATGTGTGTGACTGTATTTGGCTGCCAATGCCCCTCATTACTCTTCATTTGTAGATCAAACAACAGCTTAGCGTCTCACCGTCTCTGACAGCTTAATCTGGCTCTATCAGGAGACAAGGAAAAATGACAGAAGTATTTGCATGTTTTGGAGGCATTTCTCAATTATTTTTACATGCATGTTGTACGATAGCATCTCATATCGGGGGCATGTGGTTGTCGTTTTATTAGTGGTGGAAACAATTCCACAACTGAGGGTGGAACAAAAATGGCATTCGTCAAGATCCCCTGAGAGCTGTGGATTTGATGTTGTCTTCAGGCACTGACATTTCCGTGTAATATCCCATGCAGTCCGGCAAGATGGAAGTGCTCCATACAGCCTTTAACAGGAGCAAATGTGTGACAGCATAAGTAATCTCACAGAAATTAGAAATGTCACCCTTTAAAAGGCCTTTCATATTTCCTCTATTGTGAAGTGTATGGAAGACCTGACTAACACCCATGAAAGGTTAATTATATTTCACCGTGAAGAAAGCCGTGTTAGGGTTTCTTTAATTCCGTCGTACTGGATTTAGCCGTTTTTGTTAAATTATGCTTCGTTCCATCCACCCCTCTATTGTTTTTGGAATACTTTTTTTTACTGTGTGCATATGCATATTGTGTCTGACATGTTTGACTGTAGCTCAGCGTGAAATGAGAGACTGGAGAGACGGGAACAGAGAGACACGGGATGTGTTTCAGTGTAGGTGTACTGGCTGAAATCTACCTTGGTTTACCTTGACTGCAGCAATTATCATTAAGCCCCCTATATAAGCGTTCCTCTCAGACAGGGCTGAAAGTGCTGCGAGACCCAGATATAATATTAGATTAAATGGGCCCCCCAAAAAATCAATACACAATGCAAATGAAAAGCAGCACAAGTAGCCACTCAGTATGCATATTTTCTGTCAAGTACACTCTCTGACCTGCTGCAGTGCGCTTGCCAGCAAACTAGGCACTCTGGAAAATAACAGCTGATAAATTGTAACACCGCTCCGACTTGCTTCTTTTCCGCTATATCTATGGTACAATAAACCAGCTTTTAGCAACGAATGTATTGAACAGATGCTGGCACAGATTCATTCAGTGATTGCATGTAGAGATAATGTTTTCTTCCTTCCACTGCAAACATAGCTGTAATGAACGGCTCCAAGCGTGAGGCACTTGTTTTGTGTCAGGGATGTACACGGATACAACGGTGCAAAAGGAGGCAATTATGTCTGGGGCATGTGTTGGGTGAGCCCACACCTCTCTCCTCTGCTTTGTGTCCATTGTGTGTGGAATTACGAGTTGACGCAAACACGAGGGGTAGAACACTCACAGTGGAGCACAAGATACAGAGTGACTATAGTGCAAACAGATCAATGCATAAGTCTTACCAACAGTTCAAGGTCAATATTACCTGTCAGTTCTGAAGATTCTCAGTTTGCATCACAAATAGTTGGCACTTTATTAAGCAGGTTTTCCATTGGGCTGAAGTGTTGTTGCCAAAATGAAGCCATCTCTCGACATGTTTTTTTTTTTTTTTTTTACTCTGAAAAAGAGCACACATTTTTTTATGTGTTTGTTTGCAATGGATTTTTAGAGAGTGGCAAGAATTTTAAAAGTAGACCAATCTGTATAGCTTTACATTATTTCACATTTGTAAATAGGAAATTAACTTTAGATGGTAACAAAGAAAACAGACAGAAATTGTTCTCTGCTTTTTTAATTTGTCTTTTTCTATAAAAATCAAATGTTCTACATTTTTCTTTTTCTATTGTTGTAGATGCTTGTTAGGTGTGTTAGTCTCGTCTATCGTTTTTCTTTGTGGTCTTCTTTTTGTATCTTTTCTTTTCCTCCTGGTTCTTGTCACACACGCCAGCAGAGAAAGCATTTGAATGTATTTTCAGTGATAGTGTGAACTCATTATTGAAAAGGTCAGGTCTATACACAAATGTATAGCACTGTGTTTAGTATCCCAGGCTTATACTGGAAGCCTCTGGGGAAACACAAAGCACACCTAAACATCCAGCAGCCTTAAAGGAGCTGTCAATCATCCAAACTCTCCATCCCAAACCTCTTTTGTAATTGGAAGAAATAGTGTTGCAGAACTTGGCAAAAGAGGATCATTGAGTGTGATTGTTTGCATAATGATAACCTTGGCATAAATGGGGCATTGGTTCTAATACTTGTGGAAACATTTTGGTAGTTTTTCTTACCACAAATATGAGAGCTATTTAGGGTTCAGTTTTTTTTAATAAGTTAATGAAGGTGCTGGTAGGGTCATGATGTAGAGGTTAGCTGACACACTGCTCTGTGGTGCTATTTCGGGTGGCTGGAGTTCAGATCCCATTTCCCTTTTTTTTCTCCCAGAACATGTTCTGTTGATTTGCTATGTATAAAAAAGGAGAATAAAAAAAGATGCAAATACCCAAAAATCGAAAGTTGTTTTTTGGCTGAGTGTTATTCAGGTAACTCCAAGATATGTTTGTCTTAATGTATAGGTGTTGTTGAGAAATCTGTAGAATGTATTGCTCAGCTGTTCTTGAACAGTCTACATGAGATCAATTAAATGGAGAACTATGAGCCTCACGCATGCAGTTCACCCTTGTAGAAGTATGTTAACCCAGCAGTCCTAGCATAGAGCTGCTTTTCTTCTGTCGATCCATTGTCCATTCACACACCCTTGGCTCTTAAAGAGTCATATCCTGCCCTGTTTGGCTAAAGAAGACTTTCTGTCTGTATGGACCCTGTAACCCCTCCTTCTTGTCTGTCACAATGGGAGACTTTAAGCTTCAACACTGGTGATGGGGCAACAAGACGGACCACCAGCACACTTGGCCGCAGCATGTCCCATAATCGGAGAGAAAAACAAAAGCACATTGAGGCCTCCCAGCCTCCCCGTTCTTTTGTGAGACGACCCTTAGGTACTAACACTCACAAGGCACCACAGTACCACTTCCTGTGCCTCGACCGGCAAGAAATTTATCACCCGATCCATCAATAACACATCCGTTAAAGCTGGAGATGGACGTCCTAATGAGATGACTTTGTATTTGGTGGTCTTCTTTTTTGTCTGTTTTTTTATACAATGGATTCCTGTTATTTTTCTTTTGTCCTTGTGTCTGCCTCTCTAATATATGAGAATTTGTGGGGGAGCTTCACTGTCCCTTTGGCAGATATTAGAAGAGCTCTGTCTTCACCCTGCCTGCTGCAGCTTCACCCTTTGTTGGGCAGCTCTAATAGGATTAAAACTGGTTTCCAGGTCTATCAGGGAAAGCTCCACACCAGCCATAAATGGACGCATCTCTTGGGGGATGTGTCATTGTTGTGTTTTGTCCAGCCATAATGTTTGGGGTAAACTCTTGGTGTCCTGGTGTGGAGCGGCAGAGAGAAGGCATTGCCTGAGGTCAAGCCAAGGGAAAATCCCAGGATTATCGTAACACTCATTACAATGCACACAAAGGCAAGGGGACCAGAGAAAGCACAAATAGGGCGCTTAAGTCAAACAGCATGGGCCAAAGGATTCTCTCCTCAACCCTGACATTGATTAGGTTTGGCTCAGCTAGAAACTCTCCGCAGTGTGTACTGTGCAAGATGCAAATCCTCAAATATGCAAATAGTTATTTAGCTAAATAACTTACAGCTATATAGTTCTAGAACTATAATGGCACAATTTGGGACAATTGTATGAGTGTTCAATATGCATGTTGCAATATTGTGCTGTGACACTTTTAAGGACATGTCTTCTCTTAGTCTGTCCAAATCAAAACAAAACAGTTCTGTTGAAGTACTGGTTGTGTTGATCTGTATTTTACTGGCCAAAAGTTACATTCACACCAACCTGCTATTGAGACAACAATGAGAACAATTTGCATACAGATGAGACTGTACAGAATCTGCATATTTCATTTCTCTTTCAACAATAGCTGAATTTGGCAAATGCCCAATGTCAGAGAAACCTAGCAGGCCACTACATTCTGACCCACAGAGCTGTAAATGTACTGAGGCTGGCACAGAGTGATGTTTGTGTTGGTTTCAATGGGCCTCTTGAGACTACCTCCTGTGGAAAATGTGACTTCACATGTCGCATATGAATATGAATATGACAACAGCGTATCAAAATATAGGATGTTTTTGTTCTTTAGAACTAGGGAAATTCATTTCATTAGGAATACAACTAAGCATTTTGTACATTATCCAGATATTTGGTACAATATTGTGAGTACTATAGTCCACCTTACAAATGCATCAAGTCTGCCAGTCTGCAATTGAGCCATTTAAAAACTATGTTGAAAGAAGACCCTGTAGACAGACAAAAATAAACTGTTTCCTCAAATAACTAGTCATCATTACCACTTACCAACACATCTCATACATGCTACTTTAGCTGGTGACCTTCTTCAGCTTGTTTGTTGAGAATTATATTACCTTATCCAAGGCTAAATTGAAATGTTAAAGTTTATAGTGAATGAAATTTTGTTGCCATGTACTTATTACTCATTAGATTTATTTTCTTCGCTTGAACGTCTGCATCTCCAAAAAATGTCCAAAAGCGACATAAAACTTGTTTTAGCCTTATTATAGAGCTATATCCAAGTCTTCTTAAGTTGTGTGAAGTTACATTTTCTGCTTGTAACAGGTTTGCTTTTAGTGATGTGAAATGCCATTGGCTCTTAATAGCTTTTAATCAATGATACAGTCTAATGTCATCTGTTTTATTGTCTGTTATTTTTTTTATTTTTTTTTCATTGTGTTTATGTTTATGCTATACAGCACATTGGTCAATAGTTGTTGTTTTAAATAGTGCCTCATTAATAAAGTGGTATTTTACATTGTCTTCAGAGAACCTGAAGTGTAGTGCTTTTTCATGTTACGAATAAATGATTGTCTACATTTATTTACTTTTAAATTTTTTTATTATATATTAATCATTTATTATGCATTTATTACAAGGTGATAGTGTCACCTTGTAGTAAATGCAAGGGAAACAAGGTGAGAATGTCACGAGTGATATTTTGGTGGTGAAGAGTCACCGTCTGCCCTGAACGGTCAGTAAAAATGCATATGCATGTGACACTGTAGCTGTGGAGATGTAACCATAGCAATAATGGCAATGTAACTGCATGTAGCTTACTCTTGTTGCATATGTTTCTATGTTACCATATACCCATAAAAATGCTGTTCCCAGCATCCTTCCTAGTGTTGCGGAGGTTTGTTTATTTGTGTTATCCGGATTAGATCATAAAATTGTTAAATTATTCTCAAAATTGCTTTTTCGAGAATGGCAGGATACTGAATATGTACATAAACGAGCACGAAGGAGAGAAAATCTTATTTTACCCTGGGTCTGATAGGCAGGCATGCCACATTTCCATAGCTTTAAATAATGTCAATCTGGGCAGTCCCCGGATTGAAGCCCAGGTGCTGCGAGGCACAATTTTGCCTTTGCCTACAGTCTGATAAATTTCAGAGCTATTGGCAACTTGGGAATTTCTGCCTGTCTTATCACTTGGGCTCAGCGAACTTCACTGCAGCTAATCGGAGCTGGGATCACTCACTCAAGGATTGCGCGATCATGTTTTTCCCCTTGCCTGTGACAGCTGTCCCCTACCAGCATTAGCAATGCAAATGAGCCTTCCTAATAGGTTAATGCGGAACACCCGAAAATGAGGTTTAATCCCCCAGTGAAATAATCGAACACTGGCAAATTCCTTGATGTGAAGAGATAGAGTCATCGGCTGTGACTCAATTAGGCGGTTCAGAGCAGAGGTACCTTGTACCCTATGTCCCTAAACGGTGAGGTAGGGGTTGAATGCGACTTTCCAAGCTGAAGCTGCAGGGACGCCGAGGGCAGTCAAAATACCCACCTGACAAACCTCATCCCCTTATTTATTCCTCTTTAACTCAGCCCACCGCTGATGTCAACACACACACACGCATGCGAAAGAAATGAATAAACACGTAGCCGTGGAACCTGCAGAGCAGCGATAAGTCAGACACTGTGCCACAGCAGTGCTGTTTTGAGCCTAATTGGAACTAAGTAGCAGACACATGTGGGAGCAAATATATGGCTATATTCATATGCACGTTCCCCTATTTGGACACGCCGTCTATTTAAATATAAATTGAACTGGGGCTGCTCAAACTCAATCCAACTGATCACGCTAATGTCAAACCCAGTCTTGCATTAGATATAGTGGTTATTATAGCCTCCTTTTTATTTAACAAGTAACTGCATGCTGTTCTCGCACTACCATAGTCGAAATAAAGCAATCGCGTTACTCTGGTCATTCAATTTAGTGGAGAGTGTCCGAGATGTAGGCTGGGATTGCAGACGCCACACTCTGGCTCCCCGTGACCATGGCCTCTCTAAGACGAGACAAAACATTTCTGCAAGACTTCTTCCAATGAGACTGTCAAGAGAGGTTGCGGCTCATTTCTCAAAGCAGGTAGTGAGTAATAAAAAGTCCTCTCTTAAGCCGTCGCACATTAGCAATCCAGCGAGAAAAGTGAGAGCTTCAGAAATGAGCACTGAGGGGAGGGGTCCGTCAGACATCACAATTACTGCCTGCACGTCTCGCGAAAAAAAGAAGCTGAAATCAATACAGAAACAAACTGCACAATCAGCCGGGGCTTGCTATCACGGCTGGAGTGGAATATGCAAAAACAGCAATTAAATGTGTTAGCATACACACTCTTTTCCATGATATCAGGGCATCTGTGGCATTAGTGAAGCGACTCCTTACGGATAATGGAGTCAGGAAATGAATGCGCAATCTACCTCTGTGTTTTCATCATTAGTGGGAGACAACTCTGCTAACATCGCCTAGCGATGCCGGGTGGGAAAAGAGTAGAGAAAGAATTTATGTGCCCTCGCATGCCAAATTAATTCTTGTCTTGACATCTTAATTCTCAGTTCTCGTGTGTGGTCAAATCAGCCCGCGATAGAAAAGCAATCAAGCAATTATTCCTAAATTATATTTGCCCAACACACACTGATTGGTTATTCTTTTCTTATTGGCTAAGCTCATTAATTCTGAGCAGCTTGCTTGTTATGCCTGTGCTGTTACTCCTTTCCCTCTACACCCTCCCCCCCCTCTCTCGCTCATTCACCCTCTTCCCATTCTGTCTACTGCCGTTGCCTATCTTCTGTTGCCAGCCCTGCCAATGTTTCAAGATGACACACGTTTCAGAGAAGCCCCCCTCCTCCCCGATCTATGGCATTGTCTTCTCCACCAATTACCATGCCCATCTCTGATTAACTTTGATGTGGAACCTAATGAGATAAGGCAGAGCGTCGAGGCAGTGGCTGATAGCTGCCTCATTTATGACTCTGTGAGGCAATGCTGAGCCACACTGACTAATGAGAGGAGAAGGGGAGTCTTCCTCACTTCATCAGCCTCACAGGAGTGTCGTGCTATCACTATGTTCGGAGACACTCCATATCCATGCACATATGGCCATAAAAAGAAAGCCAAATATACTTCAAGAGTTTGGGAAGCAGGAACAGACTCTCCACTGTCTCGCACACGTCATCTTTCCCTGGTTAATGGCTGCACTAGGGTTTAACGGCCATGCTAATTGCTGGAGTGTGTGTGTGTGTGTGTGTGTGTGTGTGTGTGTGTGTGTGTGTGTGTGTGTGTGTGTGTGTGTGTGTGTGTGTGTGTGTGTGTGTGTGTGTGTGTGTGTGTGTGTGTGTGTGTGTGTGTGTGTGTGTGTGTGTGTGTGTGTGTGTGTGTGTGTGTGTGTGTGTGTGTGTGTGTGTGTGTGTGTGTGTGTGTGTGTGCTTACAGAAGCCTCTACCCTTATCTACAGCTCCAGCATTAAAACCTTATTGTGGCACATCTGGGCGCCCTGTAAATCCTGCCTGTACGAGAGAGAAGGAAAGCAGAGCTGTTGTTGTTGTAGGCATTGTTTGTAGTCTCCCATTAGCACTTGGAAGGTCTTGGGAGCTGCACAAATATTCCACTGGCAGAGAATCGTTATAACTTCCTCATGCATTGACCTCTGTGACTCAAATCTTAATTATGGACTTCTTTAATGTTCACTTTATTTTAATTTATTTTAACACTTTATTTAAAGTAATTATTTGTCCATTTTTGTTATTATTAGGCTTTCTGGTGAAATTAACAATTACCAATATTAGTACAAGAAATTGTGGAACTAAATTATTTTTTTTATTTGCATGATATACTTTTTTTTTACATGCAAGCATAATGCATTAAATGGTAAGTATTTGTCTTTTTTATTATTATGCTTTCTGGTGACATTAACAATTAACAATATTAGTACAATAAATGGTATAACTAAATTAAATGTTTTATTTAATAAATTTAATTCTAAAAATCTGGTGCACTATTACAGGCAATGTAATAGAATAAGGAAAAAAACAAAAAAGGCATTGACAAAAAGTCACTTTTGTTATGTCTGTTCAATTTACTTCCACAATAGCATTTTATCCTAATTTGGGTTATTTTTTCAACAAATATATTTTATTATTTTATTTATCTTAATAATAAAGTATATCATGTAATTAATTTGTTACATGTTTGGTAACAATTTACAATACGGTTTAATTTGTTAACATTAGTTAACTACATTAGGTAAGATGTAGTAACAATGAGCAATACTTCTATAGCATTTATTAATCTTGATTAATATTAAATCTACATAATAAATACAATTTTGTATCTGTTACCATTAGTTAATACATTGTGAACAGACATTAGCAAACAATAAACAACTGTATTTTTAATTAATATTACCAAAGGTTAATATATATTGTAAAAATGTCTTGATCATAGCCAGTTCATATAAACTAATCTATTACCTAATGTCAGTCCTAATTCATACAGACAATATTGAATTGAATATTGAATAATGAGTTCTTTACCATTTACAGTCCAATGACGCCTTGTTGGATAAAGAGACAGAGGATAGGAATTCCCTATTGTATATTGCATTTGCAAACATACATATAGTACTATATTGATGTTACATATTTTTTTATGATGATTGTTGCAAAGCTGTACAAATAATCATGTATAAATGTGTGTGTGTGTGTGTGTGTGTGTGTGTGTGTGTGTGTGTGTGTGTGTGTGTGTGTGTGTGTGTGTGTGTGTGTGTGTGTGTGTGTGTGTGTGTGTGTACTGATATATATATATATATATATATATATATATATATATATATATATATATACACACATATCTGTATAATACAATTGTATTACATTAAGTTAATTTCATACATTTTCAGGACAATAAACATTTGCTGAGCTTTGGCTTCAGTAACTTAATACTTAAAATGTATATTTAATTATTTAAAAAATAAATTTAAAATCAAACAATAATTGGCAAACATCCTACCATACTGCCACAGATCCCCTGTTTTAGAGTATCCTAAAATTAAGTATCCTAAAATTAAAATTCACAAATATTTAGTTTACTTTACCTAATTAATTGTAAATAACAAATCAGATAAATATTAATTTATATTACGACCATGACATAAAATTAGATCTTTCATCAAAATTAGTCCTCTATTTTTATTATAATTTGCATTATTATTATTATTATTATTATTATTGTCACCATACTAATTTACAGCTTTTCTCTAAAATGTAAAGAAAATACATGCAATCCCGGTGTTGTGTGGCTTTTGTAAATGTAAATAAAATATCTCCATCTAGCACACACTCGAGGTAAATGGGCAGAGCATGAATGCAGCTCTGTGAGCTGTGGAGAGCCCTACAGACTTTAAAGCACAGGCCCAATTAAGCTGTGCCTCATCAGCTGGAAGAGAGACACATACCCAGAGCTGAAGACTGAAGATAATACTGCCTTACAAAGCAGACGCAAAATTACAGCCAAACATCTTGATAACACCCAGAAAAAGAAGAAGCCTCCAAACAGAAAAGAGAAGTTACGCAAAACACTTAAATAAAGGCCTTCATAGTCAACACAATTAATTGTGCCTTGTGTGTGTGTGTGTGTGTGTGTGTGTGTGTGTGTGTGTGTGTGTGTGTGTGTGTGTGTGTGTGTGTGTGTGTGTGTGTGTGTGTGTGTGTGTGTGTGTGTGTGTGTGTGTGTGTGTGTGTGTGTGTGTTAGGTGGTTGTTGGGGGGAGGGGATTTTTTTTCTTCTTTATCTAAATTGTAACCAATTAAGGACAAAGCAGTGCCCTCTAGCTTTCCAGAAAAGGAGTCGCGAGCATAAAAGGAAATTGACAGTCGACATTCCAATTTCATTCAAGGAGGCAATTTCCTCATGCTAATCACCATCTGCAGATGTTGTCCGCTGATATATTTCTCTACATTCATTTTTTTTTTCATCCCAGCTGCGACCATGTAAAAATTTGTGACAAAGGGAAAAGCTTAGTGCTAAGATGCTTGCACCAGGTTTGTAGAGTTCAACAAGACAGGCAGCTTTCTGTCTCTCTCACTCTCTGATATATCATCAGAGCTTACTGTCTGAGCGCTGAATGAAAGCACTCTTACTAGAGAGGTGTTCAAAAATAGCTGCTCTCTGGATGTCTTTGCACAGATATTTCAGTGTGAAGAGTGGATTCCGATCTGATCTTATGTTAGAAAATCTGTTTTGATTTGTCTTGTATTATTGAAGAAAAAGGGCATTTAATTGCATTATTTTTTTAGAAAATTATTTGCCAGTTGAAAATCATATTCTTTGCATTTAATTATTTTTCTATGTAGATCTTTTAAATTTAATTGCAATATAATAATAAAGCAAATATGCATCTGCTTGACATACTTTCAAGTTCTGGTTCATTTTTATCTATTCATTTTATTAACATAAAATGCATAACAGTTACAAAAAACAATAATTTTATTTATGAAAATATAACAACAATTATTATAATGTTATTGTATAATATTGTTAATGTAATAGTAATACTATTACTCTAATAATAGTAATATTCAGAAATCATGGGATTGGTGTTATTAAAGATTGAGGGCTAAGAGCTCTTAAACTACCCGCTCATGAAATCACCATTTTAAATTAAGAAATGTTCCTAAAAAATCAGTTATTTACTGCCAACATTACAGTTACACAAGTAAATATTTAATTTTAAATTATATATATATATATATATATATATATATATATATATATATATATATATATATATATATATTTGTGTATTTGTTGTACATAGTTTAAAATAAATTACCAATAGTGCCCTTGTCCATTTGTCTTCATTTGGTTGAATTCTTTAACAACATGTGTGTAGGTTTTTGGCTGCAGTATTGTAATAATCTCTTCTTTTCTCACTCCCCAGTCAGAAATGCATTTGTTCCTTTTACGCTTTCTGTTTGGATTTTGGAGATAGCAGCCACTACAGCAGTCCCAGCACTTACAATGCCAGACTCTGTTTTGAAACAATTGTGACTCGTGGCCTCTTCAAGCGTGCTAAGCGATCAAAAACAGGCCAAGACAAACAAGGCCTGCAGCTGTCCACAAAACAAAACCGCAGATAAATACTCAAACACGTCCGGGCCAGCGGAAACGGCTTGGCTCTCGCCTGGCCCTGAAAGGACCCATTGTGCTCCCCAAAACCGCACAGTGTCACGCAGCCCTCGTTTGAGAGAAATTTTTATTTACCACCTCTTTCATTCGCTCAGCACCATGGCAGTGGGAGAGAGAAAAAAGGAGGAATACCCACCCTGCTGGAACAGAATGGAATGGCTCCAACCCAGTTTTACAACCAGATCTCTCTCATCTTTCAGCCAGGGATACTCGACGTGCCGAAACAGTTTAGACAGTGCCGCTGAAAAGCCTCATTTTAATATGCAGCGCTGCAATTCATTATCATTCTATTGGGTTCTGCAATGATGACTGGAGAGTCTTTGACCTCCTCCTGATTGTCAGATCAAGGTCAGTTACTAAGAAAATAAAATCTGCATTCCTGTCTGACTTCTCCCACCTCAATCTACATCTTTCCGCTTATGAAAACTACTTCCTCCTCTCCCTCCCTTTGATGGGTGTGTTCACTTTTTCAATGGGGCCACTTCTAACAAAATAGACTTGTTTTTAAGTGAAATAATAGTTTTGATCTTGGAATATGAAAGGCAATTTCATCTCAAGGGTGAGAGATGACTGCTGAAGGATGAATTTGTTGGATTGTGGGTTAGATGTACACAAGCAGACGTGCCATGGAAAAGGATAGTGCAAGCAAAGACACTGGAGAAAGGCTTGTAGTGTTGTAAATGTGTCGGCTCATTCATGTGGGCAGTCCATGACCGGGAACACAATGCCTAATTAAAAAGCACCCAGACACGGCGCAGCTTTAGTGGGTGTCAATGACGATCCATTAAGAAGCCTTTACAGTGACCTGTCCCAACCCACTGTCATATATCTCTCTAACACACACACACACACACACACACACGCATACAAATCTTCATCATGCATACGCAGTTGCTGTTCCCTTCATGCATACTCCCAGAGCCACTGCTCCAAGACAGCAGTAGTAGCTTCTGTTAGTGCCTGTGTGGCCGGCCTGCCCCTGGGGTCAGTGGTAATCCATGGGGAGTTTTCACATTGTGTTTTGGGACATGGGGTCAAACTGTTTGAAATGAGGGGGTTTTGTTAAACATCCATTAGCCAGACCCAATGTATTGTCTTGATTTATTGGGAGATGGAGGCTCTCCACCCCGCTACTGCGGCGAATGCTATAGACCGTAGTAAAACTTAGAACTGTGAGTTAGGAAGGCTTGGTAAACAAAATAATTTTGTACATTTTATTAAAACTTTAAAAAAGTGAATAAATAAAATCACTGATTCAAGTTTCCTAAATGTGGGAGAATCTTTTTTTTTTTTTCAGTGAAGGTTTCATTTTGGGTTCCTCTAAGAACCTTTAAAGGCACAATATGTTAGTTTTTTGGATTAAAATATCCCAAAAAGCACTAGAACAATGTTATATATTTTGTTGACTTGTGTACTTACATTATCTCAGATGTTTCCAAGAATGTTTAAATCCAGAGAAATAAAATACCACGGACCGTATCCATGCGTCGCCTATCAATGACATCATACCCGCATTGCCCTCGATTTCAGGTTTTATTCTGTAGAAACCATGGAAACCCCAAAGACGCTTTAAGTTTAATTTGCAGTTAATATAATATAGTTCATATAGTAACTTAATATAATATAAGCTTTACGTGTTTTATTAGACAGGTGAGCAGCTGTTTCGATACATTAATTCACAGAAAACTAATCATTGTTATACAGCTCAACACAGTTAGTCTTTTTTGTTTAAATCTCATTGTTTTATTTATTTACCGCGAGTACCATTTTTACCATGCCTAATATCGATCTAGCTCACTGCAGTGTATAACAAGTGTCTCATAGTAGCGAACGCACAGAGTAGCATTATAGCATAACATTCAACACACTCAAATGTATCTAAACTGTTACCCCACATATATGACCAGAAGAAGCGGAAAAGGTCGTCTGTGGCGTAATAAAAGCTCCTCTGCTCTCGAGCCGAAATCACACCATTGTCAAGCTACACCTTTATTTTGAATAAGCAACTTCTAGCAGTGAAAAATTACACAGTGTGCCTTTAAGTGAACAGTTCTTTAAAAGAACCATTTATTTCTTAGTGTAAAGAACATTTTAAAAATCTAATGAACCTTTTTACGATATAAAGAACCTTTGGAGCAATGGAAAGGCTGCGTGGATAAAGGACCTAAGAGTGTATTTTTCACACTAACAGGTGTGTGTTAAATTGTCAGTTCTGATTCTGCCATTGATCTAGCCATGCTATATGTTGTGAGTAATTACACCAATTACCCTGCTTGAGCAGACGAGAATGCATGGCTCATTAAAACAATCTATTGAAAGAATTTACCTTTTTTGACTAGGCTTCATACTTCATGATTTTGGTTGGATTTTGCTCTGGGCATCTTGCAGAACGATAGAGCTATGATTTTTATATCATCTTCTGGAGACTGAAGGTAAACAGGCTCTAATTATAGAGGCACTACAGCAATTCCCCTGCACAGCCTAGGAAATGTCAGCCTATTACTTCACTGCGAGTTTCAAATGCTCAAGATAATGACCAGTTACTAATTGGTGCTTATACTTTAAATCGGCTAGCATGGAATATAATTGCAGCTATTATGGAGGTAAATAATCCCTGGAAATTAGCATCTTTTAGCCAAAACACATCCTAAACATTATTACGGGGGGAAAGGGTCTTGGTGTTGACAGTGAGATGGTGTGATTTTTCATTAGCATAAGGTTCCCAGGGGCCGGGGGGCTGTGTGTAACATCACAGGGTTGTTGAGACCTTGTATTGGGCGTGGATGGGTGGATGGATGGATGCTGAAAGACTGTGCTTGTTTATATACACTCTAAAAAATCTTGGGTTATTTTTTCTACCCAAATCCTGGGTTGAGCCTTTTGGGTCAATTTTGTGGGTTATTTTTTCAATGTTTGGGTAGTTTTTTTGTAACCCAGATCATGGATCAGACGTAACAACCCAGTGTTTGGGTAGTTTTTGTGTAACTCAGATCCTGGGTCAGAAGTAACAACCCAATGTTTGGGTAGTTTTCTTGTGTTACCCAGATCTTGGGTCAGATGTAACAACCCAGGGGTTGAGTTATTTATCACAGGCTTTTTGAGACTTGTTCAGGAGAGAGCAGTACAGCTCCGTCAAATTGGTGTGTGTCTTCGGTAAAATAAAGGTTTCTGTACATTTTCTGTATCTATAAATTCATTATTGTTCTGTATATCGTTTAATTTTATGCAAGGCAACATACAGGGGCCTAGACGAAGTTTAGGTTAAGAGTGTGAGAGGTGAGTCACCTATGCGAGTGTTGCGTCTGTCTTTTTGTGTGATGGAAACGCCTGATGCCTTGCATAAAATTTTATGATTTTATTTTAAAAAAAGATACAGAATAATAATAATTAGGATGTTAAAATATGTTATCAGAACTGTTCACTGATTGTATATGAACAGGTTATGGAGTCAGTCACAATATATTTCGGCTACGAGAGAAGTGCAGGACGGCGGTCTGAAGTTGAACATGAAACAAGTGCCGGCAGGAGATCCAGCGCCGCTACGGTGGAAACGGGACAACAGAGACTGGTCGATTACACTTGAATTACTTATAAATGTTTAATTTCACTTCTAATATTTGTTAAACAGGCTTAAATGTATGCAATATTTATTTAAAACTACTGTATATAAAATATGCTACTGTAAAAAAAGATACTGTAAAATAATGTATACTGTATGAAGTAAAAAAAAAAGAAGAAAAAAAGCTAGTACTATAGTACAAATTAATCAACTCACTATGATGGGTTAACCCTCTGGGATCTAAGGTAAATAACCCAATTTGCTGGGTAAAATTAACCCAACATGTGTTCTGTCCTATATGTACCCAGCCCTTGGGTTGAAAACAACCGAAATTGGTGTACGTTTTCTTACATCAGCTGTCCATGTACTAAGTGTGCATGGTCTTTTTCATATGTGCCTGTGTTCTTGTTCCCAGTCTTTATTTGTTGACACAAGAAGAGCTGTAAAAAGGCTCCCCAAGGTGGGGGACTTTATGTTCCTCAGTCATGCCATGGCTTGGAACCAGACCAGCACTATGAAGGCTGGCAGAAGAAGCACTGTGGTTTGACCGGAGCTGTGTGCGGTGTAACCCCCGCCTTATACAGCACCAATGCCACTGCTGTCTGCCTGTTTGCACCCATGTCACGCTTGTGTGACACCCCACTTTGCTGTGCCTGTTTGAACTGTCCCACCCAATTAGCGCTAATAAGTGACTCGGTAAGGATGAGCAAACATGGTGTATCCAATCCTTCCTTGTGCCCTCCCTGACGCTTAGCAGCCCATGAAAATCCCCCAAAGAGCACAACCCCTGCTAATAGACAGAGAAAGCCAAACACATCTCGTTTTCTGAGCAAACAAGTGCCAGTAAAGAGGCAAATTAATGACAAGTCATTTGAAGGGGGTTTGTCGGGGAAATGATTTTGCCCACGTCTCACTGCTGAAGAATTGATTAGGACCTGCTCGATCAAAGTACCTGAATCAATAAAGTAGCACAGAGAGAAGAGAAAAGACATGCTCCAGCTTAATTTATCCCATGCACCATTTCTTGTGGAAAGAGAGAGATGAGAGGGGAGAAACCACACTAATCTGTCAGGTGGAAATGAGCAGTCTTGTTAAGACAGAGGTGTTCACAGTGGGTTTTAGTGCCTGGAGTTTGCTTCTTTGGCCATGCTGTCATGGGGAAGCAGTAGTATAGTATTGGTTTACTTTAAAGTACATGTATATAAATTCGGTAACACTTTACCGTAAGGTTCCATTTGTTACATAAGTTAACATGAACTAACCATGAAAACATTTGTTAATGTTAGTTTATTTTACCATTAACTAATATATTCATAAAATCAAAAGTTGTATTTGTTAATATTATTTAATGGACCTGATCTAACAATAAACAGTTTTTAACTAAGATTAACAAAGATGTATAGATACTGTACAAATGTCTTGCTCATTGTTGATTAATTAGTGGGAGCTTATTGTAAAGTGTTTCCAAAAATTATATGCTATGATCGATCCTTAAATAGTTCCATCTCTTCTTTTGACCACATGGCATGTTATAACATTATTTAATAGTTTAATAAATGATTGCATTTACAATGATCACAACTTACTTAATGCAGAATATATTTGAGGAACAAATATATTTTTTTTAAATTGCATCTTTATTTGGTCAAATGTTTCATTTGCTTAAAGAATAACAAAACATTTTGAAATAATATTTGTAATACATTACATATTATATTACATAATAATGTTAAATTAATTATCGTAGTTACAAATATATCATAATTCATTTTATTTGTATAGCCATTATTCCTGAATGAAATATAGATTATAGGAATGATTCAGGATAATACATTCAGCATTGGTGTTTTATTAGTGAGTAATCTGCATAAATGAATCGAAACATCTTAAATGCTGCTAGAGCAAACTGAAGTGAAACTTCCTTGTCTGTCTTCCATGTTTGTTTGTGTTGTTCCTCTAGTTTATTTGAGCCAGCAGTTGGAGGGTACTGCGGGCAGATTGGAGCATTATTTTAAACGTGGCTTTGCAGATTAACACACTTGCCAAGCCCTATGGAAGGCCCTTAATTGATTTCCCTTTTGACTGTTTACCTCAGCTGTAAGGGCTCCTGGAGCAGAGTGACAGCAGTGTCCTCCGTGTGCCAAGTGCCTCATTAGTATTCCACGCAGTGGCATTTGCCAGCCTGAGTGTTGCCTTGGCAACACTGCCCACACAAGTGATGATAAATGAGGCTTTCAGTCTCCTCTCCCTGTCTCTTTTTGCTCCTGGAAGCCCAGAAAGCAGCACTGAGGCCCTGGCCAGTTCACAGCTCCTCCTGCTGCATGGACGGACTGAAAAACTGGGAGAATAAGGGTTCATACGAGGCGTGAGTGTGGGAATGAAGATGCTTGTTATATAGACTAGAGCCCAGTGACGGATTGATTGGAGGATTGCAGCATCTCTATTCAAGAGTAACTGTATTTTGGCTATAAGTTCACACTACTAACTACCTTTGCTATTACTACTACTGCTTTATTACAGTAATTATCCTGTTTACTATTTACTTTTGCAGGTTATTGCTGTACTGATTAGTTTATTTTATTGAAATATAAGGAAAACTGGGACTGATTTATTTAATAATATATTTTTTTATAATAAACAGTTTTCATTTTTTTTAAACAACAACAACAACATTTTATTTAAAATAATAATAATTCAGAGCCCTGTAATTAGATGCATTTTCATTAACACTAAAAGAAAGCGATCTGTATGCAAAACTCATCTTCAGTAATATCATATTACACGCAGACAGACTGTAGCTGTGTTTCAGGGTCCTCTCCTCATCCTGTGGTTTTCATAATTAGTGTAGATCGATCTAAGGAACAAATAATATGAATTTAGGGAAACAACATTAAAGAATGACAAATAATATTTTTTGGCACACTGGGTATTTTTACGTCGTACTGTGTTAATCGTTTCATATTCAAAACAGAATCTTTAGAAATGTAAACATTTCGAATAAACTAATTCACATTCAGTTTAGAGGTATAACAACATTATATGTGTTCTTGGTTAGTTTGCTTTAACATTACAACAGTGGAATTGTGATCTGTGAAACCTGTTCTGCCATATGTCCACAGTATAAACAAAACATGTTGGCATGTTCAAGCAGTTTTGTTTTTGATTGGCTGTTGTCACTAAGGCTATGTATTACATGTAGATGAGAGGATGAAAGAGGAGATGTATTCTTTCACTCACAAATCTTCCTGGTCTCGTTTAAACAAAGTAAGGCGAGTTATTGGTGTATTAGCGAGAGGGGCCTGAGAGGCTGGTTGAGATGAGATTCAAAGGCACTTTATTAAGATTGAGAGGAAATGATCCGCTGAAGTAGCTCTCCTTTATTTGTGTTGCAAATACTTCATTTGGCTGCACAAATAGTCTCTCTCTTCCTCTCAGTGTATGAGGCTTCTTTCCATCTCCAGGAATTTTATGATCAAACTGAAGACGCCGAAACAAACAAAAATGCACCCATGTCTTTTTTCTTTATTACAATATTCTTTCATCTCTTATGGTAATATACTTACTTATATTGAAGTATTTTAGCTTGAAATACTGATAACACTTTACAATAAGGTTCATTAGTTACTCTAATAAACTAACATGAACTAATAATGAGCAATACATTTGTTACAGTATTTATTAATCTTTGTTAATGTTAGTTAATAAAAAATACAGCTGTTCATTGTTTGTTCATGTTAGTTCACAGTGCATTAACTAAAGTTAACAAATGCAACCTTTGTTTTGAATAATGTATTAGTAAATGTTGAAATTAATATTAACTAAATTAATTAATGCTGTAGAAGTATTGTTCATTCTGAATTCATGTTAACTAAGGTAGTTAACTAAAATTAACTAATGAACCTTATTGTAATGCGCTACCGAAATATTTTCAACATGATAGTATTATTATGATAACACAGCATATATTAGTATAAAGTAATAATTTTAGTAACAATAACATCAAAACTTATTTGTGAAACAAAAAGAACAGAGCAAAATCATATTATTAATTTTGATTTCAAAGGTCACTTGCCTAAATATTGTCATTTGACAGTACTTGCTATGACAAATGAGAAAAGCATAACTGAAACTTTGACATTATTTCATTGTTCATTTAAATACAATGCTGATTGATCATTCAGGACAGAGCTTTTTTGTGTGCATTCCTGACAATATACGCATTATATATTTAAAAAACAAAACATCGCATTGCAAATTATGGCAGCACAGAACAAACTTTTCAAGAAAAGAGAAGAAAAAAAAGAAAGAAAGAATGTTTGATCATTCCCACTTATTGGAGAAAAAGAGAAAGAAATATATCGCTGGCAGATCAAATCAAGCCTGATTAAACTTCTCTAGGACACTAAGAAGCGATGGCTTCAAACAGACAGGAGACAATTGACGAGTGTGAACCTCACCCTCCAGTGTCACCCTAACAGAGTGGGCCGGGGGGGTTGGGAGGCCATGGCTATTAAAAGATAAATGTATTTTTTTCAATCCATTATTCATGGCAGGGCTAAACATGGAGTCAGGGGCTTAGCACTGCAGAGAAGCCCACCCGTACCGGCCCTCCCAGACCCCCACACTACGAGCCAGCGACAGCTGGGAGAAGCACACAGAAAGGGTGGGAAGAGGAACTGAGAAAGGTCAAAAAAGAGAGGAAGAGACACAAAGAAGACACAAAAAGGTTTTTTGGGATGGGAAAAAAGAGGGAATGAGGAGAAGTGAGATGACGCAAGAAAAAAGTGAAGCACTCAGACACTTTTGAACTCTCTTTTAGGTGTGCCGATAAACAACACTGACACACTCATTCTCCTTACACACACTTGTTCGAATTTCACTTTAATGTATTTTCTGCATGAAAGGTTCAAACAGATATTTCTAAAATACAAATAGACTTATTGCAGAAACTCCTCGTCTGCTGGGAAAACAGATTAGAACCGGACTAAATATCTTTTGTCAATCCTCTTTAAATAAGATGCAGCTCTGACAAGCACTATTTACACTTTTGTGCAAGTTTATTCTGAGAACTTTCCTGTTGAATCTAAACGTCACTTTTTTAAATGCCTGTTATTAAAACACTGGTGTATGATAAACTCTTCTTTAAATATGGACCAACAACATAAAAAATAGTCACACTTTACAATACGGTTTTATTGGTTAAGATAAGTTAACTACTTTAGTTAAGATAAACTATAAATGAACAATACTTCTACAGCAGTTATTAATCTTTGTTCATTTTAATTTCAACATTTACTAATCGTAAATAAACATCATTAAAATCTAAATGTTGTATTTGTTAACATTGGTTAATGCACTATGAACTTACATGAACAAACAATTAATGACATTAACTACATTAACAGAGATTAATAAATGCTGTAAGAAATGCATTGCTCATTTTTAGTTCAATGTTAGTTAATACATTAACTGATGTTAACAAATGAACCTTATTGTAAAATGTTACCAACAAATACAGTATATTAATTTGATGACTTATTAATAAAATATATAATAAATAATGTCTTATTTGAGACTTATTTGACAATTGAGTTAACAAAATCTGACAATCCGTGTTATCCCAGCATGATTTGAAAATGTTCCTTAAGTGTTTCAATGGAAGCAGGGAAATCCGACTTTTCAAAGGGGTGAATGTGGACAGTATTGCAAATTTGCTTGTTTAATTACTGACCTGGAAATATTAAAGGACTATATGTATTGTATCTATTACTTATATTTCATTTTGCACTATAACATTTCTAAAGTGTTTTAAAATCTTTAAAAATTCTTTTTATTTCAAGGTTATATATATATATATATATATATTTATTTTTTTTTTTTTTTTTTTTTTTTAAACAGAGGCTCAGTGTGGTACTTTGAAACATATTGAAAAAATATTGAGGCATATTGCATTTTTTTCTCCCCACACACTAATTTCTTGATACAGACACAATTTTGCTTTGCATGTCATTGTGGCGAACAGGACGGCCGAGGGACGTGAGAGAACGGCGCGAGGCCGGTGGTGCGATTGCTAATGAGCAACACCTGTGATGCACACCTGTCTCGCATCTCTCACGGAGGAGCGGAAGCATAAAGGAGGAGCGACGACGTTGATGATCGAGAGAGGAACAGGCGTGTATTTTAGTTGAGTTTTGTTTTTTGCATTTGTGTTTTATTTTAGCCAGCAGTCGTCTTCGAGGGGCTGCTGGTCGTTATGTTTATTTTAGGTAAGCCAGCAGTCGTCCGCGAGGGGCTGCTGGCGGTATTTTAGTTTGTTTTGTTTTATTTTAATAAAGTTTATTTGAATGTTCGCCGGTTCCCGCCTCCTTCTTCCCTGAACATTGCTACAGTCATACCTTCATTTCATTGTCTTTGAAAAAAGGAATTAGAATTGTTGATTTAAAAGTTAAGCTGTCCATAATATTGTAGTTTTACTACATTTCCCAGCTGTTGGCTTTGTTTGGGTAAAAATGGAGGCAGGTGAGAGATAAGTGGGAAATTGTCAGAGAAAAAATGACCTGTTCTTATTCTAAGCAGATACCTTCAGAATTGTCTCATGATTGGTGATAATTGAGCACATGCTGCACGATTTATGTGTTTCCTGCCAATGGTCGTTTAGCGGGCCTGTTTAATTGATGCTCTGATTATAAGCTTCTCTGTGAGACGAACGCTGCTCCGCCACCCATCCTTGTGTCCCGCTCACAGAGGCCACATGTTCTCAGTATGAGCACAATCAGTGCCTTTACACAAAGAGACACATCCATCAGACAATACAAACATTGCTCCTATAGGTGTATGTGCGTGTGCATATGTTAAGCAGAGCTTAGATTTATGAACTTGTTTTTTTGCATAATTTTCATATTTATATTATTCATTTCGATATTTATTTAAGACCTTTCAATGTGAAAAACAATGCCTCAAATAAGGAATCTACTAGGCTTTCTTCAATAAAAGTGATTCTTTGGAGGTAGAGGGAAACTTTCGCACAAAAAGCAGAGATATATTGGCATAAAGTGCACACCCATGGCCGAAAGAAAGGAAACGCTACATTACATGAAGGGAGGGCGGACTGAACAAGTTGCCATGCTGAGCACATTTGTATTTGGACAAGAGAGCACAAGGGTGGGAACAGAGAGCGCAGGGGCTGGAAGATATGTGGGGCGGTGGAGGGGGGTTGTTTGTGTGTGTTTGTGTGTGTATGGGTCAACATGCCCATTGTTCCCACTTTAGTGTTGTGGGCGAAGCGAATTGCAAAAACAAAGCACGCTCATATTTGGGCTTTGACATGTCAAGGATTACTTGTTCCATTGAATGTGCTGCCTATTATCTGCTTATCACTCTCTGCTCTTTACTCTCTTTCTTGTCCCTGCTCAATGGCTTCCTCTCACTGTCCGTCCCACCCCTCACACACACACACACACACACACACATGGAGGCAGAGCCTCGCTCCCTCTCTACCTCCTTGTTCTCTATCTTTTAACACTTACAAAACTGAAAAGATTCAGCCTGGGCTGGGCTTTGGGCCACCTGGAAGCTGCAAAGGAGTTTGGCATCTCGCCAGTGGCCAGCTGTAGCATTGTGCTGTCCGCTGCCGTCTCAGTTAATTCCAGGCATTGGCGATTGTTGCCGTCCCTGTTTACGGCCCACCCCCTCCGCGGCCTTCCCGGGCTCCCCTGGGCCGATTGTCCCAGGCCGTCTCTTGTTTATGCTGTTTTGCAAGTTATTAAGCCCTGGAAGTCTATTAATCACAGTTCAGGGGCTGTGGAAGCCCACACAGCGTCGGCTGGGGGAGGGTTAGCGGACAGGCACGCTCGCTGGCCTGAAAAGGCTTAGACGGTGGTCCATTCAGATCCCTAACGAGATCATTACCACTAACTAAATACAAACCTGACCCCTTCGACCCGCTGGGAAATTACGTAGGAGGTCCCTCCCGGTTTAGGACATTAATATGCCATCCCGGTACTCCTCCCTGTTCCTTCTGCCCATCCCATCCACACATCCCCCAGCCTTTACTCGTCCCTTCTTTCTCTACAATGGCCAGAAAACTAAACCTATCATCAAAAGAAGCCTAATCACTGCTGTGATTGTGGTAAACCAAGCCTGACAGACATTTCACTGAGACCTCAATAGAGCACATCAGTGCAACCTCCAAACCGTGCCTCCACCCCCCTCGTTGGCGCTCTTATTTTCTTGCTTTTTAAAACGGGAGCCAATGAGCGCCGAGAGAAGCAGGGTCTTTTCAGATTACTCGACACACTGTGTCCACTTTTCTTGGGACCACCTGGCAAGCTCATTTTAATATAGCGCTGTCCCTCTTTCATTCGCTGTGCTTTTCTTTCTCCGTCTCCATCCATCACTTCTTCCTCTAATTCTGCCTCTCAAGCCAAGCCATGTCCGTGAATTCCATCTAATCCATTGACCCTGCTAGAACATTCCTGGTTAGCACTCGTCGGAAGAGGCTGGATTTGGGGGGATTACATGGTTGCGGTACTGCTGGGTGGCACCTGTGACTGGGAGCGAAGCGAAACAATTACGGCTCGCCACAGAGAGGACGAGAGCCCCCCGCATATCCCACCTTTCATTCTTTTATCCTACTCTTTTTTAGGCGAGGGATCATGGACTATCACCCCTCTAATCTCTACCTGTGACGGTAGCGCTGTGCTCCCACGCAGGGTGGCCTATGACCCGGTAGAACAGTGGAACGGCCTTGGGGTGAGGCGTGAGAGAGGATGGGAGGGAGGCCGTTGTGATGGAGCCCTCCTAGCTTATGGGAAGTTTCTGTCACTCTTAGTGTTTCAAGTGTCTCCACTTCAGGGAGTGAGAGCTTAGCTGTACCACTGGAAACGAGTGGGTGTGTCTTTGAGAATCCAACACAACATTCCCTGACAGAGCCACCACATATTATCTCTTTCCCACTCTTCTTTCCTGAACAGACCCCCACCCCCTCCTACCCAAATCGTGAGAAATCCAATTTTACTTTCAGGACTGCAGTCCAAATCTAGTCCAACAGACAACTGAACTAAGCTAGGGAAATGACCGAACCTGAACTACTCATCTTTCTGACATCAGACATATACGTAAATCAACTAATGATGCCCCAAGGCAAATTTGGCTGGTTATGATCCAGTTAGCACCTGCTGTTTCATGCTACACCATTTGGTTTTGTGAAGCATCTTTTTTTCCAAAAATGTGTGAAAAAATATGTGACAAAAGAGTACTTATTACAGAAGTAATATACTTTAAAATAATGTTCTTCACTGCAAAATGTATCTAATGTTTTGTGACAATTAATTGCATGTTAAATGCAATTAAATTAAAATGGCTTATACTTAATTAAAACAAATTTAAAGTTTATAGTTAATGTATATTAAATGCACTTAGCCAATCTTTATAATGTTTTTTATTGACCCAATTATGTATACTTTAGTACAAATACATTGTGTAATTTCATAATTATGTCTATTGTATTTGAAGTGTACTGCTGAATGCACTGGCAAGCATTTAAGGTAAACTACCATGTCAATTCTATTTAAACTTGTTTGTAATGTAGGCCTATTTAAATATATTTGTAATTACACATTTGTAATGATGAAGTTTAGTACATCAAATAACACACTACAGTTAAAATTATAATCAAGGGCACTTTTGTTTCATTAATATTATATTATATATTACAAGTTTACACAATACCATTGAAAGAGCACCTCTTTTTCATGAGGTTTTACTGTCCTACAAGGGTGAAACACTTTATAAGTACACATATTGTCAAAAATGAATTGTGACAAAAAAATAATTTAAAATCAATTAAAATTCCTTTAATTTCTGAAACTTTTTTTGCTTTTGCCTATGTTTCCATTTTCCTCAAGGTCTGGTCATTATGCTGTCCATGGTGCTTAGCTGAGGAGCATCAGCTGATGAAGACTGAAGGCTGAAAGTTTCTATCGTGGTTTGGTAACTCCAATCCCATTGAGCTTCTCATGCTTCACCCACATTAAGAAATTGCAGCTCCTCAGTTGTTCTTGTTTAGAAAGGCACTGTAGTAGGTGAATGATTTTGTGCACAGTTAAGATCCAGAGACATAGACAGTGTAAATACCTGTATATAAGTATTTTTTGTTGTTCCACACCTGAATATGACCATTGACTGGTGAACAATTAACTATTGTTATTACAATAGGCTAGGTAAAGTTTGGCAAATTACTTTTGATAGTTGTGCTAATATTCTCGTGGCATAATTGTAAATGCCTCAGAACCTCTATAAGGCACATCTTAGATAATATAATGCTGATTTTTCTACATACAGTATGTCCACTTGTATATTCACTTTCTATATTAGTTTCAAAGATCGCCTGGCAAACACAACAAAATACCCTTGTCTCTTAAGGGTTCACTTTTTGAAAGGATGATCTTCCTTTGTCATTATAAAAAAGTTGTTTGTTATTTCCAAACGGAAATACGGTTGATACATATAGCCTACTTCAAGACACTGAAAATTAAATACTAAACACTAAAACAATTACACTAAAACACAAATTAACACTAAAAATGAAAGTATGTTTGGATCATCTAATTGAAGGCATGTAAACTGGTTATGTGTCCATGTCCATTTGAGACATGGGAGCTCTATCGCCCTGTTAATCCATGATAAGATCCCTCTCCTCAGACACTTCAAAAATGGAGATGTTAAACAAGCAACGATCCAAACGTCATCCTGCTTTACCTGGATCTTATCTAGCCGGGAACAGCCATTTCATTCTCCATTCCACTACAAACATGTCACTTCTATTATTGATGTCACTTATTTTATTGATTATGTTGATTACAATGGAACAACAGACCTGAAATGGTTCGGCTGACATTGAGATAGCAATCTCCTCAATAAATATAATACGTCAACTTGGGTAACATACACACAAAAAGAATTGCTTTATATTCTCTTCCCTGATATTTTTGTCTGACATTCAGACATCTACATAAAGCTAAACTTTTGCACAGAATTTTTCTCATACAGATACACAAATGCTCATATCCATCAGCATTCAAGCGGTCAATGAAGCGTTTTTTCCAATGGCCATGTTGATTGTTCATCGGCTCTGACCAATTGGAATCCTATCATGACGCTCTCCATCATAACAAGTAATTTTAACCTGCTTGCGATCCACCCCCTCACCATGCTGCTGCTTAGCCTCACCCTACAAACAAAAACACTCGCTCCACGCTCATGTTTAAGAGCACGCTAATTAATTCCACTCTGAAGCACTTTTCCGCTTCTATTTGCTCGGATACAAAACGTCAAATCCCTCTTCTGCGTGCAAATAAACACTCTGAACAACAAAGAGAACAAAAAAAAACCTAATAAAAACAATGGTGAAATTGACTGAGGGTATAACATGATTAATGCTTTAGAAATATGCTCATGCTACCCTGCTAAATTACTCTCACCCCCAACAGACGACTTTTGCTGATTTTCGCTGGTTTTTGTTTGTGGAATGTCTCTTCACCGTAATGAGGCTACAGTGGACTTTTTCTGAACTAGTCACGTGAGGGATGTCAAGCGTTGGTTTACACAATGTTTTGCTTTTCTGAGTACATGAAGTGTAAAAACAAATACACTAGGTCCCTCTGTTACACACACACCCACCCACCCACATACACACATACGTTTTCTCTCATCCACACTTTGCCTTCCCATCATGTGTCATGGCCACACATGATCTGCTCCATATTTCATGCTCCGCTGGTGTCGCAATCTTCCAATTCCACAGCGGCCGACCGGCTAGCATATGTTCTGGCTGAGTAATTAGATGAAGACCAACAGGTGTAAGAGAACCAATGGGTCCCAAACAGTGACATCCCGCAAGTCATTACTCAAGCGCTCACCGGTGCACCTATTGTATCAGCCCCTCATATAATATTCATAGCCTTTCTTCATGATCTTCTCGCTAATCTCACTCTCAAAAATAATGGTGCTTTATTGGCATCTATGGTTCCGTGAAAAACCTTTAACATCCATGGAAACATTGCACATTATTTATTGTGAAAAAAGATTCTTTAGAGATTAAAATAATAAGAATAAGAAAAACAGAAAAATTAATTGAAAGATTTTTTTGTGGGAGCCAAAATGGTTCTTCCAAGGCATCGCTTCAAAACCCCTTTTGGAACCATTGTTTTTAAGAGTGTAGCAACTTCCCTGTCAGGGTTCGCCTAGGCCAGAAGTGAGCTGCTACATCTCCAATCACCAGCCCTCCAGGTGAGCTTATCTCTGCATTTGAGGGCCAAATGAAGCGGAAATGGAGTGTTTGTTTTCCCACACTCGTTTTTCCTTGCACCCTCCACTCTTCCTTTTCGCCTCCTCCTCCTCCTGTAGTTAGGGCTCATCAGCGCTGAGGCGCAGTGCCGTGAAGTGAAGTGTTAATTTAGTGCTCCTGCTGGGCAAGAGGCTGCAGGGGAAGCAGAGGTGAGCTCTTGCAGAAAATGACCCTCATGCTGTGATTGTTCTTGCCTTTTTTTCCCCTCTGCATGTTTGAAAGCTTCAGACCGCCACTCAGAGATGAAAACAAAGGAGGAGAGATGGTGAGAGCTAATGCATCAGCCAGAGAGGATTACCTAAACCACACGGTGACATATTCATGTACTGACTCGCATGCAAACGTGTTTCAGTGAGCTTGTGTTATTGAAGTTGTACATGCATGTGGAACAAATTTAGATGTAACATTACACAAGCAACATGTTATTTCTATACATCCATATTTGCACATACACAAGCTCACATTCATTTCCCTCACCATCGCTGTTCACTTTAGCAGAATGATTAATTGGGCAGGGCTGAGCTCGGTCCTCTAAGAAACTTAAACAAAAAGCCAGGCTCTATCCGAAGATTACAGCCACACATTACAGGCTGAATGAACCATGAAATTGCTTTTTTCCCCACCTGCAGTGCGCTCTCTCTGCAACGTGGTCACTGCCGCTCTCAGGAGGGGAGCAATGGAGAAGTTTCCTCACTATGAAGATAACGAAACAATCCTTCAGACCTCCAGCTCATAGCACCAGCCACTGTCCATTTGCCTGCAGATGTGCGCAGCAGACTGACTGATGTTTTATTGTGTATTACACTGTTAAACACAGCGCATGTTATGATATATGGGCTTAAAATGATATAGGGGGTGAAAATGACAAGAAAAGGTGCACCATGTCCTGACATACAATTTACAATTCCAGATTATAAATTATTTACTTAGTCAACATTCTGTAAATTATAAAGTACATGTCAAAAATTACTATTTTTAATGTTTTTTTCTCTTATGCTCACCATAATTGAATTAATTTAATCAAAAATACAGTAAAAACAGTAATATTGTGAAATATTATTACAATTTAAATTATTCTATTTTAATCAAATCAAAAATATAATCCATGATGTAAAGCTGAATTCTCAGCATCATTACTCAATCCTTCAGTGTCACATGATCATTTGAAATAATTTTAATATGATGGTTTGCTGATCAAGAAACATTAAGTAGTAGTATTATCAATGATGTTGAAAACAGTTTTTGCTGTTGACAAAAACCTGACAAATGTCTTGCAATAAAACATCTGAAAAATGTCTGGTGTGGTTACCGAAGTATAAGCGGGGGGACATCTTTAGCAAAAAAACAAAAAAAACAAAAGGTACTGGTCATTTTCTGCCAGGACAATATATGTTAATATACGGACATTTACCTACCCTAAAACATGACACAATGCAATACGGAATTCAAAAAAAATTTTTTACCACCTGTTAAAAATCAGTGGCGAAAATTATATAATCCTTCATATTTATTTTTTACAGACTTTTCTTAAAGTGCAGGATCTGCGGAAGCCTACAAAAAATTCTGCGTTGAACTTCCCAAGAACACAGTGGCCTTCATAATTCTTAAATGAAAGAAGTTTGGAACAACTAAGACTCTTCAGAAAACTGGCCAAACGGAGAAGGGCTATGGTAAAAGAGGTGACTTAGAACCTGATGGTCACTCTGGTTGAGCTACAGATATAACATGTGGAGATCGGAGAATTGTGCAGAAGGACAATCATCAATGCAACACTTCACATGGCAGAGTGACCAGAAGCCTTTCATTAGTGGATGACACAAGCACCTAAAGGACTTAGGTAACCAGGACGGCTCATCACCTGCACAATGCTGTCCCAATGGTAAAGCATGCATTATGCTGTATTTTTCAGCAGCAAGGACTTTGGGAATGGTTAGTGTAGAAGGCAAGGTGAGTGCAACAAAATACAGAGATATCCTTAATGAAAACCTGGTGCAGAATGCTCAGGACATCGGACTGGGCAGAAGGTTCACCTTCAAATGGGACAATCACCCTAAGCACACAACCAAGACAATGCAAAAGTGGCTTAGGGACAACTCTGTGAATGTCCCATCCAGAGTCCGGACTTAAACCCAATCAAACATGTCTGAAGAGACCTGAAAATGTCTGTCAACCAACAGTCCCCATCCAACCTGACAGAGCTTGAGAGGATCTGCTGAGAAGAATGACAGACAATCCCCAAATCCAGGAGACGTGAGTCTGTAATTGCTGCCAAAGTACTGTTAACCCTTCGGAGTCTTGGGCTATTTTGGCCGTTTTTGAGTACTATTTTTTTTTTTTTTGCGACATAAACAAATGTTTACCATACCAATGTTTGGTATCATTTTTTCAGCAGAACATCACCTATATGACCAGACAATTCGTTTTTCACTTTGATGTACTGTATCAACATACTGGACCCAAAATCACACAAAAAACACAAATCCCGAATTGAAAAATTATATCTTTTCTACTACAAAAACCACAAATATGCTCAATGAAGCATTTTAAAAGGTTTAAAATGTAAACACAAGTTGTAAATTTCAACATATACAGGTACAATTCAGATATAATCAAGCTATATACAATATATATTATATATATATATATATATATATATGTATATATTGTATATATAAATATATATATATCCAATTTCTTTTTTGCTTAGAAACTCTGCAAAACACTTCATGTACAATTACACAGATAGCTACATTACAGGGGTTTCATTCCTTGAGTGAGAGGGGTTCCCTTTCAGTCGATAAAGTCTGACGTAGTCGACGCCGACTGAAATGGGGATCACGCCAGGTAGCCTATCATCTTCGAGTACTATTGAACGAGCCAAAGGAATTGGTGTGCGTGATTCGCATCACACACTCCGCCCCCGTGGTGCGGGTATAAATACGGAAGTGGATGCGCGCACTAGTTGCCTTTCGCTTCGGAGCCGATCGTTTGATGTCTCTGAAGAGTCCTGTTGTTTACAACGAGCGAGTGTGTCGGTGTTCTTCAGGAAGACTCTCCCAGTGCTGGTGGTTTCTACAGCGTGAGTGCAGCGGTGATCGCGAGCTTTGAGCACTCAACTGCTGTTTTAACAGCAACAAATTCTAAATGTTTGTGTGTGTTGACGGCTGGATAGAGGGTGTATAAGTGAGTGCTTCACTGTTTCAGTTCACTGTTCAGTGTTGCCGCGGTCATTCCCCTGTGTGCTCCGGCACTGGTGACGGGTCCTATTTCCTGAAAGAGCAACACGGGTGCATTTGCGTCTTTTTCAAGATGACATTCCACCTGTGCGTTTCTGGATGCGGTCGTTCCCTTTTCCTCTCTGACGGTCACAATTGTTGCATCACGTGTTTGAGCTATGTATTTATGTGTATACAAACATGTATGTATATATTTATATGTTCAGCACGCTGAGGCAGCTTTTTTGGACGGCTCATGTTCCCATTGCAGGAATATGACTGTCACGGTGTTGAGATCGAGACTCGCCTTTGTCCGCAAAGTGTGAGTCCCCATTACCATGCCCCACCCCCGGGTGCCGTGTGGGATGGGTGATCAGAGGATAGTGATGGATGACTCGCCCGGTAACCATTCCCTGAGGGCTCCTCACTCCTCCATCACACCGCACCTGATGGAATTCCTGTTAAGCATGCTGGTCCCTCTGTAATGGACCGATCAGCTGTTTCAATGGGGGTTCCCTCAGAGGATAAGATGTCGATAGCAGCATCGGTGGGTGGGCTGGGCTCTGGAAACGACTCAGCTGTGTTATCTCCCACTGGGAGTGTAACATTGCCCGAGCCAGATCCAGAAATGTCAGCTATGCTGAAACGGGCCGCCGAGGCTGCCCGGCTCGAGTGGAACCTCCATCGTGTCCCGTTCAGTCTTGGTTGGAGGTTTGGTATCTCGGGGCGGGCCGCGCTGGTTCTCAGCTCGCCGCCCCAGTGGCTTTCTTTCCCGAAATGCATGGAGAGCTTACCAGGTTGTGGACGGCACCTTTCTCTGCCAGAAACTGCCTGAATAGCTTTTCCCCCTCACTACCCTTGATGGAGGAGCGGTGAAGGGTTGCGAGGCTATCCCTCCAATGGAGCGGCCTGTCGACACAAGTGCACCTGTGTCCTGCGGCTGCTGCCTTTTGGGGGGATCCTCGTCTCCCCCCTAAGGCCTGTGAGTTTTCGTCCATCCGTACCGCGTGGTGTGCGCGATCAGTCTGGCGATGTCCACCTTAACCCTTTCACACATAAGTTTAAAATATTCTAACTGACCCCCCAGCGTGAGTTTTTCAAGGCGACCGTTATTTAGAACTTGTCACTTCAATGTTTCCATGGTGACGCGTCACGTGGCACAGCGCAACCACAACACAGCGTTGAATGAATGATGATCTGCTTTTATGTAATTTTTCCTTTTTTATAAAAAATATACCCAAATGTATTAGCTATAGCATGAAACACTAATATTCCGATTGTCAAATATGTGCAAGTGGAAGTGTTTTGTTGTTTAAAGACCTTTATAACGAGCACGTTAGTTGAGCTGTATGCCCGATGGGTGGCGCCATGTTAGTTTGTTTCACAGTTCACAGAATCGGATCTGTTGGATTTACAACACGTCAATTCCTCCACTTCTCACGAAAATACATGAAAGTAAGTGGTCGGTGAACTGGGAGAAGAATAGGGTAAAATGTAAAGCTACTTACACAATGTGTATCTGATATGAATAAAAGTGTTGTCTTATTATAATGGAAAGGATTATAATTGCTGCTTCCATAGACATCAGTGTGTTTTTTACAAACTCAAAATCATTGTTTTGCTAATAATTATGTGTATTTAAGTGTCTGAAACCTAAAATAAACATGATGTGGTTGAAAACACTCAATAGTTGTGATATATGACAGCACTGAGAGCGTCCCTCTCTGTCTCAGCGCCAGTCAATGCGCGAAAGCACATTTGAATTTAGCAGTTGATCACGTGATGCACTGACCGTTCTAATCACACCGGTGTGATCGTACGCTCCAGGGACCAGCCAAGACTGATTACACCGGTGTGATCGTACGTGCAAAAGGGTTAATGGTCCAGGAGCGCGATCGGTCTGGCGATGTCCACCTTAGTGGTCCAGGAGCGCCATCGTTGGCTCAGCCTGGTTGATATGGCAGATGCGGACAAGCTTCGGTTCAGGGTGTTTCCTGGCCTCGACAACACCATACAGGACAATTATAGACCAATATCAAACCTAACCCTTTTCGTTGGCAAGCTACTTGAGAAGGTAGTTGTGGCACAACTGTTTAGAGAAACAAAATTTTTGGAACAGCTTCAATCTGGTTTTCGTCCATATCACAGCACAGGAACAGCACTGTTAAAAGTGCTAAATTATCTCCTTCTGGCTTCTGATTCTGGTGCCCATAGTTTCCTGGTTCTTCTTGATCTCAGTGCAGAATTTGACACTGTATGCTACTCTTCTTACTCGACTCTCTGAAATAGGTATCACTGGTGCGGCTCTTCAGTGGTTAACTTCATATCTATCGGATAGACAACAATTTGTCAGGATAGGTGAGAATCGATCCCGTACCATCAGTATTTCTCATGGTGTACCTCAAGGTTCTGTACTTGGTCCTCTTTTATTTCTCATTTATGTGCGGCCACTAGGTCAGATCACCAGGCATGGTCTCAACTTTCATAGTTACGCTGATGATATTCTTATTTATTTCACGGTTAAACCCAACCCAGTTTGCCCACCCACTTCTGTTGTCTCTTGCCTTCAGGAACTTAAAACATGGATGTCTGATAACTTCTTACAGCTTAATGCTGGTAAAACTGAAATCCTGGTAATTGGCCCTAAATCACAGAGCTTATCATGCTTCTTTCACTTGCGGAATATTGTTCGCATACGCACCTCTCTTAACTTTGGAGATGCAGAAACTGTTATCCATGTTTTTATGTCCTCCAGATTGGACAACTGTAATTCCTTATATAGCGGCCTATCCACCAAAGCTCTACACCGCCTTCAAATGGTACAAAACTTTGCTGCTAGAGCCCTTACATTTAACAAAAAATCTGCACATAACACTCCTATCCTTTACCAACTTCACTGGCTTCCTGTGGTCAATCGCATCCAGTTTAAATTGTTAGCCTTAGTTTATAAAGCCTGTCATGGCCCCACACATAAATACCCTGCTGAGTTAGTGCAACCATATGTTCCAGCTCGGACCCTTAGATCTAGCAATGACAATTTGCTTGTCGTATCCGGGTATAAACTCTCTACTGTGGGTGGTAGGGCTTTTAGTCTTGTAGGCCCTAAGCTGTGGAATAAGCTGCCGTCTGACCTTCGTGCCACCCCTAACCTACAGACCTTCAAATCGCAACTTAAAACTCATATATTCACCATGCTCAGTAAATAATTATTTCCATTCTATTTCTTTGTCCTCCACGTTTTCATTTTTTATGTTACATGCTTTTCTTTATTAAAATGTATGTCTTCTTTGATTATCTAACTTCTCATGTTAATTATTTATAGTTATTAGTTGTCTCCATCTGATTTCTGTTTGTTTAATTATTATAAGAAGCTGATTGCTTGTCTCTTTGTCCGTCGACTGTTTGTATTATTTTGTGAAGCGACCTTGGGTTCTTGAAAGGTGCTATAAAAAATAAACATATTATTATTATTATTATTATTATTATTATTATTATTATTATTATAATAAATTAAACGTCTAATAAATTTGTAACACTACATTTCCCCCCTTGAGAGTTCTAATAACTCTCACAAAATACAAATTTAGAAACTAAAAAGTTAATTCTTGTAACTTGTGATCGTTACAGGCACATGCTCTGTGTTGGTGTTTGTGCAATTGCATGCTGACACAGAAACAAAGCATGCAATTAGGGTCCGTGAAGTTCTTGCGGGTAATAGTCTTTTCTGGTAGGAACTGTGGTTTTCTCGTGAGTGGTGTGAGTCATTTGTTGAATGAAACACTTGATACTGTTGACGCATAGATAGTACGCCAGTAGAAGAAACAACAGCAGAATTGCTATTTCCTTGATCCAAAGCCAGGGTTTACCTAACAAGTTTCCGAACCATGAAGAATTATCTACAATCATCTGGTGTAATTTTGCTGAAATATCTTGAAATATCTAAATATAATATATGCTGAATGTCTTGTTGGATTTTGGATCCATTAACCCAGTGCAGCACTCAGGGCCGATAGTGGTGCAGGCTCCCCCTTGCGGTGCAAGAATATAATCCAAGGCCACTCTGTTCTGTAAGATCATTATCTTGTGCGAAGCGAGAGTGTCCGTGATCTTACCCAGGTCCAAAGCCGTATCATTGGCCAATTTCTGTACGGAATTCGATAAGCTTCTGACTTGATCAAGGGCCTGCATGACACCATAAGACGGGATTAATGTCACAAGAGTTCTTGACCACCATGTTTGTGCACAAGTGAGTCCTGGAATGCAGCCATCTTCTTTGTTTGTGGTAGGAGCTGAATTTTGTAGCTGTGGGGAGCTTAGGGTGGAGTGTGTATTTTCTCTGATAGCTGGTAGAACATAAACCAGGGTGCACCTTCCATTGAATTGGCTGGGGAGGATGTTCCACATAACCAAAAAGTGTCCGTTGGTGGAGGGATCATATACAGCTGATTTATTGCAAAAAAAATTGGTAGGGATGGGTTCCTGGAGAGACACTCTAAGTCATTTTCCTCTTTCTTAGCTGTTGTAGTAACGTACACATGGGATTCTGTTCCTCTTTCAATCACAAAGCTGCAACTTTCACAAGGAATTTCACTCAATGGAGTTGATGTTGGAGGATAATTTCCCATGCACCAATATAACATCATTGGCAGGAGTAGTTCTGTCATCATGGGAGTAGCTGAAGTTAGGTTGCTGGATGGAAGTCCTGAAATGCAACAGGGAGAAGCTGGAGGAATTGTTATGTTGTGACATGTATCCTTGTTGTATAATCCACTGGTATGATGATTGAATAAGGTACACGTGTCACATTTGGAGATAGGGTGTGCCACCCATGGGATTCCTGCTCCTACTGAAGGTGCGTGTGGCATGCAAACATTCTTTCCAGCAAACAAGGCATTTCTTGACATATTCATCAGCTCTAAGAATATGTTGTTTCTGGAGTCCACACTTTGTGCGATGTCCGTGATGGTTAATATTACGACAATCTTGATCATGTTGATGGATGCCTGAAGGTTCCGTATGTGAGTCTCTGCGTTGTGTATTTTTTTTCTCTTTTTCTATGATAGTTGACTCGGCAGTGGGTCTAGTCGTTTTCTTGAGGTTGTGGCTTCATACGCAGGTTGAGAAGGTCGGTCCATATGGGTCTTGGGACATCCATCAAGTGGTATCCCCACAGAGTAAGAAAGAAAACAGAAGACAGTAGAGCAGTATTTGTTCAAACTCTAAGGTTGTATCCTTTTCCGAGTCTGCTATTGTTGTTTCTTCTTTCCCTATTTCTTAATTCCTCCGACACCTAAAGAACAGTGAAGTAAGAATGGACTAGTGGATGGGGAAGGCCTATGAGGGAGTCTTCACCGCAGGGTTGGCCACCGAAGCCTGTTGCATTCGGTTCTTCCCTGGGCTCCTCACTGGTCCCGTGTCCTATCCTATCCCTGTAGGTGGGGAAACAACTTTACAGTGTGACACATGAGTCCAGGTTTTCCTTCCCTGACACAATACTGCAGCTATTGTAATCAACATCACTTGATGCGGTCCGTACCACTTAGGCTCTAATGGCTTGTTTCTGAATTACTTTATCATGACCCATTGACCTGGGATGATTGTGTGTCCACCTTCTGGTGGAGTCTCCCAACATGACTCAACTCTCTCTTTGGCACTCTGTACTGCCTTTGTGAGGTTTTCACAGTAAGCAATCAGGGCATCTGAGGCAATGTGTAAAAATGATCTGGAAGACGACCTGAAGCTACCACTTCAGTGGTGGACGTTACTGCATAAACTGCTTGTCTGTTTCCTACAAGGATTTGAGCTGAACCATCAACAAACAACTCAAATTTGAAATTTATTGAGAACTCGCTGTGCGTGGCTGTAGTCATCCTAGTCTTAACTCATTAGCTCAGCACAGTGTTTATACCTTTCAAAGGGTAGGGATTACATAGAGGTGGAGACAATCTGAACAGAGCATGTAAATGAAGTACAAGAGTCAGCACGTTGCCGGAAATTCCCCAGCCCTGATCTCATCAGCATGACAGTGTAACTCAGAGCCTTGAGGTGCTAATCCAATCAGCCTGATTAGATCACTCAAACCTTAACATTATCATAGAGTCAAAAGTCCAGCTTAACTTGAGAAGTAACAAAAGGTTAATGTCATCATCTATGCCTCAAAATGGTAAACACTGTGTGAACTTTCTCAGTTAAAATACCGTTGAACCTAAATTAAACATTTAATAAATTTGTGACACTACACTGGTCTCCCCAATTTCCCAGGTTGGGCTTGTCGGCGACGCGGCGGAGAACTGCATCCAACAGTTCTCAGCTGCCCAAGCGCAGACGGAGGTCATCCGGCACATCCTGCCCAGGCGGCCAGCTGCTGCCTCCCCCCCGCCGTCTTTGGCAGTTCCTCCGCCTGCTCGTCGCCGAGGGCGTTCCTCGGCCACCGCGACCGTTGGGCCTCCGCAGCAGCCTCCACCCAGGCCTTAGCATGAAGCCGGCCGCAGTAGGAACGCCCAGCCTGCTCCAGGCGCTGCCAAGCCAAGTGGCAAGCAACAGCAAAAGCATTCCGGAGCGGGCCGCCCAGGGATGGATGAGCATGCTCTTGGAGTTGTTCATTCCCTCCCCCCGGGTGAGGGCCGGTGGATTTTTTGAGTACCCGGTCATCCGCCTTCTCACGCGCCCCCTGCCGCTAGTGGAGAGAGGTAAGTGTTGCACAGCAACCCACTTTGCTGCCCCACCTCAGGCTCGGCTTTCCCGCTCAGGTCAGTGATAATCATCACATTAGGTGTTGAGCAGACGTGCTCCTGAAAATCCAGTGATACTCATCACACCAACTGTTGAGCAGTGCTCCTGACTTGTGGGCACTTATCTTATCCTGCTGGCGAGGGATTTGATATAGCCGCTCCTCCAGCCGGTATGAAGGCCAGTTGCAATCTCGTTCTTCATGCTACTAGGTGGTGGGTCGTGACCATCTTGGCCCAAGATTGGTCTGCAGGTCCGACCTGAATGACATGTGCTTCAGATCTCTACCTTCCGCGGAGCAGGCCATCCTGTGTGTTGCGCGTGAGTGTTGAAGTATCAGTACAGAGTCCTTCCCTTCGAGTGCTCCAGAGCCCGTTGGGTCTTCAGGTCAACTGGGAGAGAGTAATCTCGCCCACGGGGTGAGTATCTCTTTTTCAGTTTTGGAGGTGGACTCGATCCAACACGTCTCTCTAATGAGAGTGTGTTCAGCTGGTGTGTATAGAAGTGAGAAAGGGTCCCACTTAAAGAACTTTCAGAGCCTCCTGGGGCATATGGTAGATGCAGCCATTTGGCTTCTTCCATATGATGACCGCTTCAGCGCAAGCTTCACGATCGAGTCCCGAGGTAACCGTGGCAGAGCACCTCACCCTGTGTGACTATAGTTCATCCCGGTCTGCTGCCAAACCCTCATCAACTGAGGGGCCATGTACAAAGGGTGTGCTTTAATGGGGTCCTGGGCGACCCTCGACTACATGGGCATTCGTGCCTCGAATTGTTAGACATTGCGACCGTTGCGTAAGCTTCCCTTGCATGTCACAACTCACCTGTCACCTCCTCCATGGAGTCGGAAGCTTCTGAGGACGCTTCGCTCCGCTCTTTCCCGGCCTACTCAATCGTGCCGCCGACGAGCCTCATGACAGTTATAGCCAGGGTGAAATGCTCCTGTAGCTCAGTGAGTTTATCACACTCAGGTGTTGAGCAGAAATGCTCCTGAAGCTCAGTGAACTTATCACACTCAAGTGCTGAGCAAAAATGCTCCTGAAGCTCAGTGATCTTCACATGTTGTGTTGAGCAGTGCTCCTGTCTTTTGGGCCCGTCGCTTGCACCTACGGTGCCAAGTCAGGAGGAAGCAGATCTTCATAGTTGCCCCTTATTGGCCCAACCAGACCTGTTCCCATCGAAAACAGCCTTCCTGACTTCCCCTGATCACTTTTTCAGGGACGGGGCACGATGGCCCGCATTCTACCCCTGAAGATTCCGGGCGGTCTTTCACTGAATGTGGAGGTTCAGGTGGCTATTACAGGATCATGTGACAGTTACCATCACTTCTGCAAGCACCCCCTGGAAAAGGTAGTGTGCTTACACTTTAGAAGTGGAACCTAGTCGTTGAGTATCTCTCCATGTGGAGATCCTGAAAGCTTTCGATCATTTCAGTGCTCTCTTTCCTGCAAGATGGGTTGGAGTAGGCTGTTTTCCTTCACCCTCAAAATGAAGTTGCCTCAGTGTTTACGACGCTCATCATGATGCAGAAGCATGGGTAGCACGTTCTGATTGTCAGGTTCCTGAGGAGCATGTAATATAAATCATTGCGTTCCTCTTTATCCTCTTGGGCCTTATCTCTGGTGCAACTGCACTGCAGAGACCGCCCCTGAGCCACTGCAGGCAGTGGGTTAAAAATTCTGTTAAATCAGTTCTCCTGCTCGCATGGTCTCTACTAGAGGGTAGGGACTTGCTCGCTTTCGGTCAACGTATTGTGCCTGGAGTTCGGGCCGGCTATCTCTCACGAGCTGTGACCCCGGCCTGGATTGTGCCCAAGGTTCCTACCTTTCCCGTAATAGGATCAGGTGGTGAGCCTGCAAGCGCTGCCTGGAGGAGGCAGACACCTATTGTTCCGCTGCTTCCCGTGGGCTCCCATCTCATGAAGCCAGTTTCACCGTGAGCCCGGTTCAAGTGTCGGCTTGCTGCGCCATTCCCCTCCTATGGACTGGATACGTGCGCCTTCTACTCCAGTTGATTTCCCTTAAACTGAACCCTGTTGAGTTCCTCCACACCCCTCCGACGTAACCCCTCCACTCATAAGCAGTGTGGAACCTATGTTAGGCTGCGTCCATATGTTGCGGTCCCTACGGTGATCCCATATGTGTATTCTTCCACAATACGGCTCCCTACGGTGAGCCCGTGTCTTCCCTCAGCAGGGTCTCTCTGCTGTCACTGTCCGGTGAGTCTCCCCCCGTCTCAAGCTGGAGCCACCCCAGTGATATTCCATATGTCATACTGCCCGGTTATCCGCCCAGTTCATATGTGTATTCTCAATATTACCTCCCTCCGGGTAGAATGTGGCTTCCGCAGTGTCCCTTCCTTCCAATGTTCGGGGAATGCTTTACTAGTTGTCCTTTAGGAACAGCAGTGACTTCCCTGGCCTAAGCCCTGTCTTTCCCCACCTTAAATTTGCGGGGGCATACCCTTCTTCAGGGAACGGTGGGTTAAATACGCAACCAGGACATTCCTCAATAGTGCAAATATAGGCTACCATACAAAAGGTAAAATGAACACAAAATCAAACTATACATACATCTATTTACAACAAATATCAGGTGTGTTTTTATATATTTTTTTTATCTGTGCCACTCCTCAAAACAGTTTTTCTAAATCTACTCCTAAACTACTCCTAAACTACCTAAACTATCTACACTACTCCTAAACTACTCTCAAAATCTACTCAAACTCTAACAAAAACTAGCAATAATATCTATCTCTCTATATATAACGTATATATGTCTCTCTTTGTCTACTCCGTAAATCTCCTGCCTTTCAATTTCGCTTCTTTGCTCAGTTGGCTCCTCCTCCAATTCCTAAAATGAGCAGCCTGAAGAGCAGAGTCAGCAGATTCACACATTTTTCTGTGTTTTGTTTTATGACAAAAACCGACAAAGTTAATAGAATAAATGCAACGCCTGTCGCATCCCATCTTGCGTTCTTTTACGAACGCATCAATATTTTTTAGATAAAGTTTAAATGAGCATATCTCCATTTTTACTTGGTCTATCAAAACAAAACAAAAAGTTAAATAGTATTTCAAGCCAGCACTTTCGACAGAAGTGCTCAACGGCAGCGCTCAACGAGACTTTGTTTTTATGCTTCAATATCTTAAAGTGGTCATGTGACTTGATCATGTCGACGTGATCGGCGACCCCAAAGAGTTAAGGACCTGAAATATTATGCCACGTGATACATATGCATGTATATATATATATATATATATATATATATATATATATTAGTGCTGTCAAACTATTAAAATATTTAATCGCGATTAATCGCATTAACGTCATAGTTAACTCGCGATTAATCGCACATTTTTATCTATTCTAAATGTCTCTTGATTTCTTTTTGTTCATTATTTTTTCTCATTTTAATGCTCTTATCAACATGAAAAAAGTGGATTGCTTGCTTTGTGCACATTTTTTTTTATTGAAAACAACATTGGCAATACTGTGTTCAATTTCACACTAACATTCTCACTTGGAGCAAATAATTTCTTTGTAACACAATGTAACACTGTCCATCAATAAAAGGGTGAAAGAAATACTGACGAGGTACTGATATTGACGAGGGGGCGGAGAATTCGCATCAGCTGTGTGTGTGTGCTTGGCCATCATCAAGTGGTACTTCAGACTGGACGTGCTGCGATGATGATAGCTCAGTTCATAACGACAAAACACACAGATCACTTTGGTCTAGTCAATGGAACCATTTGCCAACTTTTTAAAAGTAAACTTTCCATTCAGAATCTTCTTGGCATCCATTTCGGCGTCTCGCGCTCGTCATCCACTCAAAACGTAACGTTAACCTATTTGGCCGGCTCGCAAGCCCAAACAAGTGTGTTTGCGCGTGCCTGTTGTTTTGTTGCCGGTCTAGCTAGATCCACTTGCGCTTTGGTCGACGAAGCAACAAAACGTCCTCGCACGGCGCAAGCCCTTGAAATGAATGGGTTTCATAGCGCAGCGCTGCGCATGCCGCGTCCTGTTGCAAAAGCATGTGAAAAAAAAACTACAAAGTTTGCTAGACCAAAAAGACCGTTAATCTCGCGATAAAAAAATTAATTGCGTTAAAATGGTTTTGCGTTAACGCCGTTAATAACGCGTTTAACTGACAGCCCTAATATATATATATATATATATATATAATGTAAGTGGCTGGAGAGAATGCGCATGACGAAGGAATGGAAATCAGAATAGTGTTTAATACTCTAAACAGAACACTCTATATATAGAAATAAACTATAGAATAGTTTAGAAATACTATTGAACTATAGAACAGCCACTTCAAAACTTAACAAAAAAAAAAAATACTGGACAAGGAAACTGAGGAAACAAAGGGCTTAAATAGACAGGGGTTGATTAATGAAACTTAGGAACATGTGTGAACTCAATGAATAACCATGGAAACAAACTAGCAAAAGGAACACAGATAAAACAGGAAAAGAACACAGAGAAAACAAAACCAAATCAGAACTACAAGTGATATTACATCCCCCTCCCGAAAGGCATGTCCCTGGAGGAGGACGTGGAGCAGACGGAAGGTAGGACACCAGGTGAGATGATAGAGGGAGGACCAGGGCGGCGATGACGTGGGAGGAGCCAGACGGGAATCCATAGAGAAGCCAGGATGATAGGCCACTATAGAGGGAGGAGTCATGGAGGAGATTGGCTGACGATGCCGCGGGACGGCTGACGCAAATGGAGCCCAACGTGTAGACAGAGAGCAGATGGGACCGGGTGAGACAGATGGTCCTGGAGGCCGAGGCAAAGCCACAGCGACGAGCATTCGAGGTGGAGCCAGGGTGCCCGAGGACCGAGGCAGAGCCAGAGGGAAGACGGAGCCGAAGGGGTGGACAGACAGAGCCAGACGGCTTGTAAGTCGATGGCACAGGCAAGGCTATTTCTGACCAAGGTGGAGCCAGAGGGATGAGGGAGCATGGTGGAGCCGCAAGGAAGATGGTATCGGGTGGAGCCAAGGGAGGAAGGAGCCAAGTTGGAGTCGATGGGTCGAGGTGGAGTGACGGGATCAGCGGCTGTAGGCAAAGCTGGGGGATCCTCGTGCTTTGGCCGAGCTGGAGACTGGAAGACCCAAAGCAGATCCACACAATAAAGTGGTGTTAGAGGTGAAGACGAGGGGCTGAAGGGAATCAGCGAAGATGGGGCTGACGGACTGGCTGACTTTTGAAGAGGAGGTGGGAGGGGGAGGCTGGGTGAAAACTCTGGAGACACAGGAGACTCTGAACTGGGTGGAACCAGCGGAAACACTGGAGACTTCGAGCTAGACAGGATCAGCGGGGATGGGATATTAAGGTAAGCCTCCTCTTCTAAATTATAAAATTAGTTTGCAGAGGCCAGCTGCAGTGGCCCATTGGCGCGTTAGTGAATAGTGACATGAGAATGAGAAAAGATTGGCACAGAATGAATAACATTACCTCTGAAAGGATCCTAACGCTAGCAAAGTGTTTGTTCAACTGTGTGAAAGTCTCAGCACCACATTATTTGTTTGTATTCGGTACATTTTGCAATTGCGGGCTTTGCAAACAGACTTTTACTACATGGATGCGTCAGAAATGCCACAAACATGGAAGTAACCATGTTTATTCTAATGCCTGATCTGTGATCAGTGATTTCTGATATGTAATTATTCAAGTTCAGATTATTTTATTACTTTTATAATGGATGGATGCACTTTTTTGGGCTTCAAATGTTCTCCAGTCATTCATTATCATTATAAAGCTTGGAGGAGACAGTACATTTTTTGATATAACTCTGATTGTATTCGTCTGAAAGAAGGTCATATACATCTAGAATGGTTTCAGGGTGAGTAAATCATGGGTTCATTTTCATTTTTGGGTGAACTATCGCTTTAAAACTGCAGTGAACCAAAGACAGTCTCAAAAATGAGGTTTAAAATCGCTGCTGTTTCTGACGGCACAAACTACCTTGTAACCAAACATGGAAGTAACTATGTTTATTCTAATGCCTGATCTGTGATCAGTGATTTCTGATATGTAATTATTCAAGTTCAGATTATTTTATTACTTTTATAATGGATGGATGCACTTTTTTGGGCTTCAAAGTTTCTCCAGCCATTCAGTCTCATTATAAATCTTGGAGGAGACAGTAAATTTTTTGATATAACTCTGATTGTATTCATCTGAAAGAAGGTCATATACACCTAGGATGGTTTCACTGTGAGTAAATTGTGGGTTAATTTTCATTATTGGGTGAACTATCCCTTTAAAACTGCAGTGAACCAAAGACAGTCTCAAAAATGAGGTTTAAAATCGCTGCTGTTTCTGACGACACAAACTACCTTGTAACCAATCATGTGAACGTATAATCGTCAACGAGTGAAGCACCCAGTCAGTGAAGCACCCACTGAGAATCCTGTTGAAAGTGCCCAAGTTATTGGCGAATATATTACACTGAACATGAAAATAGAGACACCAGCCACCATAGTCACGTTTAAAGCAAATTTAATTTCTCTTAGATTATTATTCACATTGGTACTAATGTTGTTCGACTTTGCCAGTCGGAGATCACTAAAATTAACATTAAAGAGGTTTGTGAACTTGCAAGTGTGATGTCAGGCATTGTAATTTGCTCTGGCCCCCTTCCTGTTCGAAGGAGTTATGAGATACTTAGTAGACTGTCCTCACTCAATGGCTGGCTGTCTAAGTGGTGTCCGCAAAATAATAAAGGGTTCATAGACAATTGGAAAAGTTTTTGGGGCAGATCTGACCTGTTGAAAAGAGATGGTATTCATCCCTCCTGGGATGGTGCTGCTCTTCTCTCTAGTAATATAGCACATAGTTTTAGACCTCAAACATGACAATCTGGGGTTCAGGTCAAGAAGCAGACAGACTGGCTAAACCGACCGTCTGTTTGCGGTCTCACGTCAATGAAGTCAGATAAATCCCATCACACAGAGACTCTTTCACCTAGATATCATCACATAGAGACTGTGTCTGTTCCCCGAACTAGGTAATGCAAAAAACACCCAAACCCATTTAAGGGTAAATTTGATTGATGTTCAACAAATAAAAAACAAATATAATGCAGATGCACAAATGATAAAGCTCGGGTTGCTGAATATTCGATCCCATTCTTCAAAAGCACTTATTGTTAAGGATATGATTATCAGAATATCTTCAGTATTACTCAGAAGCCTAGTTCCCTTTCAGTCGAGAACGTCAGACGTAGTCGACGTCGACTGAAATGGGATCACGACAGGGAGGCGGTTACCGTCGAGTACTATTGAACGAGCCAATGGAACTTGTGTGCGTGACTTACATCACACACTCCGTCCTGCGGTGCGGGTATAAATACGGAAGTGGATGCACGCACTAGTTGCCTTTCGCTTCGTAGCCGATCGTTTTGATGTGTCTGAAGAGTGCTGTTGATTTCAACGAGCGAGTATGTCGGTGTTCTTCTAGAAAGACTCTCCCGGCTGGTGGTTTCTACAGCGCAGTGCAGCGGTGATTGCGAGCTTTGAGCTCTCAACTACTGTTTTAATAGCAAGCAAATTTTGGTGTTTGTGTGTGCATTGACGGCTGGTTGAGGGCGGAAAAGTGAGTGCTTCACTGTTTTCAGTTCGCTGAACTCAGTGTTGCCACAGTCATTCCCTGTGTGCTCCGGCACTGGTGACGGGTCCCATTTCTAAAAGAGCAACACGGGTGCATTTGCGTCTTTTTCAAGATGCCATTCCATCCATGCATTTCTGGATGCGGTAGGGCTCTGTCCCCCTCTGACGGTCACGAGAGTTGTATCACGTGTTTGGGCTTAAGGCATGTTGAGACAGCTCTTGTGGACGAGTCATGTTCCCATTGCGGGAATATGACCATCTCTGTGTTAAGGTCGAGACATGCCTTTGTTCGCAAAGGTGGAGTCCCCATCCCCAGGCCCCGCTCTAGTGTCTTTTCTGGGTTACCTTCCCAGAAGAGCCCTGGAGTGCCATCTGGGCTGGGTGACCTGAGGATCACAGTGACGGGTAATCCGCCCGGCAAAGCCCCGTGGATCCCTCACTCCTCTCTTGCACCGCAGCCGGTGGAGATCCCCGATGAGCGTGCTTGTCCCTCTGTGGTGGACCGACCAGCCGTCTCGTTCGGGGCCTCTCCAGAGGACAAGATGACCATCGCAGCTTTAGAAGGGGAGGTGGGCTCTGGAGATGACGACTCGGCTGCGCTGCCTCCGTCTGGGAGACCAGCGTTGCCCGAGCAACGCTGTTTATTTATCTTAGTTTATTTATCTTATTATATTATAATTGCACAGATTTACAGCAGTGGGGTTTTTTATGGTTATGCAGCTAGCCTATATGTGAGTGTTAATATTTGAAATCATTTTTATCCCGTAGCCTACAGGCAACAATGATTAAAACATGAACACACAATGCGATGGTGGATGAATAAACAATTGGATTTTTAATATACCGGGTCACAGATAGATAGTCGCACATGTTAACCGGTTGACACTTATTAGAAAACATGAATCTTTAAAAACTATAACATAGGGCTTTACAAAACCAATAGGCCCTCATACTGTATGAACAGGTAAACAACCAGGAAACATGTTTGCCATTAAACATTTTATTTGCACTTTGTACAAAATAATGCAAATAATAAATCTCGTTAAAAAAATGACAACAAAAATCGGTCGTGCTTTAGAATTTAAAATCAGCTGCTTTCATTCTTACAGTGAATTATCATCATTTGCGTAAAATCCCGAGTTTGTGCTGATCCACCAATCCTGATAGAAATTTGAAGAAGCCAATGACGCACTAATGTAAAACATCTCCCTGAAGTACTACAGGTGCCGTCACCAAGCGTTCGTTTTTAAACTAACTTAATATATTCTGTGTCTTAAATATAATAAAATATTAGCCAATAGATATTAACAAAAATTACCATGGTAAACCGATAATAAGATACGATTACAGTTAGCATTTAAGATTTCTTTAATATGCCCAAATCATTCACAGAATCGTACATAAAAGAATGAGTATGCTCAAACCTGAATCGTCTACACCAAAAGATTGAGGTATTATAAACCAATTAAATTGGAGGTGGGCGGAGCGACACGTGTAAAAGTGTCGCCCCGCCCCATCGTCCAGACTGCACTCTGGGGTACTACTTCTCTGCCAGAAATTGCCGGATCCTTTGCCAGACAGGATCCGGCACATCCTGTCCCGATGGCCTGCTGCTGCCTCCACCCGTCCGTCGATGGCAGATCCTCCGTCTGCTTGTTGCCGAGGGCTCCCGCCTGCAGCCGCATCTGCTCCCGCTCGACCGTCGCAGCAGCCTCCACCCAGGTCTCAGCATTTTTGTGTTTGTGTGTGTGTTTGTTCCGCCGCTGGTTCCCAAAATAGCGGAGCCAGTGGCACCAACATATTCAAAGAAAGAGAAATTTCTCCATTCCTGGGCCCCAGGAGGGCTAGTCGGCGGTATGTGACCCTGCAAAGCCTTGCACCCTCCAGCCCCCATCTTGTTCCCCAGCCGGCATCTGGGTGCGGTTCGAGGACCCGGTCATCCACCTTCTCACGCATCACTGGCCGTCTCGTGGAGACAGGTAAGTGTCGTCCACCACTTTCAGACCCTGCTTCGGGCTGCCTCCAGGCCCTGAAACTGGCCCTTTTTCGAAAGCCTCCATTCAAGTTGCTAACACAGATGCGTTTTCAAATGTTCTGTCCCCAAGGTTGGCCTGCAGCGATTGACCTGAAGGATCTCTATCCTTCCGCTCTACAGACCATTCTGTGTTCTTATGTTCGAAGTTGCAAAGTATCATTACAAAGTCCTACCCTTTGAGTGCTCCATAGCCAGTTGGGTCTTCAGGTCAACTGGGAGGACTAATCTCGCCCACGGGCTGAGTATCACTTTTTCAGTTTGGTGAAGGACTCGGTCCAACACGTCTCACAAGAAATGAGTGTGTTTGGCTGGTGCTATATACAGGTGCTGCTCATATAATTAGAATATCATCAAAAAGTTGATTTATTTCAGTAATTCCATTCAAAAAGTGAAATTTGGATATTATATTCATTCATTACACACAGACTGATATATTTCAAGTGTTCATTCCTTTTAGTTTTGATGATTATAACTGACAACTAATGAAAACCCCAAAATCAGTATCTCAGAAAATTTGAATATTGTGCAAAGGTTCAATATTGAAGACACCTGGTGCCGCACTCTAATCAGCTAATTAACTCAAAACACCTGCAAAGGTCTTTAAATGGTCTCTCAGTCTAGTTCTGTAGGCTACACAATCATGGGGAAGATTGCTGACTTGACAGCTGTCCAAAATACGACCATTGACATCTTGTACAAGGAGGGCAAGACACAAAAGGTCATTGCTAAAGAGGCTGGCTGTTCACGGAGCTCTGTGTCCAAGCACATTAATAGAGAGGCGAAGGGAAGGAAAAGATGTGGTAGAAAAAAGTGTACAAGCAATAGGGATAATCACACCCTGGAGAGGATTGTGAAACAATACCTATTCATAAATGTGGGGGAGATTCACAAAGAGTGGACGGCAGCTGGAGTCAGTGCTTCAAGAACCACCAGACGTATGCAAGACATGGGTTTCAGCTGTTGCATTCCTTGCGTAAAGCCACTCTTGAACAAGACACAGTGTCAGAAGCGTCTCATCTGGGTTAAGGACAAAAATGACTGGACTGCTGCTGAGTGGTCCAAAGTTATGTTCTCTGATGAAAGTAAATTTAGCATTTTCTTTGGAAATCAAGGTCCCAGAGTCTGGAGGAAGAGAGGAGAGGCACAGAATCCACGTTGCTTGAAGTCCAGTGTAAAGTTTCCACAGTCGGTGATGGTTTGGGGTGCCATGTCATCTGCTGGTGTTGGTCCACTGTGTTTTCTGAGGTCCAAGGTCAACGCAGCCATCTACCAGGAAGTTTTAGAGCACTTCATGCTTCCTTTTGCTGACCAACTTTATGGAGATGCAGATTTAATTTTCCAACTGGACTTGGCACCTCCACACAGTGCCAAAGCTACCAGTACCTGGTTTAAGGACCATGGTATCCCTGTTCTTAATTGGACAGCAAACTCACCTGACCTTAACCCTATAGAAAATCTATGGGGAATTGTGAAGAGGAAGATGCAATACGCCAGACCCAACAATGCAGAAGAGCTGAAGGCCACTATCAGTGCAACCTGGGCTCTCATAACACCTGAGCAGTGCCACAGACTGATCGACTCCATGCCATGCCGCATTGCTGCAGTAATTCAGGCAAAAGGAGCCCCAACTAAGTATTGAGTGCTGTACATGCTCATACTTTTTATGTTCATACTTTTCAGTTGGCCAACATTTCGAAAAATTCGATTTTCATTAGTTGTCAGTTTTAATCATCACAATTAAATTAAATAAACGTTTAAAATATATCAGTCTGTGTAATGAATGAATATAATATCCAAATTTCACTTTTTGAATTGAATTACTGAAATAAATCAACTTTTTGATGATATTCTAATTATATGACCAGCACCTGTAGTTGCTATATTGTGGGCGCCCTTCTAATGAAGCGAGTTTCACTATGAGCCCGGTTTAAAGTGTCGGCTTGCTGCGCCATTCCCCTCCTATGGACTGGATACGTGCGATATTCTGCTCCAGTTGAGTTCCCTTTAACCGAACCCTGTTGAGTTCCTCCACACCCCTCTGACATCAGACGTGGCGGAACGTCCGATGTTAGGCCTACCACTCGTAAGCGGTATGGAACCTGTTAGGTTGGGTCCATATGTTGCGGTCCCTACGGTGATCCCATATGTGTTTTATTCCACGGTACTGCTCCCTGCGGTGAGCCCGTGTCTTCCCTCACTGTCCGGTTGAGTCTCCCCCCTGTCATAGGCTGGAGACACCCCAGTGACATTCAATATGTTGTACTGCCCGGTCATCCGCCCAGTTCATATGTGTATTCTCCACATGTTACCTCCCTTCGGGCAGGATGTGGCTTCCGCAGCATCCCTTCCTTCCATGTACAGAGAACGCTTTCCCAGTGGTCCTGTAGGAACAGCAGTAACTTCCAGCCTTAAATTGCGGGGGGATCAGGAGGCATTGTCTAGGCACTGGAAGGTGGCAGCTTTAGTGCCGTTTTCAATGGTTGATCCCATTTTAGTCGACGTCGACTACGTCTGACGTTCTCGACTGAAAGGGAACGTCCTGGTTGCGTATGCAACCCTTCCTTCCCTGAAGGAGGGAACGGAGGATGTAGTCCCCTTGCCACTACTGCTGACTCCGAGTTACCCTCGGCTCCTCAGCGAAAAAGCAATTAGTGCGTGCCTCCACTTCCGTATTTATACCCGCGCCGCGGGGCCAGAGTGTGTGATGTAAGTCACGCACGCCAATTCCATTGGCTTGTTCAATAGTACTCGAAGATGACTGGCTCCCTGGCGTGATCCCATTTCAGTCGACGTCGACTACGTCTGACGTTCTCGACTGAAAGGGAACTAGGCCTCCGAGTAATACTGAAGATATTCTGATAATCATATCATTAACAATCAGTGCTTTTGAAGAATGGGATTGAATATTCAGCAACCCGAGCTTTATCATTTGTGCATCTGCATTATATTTATTTTTTATTTGTGTTGCATACACAACTAGGAGCTTTAAAATATAAGCTCTTTGAAGTGGTGGTGCTTTGTGTAACGTTGTCTAGCGTAAGTGATAAATCCCGTTTGACATTTGTGCTAGCTACTTTATGCAGGCTACCAGGGCACCATACAGATTTTATCAAATAATTTGCTGATTTTCTATCAGAGTTGTTAATGGCTGGAGATAAAGTGCTAATTGTTGGTGATTTTTAACATCCATGTAGATAATGAAAAAGACGCATTGGGATTAGCATTTACTGACATTCTAAACCCTATTGGAGTTAGACAACACGTGTCAGGATCTACTCATTGTCGTAATCGTACTTACATCTAATATTGTCACATAGAATTAATGTTGATCCCGTTGAAATTCTGCAGCAGAGCGATGACATCTCAGATCATTATTTAATCTCATGTATACTTAATTTAGCCAAGGTTGCAAAGCCGTTACTGTCTAACAATTGATGGCTGCTCTGTCAAGTCTTTGTCGTCGGTTAGGAACCTGGGTGTGCTCTTTAATACCAATATTTCATTTGAAAGCCACGTTTAGCATCTATAAAACCGCATTCTTCCATCTTAAAAATATGTTTAAATTATGACATATGCTTTCAATGAAAAATGCGGAACAGTGAGTTCATGCGTTCATGACATCAAGGCTAGATTATTGTAATGCTCTACTGGGTGGCTGCCATGCATGCTTAATAAACAAAGTCCAGTTGGTCCAAAACGCAGCAGCTAGAGTTCTTACCAGAACCAAAAAGTATGACCGTATTAGTCCCGCTCTGTCAACACCGCATTGGCTTCCTATTAAACATCGTATACATTTTTAAATATTGCTGCCTACTTACAAAGCACTAAATGGTTTAGCTCCGGAGTTCTTGAGCGAGCTCTTAACGCGTTATAGTCCTTCACGTCTACTACGATATCAAAATTCTGGCCAGTTGATAATACCTATAATATAAAAATCAACTGCAGGCAGTAGATCCTTCTCCTATTTAGCACCTAACAGTCTTCCTAATATTGTCCGGGAAGCAGACACACTCTGTCAGTTTAAATCTAGACTAAAAACTCATCTCTTTTACCTGGCATTCATATCGAACATTATACATTTCTATTATTCAAATCAGTTAAATGATTATTAGGCTGCATAGATTAGGTCAGCCGGAACCAGGGACACTTCCTATAACACCTGATGTACTCATTGCATCATAAGAAGAATGGCATCTACGCTAATGTTAGTCTTTCTGTTTATTTCAAGGTTTACTAAAGTCAGCCGGATCCGGGCCGTATCCAGATCAGATGGTGGATCTGCGCCTGTTCGTTCGTTGGCCAGAGGAGAACTGCCCAAATATAAAGACAGTACACTTCGCGTATACAAGCAGGATCCATCTTTGGAAAACAGTCTCGACCAGATGAACCACGAACGCCGTGCTACGTCCTGGTAGATAGTCACAGTTCAGCTGACGTAGCACGGCGTTCGTGGTTCGACTGGTTCGACATACAGCTATTTTTCCCAAATCTTTTTGACCACTTGAGAATGCAACCTCCATTCCCCACGTCTCTACTCATCTCTTATAAAGAGGTCTGCCCCCAAAATCATTGAAAATGACCAGAAAAAATTACAGCAAATGTTTTACCCATACAGTGAGACTATGCCTTACTTTGAACACAGTGGCAGAATGACTGAACCTGGGATAGTGACAAAAGTGCCTACATCAGCAGTTCAGCTCCATCCATAGAAACAGAGTGTCTTGTCTCAGCAACAAAACATGTTGGGTTAAATCTCAGACCTGAATCCATTAGATGGCTGAGAACAATATCTCAGTGTTGTTTAGTCCACTGCTCTGAGTGTGTTATCACCAACCATGAGTCAAGATCATTCAAAACTCCCTGGAGCCTCAGAGGGGCCACTATTGCATCCATTGATATTGGTGAAAGTGGTCAATTAAAGCCCTATTGAAATAACTCTGAACTGATATGCCTTGCCCCCAAAAACAAACCTCTGAAATATTCTATGCTTTTTTTTCAATCCGAATATGAAAATATACATCCTTCAGATCTATCCACCAAACTGAATTGTTGTTTTAGCTTCAACATTCTGAAACAGAATTTCATAAGAGTGAAATGCAAGGTTCTCATATCCCAAAAAGGGTGCAACCTGCCTTCTTTCTTGGGATTTTCTTTGCTAGAAAATAGCAGCCTTTGCTGTTTCTGAATTAAAGCAACTTCTTCTCTTGGCTCTTTCAGCAGACGATTGAATTTCATGTGGAGCTTTTTATTAGACAAACTCTGGAGCTCCTGGGAAGGGGTTTTGAAGTCATTATCTGTGCCTTTCCGAATAAGGTATTTGGCTTCGGGCACATCCCTATAGCAGTTTGTGACTGCAGTATAAGAAAAATATAATGGTAGTCCTGCTTCAGAGAGACAGACACAATAAAAAGATTCAGGGGCTTCTTTAGAGAGAAGGCCAGCCTCAAGAAGAGTTGATTCCTATTTTACTTTTCCAGCGCAGTCTTTGTGTGGCTAAAACTTAGAAAAGCGACATCTAGACACACACCAAAAAGCCATCCTGTGTCATCGCCTAAAGGTAGTGAAAACACTCTCTCTTCATCGTGGGTTGCTTTCAAAACACAGGCAATTTCAAATCAGTCTGAAATCAACTCTTCCGGGTTATTTTTTCACTTTGTTCGTCATTCCAGTTTACGCATACAAATGTTCACAAACAGTATTCCTTAGCTCAACTGTCTCAAACTTCTTTTTACCCCTGAGCGAAGAACAAAGATGTTTTCCGTAAGTATACAATGAGCCTTTAGGTACCATTCACACAGAGCTCAAGATAAAGCGCAATAATAAAAAAAAAACATGGGAACTGAGACACAGGGATGCCACTCCTTAAACATGTATCTCTCAGTCTGCATAGTGCAACTACACTCCAGGAGGGAACTTCTCTGGGGACCAAACATTTAAATCAGTCAGACTTCTATCGCTCTATCCTACTCTTTAATAAGATTACTTCTTATTTTGAATAATGATTGAATTTGCATCATATTTTATACTATTGAATCATCATAATGAATATTTGATAATATTGATAATTTTTTTAATTTCATACTATTGAAAACCCCTTCCTTTCCCATGTTGTTGAAGTATGTGAAAGCATGATGGGTACTGTAGTTTTAGTGTAGCGTGTCCTTCTAAGCCAGTGTTTCCCAACTCTGTTCTAGGCCTTGTCGACACATATACATATTCGTTTGATAACGCGTCTTTTTCTCTCCGTTTTGTCCTTCCGTCCACACTGAGACAGCATTTTTATTAATGAAAACGAAGCTTTTTGAAAATACTCTCCAAAGTTGGATACATTTGAAAACGCTGTTTTCGCATTGTAGTGTGGACTGTCAACACAGAAGTATTTAAAAATGATGATGTAAGTTTAGTCATGTGACGCATATTGAACCCATATATATTCATGTTTATACCGGTATTGTGCCTGTAATGTGCTATTCACTTTCACACAGTTGTTAGAGGGACAATGTAATAAATATGTCCTCAATGGTGTACAAATACCTCTGCCAATGATCTGACTTATCCTTGTAAATGAAGAAATTTATTATCTTTATATACATGGGACGGGTAGGTCCACTGTGGCTTCCATGTCATTCCGCCATCTTGTAAAACTATAATAGCAGAGAGGGACAAAAAGTACTTGGCCAACGCGTTTCCACAACGCGTTTTCGTTCAGAGCCAGCGTCACATGACAGAAAGCAGCTGAACCGGACAAGAATATTTGAGAGACGCTTGTCACTGCCCCGGCATTTAAAAGGCTGCACTGCACGATTATTTATAATGGGGGACCATACTTATGTGGAGCCATAGGACCGGAGATTGCAAAAAACAAGTTTTAATGTTGGGATAGCTTTTTCCAAATGCAAAGAGTTGATGCAGGAGAAAGCTTTCAAAAGAGACGCTGAACTTGCCTGCTTTCTTCTCAACAGGTAACAATAAGTCAATGTTACGGTCTAAATTACAAGCTTTTTTTTTTTGGTCGCTTTGCACACTCTTCATATCACAGTCCTGCAAAGCTGACAGAAAATTCACTCGGCTGTTCTTCGGCAAAACATGAGAGCAGTTTTAGACCAAACATATAATGGTAAGTGAGTGCGACCTGGACGCTTAAGTGAATGCTGAGATAATTAAATAAAACAAATTAAATATAACTAAATAAAATGATCCTGCCAGAATAATTGTGTGATTACTTGGTTATGTATTGTTCTGTCTGTATCTCAATGAGATTTTATGAGGGTTTACGCATGCGAATATGAAGGTGAATTTAGTGTTTTCCAACGTTTCACTGTGGATAACAAACTTTTTGAAAACGCTAGTCTGGACGGAGAGCGATTTTAAGTGATCCATCAAAAGGAGAAAAGTTAAGTCTGAACCTTTACGTCTCTTACTTGCATGAATTTAATCAGAGGTCATCATATGAAATGTATGCTGTGTATGCAGCAAGCGGGACTCAATAAAGCAGCTCTAGCCCATGAACAAAATGAAAGAAAATTATGAATTAGTCCATTTTAATGTGGCTGCTTTTCTCTCTATTAGGGTGTATCAAGGCTATGCTTTACAACGCATTCTAATTTAACATTATAAAATATTGGCATCAAAGGCTAGAAATAATGGAGAGGAACAGGAAGCTCTTTTTTTCTTTCTGCCTCTATCTCTTCTCTCATCCATTCGCTCGCTTAGTGCTTAGATGAGAGACAGAGTTCACGGCCACAAGATGAGGACATTGAGCGGGGTGACAGAGAGATTCAGTGTGTGAGGAGAGCTCTGATCAAGCATTCAGATTAAAGTATTCTCTCCTGCACAGGAGACAGCTCTCCATGCACAACCCCTCATGAACAATCTGTGTGTGTGTGTGTGTGTGTGTGTGTGTGTGTGTGTGTGTGTGTGTGTGTGTGTGTGTGTGTGTGTGTGTGTGTGTGTGTGTGTGTGTGTGTGTGTGTGTGTGTGTGTGTGTGTGTGTCACCGTGGGAGTGGGGGAGGATTCATCTTTGAGGTCACTGGCATCCAGCTTTGGTATAAATGGAACAGTTCAGTTTTCATTCAGCCATCGCATGGAAGAAGTAACGCATAGCCTATATCCTAGGGGTGTATAGATTCACTCGTTTTCTCAATGCATCAATTATATGCATTGATCTTGAAACATTAATTTTTGAACTATGGATTTTTTGTTTCAGTCAAGAATTGATTTAAAATGCTAAGTAAAGTATCATTCAGTATTTTAAAATACAGGTAAGTCACTGACTATCACACGAGCAGATGACAGCTGTGTCACAATAGCAGTATAGTGAGTCAAACCTAACCGCTATTAAGATAAAGAAAAAAACTGCCATTTTAGTGGTATCATTGTTTATTTAGGTAAGTAGAAACCATTTAAGAGGTGTAAGGGTATAGTTTTTTTTTTGTTTGTTTTTTGTTGTTTTTTTGCTTCTGCAAATTAGACCTTTAAACTAAATTAATCAGATTATATTGTAATATTTGGATTAGTTTCTCGACTCAGGATTCCCACAGTCATGACAACCCTGGCAATAATAGTGAATTTCAGAATGGTTATTTCCAGACCAAGAAAACTCATGGAAATAAATAGAATCTTAATTTTTTTTTAAAAAAATAGGGAATACTTTCATAGTTGGGCTACGCTCTAAAATATTTTATCGCCACATTGCACTCTTTGTTATAGTTCAAGTATACTTGTATGTACACTGCCGTTCAAAAGTTTGAGATCGTACTTTTTTAAAAATGTTTTTAAAAGAAGTCTCTTATGCTCACCAAGGCTGTATTAATTTGATTTTTTTTAAATGATAAAAAAACAGTAATATTGTGAAATATTATTACTATTTTAAATAACTGTTTTCTGTTTTAATATATTATAACAAGTAATTTATTTCAGTAATTTCAGCATCATTACTCCAGTCTTCAGTGTCACATGATCTTCAGAAATCATTCTAATATGATTATTTGATTCTCAAAAAACATTTATTATTATTATCAATGTTGTAAAAATGTATGCACATTTTTTTAGGATTCTTAGATGAATAGAAAGTTTAAAAAAAAACATCATTATCTGAAATATAAATATTTTGAAACATTATACACTACCATTCAAAAGTTTGGGGTCAGTAAGATTTTAAGTAAGTGTTTATTCAGCAAGGACATTAAATTGATCAAAAGGGACAGTAAAGACATTTGTAATTTTACAAAAAATTGTATTTCAAATTAATGCTGTTCTTTTGAACTTCCTATTCATTAAATAATCCTGAAAAATACAACTGTTTTCAACATTGATAATAATCAGAAATTTTCTTGAGCAGCAAATCATCATATTGATTTTCTCAACAAAATGATTTCTGAAGGATCATGTGACACTGAAGACTGGAGTAATTATGCTGAAAATTCAGCTTTGATCAAAGGAATAAATTACATTTTAAAATATATTCAAATAGAAAACACTTTTTAAATTTTAATAATATTTCACTGTATTACTGTTTTTACTGTATTTTGTATCAAATAAATGCAGCCTTGGTGAGCAGAAGAGACTTCTTTTAAAAACATTAAAACATCTTACTGACCCCAAACTTTTTAATGGCAGTATACATGTATTTAATGTGTTTACTTGCAAGTAACTTGGTGCAATGAACAAGTGTCATTTTCAGTCATTAATCACAATCACAATCAAATCAAATCAAATCATTGACTTATTAAATTAACTAAAATTATTCTTGAATCAAACTGAAAACCTATAATTCGCTAATTGAATCGATTCACACCATTTCTATATGCCATTAATATTCAATTCTGTTGTTTGTCCAATACATTACAATTACTATTATTATTTATGATTATTTATAAAGATAAATAACTTAAAGATAAATCAATTTCTTATATTTAAAGTAAATAAACAACATTTCTGAAGAAAACACTGATCCGTCCAATGCCACTATGCCAGGCGAGTTTTAATACATGAAGTTCACGATGGAAATTCAGGAGGAGCTTGCTCATCTACAGTAATCACATCCTTAGGGATATATAAGCAGCGTCTCATGATACCTTCTTCCGATGACGTTGCTCAAGCATCCCTCTTCCTCCTCCTCCTCCTTTTCTCCACCTTAGGCCTATGCTTTTTGCCTATACTTTTTTGCCCTATGATAATATGATTAAAGGGGTGTGGTATAATCCCCTTTTCACAAGATGTAAAATAAGTCTTTGATGTCCCCAGAGTGTGTATGTGAAGTTTTAGCTCAAAATACCCCACAGATATTTTTATATAGCATGTTAAAATTGTCACATTTTGAGGGTGTGCAAACACTCACCATTTTTGTGTCTGTCCCTTTAAATGCAAATGAGCTGCTGCCCCCGTCACAGAGGGCGGAGCTTCAACAGCTTGTGTTCTTTTACCTCACACAGACATGCACTGAAAATTTAAACAAAACTTTTAGCCTTTTATGTTCAAACCAAGGGGGTAATCCATCGGCCGGAAACTGAAGCCTTTCGGGGGCCGCCATTGAAGCAGAGCATCACCAGCATTCCATTGACTCCCATTCATTTTGGCGTTACTTTGACAGTGAATATCTTTACATCTAAAGACTTCATTTGTCCATTATTTATTTCTAAAGAAACACGACAATGTATAAAAGGCTTCATTACTTTGTATCTTACGTTGTGGCCCGTAGAAGCCGTTTTTGTAAAAATAGGCTAACGATTGCGTCATAACAACACAACTTTCTGTCGCACAATAGAGAAATTACCGTATAGACAGGAGGAGAAGCTTGCAGGCAATCTTTTACTGTCTATGAGGCAATCGGGGGGAAATAGAGGCATAAAGTCAAGGGAGAAGCCCATAGATAGAGAGTCCATAAATTATTCAACAACGTTTTTGAGAAATTAGGTTATTCAGATTTGTATTGGCACAGCTACTTGAAGATTTACAACTGTCAGACTGTCGTCAAGCTCAGTTTGAGCCTGCGCAGTAAGCTCAGCTTACCTTAAGTGAGTGCTCTAATCGGGCTTCAGTTTTCTCCGTTGAAATCAAGGGGGTCACTGTGTCCATTTCTTTTACTGTCTATGCTTCAAACTGGAGTTAGACAATTATGGAGAGACTCAAGAAGAAGTGTCAACATGTAGAATGCAGTCAGGACATTCTGAATGGTTAGTTGATGAATTTATGTAGCTTATGTGTAGTTATCTTCTAGTCATTGACAGCATATTCTGTCATGATAATCTATCACGTGGTTTATGTAAATTCTAGGGTTGGTGATGTCACTAACCCGTGAGGAATCTCGTGTAGTCCTACCAGCCTTTTGTTGTAGTCCTTAAAAAGCAATTTCTTTAAAATAAAATATCTCCCTTTGCTTTGAATTTTGAGTGTTGTTACTTTGCAGATGTAGCTTATGCTCAAACAAAAACATTACACACTAACTAAATTTAGAAAAGGTAAATCATAATCAATCACCCCTTTAAGCAAACTTGTGAAATTGCTAAATAATTATTACAAAGGTGTTCTGGGTGGTTGCCTTACGTCACAAGATCCCACCGCCAATTCTCTATGATATTCCAGTGCACAAATATCCTTCCTCTTATCACCCACCAGGGGAAAATCTCAGAATTTCTGAATCTGATCACTTTGAAAAGCCACACATGCTGAAAAATAATTCTGTCCCCTGTTCAAGTCAAATTAAGTACCGAAAATTAATTTATAGGGTTAGCGGTTTAATCATATCACTATATAGGCAATACCCTAACTATAAACAAACAAGCAAACAGTTAACCAACACCACTGATTTAACCCAGTCCCCTAACTTATGTGATTGACAGCAGAAGTGCAGTTTATAGCCTGAAGGCATCCATGAAGGGACACTGGACCATCTTACCCCGAGCAGTGATCTCTGTGTGAGAGCCAGAGCCCAGCGGGAAGCTAATGGACTGTTCCAGTGGGGCCCCTAAGGCATTATATCAAGCCCTTGACTACTTCACACTCATTAACAATCATGTGCCACGATTTCACACTACAGTAGGGGAACAAAGAGGTGAGTGGAGTTCACTTTTACTGGGTAAATGTCATTGTCATCAATCAATGTCAGTCTGACTGGTTTAAAGGCAACATGAAATGAATTGACGTGCACAGTTCTGTTTCTTCTGGTGACGTATCTCGGAATAAAACTGGACGTTGATCAAATCATGATTTGCTTCTTGCTATTGCTAGTCAGAGGCATGTGCTATTTATAATTTAACATTGTATTGGGCAACAAATAATTATATTAAATACTCCCGTGCAGGATCAGAAATCAATGTTTCCATGAAAGGGGCAATAATTTCAAGCTGGAACTAATTTTTTAGTTCTTTTTTAGTTGGTTTCTTTACTTTTTTTTGTTACTTTTTTTATCCATTTTTTCTTTTCCATTTTTACAATTACCTTATTAAATGTATCTGTGTTGCCTTTGGGCAAATACTTAATTTTAAATCAGAATACTAAAGACTTTTACCAATACAATTCTATCAACATCAACAGAAGTCATCTTTACACTGCAAAGCTGGAACAAAAGCTGCATGGCATTTATGTTTATTTACACAGACTGTTTAATGTTGCTCAATGATGGCATATATGTTTTTACACAACAAGTACACTATGTAAATAGCTTACATGAAGTATATACATTCTAAAACAAAGTAGGGCCACAGTATTATGACATAAAATCATAATTGTTGATTATTGCTTTTTATATTGTAATAATAATTATTAATGTTGATTAATAGAATCATCATATACACTGAAAAGAACTGTTTTTTCAGTGGTGACTAATCTAAATGTCTCTGATTGGCTATTGTATTCATAAGCTCAACAGAAACATTAAACGTGTGATTAAAATGCTTAACGCTGCAAAATAAAAAAATTGTAAAAAGAAAGCTGATGCAAATGTAATGCTGCAATCAACATTTATCATTCATTTTCACATTTCACTTTAGTCGTGAAAGTCATTATAGAATTTGATTATTTGTCTAGGGGCTTTTTTTTGCGCCCTTATCTTGAATTTGGGGGGCATTTATGAATCATGAACTTGTGTGTGTCTATTATCCTGGGAAAGCATGGGAAGATGAACATGTATATCATCTAACCTTTTGTTGTACACTAGCAGATAGATGACTCCACATGTAAGCTTGCTTTAACTCTTGCTGCTACATCCAAAGCAACAAACGCATGAATAAAATAATGAGCATCTTCTCATCCTGACTTGCTACCTAGTTACCGTGGTAAACGGCAGCTGTTACTCATTATGGTACATGAGAGGGTGGAAGCGAACTTGGGTTCGGACCACCATACAACTGAACCAAATGTCAAAACAGAAACAACACAGTTCCATTTTCGATATCCTGTGGTTTTTGTGGTTTAATGTGTTTTATATAGCACGATAAATCATTTTTTGTGTCTCTATATATTCACATGTCCTTGCAATTATTTATACATTCATTTATTCAAGCAGCTTGTTTGTTTTGCTGAAAGACAAAATGGCTATTGAGGGTCCAGTTCTACCGAAGAACATTTTTCAATGCCCCACTTCAGACGCTGGAGACATTTCTACTGTCATTTTCCTCTAGTGCTTCAGGGTAATTCTTCTCTCCCCTGTATTTCTGCAGTGCAGTGTGTGGCCGTCTGAATTGTGTGTTATTACCCAGCTGGAGACAATATCATTACTACATATTTGCTGTCAAGGGTCTGCAAAGAATGGTACCACCGTGGGCCTTGGTGATCTAACAAGCTCACACGGTGCCGCTGAATTACCCACTCTTACCGGCGGGAAGTCAAACACTAGCCGTTTGAGAGATGACTGAACAAATGAGCGTCTCTGTCTCACACACACCTCCCTCTCTTCCCTCCATCATGACTGAGGTGAGAACACACCTCTGACATTACTAGCTCTGACTGTTTTCCTCTCTCTACAGTGTATAACTCCTTCATCTTTTCTTGCGTGTCGGCGCTTACTCTTACATGTGTTAGAATTAGCGCTGTGCAACGGTTAATCGCATCCAAAATACAAGTTTGTGTTTACATAATATGTGTGTGTACACTCTCAGAAAAAAAAGGTACAACACTGTCACTGTCACTGTGGCGGTACCTTTTCAAAAGGTACAACTTTGTACCTAAAGAGTGCATATTAGTCCCTCAAAGGTACATATTGGTACCAGAAGTGTACATATTAGTACCTAAATGGTACATATTAGAAGCCTTTTGAAGGGTACTGTCCCAGCTTTTGTACCTTTTTTTCTGAGTGTACTGTGTATAATTATTTTTTATATATAAATACACTCACATGCATGTATATTTAAGAAATATTTGCATGTATATACTGTATATATATATTTATATATTATTTTTATCAATTCTTTTTTAAAAACTTCAATTTTCTTAGTGATATTTAGCACCAGTTTATCAGGAAGTGACGATTTTGTTTTCTTCTACTCACTGTATGGAAACAGTGCTTTATTCACAAATGTTTTAATGCGATATTCCAATTTTGACAAGCCTACATACAATTTTTCAACTTTTGGTAGAAACATAGCTAATGACAGTTTTCTGATTTTTGAATATGATGATCATCCTGACTGTTTTTTTTTTCATGCTACATTTTCATCAACAATAAAGGGGCAGGAATTGCCAAACAAAATTAATTTTTCCTTATCAAAAATATGCAATGCCGTTTTTCTGAGAAGAGTCTGTATCTAAAGCATTATCAAAATGTAATGTACATGGTGTCATTATCCTGAAATGGAAAAATGGAAGAAAAATAGTTTGAATGCCTTATAAAGCATATTCCACACATAAAACTTGTGGTCTGTTGCCACAAATAAAAGTAATAGTTTATGTAATTAATATGATTCTAGGACGTATAGCATATATATGTCGAATTCAGGTAAATTTGGTAAAATGACAATTTATCGCAAAACCAGTCTACATTCAACATTTTGTCAGCAATGCTTGGCATATCACAGCTTTTTGATCTGATTAAGCTTTATTTCATTGTACTTCTTGGTCTTTCTGTGATGTTTTTTTCAGTTATCAAGCAAATCAACCTATAAGTATAACGTTTGTCAGGGTTATTTTAGTATAATAATATTTATTTATTAATATATAGAAAAAAAATATATAGTAGAAATTTTTAGTAGAAAGATTTAGTAATTTAATTTGCTTTGTCATTTTTATCAGTAATTTTGCTAATATTCTATTTATCTTTCCTTTTATTTGGTAACACTTTACAATAAGGTTAATTAGTTAACTACCTTAGTTAACATGAACTAAGAATGAACAATATTCTTCAGCATTTATTAATTTTAGTTAATATTAATTTCAGAATTTACTAATACATTATTCAAGTCAAAGGTTGTATTTGTTAACATTAGTTAATGTACTGTGAACTAACATGAACAAACAATGAACAGTAGTTTTAACTGGTTTAACTAACATTAACAAAGATTAATAAATACGGTAAGAAATGGGTCCCACTTTATATTAAGTGGCTTTAAGTACTATTTACTTACATCGAAAAATAAGTACAATGTACTTACTGTGTTCATGTTGTATTGCAAAACACGGTTGCACTTTATTTTAAGGTGTCATTGTTACAATGTAATTAAATATTTAAGTACAGTGTAATATTAATTAACCACATGTACTTACTATAGGGTTAGGGTAGGATTAGGATTTGGTTGTGCGTTAATTGCATGTAATTAGGCATAATTTACTGTTATTACCAGTGGCACCTCCAGACATTTTTCATAGGGGTGGCCAGATGGGGCCACTTAAAATCTTGGGGTGGCACACCAAAACTATAAACCATAATTTCAGAATTTTATTCTACTGTTGTAGCAAACCGGCCTGTAGAAAACTATCAGAAAAACGTCTACGGTTACGTATGTAACCCTCGTTCCCTGAGTAGGGAACGGAGACGTTACGTCGGATGACGACGAATGGGGTTTCGCTTAGAAAGCCTATCAACTTCGAGTATTACAAAACGAGCCAATGGCAAAGAAATGCCATGGGTCTGCGGAATTTGCATGGCGTAACTCCGCCCCACCTCGTGGGTATAAAAGGAGGAAGCCGGCAGCAAGCAGATATGTTTCTTCGCTGAGGAGCCAAGACTGAGCTCAGGCGATCCCCGCGGTACAGCGGAAAGTGGCAGGCAGACGTAACGTCTCCGTTCCCTACTCAGGGAACGAGGGTTACATACGTAACCGTAGACGTTCCCTTTCGTTGTCACTCCGAGTTACGTCGGATGACGACGAATGGGGTTACCAGTCTAATCACGCCACCTTCTCAGCTGTCTTCCAGTGCCCTGCGTAATCGAGATCCCTGTCAGCCTGGACAAAGGACTCCATATAACACAGGAATACCAAGGTACACTGGGAAGCATATCCCAAGCTAGGGGAAGTATGCAATTAATGCCAGCCCGGAGGGGGGGGACTTAGAGAATACACATATGACCCGAAGGAAGCATATGGGAAACACTGGGGTGTCCAGCCGCAGGTGGAATATTTCAACCCCAGGGGTGGCAAGGTGGCTTGCCAAGGGAAAGACACACGCTCAGAGAGGCTTACAGTGGAAATACACATGTGGGGGTCGCTCAGAGGAGGGACCATGCACACGGGAGGCACCTAGCCGACGCACAGGCAATAGACACTGGCGCCGACGTCAGGAGTGCTGGAGGAGCTCAGGGCTTTCGGAGAAGCTCACCTGAGAAAATATCGCACGTATCCAGTCCGTGGAGTGGAATGGCGAGCAAGCGAAGACACCTGAGCGGGTCCGGTACTAGCTGGTTGAAGCGAGTACACGAGAGGACACAGGCTCCACTCGGAGATTATAGAATCTGGCGAATGTGTTAGGTGTCGCCCAGCCTGCAGCTCTGCAGATGTCTGTTAGCGAGGCGCCATGCGCTAGAGCCCAAGAGGACGCCACACTCCGGGTGGAGTGGGCAGTCACACCAAGGGGGCACGGTCGACCTTGCTGCTGGTAAGCCAAGGCAATGGTGTCCACTATCCAGTGAGACAACCTTTGCTTGGAGAGAGCCTTTCCCTTCAGCTTCCCACCATAACAGACAAAGAGCTGGTCTGAGGTCCTGAAACACTGCGTTCTGTCTACATAGGCGCGGAGAGCGCGTACTGGACAGAGCAGTGCCAAGGCTGGGTCTGCCTCCTCCGAGGGCAGCGCTTGCAGGTTCACCACCTGGTCCCGGAAGGGAGTGGTAGGAACCTTGGGCACATATCCAGGCCGGGGTCTCAGGATCACGTGAGAGTAAGCCGGCCCAAATTCCAGGCACGCTTCGTCAACGGAGAATGCGTGCAGGTCCCCAACCCTCTTGATGGAGGCCAGTGCAACCAGGAGCGCTGTCTTCATAGACAGGAACTTAAGCTCAACTGATTGCAGGGGCTCAAAGGGAGCACTCTTCAGGGCAGTTAGAACCACTGAGAGGTCCCAAGAGGGAACGAGAGGAGGACGAGGAGGATTCAGTCTCCTCGCTCCTCTCAGGAACCTGATGATCAGGTCGTGCTTCCCCACCGACTTACCTTCGATGAGGTCATGATGTGCGGCAATGGCGGCAACATAGACCTTCAGGGTGGAGGGAGACAGCCTTCGCTCCAGCCCCTGTTGAAGGAAGGAAAGCAAAACACTGATCGAGCATCTCCGGGGGTCTTCTCGGAGAGAAGAGCACCAGTTGACGAAGAGGTTCCACTTCAACGCATAGACGTGTCTCGTGGACGACGCTCTAGCGGAAGTGATGGTAGCCACCACCGCTGGTGGTAGGGTACTCAAACCTGCCTCGTCCCATCCAGGAGCCACACGTGGAGGTTCCAAAGATCGGGACGAGGGTGCCATAGGGTGCCCCGTCCCTGAGAAAGAAGGTTCTTCCTCAGAGGGATCGGCCAGGGAGGTGCTGTCGCGAGGAGTACTAGTTCGGGGAACCAGGTCCGGTTGGGCCAGTAAGGGGCAACCAGAATGACCTGCTCCTCGTCCTCCCTGACCTTGCGCAAAGTGTGCGCAAGAAGGCTCACTGGGGGAAACGCATACTTGCGGCCCTGCGGCCAGCTGTGCGCCAGAGCATCTGTGCCGAGCGTGCCCTCGGTCAGGGAATAGAACTGGGCGCAGTGGGTCGAGTCGTGAGAGGCAAACAGATCTATCTGCGCGTCCCCGAACTGGTCCCAAATCAGCTGAACCGACTGGGGATGGAGTCGCCATTCTCCAGGGAGGGGCTGAAGCCGTGAGAGCTCGTCGGCTGCACAGTTCAGCGCTCCGGGAATGAAGATGGCTCGAAGCGACCTCAGATGCTTCTGACTCCATAGGAGGAGGTGGCGAGCGAGTTGTGACATACGGCGGGAGCGTAGACCACCTTGATGGTTGATGTACGCTACAGTGGCGGTATTGTCTGAGCGGACTAGTACGTGTTGACCCCTGAGCAACGCCCGGAAGCGGTGCAGGGCAAGGCGTACTGCCAACAACTCGAGGCAATTGACATGCCACAGCCGCTGGGGTCCTGTCCAGGAGCCCGCAGCAGCATGTCCATTGCACATGGCGCCCCAGCCCGTGGTGGAGGCATCTGTTGAGACAACAACATGCCGGGAAGCTCGAGCCAGGGGGACACCGGCCCTGAGAAAATCGAGGTTCGACCACGGGGTGAAGAACTGACGGCAGGTCGGAGTAACTGGTACTCGGAACGTGCCGTGTTGCCATGCCCACCTCGGGACTCGGTCGCGAAGCCAAAGCTGAAGCGGTCTCATATGAAGCAATCCGAGCGGCGTGACCGCGGCTGCAGATGCCATATGCCCCAGGAGCCTCTGAAAAAGTTTCAGTGGAACCGCACTCTTGCCCTCGAATTGTCTCAGGCAAGTCAGCAGTGACTGCGCGCGCTCGCTCGTAAGCTGCGCGGACATGGCGACCGAGTCGATGTCCATACCGAGAAAAGAGATCCTCTGCACGGGGCAAAGTTTGCTCTTCTCCCAGTTGACCCGAAGGCCCAGACGGGCTAGGTGCCGGAGCACTAGGTCCCTGTGTTCGCAAACCTGATCTCGAGAGTGAGCTAGGATCAGCCAGTCGTCGATATAACTCAGGATGCGAACCCCTTGCTCTCGAAGGGGAACAAGGGCCGCCTCGACGACCTTCGTGAAGATGCGAGGAGACAGGGCTAGCCCGAAAGGGAGAACCGCGTACTGGTATGCCTGCCCCTCGAAAGCAAACCGGAGGAACGGTCTGTGTCGAGGAAGAATGGAGACATGAAAGTAGGCGTCCTTCAGGTCGATCGCTGCAAACCAATCCTGGGGCCGTATGCATTCGAAAACGCGTTTGGCGGTGAGCATCTTGAACGGCATCCGATGAAGGGAGCGGTTCAGCACGCGCAAGTCCAGGATTGGCCGTAACCCACCGGTTTTCTTGGGGACAATGAAGTAGGGGCTGTAGAAGCCGGACCTCATCTCGGCTGGAGGGACAGTCTCGATTGCACCCTTCGCCAGCAGGGTGGCAATCTCTGCTCTCATGATAGGGGCATTGCCACCGACCAAAGTGGAGCGGACTCCCCTGAAGCGGGGAGGAGACCGTGCGAACTGAATCGCATAGCCGAGCCTGACGGTACGCGCGATCCAGTGGGACAGACGGGGAAGCTCTAGCCAGGCTCCCAGGAACTGAACCAACGGGATCATGCGGGCCACAGGCGTCCCCCCGGAGGGGCAGCGAGGCGGAGTAACTGGCCCAGATGTGGACGGCATAGCGGCCCGGAGAGGGGGCACAGTTAGCAACCGCACCCTGGCAGAGGGGGCCAGGGGAGGACCAGGCTGGTCGTCCCGCGGGGGCCTGCTCTGCCAGGGGTCTGGCGACAGAGGGGGACAAGGGCGAAGCGGTCCGTGGACGGCACGCCGTGTCAACCGCCTCTGGGACAGAGGGGGGCGAGGAGAGCACGGCTTGTGGGCGGCGCTCTGTGTCGCCCGAGAACTCTGTGAGCTCAGGGAAGAGGGGATTGTTTCTGTCTTTAACCACATTAGGGTGCTGCCCACCCGTGGGTGAGCAGCGGGGAGTGGAGAACAAAAGATTCTCCCCCGGCCCTCCACCGGGGGAAGGAGTGGTCCTGCTACCACCTCCTGAGAAACAATCATCATCCCTGAGCAGCCCGTCTCAGGAGCGCCGCTTGGCCCGGCGTTTAGCGGGGGGCGGGGCAGGAGAGGGCTGTGGCGCCTTCTTACGGCTTCCTCCGCGACCGGCCCTGGGTGGAGGCTGCTGCGTGGTCCGGGCGGGAGGGGCGGGAGCCGCAGGAGGGCGCCCTCGGCGGGAAACAGGTCGAGGCGTCTGCCCGGCCGGCAAGGTGGAGGCAGCAGCGGGCCGGCGGGGCAGAATGTGTTTGATGGCCTCGGTCTGTTTCTGGGCAGTTGAAAACTGTTGGGCAAAGTCTTCAACTGCACCGCCGAAGAGGCCGGCCTGGGACAAGGGGGCGTTAAGCAGACGGGTCCGCTCAGCGTCCCGCATGTCAGCCAGGTTCAGCCACAGATGTCGCTCCTGGACCACAGCTGTGGACATCACCAAACCCAGGGAGCGCGCGGTAACCTTCGTCGCCCGGAGAGCAAGGTCGGTCGCGGCGCGCAGCTCATCAAAGAGCCCTGGGTTTGTCCTACCCTCGTGCATGTCTCTGAGCATCTGGGCCTGGTAGACCTGCAGAGTGGCCATAGCATGCAGTGAAGCAGCCGCCTGTCCCGCCGCTCTGTAAGACTTCGCCACCAGGGTCGACGAAAATCTACAGGCTTTGGATGGGTGCTTAGGCTCGCCCCGAGAAGAAGCACTCTGCGGACATAGTTGCATGGCAACAGAGCGTTCAACCGGGGGAAGCCCAGTGTACCCACGGGCAGCTGCCTCATCGAGGGGAGGAAAGGCGGATGAGACCAGCGAGCGGTCCCGAGAAGACAGGGGGGTCTTCCAGGACTTCGAGATCTCATCATGCACATCCGGGAAGAAAGGTATTGGGGTTTGCCGAGGACGAGGGTCGGCGGCCTTACCCAAAAACCAATCGTCCAGCCGCGAGCGCTCAGGACAGGGTGGAGGCCTCCACTCAAGTCCGATGCTCGCGGCTGCCCGGGAAAGCATGGCCGTCATCTCCGGATCAGACTCGAGCACAGCCGTATGCACACCGGAAGGTGGCAGCTGTGACGAGCCCTCACTTCCAGAAGAGTCAAACCCGCCTAGTGATGCTGCAACAGACATGGCATCTTCCTCTGTAGCTTCAACTGAAGCCCGCGGGCCACCAGAGGGTAGACCCGCGGGAATCAGCAGTTCACTAGCGGGCACCGTCATTGAAGAGGGGGGCTGGGGTCGCGGACACATAGTCGGCGCCTTGTTCCAGACCGTAACCCTCAGATCACCCTGGCCACCAGCCGCAGGACGGGGGGTGGATGAGGGGACTCTCACTCTTGCGAGTTCACGGAGTCTCGACCGTAATGACGCGATGGTCATGTTCCCACAGAGAGAACATGAGTCATCCACGAGCGCTGCTCTAGCATGATCAATGCCCAAACATACTATGCAACGCTCGTGCCCATCAGAGTCCGATACCAATCTGCCGCAACCAGAAGTACACGGGCGAGACATCTTTAAAAAGACGTGCCACGTGTAAGCTCTTTTAGTGAGAGAAAACTCAAGTGTTGAAGCACCCGGGGAGAAACGCACCGACTGGCAGACCACTGCAACAGATCAGCAGGAAGCACGCTCTCGCCGTAGATCGCCGTCACACCAACACTCGAGGTACTCGTTTGTAAAGCTGACAATTCAGAGATGGCTTGTGGAGAGAAGAATACACTTGGCTCCGAAGCGAAAACATATCTGCTTGCTGCCGGCTTCCTCCTTTTATACCCACGAGGTGGGGCGGAGTTACGCCATGCAAATTCCGCAGACCCATGGCATTTCTTTGCCATTGGCTCGTTTTGTAATACTCGAAGTTGATAGGCTTTCTAAGCGAAACCCCATTCGTCGTCATCCGACGTAACTCGGAGTGACAACGAAAGGGAACTTAAGGAAACTCCTACTGATATACTTTGGTTTATTGTGTTATATTTAATGTTACTAATGATATTGTAGGGCCCTACTAATATATATTATATTATATATAATGATATATATTATACAGATATGATATATATATATATATATATATATATATATATATATATATATATATATATATATATATATATAAGGGCCCTCGCCCCGCGGCATATTTCAAGATACTTACATAATTGTGATGAATTTAATCCTTTTTAAGTTATTATTTTGCAGTGTAAGATTACAGTTAACACCTTTAAATATTACATAAATGTATTATGAATTTTTAATAAACTTAATGAGTGTATAAATCAGCAGCAAAAAGTAATTCTTGAAAAAATGTGCACAGTAATTTTATAAAATCTAAATATGTTAATAGAAACAAATTACTATTAGTTCTCTTATAAAATTCAATCAGGCAATCATACATTTCAAAATTTTATATTTATATATTAATGTCAAGAATTCAGAAGTGCATATATACCCTACACTACAAAGAAATAATATACAATTAAATTATGCTTATTTTAAATGTATTGAGCAGGCTAGGTATAACAAAATATATTGGCTTTTAATAATATTTCAGTGCGCAAACCCATGATAACATGAAAAACAGCACGCACACAGCGTGTATGCGCATCGCGGGATTCGCGGGTGCAAAATGATGTGCTCAAAGCAACATGGAGTCACCGTGTGCAGCGCTGCGCTGTATCAATAAATATTGATACAGCTTAAGGGTTTTAAACGACTCACTACCAGTGTTGGGAAAGTTCAATTTCTACATGAACAAGTTAAAGTTCAGTTCACAAATTTTAAAACGAACTAGTTCAGTTCAGTTCATACTTTAAAAATTTTAACTAGTTCATTCATAGTTCTTTTTTTCCATATGTTGCTGCGAGCTATTATTTTTGAAAATGATTGCCACAACCCATGAATTAGAGATAGCAATTATTTTATCGGTGGGCAAAGTTTGAACAGAAATGTAAGATTTTTCCCATCCTCACCGACCTTGTCATAAAACCCGTTTAAATGATCAAACGATCCTCCTTGCTGCATTTTGTGTTGATGACGCATGCGGCCTTGCGACGCTGGCGGCTGGTGTTGCCAGATTGGGTGTTTTTTCCGCTACATATTAAGGCCTGTTTACGGCGTGTTTTAGCCGGGGTTTCGCCTGGAAGGCTCTATAGAAATCTGGCACCCTAATGAATGAAGTTAAACTGTGCGCGCGCTGTTCACAGACACCAGAATGAACGAGTTCACAGTAACGTTCATCAGGCAGTAATACAGTATGTGCAGTTCACGTTCACCCAAAATATGAACGAGTTCATGAACTATCGTTCAATGAACGCGTTCAGGCACAACACTGCTCACTACCGTGTGCCGTTTAAAAACAGCAACAAACTCCAACAAAATAAAGTAATTTTATGCAAATCTACAGCCTTTTATCTACAGATCATGCATTATAATGTGAATATATCATATTGGAGAGAGTTTTACCGTGCATCCAAGAGGCGCGCGCGCTGTTTGAATATGAATGGAGAATGATTGACAGCCGCAGAGGAGGGAAAACGAGTTTCCGTATACTTTAATGATGTAAATAGACTTCTGTCCCTCACATTAAGCTATGGAATGACTTCAGATGACTTTGTCACCCAAACTGACGTGAAAAAAGCGGGAGGCGCCGAAAAGCGCGCTGTTTGCATCCCTGCTTGTCAAAACGCGGCAAAGACACATCAAAAAGCTGCTGTAGCAGTATACTGTAACCATTTGGCACTTAAAGAGCACGTCACGACACATAATACCCCGTCTTCTTTTACTAAAGAATATTTTTGACTTATTTATGAAATGCATAACCGATGCTACTAAAATTTATACTGGCCATTGGGGTGGCCAGTGGGGTGGCCAGTGGGGTGGCCAGGAGTCGGCCAGGGGTGGCCACGGCCACCCCTGGCCACCCCCTGGTGGCGCCATTGGTTATTACCATGGTAATTATATGTAAATGAAAGCTTTAGCTTAAGTTCTGTCAGGAAGACTCAATCAGCGCGTCACGTATTACCTCATTCTTATCCAATCAGGTGTTAACAGTCACAGTATAAAAGATTGGTGCTTACACCTGTCTGAGTTCGCAGATGCTGACGCTGCCATTCACCTCCATCCTCCCAACCACCACCAATATGGTACCTCCCCCTCCATCCTCCCCATCACCACCACCAGGATGGTCCCTTCCTTACCTCCAGGGGGTCGGCTGCGCACCCGCCTTCATCTCAGGCGGGACATGCAGATTCGGCTAACCTCGCTTTGCTCACTAAGGATGGGGCCTACGCCAAAGAACTCATACATTTATGCTTGCTGAGCTGACAATAAATGTATACAGCTTTTCAATTTATCTCCCGAGACTTTCTGGTAGAACATATGTAACAAGAACACTGTAAAATAAAGTGTTACCCAAAACACTTTTGCTGCTATTGAGATGTGATACTGGTAAGTTTAGGGTCAGGTGTGGTGGTCTGGTTAGGTTTAAGGGTGGGTTAAGGTGTAAGGGAAGGGTCAACAGTGTAATTACAAATGTAATTACATAAATTAATTACAGCTGTAATAACATGCAGGTATTTTCAAAATATAAGTACAATGTAAAAACATTTATGTACACAATAAGTCCATTATATCAAATTATTAATTTCAATGTAAGTACATAGAACTTAAATCCACTTAATATAAAGTGGGACCAAAAAAAAGTTTTTTTTTCCGCGGCCATTTTAAAAGTAATAGCATTTGAAGAGAATACATGTATGACTAGACACACAAGACCACTGTACCTTTGTTAAAATACATGTGACTATGAAACATATTCATGAATGCACAATGAATTGTATATTTTCCCATCTCATAAAATACAGAATTTTAACCATGCAATAGCCTCAGACTATTAAACTGCAAATAAAGGGAGAGAACGGCTTGTAATACCTTTAGGATTTGCCACAATTTGCACAAGGAAGAGAAAATCCTTGATCTGCGCTTTGAGGCGGTTTCAAAGGCAGATTGGTAGACTGTGACAAAACCAAAATAAAACCGATGTGAGGTCATTCTCATGCACATCTCGAGTGAAGTGAAAAACTTGGTGTAAATGGAAAGAAAATGAGACAGAGAGGAGACTGAGAAAGAATGCTCTGAAGGTAAACAGAAAGCCATGATGAGGCTTTAGCAGCACTACAGCAACACAGCCAATCATAATAGTGAGAGTCCTTGATTTCCTGGAACAATAAAGGACAAACCTGGAGAATGCAGAATTTATGCCTCTCAATTTTTCTGTGTTCGATGGGAATTCTGAGCTTCATTTCAACGTGCTCACCACGGAAGTCCTCAGTCATTGTTAAGGGCCATGCATAAAGTGTACGGCTTTATTCTTTTAATCATAAAACCTCTCGACTTTAATGCATTTAAGAAAAGGTGGTGTGTTTTATATCAAATATCCTGCGACGCACTCAAAGGGCTCTGTTTCGCTGACCGTAATTCAGCAAGTAGGTAGATGGCTTGTTCTTAAAGGTCCCATATTATGCAAAATTCACTTTTGCATGCTGTTTGGACATAAATGTGTGTTGGCAGTGTGTGTACACAACCACCCAATAGTGATAAAAATCCACTCACTCCTTTTTTATTAATCCCCATAAATCATCAGCAGTGTCTCCCAACGACCTGTTTTCAGAATGCTGTTTTAATGACGTCACTAAGTACAGGCCCCGCCCACGAGTGTTGACAGACACTGCAGTTTTAACATAGACCCGCCCTGATCGAGTTCACAGCTGCTGCACTGACGAGAATGTCTCCCAGCGTTGTAGGTGTTGTGTGCCTGGATGTATTAATCCACATAGCTCTCTCTAGTTACTCCCGAAATCTGAGGCAGCCGCTGAAGACGAGGTGGAATTATTTTGTTTTTAAAGAAAATTTAAAGAAAATGCTCCCTCAACTCTACAGAAAATCGTTTATGTACTTGCGCACTTTTTATATCTTACTGTTTGCTCAGCTCTTATGGTGAGTTTCTGAAGTAAAACTAACGCTTCATCTTTTGTGTTATGTACAATAAACTTTATTAAACTCATCAGTATGTTTGATCATCATTCGGACCTGGTCCGAAACAGCAGACTTGTTGGGTATTAATAGTGGATACATACAAGCAGATGACAAATACGTTTTAACCGTAATTAAACTACGAAACTATACCTGTTCCATCTCTATACAGCAGTCTGACTCTGTAGGCATTATTGTCCAACTCCGAGTCGAAATGAACACCGTTACTGAGAGTTTCTGATATTATTATCATCATTCTGTGAGATGAAATTGTCCTGAGACTGAGCAAGCTCCGCCCCCTGTGCCGTGCTCATTTGCATTTAAAGGGCACACACTAAAACGGCGCGTTTTTCTGAGCACCAAAAAATGACAATTTAAACATGCTGTGAAAAATGATCTGTTGGGTATTTTGAGCTAAAACTTCACATACACAATCTGGGGACATCAGAGACTTATTTTATATCTTGTGAAAAGGGGCATAATAGGGGACCTTTAACAATACTGTTGGACATTTCAAATCTGTCTATATTCTTTCTTGATTATAACCTGTTTTTCTTCTTTTTTGTTGTTGTTGCAAAAGTTGGCATATCATGCTCAATGATTGCTTCCTGATATGGCTTGTGATCAATTTCAAAATGAACATTCAAAAACAGAAGAGTCGGCAAGAATGAAGCTAGATGGTGCAAGAATTTTTGGCAAGTTTTTTATGCTAACAAAGTAGTCAAGTCACCTTTATTTATACAGCGCTTTTTACAATACAGAGAGTTTCAAAGCAGCTTTACAGTGGTAACAGGAAATTAATGCAACAGAGTTTCTGCTGTACAGCAGCTTTAGAAGAAAGTCATTGTCCAGCTTAAGTAAGTTTTTTAATGATTCATTACTGTTGTAAAAATCATTAGTTATTAACTTAGGGGCCACTTACAGTACACAACACCGCTTTCAACAAAAAACAGAAAACTTTGAATGCGTAGATCACTGTGTTAAATGATACTTTATCCAGTCCCACTTTATCATAGCTTGACCTTATTGTAAATAGCAGGTGCTAATGTTGTATAATATTACATTATTCTTTCATAAAACCCAAATCATATGTTTATTTCAATAGATGTCTCACACTAGTAATCAGACATTTGCTATTCATGTTCATTCTAGTTTTTGTTGTTACCTGTCAGCTTCTGAAATGCATGCAGGACATCACTGAAGATTGATAAAGTATCAGAAATCATTTTGTAAAACGTCTCAAGTTACGACTTTAACCCTAGTTCCCTGAGAAGGGACGCAGTGTCTTGTTCCCTTCTCAGGTAACATGGGTTACAGTCGTAACCCGAGATGTTCCCTTTCAAGGGAACTTGAACTGCGTCGACTACGACGCTTTAGGGAACGAGTACCCATTATGCCACAACGAGCCCTGCCTGTCCCAGTGTGAAGCTGTGCACAGGCACACTTAGGACGAGACCACTAGAGTGCCTGGCATAGAAGAAATGTCCAGGCTATAGAATCTGATAAAAGTATGAGGGGTGGACCATCCTGCTGCATCGCACACTTCTTGGATCGGGGCCCCTCAAAGGAGGGCTCTAGAGGACGCCATGCCTCTAGCCTAATTAGCCCTCACGGCCAAAGGTGAAGGCAAGCTGCGCACCTGATAGGCCATAGAGATAGCCTGAACGACCCAGTTAGTGATGGTCTGTTTGGATGCTGGAAGCCCCTTCTTGGGCGACCCGAAGCACACCAGCAACTGGTCTGAGTTCCGCCATGAAGAAGACCTCTGGACATACTGTATATCTTGAGAGCTCTGACAGGGCAGAGCAAATGAAGTCTTTCTTCACCCGCCGTCATGTGAGGTGGAGGATGAAAGCCTGCAGAACCGTAGGCCGTCCCACATTAGATGGCACTTTAGGCACATACCCCGGCCTGGGATGCAAGATAGCCTTTAATGTTGCCTGGAGCAAACTTCAGGCACCCATGAGATATAGAGAGCGTCTGAAGGTCTCCTACTCTCCTCAGAGAAGTAATGGCTAATAAAAAAGCTACCTTGATGGAAAGGTTCTTGGCCTCAGCCGACTCCAGAGGTTCGAAGGGAGCCTCGACCAGCCCTTCGAGAACCACTGCCAGGTCCAATGTGGGAACTCTGGTACGAGCCGCAGGTCTCATCCTCCGAGCCCCCCGGAAGAAATGTATGACCAGCTGATGTTTCCCCAGAGGCCCATCACCTAGAGGAGTGTGGAAAGCCTCAATGGCAGCCACGTACACCTTGAGTGTGGACGGGGTAAGACCAGCCAAGAGGTGATCTTGGAGGAACTCCAGCACTGAAGCCAACCGGGCAGTTAACTGGGTCCACCTCACGCTCTCTACACCAAGTGAAAACACACACATCTCCTCGTGGAAGGAGCTCTGGAACTGAGTATGGTCTCAACCACACCAGCCGACAGAACAGCCTCTAGGTACTGAGCCCACTCAGGGGCCAGGCCCAAAGTTTCCACAGGTCTGGTCGAGGGTGAACATTGAGCCCCCGGCCTGTGGAAGCAGATCCCACCTCAGAGGGATCTGCCAAGGCTGGTCTGCCAGGAGTGCTATGATGTCTGAAAACCATACCCGGGCCAGCCAATACGGGTCAACTAGAAGTAGACTGACCCGGAGCAGAGCGATTGGGGGAAAAGCGTACAGGCATAGCCTCGGCCACATCTGTACCATGGCATCCAACCTCAATGGAGCTGGATGGGTGAGAGAAAACCACAGTGGACAGTGGGACGTCCCTCGAGACGCGAACAAATCCACTTCCACTGGGCTGAAATTCTTATATATCGACTTCAACAACTCAGTGTGAAGTCTCTATTCCATTCTCCAGGGCGCAATCTCAGAACCCCCTGATGATTCAAGAAGGAGACCACCGACACATTGTCTGCGTGGTGACCCCTGAGGTCTGGGAGGAAGCTCCTCAGAACCCTGCCATCCATGACCGCGCCCCAGCCCGTGAGGGAGGCGTCTGTCGAAGCGGGTTTCCAGCGACATGACGCTCCCACTACGGGGCCTTGGGACCGAAACCAAGCTTTTTTCCACATAGATAGGGAACGAAGGCTTCTGCACGTAACCCTGATCATGTGGAACGGGTTCCCACTCGGGGAAACCCCTTGGTTTTCAACCACCACTGCAGGACCCTCATGTGCAGCAGGCCGAATGGAATGACATTGGACACTGCTGCCATGAGCCCAAACACTCTCTGAAAATGTTTTACAGTGATGGCTTGGCCTAGCTTTATCCTGGTCACCGTGGCCAGGATGGAATCGATCCGTGCTGGAGACAATTGTGCCCGCATCGTGACCGAGTACCACACGCTTTTTTTCGTGTTGAGTCTCAACCCCAGGCTCTGGATGTGGGCAAGGATGACATCTCGATGCCGAACTGCCAGCTCTTGTGACTGGGACATAATAAGCCAGTCGTCAATATAATTTCGCACCCTGATACCCTGAAGCCTCAGCAGAGCTAGAGCTGCATCCATGCATTAGGGGAGAGAGCTAGGCCGAACGGAAGAAGAACCTTCGAATGGAAGCACCCGATATTGGTATTCTTTGCCCCCAAAAGAAAACCTCATGAACTTCCTGTGTTGAGGGAAGATGGAGACATGGAAGTATTTTAGATCTATCATGACAAACCAGTCCTCGGGCCTGATTTGAATCACAATCTGTTTGAGTGTCAGCAGAGTTTCTTGACTGTACGTTTCAACTGACAAAGATCTAGTATAGGACGCAGAGCCGGCCCGAGCCTATTGGGGGCCCTAAGCAGAATTTGATTTGGGGGCTCTCTCCCACTACGCAAAGCCACCTGTACTTGACAATTATTGACATAAATGTCACGCAATAATGATATATTATAAATGAATACAGTGAGGTTATGTATTAATACAAAATAAATACTTAATAAAAAATAGATCCCTACTTAAATAAAAAAGTTTAACTTTTACTTTACTCTATTACTAACTCTTTGAAACTTCTTAAAACAAACTGTCTCAAAACATATAAAATAAATTATTTGCAAAAAATAATGACAAAACTGAGAAATCAGAAACATAATAAGAGCAAGGGTTCAACAATGACAATTATTGTTGAAAACTGTAAAAATATTATTATTATTTCTCAACTGTCTCAATACAGTGTAACTGTCCTCAAAATCTTTTTTATTATTATTATTGTAACAGACTTTGTTGGATTGTGCATGACAGAATCCAACAACGTATGTTACTATAATACCGGTAATGATGTACTGGCGCTCGTTGTATGTGTGTATGCAATCTATTTTTACCCCCGGGGCTTGCCGTGGATAGGAATGGGTCGTCCGCACTTGGTAACGGAGTGTCGCAGGTTTTTGGAGTTAGTGATCTGATGTGTGGTATAATAAAGTGGAGAAGAGTTCAAACTGCTATGTTTATTATTTATTCAAACTGCTACCCTTACACCTAGAAGGTTAAGTTCCCCTGCGGCTATTTTCTCCAACTTAAACCGATACCATGACTATGCGAAGTTGCGCACGAATTGTCTATGCACTCGCGAGGTGTCTAGATTATGCGCATGACTTAAACGCTGACAGACACAGCAGCAGCTGTTGGCAGGTATATTGATCATGAAAGCAGAATTTTCTTGTCTTGAATTATTCATTCATTCATTCATATTCATTCATTAATTTATGTCACTTGTTTAAGTCATCTAAAAAAAACCAAAAATTTAAACTTGAGGGGGCCCCAAGCAGCCGCTTAGTTCGCTTATGCCTCGGGCCGGCCCTGATAGGACGCAACCCCCCATCCTTTTTAGGAACAATGAAGTATCGACTGTAAAAACCCTAATTCTCTGTCGAGTGAGTACAACTGCTCTATAGCTTCCTTTGCTAAAAGAGCTTTCACCTCTTACTCCATTACCAGAGCCTGCTCAGGATTTACTAACATGAGCAACACCCCGTTGTAGTGTGGCGGATGAGAACTGGATTCTGTAGCCTTTCTCGACGATCTGCAAGACCCACTGAGATATATTCTGTAGATTCTTCCACTCTGTCAGATAATCTACTAAGGGTACCAGTATCCCGAGACTGGTCTCTTGTGTAACTGGAACAGACCTGAAGCATTCTGGCAGGAAGCAACCGAAGTGACTGTTTTTGAACCCCCCTCAGAGGGTGCGAGTTTGACGCAGCGTCGAGTTGACACTACACTGTGTGCTCGCTGGAGACTGACTCCGCCCCGAGCCACCAAGGGTGGCGGGATTGGCAGAACGCCCCCCTGAGGACCCCGAGGTGGAGTGGGAACCATATACTTAGGTGTATACCACTCCAACATTTGTGCTTGGGGGCTGAAAAGTCGGGATGCAGATCAGGAAAAAATGGAAAGCCCCGTGATGGAGGTGACACATTTGTTTGTGACAAAAAGCGCTTGTCTAATTTGCTTTTGGGACGAGCGCCGTGTTTCTCGGCCGGCCAGTCAATATTAAGTTTAGCCACCTCAACACCTCATCACCTCCACCAGCTCTTCATACGCTGGGGAAAGAGGTGGCGAATCCTATTCCCCTTTATTTTCACTTACAATGCTCAACTCATCTAATTCCTCGGAACTAGAGCACTGAAGCATTGGGCTCTCACCCCGGCGGAAGCAGCCGCTGGGCAGGCTTCCGACACTGGTGAGAGAAAGCTGGGTCCCTCGGGTAAAGAAGAGAAAGACGTCTCTAACACGTCTCTAACACCGCCGAGAGATCCATTTGCGATCCCCAAGAATGCCTTCTCCATGCTGCCTCAGCAGAGCCGGGTCCAGATCCCTGAGGATCGCAAGCCTGGCCACTTTCCTCGAAAAGTGACAGGCGAGAGTGGAGCATGCAAAGCGGAAGCCTCTCACAATGTTGACAGTCAGCCCTCTCGAAGGCTGACATAGCATGCTCCGCTCCCAAACACATAACACACGAATCATGTGTATCCCCACCCATGAAATAACGCAGGCAGGGAGAAGCACACAATTTGAATGATTGCATTTGTTTCACCATGAATTACTGAGTGAACAGACAATACAACAGTAAATATAACAGACATTTTCAACATAGAGTGCTTGCTGAGGCACAGAAGCTAATGCCGGTCAGACCGGATGTGCTTTTATCCTTTCCTGGTTGTGACGTCATCCGCCTAGTTGACATTCATGCTTCAGACGCAATCATGCAGGGGTGTTCCCAAAGTGTCATCGACGCAGTGCGAGTTCCCTCGAAAGGGAACTGCACATATAACTGAATAATGCCTTTAGTAGCTGAAGTGTTTAATGACGTGCTTCGTGGATGATGCATATTTGTCTTGAAATTACTGTGTTCACATATGATGGGCCCTATTTTAACGATCTAAGCTCATGGTCTAAAGCGCAGGGCGCAAGTGCACTTAGGGCGTGTCCGAATCCACTTTTGCTAGTTTAACAACGGGAAAAATGGTCGGCGCGCCCAGCGCATGGTCTTAAAGGGTTGTCCATATTCTCTTAAGGAGTAACGGGTGTGTTTTGGGCGTAACATGCAATGAACCAATCAGAGTCTCATCTCGCATTCCCTTTAAAAGGCAGTTGTGCTCACGTCATGGCGATTCGCTGTTTACATTGAGGAATTTGCAAGCAGAAAGACTAAACGCTTCTCTTGCGAGGAAACTGATCTGCGCAAGCAGACCATCTACGGGACAAGCCGGATTCCATCATATCTTTGGTACACAATATAAATTTTTTACATTGTAATCCTTTTATTTTTAATATTTGGCATGTTTGTGTGCTGCTGCATGTCCATGTGTGTGTAATAAGCAGAGTGTATGTGCGTCATGTACCCGACTATAGATGAATATTACTAATGCACGCTTTAAATAATAAAAAATATAAAAATTTGCACCATTGACTTTAGACCAGGTTTTGTTGGTCAGTGGCGCAGTCCATTTCAGTTTCCTCAAAATAGCAACGCGCCAACAATGCGTCTGAACACACCTCGTTTTCAGACCAGCAGCCCATGAGCGCACAAATGGGTCCAAATGCATTTGCTATTTAAACAGTGTGGTGCAGGACGTGAAAATGATAACATGCGTCGGGCTGAAACTAGCATAATACACTTGCGTTGCGCTTGGCGCTGCATTTCACCGGGTGTATGAAAGGGCCCTATATGATATTGTTGATCCATATTCTCTATATTCCATTAACAAACAGAACATGCTCTGTGGCTCTTCAATTTTCTACAGAGTACTTTGACCTGATATTATCAACAAAATCAGATTAACATTCTACAACCCTAAATAAATGAATTGCGAAGAAACACATCCACAGGATATCAATAAAGAAGTGATCTGACAATGTTGAAATTTGCTGCTACCACATTAACCCAGTTTTAATGGGATTTCAGACAGATAATGGCACAAATTAATGTTTCCTTTCAAGTGAATGTGCTAACTATGACAAATTGATTCCCTGTTCTCTCCTGAGCTTTTTCTTTTTTGGCTCTATTTTAATTTTAGATGAAGCAATAAGAGATTAATGGTTGCTATCTCATCTTTTCACATCTAATGAAATTACAGAAGAGGATATGATTAGTTGAACAATGGCATAAGAACCCACTTTATGCAAGCAATCTCATGTTAAAAGGAGCTGAAAATTGACACAGACTGAAGAGGAGGGAATTTGGCAGTATATACCCACATTTGTGTCTATGGATTATGGATTTCCACCCAGGGATTTTAATGGAGCTATACACAAAAGTCATCTGCGGCCAACCAGTGCTACTCAAAACCTTGGAACGGTAACTTTGTTATTGTTTAATGGTCATTCATGGCTGAAGGATGCGGATCACAGGCAAGTAATGTGGGGCTGCTGTTTGTTTGGGACTAAAATGCACCACTGGGTCTTTTAGACGGGTCCTAAAAACAAACATGCCTCTCTAGTTATCTGAACAGAAACAATGCCTGGTCAAGGCTTGTTGCTTCTCCTTGCGCCGAATCTCTAGAAGGAATAAAACCACCGGTTTGGTACATTGTTCAGATTGATCAAGCTTCTGCTGAAGCCTAAATCTTGCTTTTTTGGTCTTTATCTAATTAGCTAATCCATAAGGCGGTGAAACGTGCTCTGTATTATAAATGTCATATGAATGCCATTGGCAAACACAGGGCTCCACTCTGCCAACACTACCCTGCAGTACATGGCTATTAAATATTGAGTTTGAACTACTTCTTTTTTTATGTTATGAGAAAAAGACTACAGAAGGAAACATCAAATCAACAATCAATTATACAATCTATCTATCTATCTATCTATCTATCTATCTATCTATCTATCTATCTATCTATCTATCTATTTATCTATCTATCTATCTATCTATCTATCTATCTATCTATCTATCTATCTATCTTCCGTCCATCCATCCATCCATCCATCCGTCCGTCCGTCACTTTAAAACAAATTATTTGTAAATCTAATCTCAATAAAGTGGCTGCAGGATAAGATGATATTTCTGTTAAAAATACAATTTCCAAATCAGAGAAGAAACTTCAGGCTCTTCTCCAAAAAGATCAGTAACCTCTCTTTTAGACCCAAGAGGCTTTCAAGAAATGTTAAGAATTGAAATGCAGAGCTTGAGAGATAAGGTCAATAAGGTTACGAAGATAAGGTCAAAACTAAAACTACAGAGGCAGGGTATGTTTTAAAGAAGAGAACTGCTCTAAAACGCTGTCTGCTAGCAGTCATCAGTCTCATTAAGTGTGATTCATGCTCAGCATGCTTTGCATGCAAATCTTGTTTCGGATATTTCTACCAAAAGACTTGGAACAAGTATGATTTTAGCATATTCTAGAGAGATGAAATAATGTCCTTCGGCAGCAGATTTAATGCAATGACGCAATGCGCTTTAGATAGAGGCTAGCATCCGCTCCTTGCGAATTGCTGGTGTGAGGAGTCATACACCTTTAGCGCAAAGTCTCTACAACCATCAAAACAGGGGGCCGTTATATATGGAGGATATGCAGGAGCCCTCATTGGTGCATTTCAAATTCAATTTAGCGATAGAAGATTGACTGAGGGGTTCTCCCCCCTCGTCTTTTAAAAAAGATTCTTTTTTCCATAGCTCGTTTCTTTTGAATAACGTGGCACAGCATTTATCCCTGTCCTTCACATATCCTCGGCTCTGCAGTCTGCTGCTGCCTTTGACGTTGCTTATGTGTCCTTAGGAATAAAAAGAAAATGGGGGTGGGGGTGGGGGATAGAAAATAAAATTAGCTATTGTTTTCCTTCGATTCCGGGCAACAGTTCAGATATAGCAAGGGCACAGAGCCATGCGCTCCACAACAGACGTCGCTAGGGACGCAAGACAAAAACCCACAGCAAAATACACATTTGTAGACGTCTTACACCAGGTTGTGGCTATACGAGACTCCTCTTTTTGCAGGGTTCAGGGGTGTTCTCCGGGGTTGAGAAGGAAGGTGGGGGTACGGAGGTGCTGCTGCGGACCTCAGCGAAGACAACCAATCTCCTCATTCAAGCCTGCCTCCACACAGCTCATATTGTCAGTTTGCCAGTTTAAAGGAACCTTGAGCAGCATCAAAGATCTTTTCAAAGCCTTAATCCTAATAGGTCGTGGTTTGTTCTGTCACATCAAAGACGTGAGCGAGGGAGGTACAGAGGGGAAATATGCGTCGGGTAGGGGAGCTGGCAAACGATTCTTATGGGGAAGATTGGCAGAGGATTTGCTGCAAGGCGTGCACTAAAATCTGAAATATCGGCCATGGAAAGCCTGCTGTAATAGATATGAAATGGGCCTTCTCAACACCATGAAAGGCTGACATTTGCTGAAAGATTGTCACGAGAAGCCCTTTTATTCCCTGCCATCTATCAAGCGTTTGTACTGCCACCTTGTCCGTACTGGAAATTCGCAAGTGTCACTCTCGGCGGCATGTTCCGGATTGGTCATTTCCAATGGTGCCCCCCCTCCCCACACACACACACACACCGTTGACTGCCGAATCTTCAGCTCGAGAACTCTCCGGTCTAACCCGAGGAAATAAATATGTTATCTTGTACGCTAGTGCATCTGCGCACGTGTGTGTTTACTTCTCACCTCTGGACACTTTAATCTGTAGTTCAGTGTCTCATGCATTCACACCGATACAATCGTCTTACATAAACCATCTTCCTGTGAACCAACATGACATAAGTGCTTGGTTAATTAGCCGTCCGAGGGAAAGCAGGGTATCGATTTTCTGTCAGCACATTAGAAAAGAGGCCTTTTGTTTTCAAGGCCGTCCACATGATAGCGGTGATAAACCGTGCCTTTCACCGACAAGAAGATACTAATAAAACAAACCTAAAAAAGGAGGTATATCACCAGTCTCAGTTGGAGACGAGGAGGAAAGGAACGATAATGATGATGCTGAGATCTCTAACATTTTGAGTCAACATAAAGAAAAAATTCACTGAAGTGACTTTGTTTTTTTTAACTGAGAGAAGCTAAACTCTGGAGTTTAAGGGGACTGGCTGGTTGTGTGTGTTTTGTGATGATGGTCTGTCTGAAATCCCACTGGTGCTTGTTATTTCACACCCCTGTGGCTGCAAGTTTGACAACAATCCCTTAAAAACTAGCAATACAACTTACTGGGCTAACAAGGTTAATCTGAGTCTGAAAAGACTGTTGTTCTTAGCCATCCAAATAGGTCCCTAAAGAGCCACTTAAATCTTTAGTTTTTTGTTGACTTGGACCAAGAAAATATGGGAAGCCAAATTGGATAATGGTGTTGCACAATGATACAAAAATATCTTGATGAAAATAATAAATGCCATAAATTAGTGACCATTTTTGCATCCACATCATTTCCCAATTAAGCTCTAGATTCCTTGAGGCTTTATTCTGAAAAAAGGTTTACATGCTTCACACCTAATATTCTTGTGTGATGAGCATATTCCGAATAAACAAATAAGTGCATGTTTTTTCTCCTCCGCTATTTTCACGCTTTTGGTGTTTATTAATTATTTTAATAATTCTGCACAGTGCTGTGATTAACGCAATAATTGTCATTCATGTCCTTGACAATGAGGAAAATGTAGGTCATGGAACTATAACGGTGCTTTCAGCCCTAGTGAAAAAAAGGTATACTTTATTGTATTTGAAGTATATTCATTTTTTCAATAGTACATTAGTCAGGTACAATGTTATGAGCTTGGTTGAGACCATAAAATAAGGGAATTTATGATTTTTTGCCATTTTTTTAACTATGTCAAGCAAATGTGTCATTACCATCACATCATCGAATGTATGTAAAAAAATAAAACTTAAATGATAAATCAGTGCTTTTAAAACATTTTGTGGTTTCACATGGAATCTATTTTATCTTGAACTTAATGGGATTGTTGATTTTTACTTGCAAGATGAACTATAGTCACTTAAGTATCTACATTTCTGATTCATCAATCTACTCTGGCTTGGAATATAAGCTTATTTTAAGTGAATGCCATATATCAAAACTTTTTTAATACAGTGATAATTTAGACTGTCCAACTCTGTCAGAAATATATAATTGTAGGATGTTTTTGTAATTTATACATCATTTATTGCCAAAAATATGTATGGTAATGGTGATGGTGATGACATTGCAGTTCTGGTAATGACAGTTTGTTGCGGTGATGACAAATCACCGATCATAACCTATTGTAATTTAAGAGCCTAAGTGACTTCAGACCAAAAAAAAAAACACCAGCTATTAATTGGTTTAAACATCAAAACAGTTTAATCTGATTATGGAAGACCAAACAGGAACTGTGTGTATCTGTCGTAATCACCACCGCAACCTGTCATTACCAGCACAAGCTGTAATGTGCTTGTAATGACTGTGCTGGGAATGACAATTAAGTCAAAAAACTAGCCTTGCTAGCAAAGATGATGACTAAGCAAGTGTAGCTAGCTTTCTACATGTAATGTACACTTTTTTAACTAATAAAGTGATAAAAATAATCCAAAAATGTTTAAAAATACAGAAATACAACACATATGGTAATGACGCATAATAAGTGTACATGCCCAACACAAAGAATAAAGAGTAGATTTATTACTTTTCTGGACATCAAGGCATCAGTCTTGCAGCTTGAAATCCATGTGCCCCACTATGCTATTAGGTTACCATGGCTACCAAATAAACCTTTGATGAAAAAACTGTTAAAAAGTGCCTTTATGCAGAGCGTGTTGGTAATGACAGCTAAACCATGGGACAGGTAGAAATTAAGCAAAATAAAGTACAAAATGCATATGCTTAATCTGTGCCTGTAGTTTATTAGTTCAGGTAACATTTAATTCATTTGCATTTTTTTATTATTAATTTGTGATAAATAATGTTTGAGATTTGTTACGACAAGTGAAAACTCTGGTTTGCGGACAACACCAAAACACAGATATTGTACCACAAAACACCAATAAAATGTGTTAAAATCATTAGTAAGAGCAGCCATAAAATAAGTCTAGGCTTGTTTTTGTTTATACTAATTATTGGTGGTAAAATGTATTAGGTTGAATTAGTTTTTAATAGAATTACACCCTCAGTACAGAAATAGGCCCGAATTCTGGGAAATACCCAATTAGTCCCTGTGTAGGGACTAATTGGGTATTTCCCAGAATTCGGGCCAAGTACTAAGCATACTTGAATTTGGTCCAATTTAGTACACAAAAGTACACTAAATACACGTAAAGTTATGCTTTACTACAATTTAATTTCAACTAAAATATACCTAGTACAAAATTAGTTGTTTCGAAATAGCACACTTCAAGTTAACTAATCATTAACACACTTGAAGTATACTGATAATTAGTCTGCCTGCAAGTAGGCATATTTTTTTTCACCAGGGAGTCATCTGCACCAAATTGTGTTTCATTTGGACGTGCGTGTTTAAATGACTATCCCGTTGCAGTGGATATTCCGAAATCCAAAATTAATACAATTAATACATGCACATGCCAGCTGTCTTGTACAGTAGGTGTTCTAGAAGTCAGAATGTTAACGTGGTAACATAATCCATATTCTAATATTAGTCGTAGTTTGGTTGTACATTAAATTCTTCCATGTAACGTACACTGGGAAAAAAAATAGTGTAGAAAAAGATTTCCCTCTGAAGTTGCCAAATTGCACAAACAATTACAAAGAAATTAAAGTGAAAATAGTGAAAGAAGTATTTTCCTGTAAAACATACTCCACTAATCTGTTTTATTTACTTGTTAAACTTTATTTACAGTGAATGCAATTAAGAGAGGATACAACATTCATACTGATGGTGTAAATACCACTCTGTTCTCAGCCGTTGAAGCCATCGGGATCGCATACATGCATGGGTCAGCTGGACACAGCAGGCATTAGTATTCAAACTGACATTGCACCAATCAGTGGTGGAGGAACGGTATGGAGGATTGGGGGGTGAAGCGGGAAGTGATTGTGTTATGAATTCAAGATGGCACCAGAGCAGTGATGATGGGACCGGGTGGAATCACTCGGAGGCCTTCATTTCTTAGACCAAATCAGAGCTACTGATTTCTGTTCGTGTTTCTAAGTTTATTAACAAAATGCATGTGCACACATTATGATGGTTGTGTTTTGTGTGTCTAAGTGAATCAATCCCAACACATGTTAAGTTGTTAAAAAGCACACAATAAAGAAGATGAAAACTTGACTGATAACTGCCTCATGTCGAAGGTCGAATTTCAAGCAGTCTCATTGAAAACTAAAATCTGTTTGTCAGATGAACACTGCTATTTGAAATGTGAGGCTGCTAGTCTGTTATTTTCTGAGATGAATAAATGAAGAGAGAAATTACTTCCCAGTTTAACTGATGTACGGTTCAAACCTTTAAAAGCTAAGCTATGGTCACAGGGCAGGTAATGTTACGTTTAACCAAACTCAATTATGACAGAGATATTTTGGATCACACATCGGCTATCTCTTTTCCTAAGTGTCTGATGACAAATTTAATTGGAATCAGATTATAGAGTAAGAAAACTGAAAATCTATTTGCTGTGTAGTTTTTATAGCACATTCACCACGGAGACCCCTGCCATATATGACCAAAAACACCTTCTCTCCATTATAAGAATTCCCCTCTCCAATGCTTATTAATTTCACAGTAGATTATCTGCTCAGATACATCTTGTGTTTTGGGACAGAGCTTTTTAATTAATTGTGTGCTTGGCTTTATAAGTATGCACACGAAATCTTAATGAATGAATTTTAATTACAGTTGTAGGTGATTCTTAATGTAGCCTTCCTACATGTTTATCTGTGCTTTTGAATCCATTATAAAAACCAGAAGTGCATCCTTTACAATTTTACAATAGAAGTATATAGCAAATATATAAACGTCAAATGTAGCCCATTATTGTATTGGGATATAGCTTTGATTAAAGATGTTCAACGTGTTCAGGATGAAATTATCAGCAAACTGAAACAGAACTTGACGTCGACGTATCGCAGCTGTTTGTTTGTTTGTTTTTTAATAAAAAGAAACGTATTGAAAACGCCCTCTGCAGGACAAACGAATGTCTGAAAAAATATGAAGGAATAATATTACATGAGGGTGTAAAGTAATGTATTATAGCATAGAGATTTAAGTATATATTTGTTTGAGGCAGGCTATTTATTCGATTGCACATTATTTATTATTATTATTTAATTTAGCCTATTTATTTATTTAATTAATTTATTTTTGCTCTGCTTTGACTGGTTTGGCTACACTGCGTGGACCTAAAGCATTCAAGATCAAGCAAACACAGTAATGAATGTAGGCTATTTTATAGTTATGAATGTAGGCTATTTTACAGCAATAAATGTAGGCTATTTTATAGTAATGATTGTAGGTTAGTCTATAGGCCTAATTCTCTGTGAGTTGAAAGCTGTCGCTGGCTGTTACTGCGGTTTAGCTATTCCACAACCAGGTCTAATACAAGTGTGAGACTAAAGTCAGTCAGCATCAACGCACGCATTTACTTTAAATCCAGGAATATTTCTCTGTCTGAAGAAATATTTACAAGCAGGTAGTCCCCTAGGCTACATTTAGGAATAATATAAACCCCGCGTTGTTCCTTTAATCTTAATCGGATACGTTTACTTTTAACGACACTTTGATTCACATCAAGGAGAAAACATAACCACACAAAGACAAAAGTCAAGTATTTGCAAGCTCTTCATGTGAATTTAGTAGAGACAAGTGCTTTCAAGCCTTCCATTAACGTGTTTTTTAAAGCTGAAGCAGTGTTTTTTTCATGGAGTCATCTCGCCACCCTGTGGCCTTATTTCCCACACATCCTGACAATCGGTTCCCTTTAAATATACACTGTAGCCTACATATTTGAATGTAACAAATTTAGGTCTGTCATTCTAGTAGGCTACTATACTTACAGGATGTCTGGAAAATGTTGTTTGACCCGTAGCCTAAGTTATAGGCTAGGCTACACATTTACAGTTGCTCATTTTGTTAACGCATTCTAGCCTACAACAGCGATCTGTTGCTCACTCATAGCTAACCTCTTATTTTAGCTTGCTTACTAATCTAGTTGTTTCTTTGACGAACTTTTATTGCTCCTCTTTTGCAGTCGCTTTGTAAAAGAGTTTGCTAAATGCATAGCCTACATGTACCGTAAAATGCTTAAAAAACCTTAATTTCATTTGGTCAACAGATTAAATACCCTAGACGTTAGACAGACAGTTGTGATTAAATATATGAACACTAAACAATTCCAACCATTGTTCTAAAACAATTTAGAATGTTTGCTTTTTAATAGTTTTAGCAGTTTGAAGATGCGTTATTTCAGGTGGCTCAAAGACGCCATCTGCCGTCTGTCTTTATCAGTGCATGTGACAGAAGTAGCCTAAACTAATTAATTGTAATGTGGACTCATGATTTTTCTGTAAAGGTGCTTTGAAACGATGTGTATTCTGAAATGCCCTATACAAATAAATGTGAACTGAATTGAATTGAATTGAACTTCTCTAAGTAATTCTGAAAAATGGTGTTGTCTGGTTTAATTCAGACAAATAAAACTGCACACATATTCTCGTCATCCATTCTCTAACAATATCACCTCTGAATTAGTATTTATAGGTCACATCAGTGAAGGGGACATTTAAAGGGTTAGTTCACCCAAAAATAAAAATTCTGACATCAGTTACTCGCTCTCAAGTTACTCAAAACCTGTATGAGTTTCCTTCTTTTTCTGAACACAAAAGATATTGGTAACCAGAAAAGTTTCTGGTCCGCATTGACTTCCATAGTAGGCTATTTTTTCTTTCATACTATGGAAGTCAATGTAGACCAGCAATTGTTTGGTTACCAACATTCTTCAAATATCTTCTTTCACCTCTGTAATTGTGACCAATGATGTAACAATGATGCCTCTTTATGCACACAAAAACAAACAAATGACACACTGTTACTATAAGCTGACAACATGTATATTGTCATTTACACTTTTATTTATATCAATATTCAGGCAATATACGATTGCAAATTGGTGGACACTAACCATTTATCCAATTCATTTTTCTTAAAGGGATAGTTCACCCAAAAAAAATGAAATTTCTGTCATCCTTTACTCACCCTCATGTTGTCCCAAACCTGTGAGAAATCTGAGAGCGTTCTGTCCCTCCATTGACAGCCTATGAAACTAATTTGACACTTCAAAAAGTTCATAAAGAGATTGTAAAACTAATCCATATGAATTGAGAAGTTTAGTCCAAATTTTCTAAAGAGACTCGATCACTTTATATGATGAACAGATTGAAGTTAGGCTTTTAGTGACATATAAAGATTCATCAACTCACACATCAGTTGTGGTAAACTGAGCTCAATTTCTCGTGTGTCAGGTAGATTCTGCTTCTGTTCATGTCCACTGATAAATGTTTATATGTGAATAAAAGCCTAAATTCAATCTGTTCATCATATGAAGCGATCGAGTCTCTTCAGAAATTTTGGACTAAACTGCTCAATTCACATTGAGTTTTGAGAAATTAGTTTTACAATTTTACAACTTTTTGAAGTGTCAAAGTAGTTGAGTAGCTGTCAATGGAGGGACAGAATGCTCTCAGATGTCATTAAAAAGATCTTCATTTGTGTTCTGAAGATGAACGAAAGTCTTACGGGTTTGGAACGACATGATAGTGAGTATGATGACAGAATTTTCATTTTTGGGTGAACTATCCCTTTAAAGCTTTAGTATAGAATACAAATCAAGCATATATATGGCATTTTAGCTTTAATTCAATTACCAGCTTTGCAAGCACGTTCTTGTACTGCAAATACATTTTCTTTCTGGTAAACCTCATAATGTTAATTTGCAACTAATTGATTGAAATAATATAAATGAATCTGATCTAAACATGGCTCAGCACAACCTTTAGCTCAGTTACGCCACAGGAGATATTTGTGTCATAGAGAGATTTCAGCAGTGATTGGCAGCTGATAGTATGTGCCAACAATAGAGAAAGCTCTGCTCTGACCCGACACCCTTCAACAGAGGGACACAAGCAGACCCGGCCAGCAACAAACACATGGACACAGCCACATCAATGGGTCCTCATGACGGGACACTATACTTAAACAAGCACCATCCTCTGAATGAGATGTTAAACCAAGCAAACATCCCATTGCACTTCTCGTAAAGAGTAAACTATAGAGTAAATTGTTCTATATAACCTTAAGGATTCAGTCAGATGCCTCATATATTGAGACTTTTAGGGGTTCCATCATGTGATCATTTTATGGAAGTTTTATTTTATTAGTTTTAATTAATTAATTCTGTTATAAATCATTTTTATTTTGTATCAAATGTTATGAATTTAACGGCTCGTAAACATACTTTATAGAAAAAATGCAAATAAACATGAAACTATTATGCAAACACATTTCTCCTTATACAGAACCTTTTGTTTTTGGCATAAAGGGTTCTTTAAAATAGAGTCAAATATTTTTGTATTATATAATTGACTATTGTTCCTGGCAGGTTATGTTTAAATTAATCCATTTTGAATAAAAGAAAACCCTTTAGAGGTTCCCGTGATCATTGTATGGATTTAGTATTAATTTATTTTGTTTTAATTTATTTATCTTTTTAATAAATATTGTGAATTACATGTAAAAAAAATGTGTTTGTGTTTTATAGTGCAGCTTATTGAAAAGGAAAGGGATTTTTTTTTAAATAAATAATTTTGCTGTACAAGCTTTAATACACATTTTTACTAAACATTTTCGAAAACACATTCCTTATCAAAAGTATGATTTTATAAATTTATGGTCTAATATTAAAAAATAAATACTAATAAATGTATGTTACACCTAAATTTATCAGAAGTCTACATACTGTATTTTTGTGATTGTGGTGCACATGCGCAGTAATCGCAGCAGGTGGATGCAATATCAAAATCATTCACCAGAAGGCGCGCGAGTATAATGTACCATTTCAGGTACACCTGCTACATCTGAACATGCGGGCTACGTCATGACGTAGGCCGTAGGGGATGTAATCATCATATCTTTTATCATGGAAGAAATCGAAATGTTTAATAATAATGGCACATAATATGAAGACATTTACATTATCTGGATCATTATATGAAAATAGGTAAATAGGGCAAATGTTTAAAAAAATTTGAAAGCGTGAAATTGTTTTTGCTAGGTAAAGAGTAGAAGTAGTAGTAGTAGCCTAATACTACTACTACTACTACTACTACTACTACTACTACTACTAATAATAATAATAATAATAACAACATGAGGTGGTGTATCTGTCTATACTTCCGTATTTACACACCCACAACGGCGATATGTGTTGCCATATTTTCAAAAACACCTAGGGATGTATATTGTAATGCATTCAATAATGCACTACTGAATGCAGATCAAATATGTCACATATTTCGTAGACTAAACCTTTGTTTTGTCAAGCAATGAACATTCGTGTCAGTAGAAAGCCTGTAAATACTGAGCTAAATGTGTTTGTTTATTTCTCACAGTAATCGAAGGGGAGTGTTTTCAGCAGATCTGGCGCCCTGCCGTCGGTCGTTCGGTCAGTCTTTCGGGCAGCTGCTGTTCTTCACACACATACAGGTCTGAATGGTGAAAGGAAGGTAAAACCGGCTACAAAATCGCCTTTTACAGCGGAATGTTCACTCGAAGGGTTTATGGAGACGTCAAGAAATCTACACAGAAAGTTCTGGACCCAAAGAAGGATGTTTTCACGCGTTTAAAGCATCTACGCGCGCTGTTAGGTGAGTGAGACTGACAGGACTGAAACATTTAGAGGCATATTCCCTAACGTTACACCACGGATTTATACTCAGCATGTCTGCAGGCTTCAAGGTTTAAATGACACAGAGATGTTCAAATGGGTGTTAGAATGTGAAACAGGGGCTTTAATGTGCGTGTTACTCCATTTGTGATCGATAATGTATGGATTGAATGATTAGCGTTAGCTAGCTTATCGTGCTACATCAACAACAGACCTGACAGCCTGTTTTGTGTGAATATACCAAATATATAAACAACAAACATGACACACATACATGTGTGAATATACAGAAAATATAAATAACAAGCACACACACACACACAAATTTGAACAACAAACATAATACAAGGATGTCTTTAATATATATATATATATATATATATATGAACAACAAATATAATAAAAGGAGATGTGTCTGAATACAGAATATGTAAAAAACCTGACCTGACAGTATGTCATCTGCGAATATATGTACCATATATGTAGAGATGTTGTAAGCATATTGCGTAGGCTAGTTGTGCTTGTAGTCAATTGTTTTGTACATTATTTGTGATAATGCTATGAAAGATGCTAAACTGTGCGAACATACTTTCTGGCCAGGCTGTCATACAAAGAAATTATGAACACATGCCAAAAACAGGAGAGAACCAACAAAATATTAATAACTGATTATGTTGTAGTCCAATGTGATTTTTCTTGTGAGGTTATTGTTTTTCTATTTTTGTTGCATGGTAAAGTAGAACTTGTAGTTGTTGTTTGCCTTTTCTTTCCCAAATAACCGAACTTGTAGAGTCATTTAAAACAAATATCCCCTTAAGACATCACTTTTGGCCACCATTGTGTACTGTATATATATTATATGGTAGACAATCTGTAGAAAAGGCTGATATAAAGCCATATCGCACGGCTATGAGTGTGATGGTGCGTTTATACAACATTTCAAACTTCTATGGCACAAGTATGTAAATAAGTAAGAAACAACAACAGTGTCTTTAAAACCCAATTAAAACTACTTCCTTCTGCCACGGATTTAAATCTCAAGTCGACAGTTCAACAGTTGAGCCAACATGGTTTATTTCACCTCATCTATTTTCCTGATTTATTATAGGTTATTTATCATATAGGCCAACTGGTAAAACAAACAAAAAACCTCTATCAAAAAATAAAACCACTATCTCAAATTTAGTCGAGGTCCATGTTTGGATTTATTACAGTTCATCACTGAGAAGGTTTGATCGCAGCAAAGAGCGCAAGCGGCTCGTAGACACTTTCATTTAAGCAGAACATCTCAAATGGATATCGCTGAACTGCAGCTTACTTTTTTTGTCTGTGTTTTCAGATCATTTGCTCTTCTTCCGGAGAGAGCACGTTCGCATTATTGGCAGATTGCAAATAAGTAAAACAATGAAGAAAACGTGTTCTTTTAACAGAAAAGCTCTGATTGGGGGATTAACATTCTTTAAATATGGCAACCGTAATCATGAAAGATTGTAGCTGCTTGTTAAAAACAATCTAATGTTTTGTCCTCGTTTATTTGACAGAAACTAAGTGATTTTGATCAAGTTTTTATTTTTTGAACAACATTTTAGTCTCGTCATTTTTCATCAATGATATTGCATATTGATATAGTCACAGTTATCGTTTAATGACGTTGAAGTCATCTCGTTATCGTCTTGCGTCTTAGTCATAGTAAAAAAGATCGTCAATGAACATTTTATGTCATGGATTAACAAAATCGTTAACAAAATTAACGCTAATAGCGAGCTAGCTTTGAAAGCATGAGATCCTACCCTCCATTCAGTGCGTCTCCAAAGCCACACCTCCTTCACAGCAGGACGCAAACAAAAGTGTCATGAGAGATGGTATTAAACTATCTCATGTCTCAAAGCATATAACATTACAATAATAACGTACATAATCAACTTAAACACTAAAACTGCTGCAGATTTTTTTCAGAGTTTATAGTGTTACCATTGAAACGCATAAATTCCAGTCACGAACCGCTCCAAGTATAATGTAACTGTTTTCCATCTCTTCCAAATGACAGCAGTTCTGGCGTGAACGCGGCATTAGCTTGTTGTTTCGGTTCAGGAGGAACTGTAAAAGGTGCTGCTGTTTTGGATGTGGTGCTCGATGACTGACATCTGTCTAACTTGGTACAGCTTAATAAAACTGCGCTGATGACGTGTGATGTCTGTCCGAGCAATTGTGTGGAGGTATGGAAATACATGCGTTGACAGGGAGGTAGAACATCTTATCATTGCATTCGGACCGAATGCAGTGATTGGACGAACATTTTATGGTCCTACTCCTTCCACCAGCATAACAAAAAATGCTTCTGGTAGGGCTGTCACGATAACCGCAGTAGTGTAGTACCACGCTACTGACAGGCCAACCGTAGAGGAATGCAAGTAACCGCAGCAATTGCGATATTTGCATGCTTTCTTTTTTCATAAGGCTACCCTTCTTGTTTTGAACTTCGTGCATGTGTATTGAATGCTAAATAAGTTAATAATGATAACAACACTGTTTATCATGGTGATTTGTACAGCGGCTTCGTGGATTTGCACTTAAGCTTAAACAGACAGCGAATAAGCTTAAACGCACTCGACTGAGCACGTGCGATTACCTGCGTCTGTCTTTGAGGTCAAGTTATATATTCGTGAAAAGGTTGCCGTGTCCAAGGAACGCGAAATATTTGTCGTATCACCCTTTTAACATTTAAGGGTATTTACCATGAATGGCGTCAGCGTCAGCACTGGTCAGCATCAACAGCGCGAGGAAGCCGCGGGAAAAAAAGTCAGCGAGTCACGCATTGAATCAATACGGAGCCCCCCTAGTCTCACTTTGTAAAAAAAAAAAAAATTATAACTATCTCGTGGCCTCAAGATAGTAACTCGTGGCCTCGAGATAAGTGTATATAAAAGGAGAATGCACAATGGAGCAGCTTTTCTCCCCAAAGCAGAAAGTGCACGCTAAAGCTGCCACCTGCTTAAGCACTTCTTGTCAGGCTAATAGCTATGGATAGAGAGCATTTTATAAAGTTGTATTTTAATTTAGGGATGCGTTACCAGGATATACTGAACACACTTGCTTTGCAAGGGATTATTGTCAGTAAAAGGCAGTTAAAGGAGAACTCTGGCACAAAATGAGCCTGGGGTATAATAACACATTGGTACAGAGTCGACTGTTCTCTGGGATTTGTTTTCATTATAATCGAGTGTAAAGAGTTTTATCTCTAAAAACTGTTAGCTTATAACGCTAGTATATGGGGCATATAATAAGTAAAAAGAGATCGCAATTTAATACCACTTACAAGGCTCAAAATAGCCCCACACTAACACGGTAGCTTAATGAGGGTCTCAACATACAAACCGAAGCACTGAGAACTTTGTAAGTGTACAGACAGTTTAATAATAATATACTTTATAAAGACAGTACCATCGCGGAGCCATCTTTGGAAAACAGGCTCGACCAGTCGAACCACGAACGCCATGCTACGAGCTGAACTGTTACTTGGAATCTCACAGTTCAGCTCACTTAGCATGGCGTTAGTGGCTCGACTGGTCAAGCCTGTTTTCCAAAGATGACTCCGCGATGGTACTGTCTTTATAAAGTATATTATTATTAAACTGTCTGTACACTTACAAAGTTCTCAGTGCTTCGGTTTGTATGTAGAGACCCTCATTAAGCTACCGTGTTAGTGTGGAGCTATTTTGAGCCTTGTTAGTGGTATTAAATAGCGATCTCTTTTTACTTATTATATGCCCCATATACTAATCAAATCATGTCTGACCCATTCCAAATGTTTTCAGATATATCGGTCATCTTATGATCCAATCTTAGCCTACTCCTCTCATGCGGTTCCCTTTTCATATAATCAACATAGATGAAATTAAAAAATAACATTATATTATTTAAACATAAATATGAAACGTATGTTTAAGTTTTTTAACTTGTATTTAAGCGTCACACCGCTCCACTTTGCTCAAATGCTCTGGTGTGTAGCCTATACATGCATGTGTGCGTGCATGTGGTGGAGGGGTGCGATTTCCGAATAATAATCGAATAATTCTCAGCAATCTTCATATATTATTTTTGCTTAAATTTAGTTTTGTATAAATTGTATCTTCATTTTAAGCAATGTTTCATCAACAAATTTGCCTGGATTAATAAATAAGAAGCAAATATAGTAGACAATAATCAGGACACGGAGGCGCCGGCGCGTGAACTGGAGCGTGTCTCATAAATGAACCAAAAACTCAGACCTGAGAATCTATAGAAAGCTCGAAATGTCTGCTTTTAAACAAAACAATTAAAAACTAAAAGAAATTGGCTACTCTCTGCTTATGTAGGCAAATTCATATGAAGTGTGCATTTCTCTCTATAGGCGCGTTCACTAGCTACTGCGAAGATGGCGAGTCTGCATTGTCAGCATTATCTTTGCAGCCACTAACATAGAAAACACTAGTTTATTAATAAACAATTAAAATGTTTCATGCATAATCATTACTTTTGCCGGTTCTTTGTGGCAAGCTTTATTTCAGGTGTTGCGTGATATCTCTGCGCCCAAGTATCAGTGCTTCGCCTGCTACTTCGGCGGCGCTGCGAGACTTAAGACAATGCATGCACTGAGACAAAAATGCATTTGCCCACCTATCTAAATGTAGGGGAGACAGTGAATAACCCCAATTTCAAAAAGCGCCGGTGTGTTCCTTTAACCGCCTTTTACTGACAATAATCCCTTGCAAAGCAAGTGTGTTCAGTATAACCTGGTAACGCATCCCTAAATTAAAATACAACTTTATAAAATGCTCTCTATCCATAGCTTTTAGCCTGACAAGAAGTGCTTTAAGCAGGTGGCAGCTTTAGCGTGCACTTTCTGCTTTGGGGAGAAAAGCTGCTCCATTGTGCATTCTCCTTTTATATACACTTATCTCGAGGCCACGAGTTACTATCTTGAGGCCACGAGTTACAAATAGATAGTTATAATTTTTTTTTTTTTTTACAAAGTGGGACTAGGGGGGCTCCGTAAATCAATGCCATTGGTCTCTATTAAGTGAAGCATCAGCTTCAGCGTAACCCATGTGACGCATTGCTGATCAGCTGAGCCTTGAAAAGTGGAGTTCAAAGTTAAAAATAATTTACACCTTGTTTCATTACATCTATCTTTTAATGAATCAGCGTTTTTGAACGTGTTCGTTGAATGAACGGTTTAATGACACACTCTAAGACAGTCCGTTGCCGTAACGCTGCGCTGAATGACAGCCTTTCAATGTGCCGAGACGCTGTTTAGTTTCGGTTACATTGGTTACTTAAAATGTCCTGGTTTTTGTGCATGCTGGGCACATCGTAACACTTATTTATATAGCAACAAATAAATCAAAATAAATAAATGGCGATAATACCGCATACCGCAATATTGAGCCACTCAAAATTACCGCAAGGGAAATTCCTTCACTGCGACAGTCCTAGTTTCTGGAACAAATGACCTCCCTGCCTTTAAACGCCAATTTAGAACAAGCATGAAAGAACGCTGAGTCGCTTCATCGAAGCTATATCTTTTCTCCCAGGCGTTTTAATCTAATATTAGTATTTAGTATTGTTTGTCTTCTATTTTGTTATATTCTGTTTTTTATTTAATATTTTCTTTACTCTTTTCAGCACTTTGGTCACCTTTGCTGTGTTTAAATGTGCTATATAAATAAGATTTACTTAACACAATAAGCTTAAGTAAATTATGTAAAGTATAGTATTATGAGAGAGAGATCGACTATCCGAGTGCATTAACTGCATATATTCTTCAGGTCAATCAGATAGCCTATTCATAATCACAAAATCAGTTTGAATGCCCTCTGAGGAAAGCAATATCTTTGTCTTTGTCCTTTTAACAGTTAAAGGGATTTCCCATGACAGGGCTAGTCAAAGCAATTGTAAATTGCGTCTTATAAGGCATTGTTTAAAGTATAAATAAATGTCCTTGTTTACATCCTTGTTTCAATATAAAAGTATTTGCTACTGACTCATAAAGACAATAGTGTAACTTTCACTGATGTCGAGATCACAATTACTAATGGATAGGGGTGTACGATTCACATGCTTTCTCGATGCATCGATCACAAATCCTGACGATGCATATATGCATTGACCTAGAAACATGTACTTTGGAATCGTAAATTTCAAACAATAACGATTTAAAGTGCTAAGAATCGAATGAACTGACCCTTCGCAGGGAGCTTGATTGATAGGTGATCTGACCAATCATACTTCGCCATCCGCCATTTTGTCCGACAAAGCAGTCAGGAGAGTTAGTAGATTAACATGGGAGGATTTGAACTTGAAAAACTGAATATACTGACGCCTTTCCGCGGTTAAAACAACATTCCTTCTTATGTTCATTCATGTTTATTTGATGCTATAAATGAACTAGAAGGAAGAGATGATCGGTTCACTAGCAGCTTTAACTGAGGCTCTACAGCGATCTGTCACAACGCATTAAAGAGCCACAAAACGGTATTTATTGTTTAAATTTCTTTTTAAAAATGACCAAATTTGAAAGGTGAGACTTTGTTTAATATGTTTAATATCAAAAGTAACCGAAAAGTAACCTGGTCTGTCCTGTCTGTCAGCGTATTGTCAGTCTCCTCTCTGATCCGCGACGTATTTTTCACTGTGTGAGAACATGGTGTGTGCGTGAGAGCGGCGTAGCTTGTCGGACATAGCGACAGTAACTAAGGGGGGCGGGTCTTTGCGAAGGGTCAATTGCGATTTGATAGTGATTCAGTGCTTTAAAATAATTAGTGAATCGCCCTCACAGCTCTTCTTCACAGAGACGTGCTGCACTCTTTACCGCCTTTCATTGGATTGCTCTCACTTTGATGTCCAAAACTGCAGTCTAGTTTGCAGCTCACTGGGTTTCGAGAAACATGAAATCTCTGTACTTGTTCCTTGTTTCACCTTTTAAACTTTTTTTTTTTTACACTGCAAGCTGTCTTTATATGAACAGTTTATCAGTGCTTTTCCTGCTGACTCATTTCTGGTTCAGTGTCAAGACAAGTAAGCAGAGGTCAGAGGTCAGAGGATGCTGTCTGTGACTTCCTAGTGTGTTTTTGTGGTTGGTGTATTCGGAGCTAGATTTAACCGCTGTGTTTTGCCATCAGCTGTTATTAGGAGCTCCAAACTATCACCCAGCTGCAGTGTGACATTGTCCAGTGTTTTCATAAAAGGAAGAATTTCCTCTCACAGGCTGCTTCCTGTGTGAACAGGAAGTGAGGATGAGTGATGGTGCTATAGAGAAGGGCCATTAGTGGCCTGATTTTTATTTATTTATTTATTTATTTATTCCCCCTAATTTTAAATTCTCTGTGCTGTTATTTATTTGTTTGCTTGCTTGTATTACTGAATATGATTTGGTCATGTGTTCTGGACATTTCAGGCCTAGTTATGACATACAGACAAATCTGCCCAAGCAAAACCTTCTCCAGTGTCCTTTTGCCCACTAAAGGAGCTGACGTTTTCATTGGTGCCTATAAAAACAATAATTTTTGCAATAATAATGTAGCTTTGTGCAACATAAATGATAATTAGGCTAATGACTAGTAGGGCTGGACCCGGATATTCGAATATTCGTTCGGTGTGTTGGTATTCGATTTGAAAATGTGACATGTTGTTGTTTTTTGCACACCTGGCATTCCCATCAAAACGGTTCTCATTCGCGCTTGAATATGTTTTACACTATAAAATCTGGTGAAATATAATACTTAACATATAACTTCTTTATATCTACTTAATAAATATATTTGCTTCTTCTTGGACTACTAAATGTGTTCATGCAACGGGAGTATTCTCTGACTAGAGCGCAGAACAGCGGAGTCTGTATGGACAGAAGTGCATGCATGAGCTTGTATTTTGGGTTAAGCTGCGTTGCTTCGACATTGTGGAACATAGATCATAGAAACAAAATGTATAATCCTTTTTACCCTTATCAATCTTAATTAATCTACAGCTAAATATATGAGACTTTGAGATTTTACTGGGACGTCACGTTTATTTTTCGTTTTTCTTTATTTAAATTTCGTTTTTCTTTATTTAAATTTCGTTTTTCTTTATTTAAATTTCGTTTTTCTTTATTCAAATCTACCCTACTTTGTCAGTGAAAAAAATATTATAACACTACCTTATTAAAAATATTGCTTAAGTTAAAAGACCTGTGTTTGTGTGTTTTATATCACTAGCGCAGTGTCCGTTCTCGGAGCATATAAGCCCTGCATGCGTGAGGCGCGCCGCTTCTTTACTTAAATCTACCCTACTTTGTCAGTGATTTGTTAGTGAGAAAAATATTAGACTACCTTATTAAAAATATTGCTTGAGTTAACAGACCTGTGTGTGTTTTATATCACTAGTGCAGTGTCCATTCTCGGAGCATATAAACTCGCATCTGGCTCGCGCTGTTCTGTAGTTTATTAAAAGTTTATTAATTCTGAACGTGTGGCGTCTCGCCTGTCTATCTATATTGCACCAAATACGACACTGCACTCCCTTGTGAAGTCGTTTGGATGAACGGTTCTCGAAATAATCAAAATGCAACGGACAGACAGACATAGGCTAGAGATTCCGAAGCTTCGAATATTCTATACTACCGAAGCTTCGAAGCTCAAAAAATGATATTCGGACCAGCCCTAATGACTAGTATTAGTTGAGTTAAAGGTAAAAGGTGTAATTTCTGCAACCACAGCAGCGCCAAACAGAATTTTAAAAATAATGGTCAAGCGTGTCAATTATTCATTTTTTTAAAAAGCATATACTGCAGGTTGGGTATAAGTTCACATTTTAACCGGTACCAGTAGGCCTACCTGTACATGAAATTCGGTGCCAGTACACAACGGTACCTTTTTTCGGTCCTTTGGGCATGTTTACCTCAATAACTGTAAATAAACTCTAAGTGTCTAACTGAGCTTTATACTGTTAAAATTAAAACATGGAAGAATTGGGATTATTCCTTAAAAAATAAAGTTTTGATAACAATATCTTATTATTAGTGTTCGTATTATTATAAATTTGAGACATATCTAAATTCTACTATACAACAGTAATATATTTGTCAAGTTAAACCAAACTTTTATTTTGACAGGTTGTTGTGACTTGTTTGGCATTATTTAGGCATTATTTTATTTCTTTGTAAGGCAGTAATTATTTTTGATAAGGAAATGTGGCCATAGGAGTGTAAAATTATTTTAAAAAAATGCATTACACTGGTCCACTACTGGCTACTGTACTGTACAGTGTTTGATTTATGTTGATGTGTTTGAAACATAGCTTATAATGGTGAGCCTTTTGTTTTAAAAATATAAACTTGGATTTAGATTTATTGGACAATATAGATCGGTTATCCATCGGTTATTCATATCGGTGCATCCCTAGTCATATCTTTTTTCTCTCCCACTCAGTTAAATAACATAGTTAAACAAAAAGTTAAATAGTTCCAATAGTTGTTAATTTTGTACCAAAAACATGTTTTGAGAAGTATTAATGTTGTGACTGTGGGTTGGAGTCAGAGAGATGCGGTGTGTGCGTTCACTGGTCATGCGTGGTTGAGTTTTGTAATTACAGCAGCACCTGATCACACACACAGCCTCAACACCAAAGTCCAGCTCACAGGGATGACCCACTCCACTGGCTTGTCTCTAATCAGCTGTAGAAGGGGAAAATCATTTTGCTTCAAGTGCATGGCTGGATCTTATGCATGCTTCACGCAGTTTTTCCAGATAGGTTTTTTTAAAATTCATATATAACAACCCTAGAAGTATTAGGCTTATTCCACTTTTAGGTCTGCAAACTAAACCTTTTCCATTTTCTTTGTTAATGCGCATAATAACATGTAATGAAATGCCCTCAAAATGGCGTTGCACGTTACTAATTAATCTTAACTGTGCAATGAAGCTGAACACAGCTGTAGAGTTATGCTTGTGGTTTACATGATTCATTTGTTTGAGCTTAATGCTGCATTATGGGCTGTTCACACAGGGGAACGTGATTAGAGATGTGTGAGACTAGCCGGCTAGTTGATTAAATGATACTGCTGCTGCTAGTCGACTTGGAAATACTAGTCGTTTACAATTTTCTTTTTGCACATTTAATGTTTTGCTTTATATTTTTACAAAGGCTACGTTTAAATAACCGTCACGTCAATGTTACATCTTGAAATTAATATGTTATTTTGAAAAGTGTATCTGCAGCAAAACAAAATCATTCAATTTTACATCAGGTTTTGCATGCGTTGGTCTTCACTCACAGCGGGCTCAGATAAACGTCCACTCACAACATGAGCTTTTCCATTTTATTCTATTTCATGTCAAACTAGTATAACAATTAAGCTTGCTTATAGCTTTGTTAAACTATCGGTTATGAGGGATAATACGGTATGAAATTTTATATTGGTTTAAAGGAAAAACATTATAGATGAAACTTACTTGATACTTGAACAGTCGTTATATCAACATCCTGATGAAGAAAATAAGATTAAATAATGTGGTTGTCACTTCACGACAAGCCTTTCTTGTGATATTTGTCGCCCTGCATGTGTACAGATACTTTTTTACCTTTAATTTGAGTAAATCTGTTTAAATAGGCTATTTATTAGGTGTGGGAATCTTTTGGTACCTCACAATTTGATTTAAATCGATTGTTGAGGTCACGATTCGGTTAAAAATCAATTCTCAAATTAAATTTCGATTCGATATGTGCATAGGGCTGGGTATCGTTAAAAAATGTTCGATACCGATACCTTGACTTCGATACCAGTTCCTGGACGACACTTTTTTTGATACCAATTTTATGAAAAATAAAAATTCTATGTATCCTAATCATTTAACATCTTTTCTTTAAATGAGCTCATTGCTTCTGCCTTACACTTATAATGCATTAACAATGAAACTGAATGAAAATTTAATTGAAATGCATTAGCCTTCTTACACACAGTCACCTCTGATAACAGATCACTGTAAATTGTAATTTAGACACATGCATTTTCTGTAAAGCTGCTTTGAAACGATAGCCTATGTATTGTGAAAAATGCTATAGCTACAAATAAATGTGAATTGAATTAAATAGGCTACTGGGGGGCGGGATATATGCCTCGCGCTCAAGCGCACGCATAAAGCTTTCCCCAAAGCACTGGCAAAAGTAGCCTAATGATTATGAATTTGTCAGGGAAAAAATAGCAAGGAGACATTGTAATTGTTTATTAATAAACTAGTGTTTTCTGAGTCAGTGTTGACTACAAAGATTAAGATGACGATGCTGATTCGTCATTCCTGCAGTATAGTGAATGCACGTGCCTATAGAGAGTTTCAATTGGATTACAGTGCATTACAATTTGTTTCGAATTGGTTAGTTTAAAAGTAGACATATTTTAAGCTTCCAAATGCCTATTTGTCATATCTGTGAGGCAAGTATCCTATACGCTGAGTTTCGGTTAATTTGTGACGCACTCCAGTTCTTCTTGCTGTCGAAGACGGATCAACTTTCTGCTCTTAAGTTTATTCCCGTACACGATCAGATTTGTCGTGTTGCCGGTCTTGGCAGCAATCATCTTGTCGCAAATATTGCATTGTGCGCTGTTGGCATCGAGTCTGGTGAAACGTAGCCACACTTTTCCACACATTTTCCTTCTATGTGGGTTAGGACGCTTACACACACTCTACAGCCTCACGTACGAGCCATGTTTTTTTGGGCAACCGCGTAAACTAGTGTTTTACCGCCACTGCCAATCATGCCGCATGCATTGACGTTTACAAGATTAATCCCTTAGGTATCAAAATTTGGTACCGAAAAACAAGACAATGTTTTGATACTCGTATAGTATCAAGGCAATTCAGCCGGTGCCTAAAAAGTTTCGAACTCGATACCCAGTAAGTTACTTTTCTTATGTGACTGCTGTAGACAGTATAATAGGGCTAGAAGGAAAAAAATCCTACTGAATTAAAGGTGAACCTTGTAATTTATTTAGTTTTTCTCCCCATTTTAGTCAACCCAATATTATAAAGCAAATGCCTTTTAAGCTGACTACAATCCTTATACACAGTCTTCTGTAATTTTATTTTATTTTTGATATTACAAACTTTTAAGCTTTAAGGGTAATGTGACAATCCTACTGCACAATAATGAAATGCCCTACATTATCTTCATCTTTTGTCTTGGGCTTTTGTCAAATAGCCTATAATTAAAAAATGTGATCAATTTGTGATGGAAAATATGATGGATACGGTTATATAGGGATAGGTGAGCACTTGTTTCCCAGTGCAAGGTTACCAGGAAGCTGATTGTAATCTATTTACATAAGTCCTGCATTTACATGTGTTTTTGAATCATGCAAATCATTGTCTGGCCTCCCATTAGGAGTCCCTGCAAACCTTGGATGATTTGGTTAAGGACAGAGCTGCACACACATCCATCCATCAGTCTCAAGGCCCCAAATGTCACTACAAAGCATGTTATGATTATTATTTTTTTATTGTAATTTTGTCTTTTATTGTAGCGCTCCACTGATATTCTGACAGCTGTGCTTTATATGAAAAGTGAATTAGTTATGCTATCATCTGGTGGGGAAGGTTTTTTTCTTTTTTTAAATTTTTTTCCTGTTAAAGTCTTTAATAGCCAGACTTACTGTACGTTCACACCGCCGCCGACTTGAGCTTCCAAAGCGGCCGGAAGTCATTCATTTTCAATGGAAGCTGGCTTCTCTCAGCTGCAAGGAGCGTCAAATCCCTCGGCGTCGCGTTTTGGGCGTTTTGAGCGTTTTGAGCGTCAATCAGAAAGTTGAAAGAAGCTCAACTTTATGGTAATGAGCTATGACGCAGTTCAGCGGCAAGCAGCGGCAAAACGCCAGAAACCAATCAGAATAAAGACGTCCTTCACTCTGGCTGATTCCGGAGAAACATACGATGTGAACTTTCGTTCCTACCAAAAAATTAGTTGCTGATAATCGCTGTTGCTGGGTTTCCTATCATATATGATATGACGCTGTTTGCTTACAGGGACCAGTTACAAAAGAACGAGGCATGGGATAAAATAGCAGCACCAAACACAACAACTTTGCGATTTTCCATAATGATCCGTTGATACACATTTGAGAATGAGCGCAACTTTTATTTGAAATATTTACGAACGTTCGTTTTAAGCGGGAATGCAATTCATTTGCTCACGGTGACAACGATTTGACCAATTGCACTAATGCAAATAATAGCCTAATGCAAATAATAATAATAATTTTTAAAACAATCTGGCGAACATCTGAATTACAGTCTCATATAAATCAGTGAAGTTTTGAATGCTTACAGTTGCCAGTAATTCACCCTTTAGTGGCCATTATGTCCTGCTATCTTCAACAATTTGATGCTACTAGCCTTGCAACTTTGGCACATCTAGTGGCCTTGTAAATACACCTTTGTTTTCTGGCTGACCAGTAAAATTTCTGCACCCAAGCTTCCGGAAATTGCATCTTAACCAGCCATTCAGAATAGTGCTTGCCATTTTTGTGTATGCACCAAGTGGTTGACTGGCTAACGGACAGTGACTAGTCTGTGAGTCCAAGACCATGGTTGTAAATACTCTTCTGCATTTTCTGCTGTTATATTTGAAAGTATTTGCTGTGATATTGAAGTTGAAATTTCACAGTACATTGGCCTTCTATTGTGAAAGGGCAGGCTGTACAGGTTTGGTGACTTCAGAAGACATTAGGAGTGCACCTGCTGTTCCCACTCTAAAGGCAACTGTAATCATGATGAGTTGATTTTAGGGAACAGGAATGCTATAGGAATAGATAGAGGGAGTGGTATTGAGCGCCCCTCCTATTCCTGCTCAACAGGCTGCGGTGCCACTCCTGTCCAATTTAACACTCATACCCAGTGCTCAGCTGACTTCACCGGTATTATAGAGCGCATTAGTGCCCACCCACTTTTTCAAGTCTTTTTTTTAGTCTTTGTTAAAATTTTTATAAGCCATGAGCCAAACCAACCAGTTATGAGGTGAATCACAGCATTAAAAACATTTGAAGCAAAAAATAATTTGAAAATTGGACAAAAACAAAAAACAAAACAATGGTCTTAGGGCCTGATTTGCTAACAGCTTGCTCCAACGCAAACCCTCTTTGGTATTGAATAAATGACTCATGATTTACTAAAAACATAGAGTAAAAAATGAGCAATGAAAAGGTGTGGACACCGTTGTTTTTGTGGCTGACGTTATTGCATATGGATTTGTAGGAGTTTCCCTTTCAGGTACATAATTTATGGGAAAAAAGTATTTAAATAACGTGATTTACTAAGGTTTGTGGTAGTCAATTTACTGGTATTTGTGCTATTTATTTAAACCCCAATAAAGCATGTTTTAACACATTTGGTGTTTGACATGCTACGCAATTTTTTTATTTTTTATTTATGGGATTGTGGTCTCATGCTAATTTGTCCTCTTTAGTAAATCTGGCCTTTAAATGGCTTTAATGAGGAAAAGAACATTAAGCGAATGACAATCAAATTAAAAGTGGTGGTGAAATATAAAACTATTCATTTAAAGTTGTTGATTGTACTGATAGAAACAATATAAGTTTAATGCTAAATATGCATACAAATATTTAAGTATTTTGAGTGCATTGTGCCTGACTCTATATGATTTGTGAAATTTACCTGGTCATGGGTAGTTATGTATCATGATTGTTTTAAAAATAAGTCTTCAACAAAAGCATATAACATCAATGAACAGAACTCACAACAGGTCTGTCCTTAAAGGTTTATAATTTAACATAAAAATAAATAAATTTCCCTATAAAGAAAATTAAGAGTTTTTCCTTCTGGAACCAAACTGTTGCGCTCCATTGGGACTGTGTTGTCGTCTATAACGTAAGCAAGCCTAAGTGTCAACTAGCATTAAGATTCCCTTTGTCAGGAATAATAACTTTCAGTAACTTGCTAACTGATTCCTTTGGTCAAACAGAGGTGCTTGACTTTTTGAAATGCAACTTTTTTTGCTCTCCTTGCTATGGGTAGACCTAGCACTCAAAGTATAAATAATATATTGTTACTTTGGTACTAAATTGATATTACGGCTGCACGATATTGAAGAAAGATGTGATATGCGATTACTTGTTATTAAAAGTCTTCTCTTAGTATTTAAATCTTTAAATGGTTTGGCCCCCCCTTACCTTTCGGATTTACTGACAGAACATCGTCCAGTTATGTCTCTCCGGTTGTCTAATCAGAGATTGCTACGTATTCCGAAATCAAAGTTGAAAAGTAGAAGTGACCGTTTGTTTTCAGTGGCTGCTCCCAGAAGCGTTATGCGTTACCATTCAACATTAGGCCTCGTTTACACTGTCAGTGAAATGTGACCCAGTTCCGATTTTTTGCTCATATGTGTCACAGATTGGATATGTTCTATGACCTTGTAAACAGGAAAAAAAACGCATTTATTCGGATATTTCAAAATCAGTTTCAGGCCTCGTTCATATGTGGAAATAAATCTGATATGTGCCATTGCGACTGTCATGTAAACAGGCAGATCGGATTTTCTGAGGCATTAGGCTACGTCTCCACGTGTAATGACGAGAGAAACCCCAATTCGTATCTGCAAAGGAACGGATGGTGTCGTAGGAGAGGAGTGTGGACACACGTTGACACAACTTATCAAAGGTTGGCTTGCTCATCCTAAAATTTCGGACCCACTGCTTCTCTTTAAAGCCCGCCATGATCTCATGAAAGTGTGTATGTATAGCACAATTTTTATTTATCGTTCCATTTACGCCAAAAATTGTTTTTGCGTATCAAAAAAAAATTGTATACGTCGTTTTTGCTTGCATATGATAAATTAATGAGGCATTTATATAGCGCTTTCAATAAGCATTTGTACTTTCAATAATATGCACTTTATGGCGAGTAATACACACGCACTCCACACTAATCCTACCCAAGGGGTTTAGCCTACAGCGTATCATGCAAACAAAAACTATTTTTGGCATTTAAATGGCGCAAGAAATTAAATTAGTGGTATAGATACGCACTTTCATGAGATTGTGTTGTATGTTCCCACCAGTCCCGAGATCTCTCTCGCACACAATAACTGAAGCGTATGCGCTGGCTGCAATTATGTTCCTTTTATTCTTTTATTCAAAATCATGGTGATCAAGCATATTTCGTGTTCGTCCATCTGTGCAAGAACCCCCTTTAAGCATGCCTAATGTTTCAGATAGAATGGCAAGTGTAAACACATGAATCGGATATGGGTCACAATTGAAAGAACGTGTAAACGGACGGTCAAAAAAAATCGAATATAGGCAACAAATCAGAATTGGGCACCGAGACCTGCAGTGTAACCAAGGTCTTAGATTTGCTCCATCCATGTTTGTTTTTAAATCTGGCTAAACACTTAACTTACCTTTTTGAACTAGCATATGGTCAATGATGAAATGTATTGTATTGTGTGTTTTGTTTTTATGGTTTTTCTTAATTTTATGTATTGTAAAGCACACTGGTCAACTGGTGTTGTGTTTAGTTGTGCTATAGATATACTATTGACAATTGACATTGTTTAATAGGGGTGTCACGATTCTCCAAATCCTCGATTCGATTACATTTTCGATTCTAATGTCACGGTTCGATTCGATTCTCGATTTTTACTTTTTTTTTTTAAGCACAGGTTGCTGTTGCTCCTAAAAAGCTGACATCAGTTGATCGCAATCTCACACATCTCTGTTATTATCAGTGAAGCTGACTGCACAATGAATCTTTCATAATATATAGCCTACACTTTGTTTGTTATAATTAGAGGATTTGTCAGCTTACAGAATTCAGCACTGAACAAAAAGTCTGTTTTGAGCGGTGAGGAGAGTCTATCTTAAATGCTTCTGATTGGTCATTGCGTTCAAGAAATCAAAACATATGTCTGTGATTGGCTAAATCGCTCAATGCTGCAAACATGTTATAAATAGAAACTCTGGCCTGTAAATCGTTTCTATTTTGTTTTAGTTGTTCTTGTTGCTTTTCTGCAACAGGTGAAAAAAAGGTATTAGTTTTTATATGTTTTATTCATAGATATTTCTAGTTTGCGAGAGTCCCGCGAATCTTTTTATTCTCCCGCACACACAGAGTGAGTGCATTACCGCCCACTCTCGCACTCGGCCGTCAAATCTAGTCCCGCACCGCCCTCTATTGCGTTGGGAGTGCACGTCTATAGATCAAGAGCCCGGCCCGAGGATAGTGACGGGAAATATCGGCCAAGTTCGGGCTCGGGCATAGAATCCAAGTTAGAGGACTCACAGCCTTTCAACTAGTGTTTTTTTCCCGCGCCGTGATGAGTCGTTCATGAACGAGGTTCATTGCCTCTGTCACGCGACAAATGAACAAAAGACTCGGAAGGTCAAGTATTAATGTTCCCTGTAAATTACTTTTGACTGCATTATAATGATTTCTTAATTCAGAATATGATCAAGATTGCGTTGGATGTGTTCGGGGAATTTGCCTGTTAAAAGTATAACATTTAAGTCCCCTGAAATGACTAGAAAAAAGATTAGTTAATTTTGATGAACGAGATTGAACAATAGAGTCAGTAAAACGATCCGAACTTTCCATCACGGGCGCGACATGGGGGCGTGGCAGTATCGACGATTCCATTTTTTTTTTCGATTTTTGAGTTTGTGAATTAATTTCGATCGATTTCGATTTAAAATCGAAATCGTGACACCCTTATTGTTTAATAATATGATATTCAAAATGTAATAAGATATTGCTTTAAGTGTGTAAAATCAATTTAAATTATATTCAAAAATATTTAAAAACTGAAAATTATATAACCAATATTCTCATTCTTTCTGGTAAAAGAAAGCATCCCTACAACTTCTGCAACTGAACAGCAGTGCTTAGCATTGCATTGCAATGCAAAGTAATGTCACAAATCTGAAAATGATTGAAAGGGTTGAAAATGGCAAGACAATATAAAATTATTTATTTCTTTGCTATTACAGATATTGCCTGTAGTGAATCACAATCTGTAATGACTTTGAAACTATAAACAAAAGAGGCACAGCTTTACTGATGGGTTCAGTCAATTGCTTCAATTTATTCCTCAAATTGCTTTTGCCTGCTTTTGGTCATATTGTTGGTCAACACTGCAAATGTTCGACAAAATATGAGCAGCCTTGTTCATCTTATAAAGCCTGTGAGTGTTGGGAGTGGAAGTTAAATTTCTGATTACACAAGCCCTGCCTGTTAAAACACACGCAAGGCAGCATGTGACTGACACTTCTGTTGTTTGACTTTACAAGATCAGTGGGACCTTGAAACGAGTCGTTTTCCTCAGCAGGGAGATTCCCCTCTTTAACAGACTGTAGTGAACTGCAGACAAACTGTTATTAATATTCAACTGTTATTTCTTTTAAGACTGTGTGTGTTAAAGGTCCCATATTATGCCCCTTTTCACAAGATGTAAAATAAGTCTCTGATGTCCCTAGAGTGTGTATGTGAAGTTTTAGCTCAAAATACCCAACAGATCATTTTTTACAGCATGTTTAAATTGTCATTTTTTGGTGCTCAGAAAAACGCAATGTTTTAGTGTGTGCCCTTTAAATGCAAATGAGCACGACACAGGGGGCGGAGCTTCAAGAGCTCGCGCTCAGTCTCAGGACAATTTCATCTCACAGAATGATGATAATAATATCAGAAACTCTCAGTAACGGTGTTCATTTCGACCCGGAGTCGGACAATAATGCCTACAAAGTCAGACTGCTGTATAGAGATGGAACAGGTATAGTTTAGTAGTTTAATTATGTTATAACGTATTTGTCATCTGCTTGTATGTATCCACTATTAATAGCCTACAAGTCTGCTGTTTCGGACCAGGTCCGAATGATGATCAAACATATACTGATGAGTTTAATAACGTTTATTGTTCATAACACAAAAGATGAAGCGTCAGTTTTACTTCAGAAACTCACCGTAAGAGCTGAGTAAACGGTAACATATAAGAAGTGCGCAAGTATATAAACGAATTTCGGTAGATTTGAGGGAGCATTTTCTTTAAAAACAAAATAATTCCACCTCGTCTTCAGCGACTGCCTCAGATTTCGGGAGTAAATAGAGAGAGCTATGTGGATTAATACATCCAGCCACACAACACCTACAACGCTGGGAGACATTCTCGTTAGTGCAGCAGCTGTGAACTCGATCAGGGCGGGTCTATGTTAGAACTGCAGTGTCTGTCAACACTCGTGGGCGGGGCCTGTACTTAGTGAAGTCACTAAAACAGCATTCTGAAAACAGGTCGTTGGAGACGCTACTGATGATTTATGGGGATTAATAAAAAAGGAGTGAGTGGATTTTTATCACTATTGGGTGGTTGTGTACACACACTGCCGAATCACATTTATGTCCAAACAACATGCAAAAGTGAATTGTGCATAATATGGGACCTTTAACAGGGCTCTTTTCTTCACCTCCTCTGTCTGACAGGTGAAGCTTTATGAAGGCCACACTCGTCGTCGGTCACAGCTTTACGTGTTTCAGATGCAGGAGTTTGAAGAATGGCCTCTAGTTGGCATTGTGATGAAAGCTGTCTGTGAGGATGAAGAATTGATTATTCACATCCTGAAATTGATGCCGTTCCAAGAATCTATCAGCACTCACTTTCACTGTTCACTGTATTAGAGTGCTGTAAAAGCCCCAGAGTTCACCATATCTTTATTGCCCTCTGCGTTCATGTTTGTTTAGCTCCAGCTGACAGGCATGGATTTGTTATTAACCCCTGTCACAGTGTGGTCAAAAAGCGGCTGCCTCTGTCAGTTTCTCAATACTTAATAGTCTGTTGCAGAAAGACACCAGCTCCTGACTCCCATTGAGCCAGTGCACATTTGTGTTTTTTTTGTTGTCTTTTTCTGCTGGTCTATTGTATTTACTTTTTGTTGTCTTTGTTGTTGTGGACAACTATTTGTATTAAATGGTAAGCTGAGAAATACTGCAGCTTTGAATGTATAAATAAGGTTTTCCTTTAGTGGTGGGTAATATGAACATATTGTCAAGGAATGAGTGGGGATGGATTGTCAGAGTGGGGTTTCACTCGCATTTACAGCTAAAAATAGATGTATGTGAACTGTGAAATGGATTTAGGAGAATGTGTGGAAATAAAAAAAAAGTTTTATAAATGTCTTAATTATCGTTTGAAGAGGTCTTAAATTTGAGGATGGAATACGTTTCATGTTTACAGTATAGCACATTTAAAAACAACCATAGTTCACCATAGTTGAATAACAGGACTTGCAATACATCCTAGTGTAGTAATTACATTTCAAAAGCCTATGATAGGAAGAAAGAAAGAAAGAAAGAAAGAAAGAAAGAAAGAAAGAAAGAAAGAAAGAAAGAAAGAAAACTTTATTAATACCCAAGGGGAAATTGCGGTATTGCAGCAGCAAAATTGACACAGAATACAAAAAAATAAATAAAAATACAGACCAGACATATTTACAAAAACTGACATATAATGTACAAATTTCCTTTAAATAAATAAAATGTATAATATATATATATATATATATATATATATATATATATACAATGCAGACCTGCCAACCTGTACGCATTTTGCGTAGCGGGTACGCATTTTGACCTTAAAGTACGGTGGTACGATTTATCACTCTAAACTACGCAAAAACCTGGTGACGCTTCTGTGCACGTGCAGTCCTCAAATCAAGCAACAGCAAAAGAAGCGGAGTTCGACCAAACATAGCGCTGGGTTCATTCCCCAAATAGCAAGCGGGGATGATTGACAGATGCGTAAGGCCTATCATTAAAAAGAGACTGAAAATCGGCAGCAATAAAGAATCCCGCTCGATCCTCTTCTACTCCCGCGGCCCGCAGTCTGACTGAGTTCATCAGCGAGGAGAGTACAGTAGTCACAGCACTTCTGACTCCTGAAGGTAAACGGGCTGGGGTGGATGTGGAAAGTTGAAATATTGTTTTTAGTTAACTTAATCTGGATTTGATGATCATACGGGAGTGATCGCATGGATTAAAATACTCCTTCATTCATGGTCACTCAGATAAGAGGAAAACATCATTCAGCCATGCAAATTATAAAATGCTTAAGTATGCATTTTAAATCTAAATAAACAATAAATCTAAATAAAATTAAAATCGCTATGGCTTAGTGATTCTGAAAGTTTTGTAATTTGTGGATTACTGATAAGCACGAGTCTGGAGAAACAGGCGTTTATTTATTCATTCTCAGTGTTGAGAAACGTAGTCTGCATGTGTTATGTTATTGTGTTAATAATAACTACCTAATTATTAGGGGTGGCACGATCCGCTTTTTTCGCCTCCGATACCGATTCCGATACCTGGGTCTCAGTATTGCCCGATACCGATCCGATCCAATACTAAAATAATAATTAAAAAAACAGTGCCAAATTATCTAATAAACTGTATCGATACTCGGTTACTAACGTAACCTCGGTTCTCTCTAGAGAGGGAACGAGTATTGCGTAACCGGCCGTGCTCGCGCCACGAGCGACTTCGCTTCAGTCGACGAAAACCAGGGAAGTCAGCCTACAGCCCCTAGTGTTATACGCTAAGCCACGCCCATTCTGGCGGGCTGTGACGCTATGAAGGCGCGAGCGCCCTTCATTGGGCGTGACGTCACGCCGGGCTCACTGGTAGGCTGCAGCAGTTGCCCGCAGGGCAGCCAATGAGCACGCGAGATGGCCTGCTCTAGGTCTGCTAGCTGCTGCACTGCGTTGACAAGGAATACAAAATTAAGGATAGTTTTTTGGCTTCAGTATCTCGAGAAGATGAATCTTTCCCCCGTAGCGTAAGCTAAACTTACGCAATACGAGAGAACCTCTCGTAAGAGAACTGTATGCCTCACTGTGGGGAAGAGACTGGGATTATTATTTTGTTAAAGGCATCAAAGCTTGACTTAAACATTATTTTCCTTACTTTGTAAAACAATACACACAAAATATATACTATATAATTAAAATACATTTATTTTAAAATTTTAAGCGCAACTTTTTAATGAATCAGCAACATATGATACATAGATTGGACAGAACAACTAAGGCTATCAATAAACTGCCATTGCGCAAAAGTATTGTAATATGAAAGTCTCCAATTCAGAGCGGCACGAAACACTTATGCGCATCCCGTGCGCAGAATGATGTGCTCGAAGCAACATGGAGTCACGGCGCGCAGCGCGTCGCATTGAAAAGTTCAAAGAACAAAAGTAAGATATACATATATTTCTTTATTTATTCATTAGTTTGAGCCTTTTAACAGTTTTAAATTTCAGTTAATGTGCGTGTATCGGTAGTATCGAGTATCGGATCGGCGCACCCCTACTAATTATTATGTTACATAATTATTTTGTATGAATACTAGCGTATTAGTTACGTATGGATTAAAAAGTACCGTTGTATCAGTGCTGCGCTCTCTCTCTCTCACAAACACAGACCGCGCGCACAGAGAGAAGATAATTGTAAATTGACGGGCTAAGTTTAAATTTTGTTTTAGTTTGGGTTTTTTCTGTCAAAATGTCAGAAAGCATTTTGTATTATCCATCCGTGTTTTTAAAATTCGTTAAAAGACAGACGTTTTACTGTTAACACAGCCCCATATTTCGGATTCATCTAAACTTATATACTTGATATTCTTTTTAGAATAAGTGATTCGTTTAGCTATTATTGGACTCCTGTCTATTCATTGTCAACTATTTTCTATAAATATGTTTGTGTTGGCTAACGTTTATTCAGCTAATGCATGTCCTGTTTAAAACGTGCAATGTTCAAAATTTTGAACATGCCCCCCGAGATGTATACACAAGTGCAACAGTGCGCAAGGATGCGCAATTTAGTATCACGTGCAAATATTGAGAGTGTTGAGTATGATATTTATTTAACAATAATAATGTGATGACCTTTATCATTCACTTGTCATTCAGTCTCCTCTCCCTGAGAGTTGTTGTGTATTGTTATGGCAGTGGGTAGGAATGACTTCCTGTAACGGTTCTTGCTACAGTGGAATTGTAAGAGTCTCCAGCTGAATACACTCTGCTGCCCGACCAGCAGGTTATACAGCGGATGTGAAGTGTTGTCCATGATGTTGAATGGTTTGTGTAACATTCCCTCCACAACCAACTCCAGGGGCTCCAGAGCAGACCCAAGCACAGAGCCAGCCGCCTTAATTAGTTTGTTCAGTCTCTTGCTGTCACTGGCTCTGATGCTACTGCCCCAGCAGATGGCTGCAAAGAAAATTGCGCTTTCGACAACAGACTGATAGAACATATAAAACATCCTGCTGCATACATTAAAAGACCTAAGCTTCCTCAAGAAGTAGACTCTGCTCTGGCCCTTCTTGAAGATAGCCTCAGTGTTGTACCTCCAGTCCAGTCTGTTGTCAATGGTGCACACCTGCTATTTAAAGTTCTCAACCACCTCCACCTCCTCTCCCAGAAGGTAAATGGTGTTTAGTGTTGTCCTCCTAAAGTCCACCACCATCTCCTTCGTCTTTATCACGTTTAGGAGGAGGTGTTTTTTCCCACACCACAACACCAAGCGGTCAACCAGATCCCTGTACTCTGTCTATTCTCCACCGTTAATACACCCAACAACTGCAGAGTCATCCGAGTATTTTTGGAGATGACAGGACTCTGAGTTGTGCTGGAAGTCTGAAGTGTACAGCGTGAGGAGAAATGGTGAGAGAACAGTCCCCTGTGGTGCTCCTGTGCCGCTGACCACCCGCTCAGACACACCACCCCTCAATCATAAAAACTGGTCTGTCTGTCAGGTAGTCCGTAATCCAGGAAGTTGTGGAGGTGTCCACCTGCATCTTCTGAAAAATCTCCCGCAGCAGTAAAGGCTGGATCGTGTTAAAAGCACTGGAAAAATCAAAGAACATGATTTTCACAATGCTGCCAGCTTTATCCAGGTGTGAGTAAGCTTGTTGGAGCAGGTAGATGGTAAAATCCTCCACACCAACCCCAGGGTGGTAGGCAAACTGCAATGGGTCAATGGAGGTGGTCACCTTTGGTCTCAGATCGGCCAGAACCAGTCTCTCCAGAACCTTCATGATGTGAGATGTTAAGGCAACCGGTCTGTAGTCATTGAGGGCAGATGGACAAGACTTATTTGGCACCAGAACAAGGCAGGATGTTTTCCACAGCAGTGGGACCTTCTCCAGGCTCAGGCTGAGGTTGAAGAGGTGATGTAAAATCCCACATAGCTGGTTTGCACAGGCCTTCAGGACTCTGGGGCTAATACCATTCGGACTTGGAGCTTTGTTCTGGTGCAGTTTCTCCAGCTGCCTCCTAACCTGGCAGCTTGAGACAGACAGGGGGGTGGGGGAAGTAGAGGGGGCATGGTGCTTTTTGCTAGGGAGAAATATGTTAATGTTGATGTTGAGTGGTGGGGGGTGGCACCGTGTGTGTCACCAGTCCTGATCACTGAGGAGGTATTAGAGGGGAGCAGCTGAGGGGGCAGGGAGGGTGTGGGGCCTGTGTGACAGGGGGCAGGGGAGGGGGCAGCTGAGCTGAACCTATTGAAAAACACATTCAGCTCATTAGCCCTATCTAGGCTTCCCTCAGCCTGATTTTCCTTCACCTTGAACCCTGTGATGGTCTTCATTCCTGACCACACGTCCCTCACATTGTATTGCTGGAGCTGGTTCTCCAGCTTTTTCCTATACACCTCCTTGCTCTCCTTCAGCCTCGCTTTCAGTTCCTTCTGCACAGTCTTCAGTGATTCTCTATCCCCATCCCTGAAGGCTCTCTTCTTCCTGTTCAGCAGCTCCTTCAGGTCGCTGGTTATCCATGGCTTGTTATTGGCAAAGCATCACACTCTCCTGGTGGGTATAACAGTGTCCACATAGAAATGATTGTACTCTGTGATGCAATCTGGCATGGAGTTTATGTCATCTCCATGGGAATCACAGAGTACATCCCAGTCTGATGATTCAAAGCACCCCTGCAGAGCCTCATCCGCTTCCTGTGACCACCTCCTCACAATCCTAGTGGGCACAGGTTGCTTCTGAACAATAGGTGTGTATGTGGAGGTGAGAAGTACGAGATTATGATCTGATCTGCCAAGAGGGGGAAGGGCTGTGGAGCTGTATGAGTCCTTGACATTTGCATAAAGTAAGTCCAAGGTTTAATAGACCTTTTACGCACTTCCCGCATATTTGACCGTAAATACGTCAATTAAGTTTATTAGAACTTCCTGTTATCGTAGCGGCAGATACGAAAAATGGCAGAGTCGAAGAGTCGCAGTTTCTGTTGTGTTCCAGGCTGTTTTTTCTTCCACCGAAAAACAGCCCTACCTTTCATTTCATTCTTTTCCCGTGGATCCAAACCTGAAACCCAAATGGATACAGGCGATCCGAAGAGAGGAAGGGAACAGTTTTGAAATAAAAAGAGGTAGCACCTATGTCTGCAGCCGGCACTTCGCTCCGGATGATTACGTTGGTGGCTGCGTCGTTCGTCGCCTGAAGAGTGGTGTTGTCCCGAGCCTATTCCCTTGGAACAATTTTACTGCTGCTTTGAGAAGGGAGTCAGTATATGACAGAACCTTCAAACGCCAGTCTGTCCAGCTATGCTGTGAAGGTGAAGAGAGCACCATGGTGGCTAAGGCAGTAAGGATGGATCACGACTACGTGACACACCCACCTGCAGGTCAGATTGTTCATAATGTGTTTAGTAAGTTAACGCTAGTCAACTATGTGTACCGTTAATGGATAAATGCATTCGTGTGATAAATGCTTTTCTAACTGAACAATTTAACCCTTGTGCATCAATTAAAAAAAAGTTACACATGGGTACATAGAGGACAATAATGTCCGTGTCAAAAAACTGTCATAAAAATGTGAAACTTGGGAGCACAGACTTATGTTTGGTCTCATTTTAAAGAAGACCCTTGGCAGATTATTGCTGAAGTAAACAAAATTAATAAGTAAATCCCCCAAACAAAGTTATATAGGTTTAAGTTTAAGCTTACACTGGAACTGGGTTTACGCTTCCTTGACGTATTTCCGTTTTTTGCGTAAAAGGTCAATTGTCTCTGGTGGGACAGTTAACATACTGCTGAGAAGTTGGGAGAGTAGTAGAAAGAGACATGTGATTGAAGTCTCCAGAAATTGCAATAAAAACATCCGGGTGTTGAGTTTGTAGACTGGCAGTAACTGAATGGATGACATCACACGCCTGGCATCAGCTGATGTAAACAGCCACAATAATGGCACACGTGAACTCCCTCGGCAGATAATATGGACGCAGACTCACAGCTAACAGTTCGATATCTGGGCTACAGAAATGATCCTTCACTGTAATATGTCCGGGATTACACCATCTGTTGCTTACAAGCACTGCAATCCCCCCTCCTTTCTTCTTACCGCTCAGACAGCGATCTCTGTCCGTCCGTACCGTCTGAAAGCCGGGGACAGTGTCGTTGGAGTCGGGAATATGTTCCTGCCATATCTCTGTGAAACACATAACACTGCCCTCACGATACTCCTGCTGTGTCCTCGTCAGCGTGCTCAGCTCGTCCATTTTATTTGCCAGAGACCTCACATTCCCCATTACAATAGTAGGGAGAAAAGGTTTATATTTTCTCCTCCTTGTTCTCCGTAAGGCGCCGGCCCTGCATCCCCTTTGTCTTCTTTTCAGTTCGTCGGGGATCCGGGGTCTCGCATCGGGCTGTAGTAGTGTGGGCCTGGAGAGCGCAATCAGCTGATCGCGAAGGTAAGCCTACCTCTAAGCCCGTTAGCATAGTAACCCGGCACAAGAAAAGTCAGAAGTCCCAGGAAAAAACAGAGAAAACGGTAACTCCACAAAATATCCATTTCACTATGATGAGTTACCAACAAACAAAAACGCGACAAAACGCACACAAAAAAAAGAAACACACACGTAGCGGGAGCTGCGGCAACAGGCAGCCACTCGAGCGGCGCCGGCACCTATGAATGAAATAAATGTGAGCACTACATTTTCCAAAGTAAAAAAAAGTGGTGCTGAGTTAAAGTCGCCATGTAATGGACATTTCTATTTTCTTTTATCTATTTTCCAAATGCATCTTATTGATCTTATTTTGAATTATTCATTCTGCATACGTTTCAGTTTTTTTTCTCAAGCTTGAAGCGTTTAATCTCCACCATCCAGTGAAACATCAGACTTCTTCAATCGTTTTTCTGCCTCTTTCTTACAGTCGACTGCAAGCTCACATTCAGACTCCTCCATTCAAGCAACAACTGATAAATAGCACCAATACCCTGCCCTACATTCATTTTCTTTTTTCGATAGTCATTTGTTTCACTCGGATGTATCTTAAAATATTGAAGAAAATATTTGTCACTACTTGTTACATCGCAAGTTTGATCCCTAATTATAATAATTCTAATTGCAGAAATTAGCAATCAACACTGAGATAAGTTCCACATCTTGTTTGGGACCCGTTCTGTTTCTTTCTCACATTGCTCTATGGTTCTGTGTTGCTATTACATGTCAGTTAAATTCTCACAAATAGCCATGTTGGTACGCCCACTGCAAAATATACCTTTAAAATCAAACAAACGAATATACAGTCCAGCAAAATCTCTCTCGGTTGACACATTTGTGCTATTGCATGGTATGGTATACATCACACTTTTCTACTTCCCATGTGCCTCTGTGTTTGCTTGCTTGCATTTAGTCACTTTTGTCCAAAGTGTGTGTGCTCTAAAGTTTAATCAGTGGCTCAAGTCTTATTTATTTATTTTTTTTATATGAGAGTAAATGCTTTGAAACTGTCTGCTTAAAGCACCAATATATCTGTTTCACAGACCATAGCTATAGTCTATGATTTCTAGTCGGATATTTCTTTTTTTGCTTTGAATATGTTTGATCACACAGCGAATCCACTTGCTTTGAAAGCTGTTTTTTTTCACCTTGAATGCCCCAGTCTGAATTTTTTATATGCCCACCAGGTCTTGCTGTAGGTTTTACTTTTCCCACTTTGCGTTCCCACACGATAACTTAACAGACGCTGCTGTGCCCGTGGTCGTGCCTGCAGGAAACAGACGTCCTGAAACAACCAGCCCATTAGGAAACCGCTCATAACTCATTCTGCAGACTTGAGCACTCTGTGGAAAACATGCCATCAGGTCTGTGTTTTGTAAAATGAGAATTTTTTGTTATTAATTTTTTGTGAGGTGTCAAACAATGGAATGGTTAAATGAGAAGTAGAAGGAATTTTTGGCCTTGGGGGTGTAGAAAGCAATATCCCTGTTAAGGGCTTGAAAACAAATCATGAGGTCTGCAGTTAAGCATATTTCATAACCAGGCTGCTTAGTAAACATTTTGAACTGTGGTTGACTTGTTTTCCTTTTGTACCTTACTTGCGGATTTGCTTGAATAAATAATTTTTTTTAGCAAAATGGCTTGTTGACTGCTGCAGTTTACGCCTTTAGCTGTCAGCTATCAGTTCCCTGTAGTATTGCATGTAGGGCTGGGTGTCGTTAACATTTTTTCGATATCGATACTGATACCTTAACTTTGATATTGGTTCGTGAACAATAGTTTTTTCGATATCAATTTTATGAAATCCTTTTTTATCAAGATTGCATTACATATTATCTAAAAAAAAGGTTGGTTTTATTTTTTTTATAGTTTTTATTTAGACTCAATGACTCATATTGGCCACTGGGCGTGGAATATATGCCTCGCGCTCAAGCACACGCATAAAGCTTGCCACAAAGCACTGGCAAAAGTAGCCTAATGATTATGAATGTGTGGGGAAAAAATAGCAATGAGACATCTTAATTGTTTATTAATAAACTAGTGTTTTCTGAGTCCGTGATGACTTCAAAGATGAAGACGACTATGCTGACTCTTCATTCCTGCAGTATAGTGAATGCACGCGTCTTTACAGAGAAATGCACCTTTCAGTTGGAACACATAATCAGAAATTATTTGATTTCGATTTGAATTGGTTCATTTAAAGAGGTGGCTGATTATGATTTCACTTTTCTAACTTTAGTTAGTGTGTAATGTTGCTGTTTGAGCAATCAATCCTGGGACGTGTTTGCATTCACACAGAAGGCACTCTAGCAATTTTACGTCAATTTCCCGGGATCAATGCGCTGTACCAAAGGGGCTTAACACACACACACACACACACACACACACACACACACACACACACACACACACACACACACACACACACACACACACATACGCACACACACACACACGCACACACACACGCACACACACACACACACATGAAGGGATTTTTGGGTCAGATTGAAAACTAAAAGTCTAAAACTAAAAGTCTTAAACGAAAACTTAAAGTCTAAATATGAAACTAAAAGTCTAAATATGAAACTAATAGGGCTGTAGTCAACCAAAGAGGAACTTGGTCGACTGAAGTCCTGAAATTTTTTCGACTAAAAATCGACTAAAAATGACGTTAGAAAAAAAAAACGTTAAATGAATTAGCTGCGCACTGTGCGCAGTACTTGGTAGCCTTGTTGTCCGCCTAAATGGATTATAAATAAACATAAAAAAACTAGTAGGCTATTTGCAGTATATTAAATCATTTTTGACCTAATTATATTGCACTGAAATGAGTCTGACACACGAGTCTGTCGGCTCTGACAGCGTTGCATCACGTGCACCTGCGCAATATCATAGCCTATGATTTCTGAAAATAGTACAATGTGTTGTCAACTAGTGATATCACAAGAACTGTTGAGGAATATGCAACATAATTTAGACAATTCTTTTTGTCATATGTTATAACTGTCATTCAGTTCATCATTTCAGCCACTCTGTGCATGTCCTCGCACAGAGCTCAGCTTCGCGGCTGAGACACGAATAGACTATTAACTTAAAGCTTTTACTCTTAATAAACACAAAAGGCACGTCCACTTTAATAAAAAAAGAATATTTATTAAACAAACCAGATCAAGAGCAGAAACAAAATAAAGTGCATAACTGATACGCCAATTCCGATATGTTCATAGCCTACTCAAAAAAGACAGGGCAACCTAACGCAGACAAGTTAGCTTACTGCTTTTAGATGATATGTCATGTTTGTCGTCGAGCTGTGGAAAGCAAACTGTTGCTTGCAAACTTTGCATTCAACCTTTTTCCTGTTATCAATTTTAACAAAATGCTGCCACACTGTCGATGTCTTTGTTGTTGACATGTTAGAAGAAGACTGACTATTAAACGCTCTCACAATTAAATAAATAATATTTAGCATCAAACCTTCTATAGCCTACTTATCTGTCTCTCTTCTCCAGTGGGTTGGGCTAATTCAAAAAAAGTGAAAACAAGGGAACAACTTCTGAAGACAGACTGTTACCTGTGAAACAGGGGTACTCTGAAAACACCCCCATTAGCAGTTAGTGCTTTCCCCCTGGTGAAATGAGCTCGGCAAAGTTGATGAAATGAGCGTGGCAAAGCTGATGAAATGAACACGGCAAAACTGATGAAATGAACGTGCAAAAAATCGACCTATCAGAATTTTAGTCGAACCAGAAAGTATCGACCAATTAATTGACTAATCGACTGGAACATTACAGCCCTAGAAACTAAAAGTCTAATTTGAAAACTAAATGTCTAAGTCGAAAACTAAAAGTCTAAGTCGAAAATGAATTTGATATTTAGGATTGGGCATTTGGTATTTAGGATAGGGCATTTTGTATTTAGGATTGGGCATTTTATATAGGGGTTGGGGCATTTTGTATTTAGGATTGGGCATTTTGTATTTAGGATTGGGCATTTGGTATTTAGGATAGGGCATTTTGTATTTAGGATTGGGCATTTAGTCATTTAGCCATTTAGCCATTTAGGATTGGGCATTTGAGGATTGAGGATTGGGCATTTGAGGATTGAGGATTGAGGATTGAGGAGTGTATGCAAATAAGGAGGCGTGGGCCAAATACTGGAGGCTGGGTTTGAAATGGCTGGTGCGCAGAGGCACCTTATGGATAGCAGAGGGAGCTCCCAGTGCTCAGGAGCACACTGGCTGAGCGTCCTCTTCAAAGTGAAAGTTGTCATGCTCTGCCATCCACGTTGGTTGCCACATTAACAATGGCAGAGCCAGAGCTAGCATCTTTGTTGAGACAGGCGATGGAAGTTAAAGTTATCACATTATAAAGTACAGTCCTCGCTCCAGCCCTGCTCACTCGCTCTGTTTGGTTTCATTACAGTGTGCTCCTTAGCACTGGGAGCTTCCTCTGCTGTCCATAAGGTGCCTCTGCGCACCAGCCATTTCAAACCGAGCCTCCAGTGTTTGGCCCACGCCTCCTTACACTCCTCAATCCTCAATCCTCAAATGCCCAATCCTAAATCCTAAATGACTAAATGCCCAATCCTAAATACAAAATGCCCTATCCTAAATACCAAATGCCCAATCCTAAAATCAAAATGCCCTATCCTAAATACCAAATTCATTTTCGACTTAGACTTTTAGTTTTCGACTTAGACTTTTAGTTTCAGATTTAGACTTTGTTTCGTTTAAGACTTTTAGTTTTAGACTTTTAGTTTTCAATCTGACCCAATAATCCCTCCACACACACACACACACACACTAGGGGTGGGGGAAAAAATCGATTCTTAGATGCATCGCGATGCGGACGTGGACGATTCTGAATCGATTCACAAATGTCAAAAATCGATTTTCCAAAAAAAAAAAAATTTTTTTATATGTAGCCTATTTATAATGACGTAATATTGACGGAACGCAAAAGATGGAACTCTGAAGCGCGGAAGTGCAGTGCCCTGACCGTCTGTGGCGTGTGCACATAACAGAGACGCGATGGCTGAGCGCGAAATCCAAACACCCTCCTCGTTAAAAGCTGACGTGTGGAAATATTTTGGCTTCTATGAAGTTGAAGGGGGAAAGGAGCTGGACAAGAGCCACACTAGTTGTAAGCTTTGTAGAATAAAACTAAAATATTTCGGCAACACGACAAATATGAGAAGCCATATAACATGTTTCCACCCAGAGGAGGAAAAACACTCGGCTGTACCAGAGCCGTTTCTCTCTATGGCTCTGGGCTGTATCGGTGTTCAGACGATTTCTGCTGCCTTGTCGAAAAATGCTACTCAAACGCGAATCGATCACAGATAATGTTGATTCATTATCAATTGTTTCCATAATGGTGTAAATCTCACAATATTATGACACCGTTATTTCATTTTAATCAGGGTAAGTGTATGGGGAGCATATTTTGATATTTTAAATGAACTAGCAATTATCACATTTGATATAACAAGTAAAAATGATATTATTATATGAAATAAAATTATAATAAAATTTGAAATTAAGAGTACAGTATAATGTACTGTTTTTATTTTTAAAACGGTGTGAAAAGTAAAAATTATCATCAAATATTCATCTTTGACCTGTCAAAGTTTCCTACAAGTCTCCACAGAAAGGATGCATAGATTTATGGGTGTGGTAAGCAGAAGAAAAATAAGTCTGCACATGCGCATAACCAGTAAGTAGCACATCTCAATGGGTAGCATGAATCGTCAGAACACATGTTGTTGTTATATTATTAATTTAACACAAGTATGCTGCTAGTTCAGGCACACATTTATTTTCCTGTTGGTTCTTTGCAATGTTCATAAAATATATTGTACGTTAATTCTTTATGGGGCATTACTTTGTACTTTTAAAGCAAAGTATTTATATTCACACACACACAAAGATTCAGATAATCGCTTTAGAATCGAATCGCAGGCCTCTGAATCGTAATCGAATCGAATCGTGAGGTGCCTAGAGATTCCCACCCCTAACACACACACACACACACACACACACACACACACACACACACACACACACACACACACACACACACACACACACACACACACACACACACACACACACACACACACACACACAAGCTCTTGAAGCTCCGCCCTCTGTGTGGAGCATCAGCTCATTTGCATTTAATGGGACATGCACGAAATGACGCGTTTTTACTGACCCTCAAAAGGATAATTTTAACATGCTGTAAAAATTATCTGTGGGGTATTTTGAGCTAAAACTTCACATACACACTCTGGGGTCAACAGAGATGTATTTTACTTATTCCAAAAAGGGTCGTTATACCACCCCTTTAAAGTAGACATTTCAAGCTTTCTATATGCCTATTTTTCATGTCTGTGAGACAAGTATCCTATACGCTGAGTTTCGGTTTATTTGTGATGCACTCCAGTTCTTCTTGCAGTCGAAGAGAGAGCAACTATCTGCTCTTAAGTTTATTCCGTACACTGTCAAGTGCTTCATCAGATTTGTCGTGTTGCCACTCTTGGCAGCAGTTACCTTGTCGCAAATATTACATTGTGCACTGTCGGAATCAAGCGCAGGTTAATGCAAATGTATTTGGAGGTTATGTTTTGCTATCGGCTCTCAGCAAATATATTTTTGATCAGCTTTCTTTAGTTCAAAATCGATATCATTGGCTGGTGCTTACTGCTTATTGTTTAGCACAAAGTAAAGCATAGCTTTTTGAGAGTAGGATCAAGTTTGGAGAGAGAGATATCCCTGGTGAATTATTCTAATATAAGTTCATATCGCCAAAATGTCAACAAAAAAATAATTTTCCATATCCATGAGTAAAGCTGGTAGTGTTTCTGATCAAAAGAGATCCTGAAAATAGAACTGCTAATTATAATCAGGATAGCAGGAGACACGATTAACGGGAATTAGATTAGTCAGAATCAGAAATCGTTGTAATGGAAAAGCCAACGACGTTGTCCGTGAGAGAATATCATGATCAACTGAATAATTTTTGTCCTCAACGTAGCTATATACATGACAGAATAATACACAAGGCTGCAGTTAATGCTGTGCAGAAACTTGTGAATGATGCTTGTGCCGTCACTTTTTATGACGTCATTTTATATTCCGGGAAAAAATTAAGTTGTAGGGTCACAGTGCCTTTTAATTGCTGTTTTTTTTTTATCAGGCAATTATATATTTACAAATTAAGCACTGGTTTGTGCCAACCTTGGGTGTAAGGCACCATGAAAGTTTTCCACTATTGCTAGATTGAGAAGATTAAGTAAAACACTGGGCAGAAAATGTATCCTTTTAAAAGAAAAGCCCAGTTTGGGAGATTTATTCTCTTGATCTGTCAACCCCAAGCAGGAAAGATAGTGGAGAATTGTTACCAATGCATGATAATAGTAATGTCAAAAAAAAAAAACCTTTCCAGGACAAATTATCAGCTGGGAAAATATTGCAGCGATTATTTTTAATTAATTTTAGAGAAGCAGCAATCGTTATCATGATTAAAATATGATTAAACGTGCAGCCCTAGCAGTTCTGCATACAGTTGCATCATAACAAAATATGGAAAAAAATTAAGAGGTCTGAATACTGTGAGTGGAGGATGATGTAGATGTGCATGAAAGGGACATGTCAGGCTCCGATGGTTTTTTGATATTCATCCCACTGGAGCAGTTTTTAAAGCAACGGTTTTAATAATTTTTTTAAAACTTTGTTTTATTTCCACAAATTCTGTGTTCTGTATTTTCTTGTAATCAGATGAAGACATAAAACAAGACAAAAAAAAAAATGTATCTTTCAGTCATATGCAAGTAAACTTTTTTGTCAAACAACATGCTGCACAACTGAGCTTTATGCTGTTAACACAGAGACAAGCAGAACATCAGAGTTCAAAGTTTCATTTGATTGTAATTCCTCTGAGTATTTACATTTACACAGAAACGAAATACCGTTCCTCACCAGCGTATCGTAGTGCATTAAAAGATACATACAAAAATACACCAAGTCAGAATAAGTTAAATCTGACACAAAAAAACAACAACATTCCACTCGTACAGTTTAGCATAACCTAACATATAACAAAATATTAACAAAATGTATAAAAGCATAAGAAAGATTGTTTAATGTCCTTAATAAAGTGATTTAATAAGAAAACACCTTGACAGATGACTAGCTGTCAACATGTAACAATTGTGAGGTACAGTGAGATTGAATGTGACATGTGTATGTGGGATGGGGGAGGGACAGTTTGTTCACCATCCTGATTGCTTGTGGAAAAAGCTATTCAGCATAGCTGGTTCTGCACCCTGTACCTTTTCCAGGATGGCAGTCTCACATGAAGGATTCGTATTTAAATAGTCTTGCATTTAAATGCTTATTTAAGTGCGTTCTCACCGATTAGGAACATTTATTTATTTATTTTTTGCTGATTCTGTTTCTGCAAAAAATGGTTTATGTTTGTCATCTCATGTTACTGCTAATCAGTACTTGCTAAGAGCCATACATGCTAACAGAGCACAATTTCTTCACTCTAACAGAAGCAGTAAATGCAGAGTCTTTGTGTTTTATTACATATGCAAGGTCATATTGCTATTCAGGTTTTAATAAGATCAGTTGTCTAAATGGTTATCATGGGGTCAAAGTCGGACTGTTTTCCATTGTCATGTACTGCTTTAAGAAGTGTCACATATGTAATATAGCTCCCCTCCCCCTTTTTTGTGTGAAAACAATAAAATGTATTTTTTAAATTGTTACATCGTGTTACATAATTTTCGTTTAAACGTAATCAACTTTTAGACATCCAACTGTCATTACATATTAGCAAAGTCCCTTTAATAATAATAATAATAATAATAATTTATTTCATTTATATAGCGCTTTTCTCTGCACCACCAATGGTTTTAAGACAAGTAATTTCACCCAGCGGGCCATCTTTGACACACCTCTCAGGCAGCTATTTTATTTCAAGTGCAGTTAAAATTAAATTTCGTATTTGAAATCACCAATGAAATCTGACAAGTGTCTCATGAATGTGATTTCTTATGTTAAAATAGCGTTAAAAAAAGCAAAATTCACTGTTTCTATAGCAACCCGAGCTTCTAACGGCAGCTACAGTGACACAATGACTTTATCAATCATTGATTGGTTCTTTTTAGAGATGCACCAATGTATCGAACAATCGGTATCGGCCGATAAACACTATAGCGCACCTCTCATTCAGTAATCGTAAATAGCTCTGTGCTTTGTTACTTCTATAAAGAAACAAAGTTTCATCTTTCAAATTCTGTCCATTTTATCACAGAATGCAAACAGAATCCAAACAATAAATGGCGTTAAATGTGTTAACTCTTAATTGTGACGTGACAGATCATTGAGCTCGAGTCTTTTCTTTAACTTTAATATAAATTATATCTAGAAAAACAAGCATGAACATCAGAAGGATGTTGAAAGATACTGTCCAACTTACCGACATTTGTATCATATCTCATGTAATCACTCAAACTGTGCTTCAACCGTGGAAATATGTCAATAAAACAGCTTGTGAACAATATCACTTAATGTTGCGTTTACCTCAGGAAAGTCATCCATTTGATAGTTAGCTATAAAAAAAGAGAAGCTTATTTACTGTTAATTATATATGTATGTTTGAACAAATTTGCCATGAAGACAAGTACTTATGAAAACTATTTGGGTGTAATTATTATATCTGAAACGAAAAAGCAGTTTAATATACCTCTGTTGTTAATTGCAACCAATATTATAGTGTGCCAAATGAGAGGGTTCTCTGTATAGTTTTCAGCATTATTTGGGAGAGTTGTTTTTCATAAGAGGGTTGAAAAGCAGAGCATGTGAGAGGCTGATAAGAGACACGCCTGTGCTGTTATTGCTCTTCTGGCCTGATCTCTGTCAACTCTTTCATGAGTGCACTACTGTAATACACATGCACACATCTGAACACACACCAGATATGTGCGTCATATTCATTCAACTCACTAGGGGTTTTAATGGCCGTTAATGACACTAAGTCCAAAGATGTATAATCGTTCTAAATTTAATAAAAAAATTGGTGCAGGTTGCGATTTCTGAGAAACACTGTTGATATCTGAAATCAACCCAAACGAACACACTCTCCCTTTATTGTTCCGTCTCCAAAATGCACAAACACCCAATGCAAGAGTTGATAATGTCTCTTTATCATAGCAGAAGTGAAGCAAAAGTATGCTTTGCAAAAAAAAATGAAGCGAAAATGGCAATTGAACGAACATGCATACACGAGTGCAAAAGCTGGTTGTTAGTTGCCAGCAGTACACCAGCTCCAGACAAACAATGACACTCAAAATTGTTCTTTTACTATAGCTAGCATTATAACACCAGTATATATTGGTACTGTGAAACATAGCGAAACCAATTTTACTCACGTATGGGGCAGAAACAATGCAAACTGTTATAGAAGAAGTAGAAATCAAACACATTTGCTGAAATTGCAATTCACAGCTGTTGAGATGCACTGTAAAAATATTTTTCAAAGTTGTAAATAAAAAAGATTAGAAAATACTATTTTAGTCTTTTCTTCTTAAATATGTTATGTTTAATTCAATGTGTTACTTGGTGTTTCTTTTTAATTATTGGTAAAATTTCTAGCAATTTCTGAGTGGAAATTGTTTCAAGGTAAATCCTACACATTATTTTCAGGATAGAATTAGTTTCAGAACGTCAATAAACAACAATAATAACAGGGTTTTTCCTGGGACAAAAATGGTCTTCGGTGGTGGCAGACCAACACATCATCCACACACACAGTAAAGTACCTTACCCAGACAATTAACAAATCCAAAATAAATGCAAAGAATCGGTTTGTATTATTAACTTATCCCATTTGTTCATGAAATAAAAATAAAAAAAAACAATCACTATCAGGACAGATCATATAACAAAATTCTTAAAACCATTTTGGATGTGAAAATCTGTAAATTTAAATGTAAAAAGTGACTAATTTGAAAAGTGAACAACAATGTAACATTACACATTACATAGAAAAAGTGGCAGGTGTATTATTTTGTATTTACACTCCAAGACTTATGTCTCAGATCATTTGGCATACAGTATCAGATTGTTTTGTTCCATCCATTGCTATGATTATCACTGTCTATCGGATTCAGTCGCACATTTGAATATGGTTGTTATAAGACTGAATAAGACTGAATAAGACTATAAATAAGTTGAATAAGTTGTTATAAGACTTATTCAATAAGACTGAATTTAAAGTCAATATTTGCCATGAGTCCTGAGAGTATAATGCTCTCTCTCTCTCTCGCTCTCTCTCTCTCTCTCTCTCTCTCTCTCTCTCTCTCTCTCTCTCTCTCTCTCTCTCTCTCTCTCTCTCTCTCTCTCTCTCTCTCTCTCTCTCTCTCTCTTTCTCTCTGAATCACAAAAGTAATACACAGACAAAGTCTGTGTGAGGAGGAAGGCAGAAAAGTTTAAATCCATCTTCCAGTGCCAAAATATAATGTATAAGTAATCACTCTTTGGCCTGTAGATCCAGTCTAATGACAGATTTAAAGTAGTCCTGATTTTACATCTTGTCATTATTTAGGATGTCTACTTGCCTTAATCTGATGTGGATTTTCCCTGGGCTAGCCCACCCATCACAATGTGTTTCAGCTTTTATAGCTTTTTATGGTAATATCAGTGCCAGAGATGTCATTTACATTTAGATTTTCATAAAAAAAGTTCTCAGAAATTGTTAATATTCAGTGGGCAGTTACCTAAAATACAGTGTGTGTAAGCACCACTGGCTCTGTGTAAAGACTACATCCACATTTTTCAAATGGGTGTTCTTAAAGCTCTGTCAGTCTGGCTCCAGGCAAAATATTATTTCAGCCATCAAATCTATTCCTTGTCATCATCTATCATCTGTCCCTACTGCTATCAAAAATCAGGCCAGTGTCACTACTACACATTGGTTGCAAACGCCAGTTTCCCATGGAGCAGCTTTGGGCTGCTTTAATGGTTTTGTTAAGGAAAGAGCAATGCTCAACGCTAAATATTTTTTTCGAAATCCAAATTTTTTGGTGTTGTTATTATTATTATTTTTCTTGGTTTAATTGTTTTACTTGCCCTGCAAACATTTTTCTGGGTCCACCACACAAAAAAAAAAAGTAATACAAAAATGAAATCTTTTTTATTACAATCTTCTATTTATTACAATCCATGTATTGTAATAAATAGGTTTATTTTTATGTCGATCGATACCACAGCAAAAAATTCTAGGCCAACTAATATGAATTTCAAACATTATTAAAGACAAGTAAACAGTCAGTAAAAAAAGACCAAATAATCAAATAGCAAGTAATAACATTAATAAATACTATAGAACAAAGATATAAATGAATAAACAGTACTTTTCAGGTTTTTAAGGTACGTCTTAGCAGTAATATTCAAGTACAATACAAATTAAATAAAGTAATCATATGTAAAATAACACTGCATAGTCTTCACTTTATACATTAAATATAGATTAATCATGATTAAAGTTACAAAAGTTATACAGTCAAGATCAGTGAGTGATTTTTTTATCTTTTGTTGTTTGATTAACATTAATGACACAGAGGCAGCTGGAAAATCAGGCTGCTGTCACTTTAAGACTAATGACTTTAACTTTAACATAATTCTACTTGGTATCGTGATACTTCTGCTGGTATAATATCGTAAGACATTGTTATGGTATCGTGACAACCGTACTTTAGACATAACGCAGTTATGAGTGTAAATACTTATTTGAAACAAAGAAAAGGTACCGTGAATCTTAAATAGTAGCTATACAATGATTTATCATAAATGACCGGGGTTTCTGTGATGTTTTGCTGTCTTTTTTTTCTTTTTCTTGTTTTATAAAATTTGTATGTTTGTGAGGTTGAAGCTACTTAAATTGCCCTGTAAAGGGACAAATAAAGATTTTTTTACTTACTACTTTTACTATAACTGGCTGTGTTTACATGAATACTCCACACGATGGGCATTTTGACATAATTGCGTTTGTATTTGACCATTCAAGAGCAATAAGACGTGAAAGAGAACTGAATTTGTGATCACATTCTGAGAGACGCTGCTTTCGGTGTGCGTGATTACGCTGTGTCAGTCAGCACATGCACTGCATTGAGTTCTTATTCACTGCTTATTGTGCTTTATAACACTTTATCATTGAGCACGTCCCAAATTCCCGATCGCCTTTTGAGAGAGGCAGCTTTCTGTGCGCGCACTTTGTCAGTACTTGCACCACAACGAGTTCCTTTTCAGGATATGTTGCTCTTGTAACTCTATTTAACATCAATCAAGTCCTGCTCTTTATATTCTCATTCATGCATTTAAGTGTCAATAGTGCTATTTACATAAAGCAATATAGCCGTATGCTGATGCTTAAGTAGAAGAAATCAAACACATTTGCTGAGATTGCAATTCACAGCTGACAAACTAGTCATACATTTTTGGTGTCATTTGCATATGATTAGGTACTCTACCAAAAATACAGTCAATGTTTTTGGAGCACAGCCATTGTGATGGGCTGACTGTAGCTCACCAAGACAAGGGTTCTTTGAAACAGCCTTTAATTACAAACTTACAGGGATACACAGAAGAAAGAAACAAACAACCTAACATTCACGACAAACAATGCAAGACAGGGTACTAACTGAAACAGAGGGCTTATGTATATACACAGAAAACAAAGGGATGAACTAACTAGACACACCTGAACTAAGGACTCTAATTAAATATGTAACTATAGAAACTAACAGGGGGAAACTGAGGGAACAGAACTAATTATCAAACCAGAAGCAATTACAAACAATAAACATGACAAAACAAACTCAAACCGTAACAGCCATAGTCTGAACCAGTTGATTTTACCACAATCTCATGAAAGCTTTTGTGTCTGGATAAAATCTACTAACAGTAAACATCTATATGCATGTCTTTAAATGTTTTGGTCAGCATTTAATCATATCATAAGTAACTGCAGTGTCATCTGGACTTAATGTGTGGCTATTATTTTGTGATGTTGTCTAATTCTTTATGTTTTATTATTTTCTCCACAGATATTATTGACAGGAATGAACTGAGGACATTTTTTGAAACCAACTGCTCACAGATTTATTTTATCTTCTATGAAAATTTCATTACACTGGAAAGCAACTTAAAGCAAAAAGGTAAGACATGTTTGTCTGCTTTCTGGAGCTTAAAATGCAATGGCTGAGTCATTAGCCAAGTTTCCATCCACTTTTTGTGCTGTTTTGTTATGACAAAGTGTATGTGCTTTGAAATAAAAGATTGTGAAATTTGCTGTCTCCGGCCTGTTTCCATCCAATTGGCCTTTTACCGATAAAGAGGTGTGCGTAATGACATCATCCCTAAAAAAACACATTGTTGTATCACTAAGAAAATCGGCCCTCAAGTCGTTTCCATAAATAATGTTGCGTATATCGCAAATTATATTGTATCTTTTGCATTTTTTTTTTCTAAAATGCAGAGCATTAAAGGGTTAGTTCACCCAAAAATGAAAATGATGTCATTAATGACTCACCCTCATGTCGCTCCAAGCCCGTAAGACCTCCGTTCATCTTCAGAACACAGTTTAAGATATTTTAGATTAAGTCCGAGAGCTTTCTGTCCCTCCATTGAGAATGTATGTACGGTATACTGTCCTTGTCCAGAAAGGAAATAAAGAAATCATCAAAGTAGTCCATGTGACCTCAGTGGGTTAGTTAGAATGTTTTGAAGCATCGGAAATACATTTTGGTCCAAAAATAACAAAAACTACGACTTTATTCAGCATTGTATTCTCTTCCGGTTCTGTTGGGGATCCGCGTTCACCAGTCCGCAGTGACGCTGATGACGTTAGACGCTGCTGACGTGTGTCTGGTGCGTCCGTGTATTCGGGTTCAAATAAATATGGCTGGGCAAAAAAATGCAAGTCTTCCTCTGTGTGGAAATCCTTCGACATGTTTGTGAAGATTGTTTTGTTTCCAGCGTGCGTCTCCCTCAGACTGTAAACAAAGCTCGGGCGCACCAGACACACGTCAGCAGCGTCTTACGTCAGCAGCGTCACTGAACGTGGATCCACAACAGAACCGGAAGACAATACAATGCTGAATAAAGTCCAATTTTTTGTTTTTTTTGGACCAAAATGTATTTCCGATGCTTCAAAACATTCTAACTAACCCACTGATGTCACATGGACTACTTTGATGATGTCTTTATTTCCTTTCTGGACAAGGACAGTATACCGTACATACATTTTCAATGGAGGGACAGAAAGCTCTCGGACTAACTCTAAAATATCTTAAACTGTGTTCTGAAGATGAACGGAGGTCTTACGGGCTTGGAGCGACATGAGGGTGAGTCATTAATGACATCATTTTCATTTTTGGGTGAACTAACCCTTTAAGACATTTGGACAGAGCATTAAGGCAGTTTACTGCTTAATATTTTCACGAATAATAAGCCCATTAATTAGGAAATATTAGGAAATCAGAAGATCACGCCGAAGTGAGACTGCTGGTCTGATAGGACTGCATGTAACCTTTATGTGACGATACCCATTTGGACACAGGGCAGCTCATTTTTCATGTAGCCAATGCAAAATTTTAGGGTTCATAAAAGAGGTTGGCAGAACAGTGAAATGTTCAGTCACATAGCAACAATATTTAATGTAAGCCTTGGACATACGGTCAAGCGAGTTGCTGTTGATGTGGCCGAGAACATATTCAGATCATTCAAACCAAAAAAGTTATTCGTTCTGCTTTCAAAGTTCAATAACATCAAATCGATCAAAAACATCTTATTGCTCCTGTTTTTAGATACAGATGCAGATTTTATTTGTGGAGCCAGGCCTTTTAATTTTTTTAGATGGTCTTGCTTAACTGATGCGGTCTTAACAATTCTTAAATTAGTTTAGAGCTTTAGAGTAACCCACTTTATTTTTCTACTTTGTTTGAGATAAAAATATATTAGGCTACATATTAATAAATGGTATTTATGTATGGTATTCTGTCATGTGACACCACATTTATTTACATTAAAGCACTTTTTATTGACAAAACGTGTTTCTGAATTAGTTTTTCACAATATTTGAAGTATCGACCTAGAATGTATGCGCTAAAGTTAAACAGAAAATATTGTGTCGACATTTGCAAAAAAATTATCGATAATTGACATTTCCATCAGCTATCTGTAAACATTTCGATGCTCTAAACCTTTTTTTCGCAAAAAAAACCCTTGGATGGAAACCTATTTTCATGTGTCTGCCAGTGGATCAGATCAGGGGAGATGTGTTTATAACTCTCTTGGCTGCCCTTGGTCTATTGTTTACAGAATTAGCGGAGAGAGATTTTTTTTTTCTTAAGAACAATTATACATACTTGAAATATTTCCAAATATCAGAATATCTAAATGAATCGAGCACTTGTGTGCAAATTAATCAAGTGCATGTGTTTCTATTTGTATGTAAATAAAATTCAGAAAAAATGACCCAAAAAGAGTTTGCTCTTATAAAGGTTATATCTTTTCCATAAAACTGCTGCTATCCCTTTAGTTTTAATGACTGACAAAGTGATCTAAATCAAAACATAGTTGGAGTCTACAGTTAAATATCTAATATCTGCTGATAAATAGGCAATATCATCCGCAACTAGGGCTACCACCATCAAACAAACCAAATGTGGGACGATTATAAGTTTGTGTGGGACATGTCACCAACACTAAAACACAACCTGAGACTGTTAATGTTTATCTAACTTCATAAAAAAACATTTGTATTCTACCTTTCAGCTGATAAAAAATCTTTGTTCTTTAGTCCCTTCCAGAAAACACCATTAGCCTAAATCACAATGTAACATAACATGTTTAGATCATTGACAGTCTTATATAATTAGAATATATTAAATCAAAAATGTTGATATTTTTTTTTAGAAAGGATGTGGATTAAAACAACCACAGCAGGCAACAAGTTGATAAATTCTGTTAAATTAAAAATTTAATTTACCGAATTATCCATTTGTTTTCTGACAGGGAATCACCGCTCCACATTTTGACAGCCGTCATAACCTACTAGTGACCGTGTTTACTACTTTGCTTTAAACCATTGGATTTTAAAAAGATTTTAAAAACGGCTGTTGTATTTGTACATCTGACGAATCGCTGTTAAATATAGGTGAAAAACTATGCCGCAAAAAGAAAAAGCTTTCTTAAAAAGGCAAAAGAACGCATGCACGTTTTCTTAATATGATGATTAAAAACCAACAGACTGATAAAAATGCGGGACATTTTCTCAATATGCGACGTGCAGGACAAGGGGTGAAAATGCTGTGCGGTACAACGCAAAGCAGGACGGGTGGTCACCCTATCCGTAACTGATATTTAAAACAAGAAATCATCAATCAGCTAATCTTTCTGTTAGGGTCTTGATATATATTGTGCTTCTATTGTAGGGCGTTCCCAATCAGTCACCTTCTGTATACCTTAAAGGTTCTATTTCAGTTTTATGCTACATTCGTAGGTAGCTTGCTCACAAAAGTTTTGAAAAAGAGCTTTTGAATAATGCATGATCCTTCCAGGAAAAAAAAGATTCAGTGCAACACTTCCTCAGCTTGACGTAACAGCCCTGCTTTGCTGTTGCCTGTATGCCCCCTCGTGTGAAGTTAATGAGGCTTTTGTTTCTGTTGAATCCCATCTCTGACCAAAGTGTTTTTTTCTGCACTATATTCAGTGAAGGTCACCTGTCTTTCATGCTGAAACACAATTCTGCAGCAGAAGTATTTGTTTGAAACGTACACCTCTTTATTTCCCCGAGGAGAGTGGTGTTGTGATTCAGCTGAGCAGTTTTTAACTTTTTGGACAGGAATTAAAATCTTGGAACACAGATTTACAGTGCTGATATGCAGCAGTGCATTGTAGCAATACCTACATTAACCTTCTTAAGAGTTTAAGATTGAGTATCAGCCTCAAGATGAACAAACTCTTAACCCTAACTCTTTTTCCTGGGTCAAAAATGGTCTTCGGTGGTGGCGTACGAACACGGTCATCCACACCCACAGTACAAAGTACCTTACCCATGTGAACTGTGAGCCCTATACTAACAGTAAATCCAAAATAAATGCAAATAAACAGTTTTTACTATTTATTCATTAAAATGAAAAAAAAAATCACTATCAGGACAGATCATAAAACAAAGTGCTTAGAACTTGGCCTAGTTTATATTTTAAAATCTGAAATTTTCTCTTGTGCTGTAAATTACTCACAAATTGTATGATAGTTCGATAATCTCCATTCAGTTCTCGCACAATATTAGTTGTTTTCATTCCTTTTGCATAATTTAGCACCATTTCATGCATTTCATATGTTTGATTATACCATCTGGATGCCCACAATTTTTAACCGCTTCTTGGACCTGTAAGTTACTCGCCATTCTAAACTAAAGCTGTATTGAAACGCATACACATACAATAGCTTGCACATCATGCACAGATCGCTCGCACACAGAATAGCTCAGACATGTATTGTCAACACTGTTCTGTGATTTATCAATAAAATAGCTTAGAAACTGAAAAGTTTTAACATTTCTCAGTAACTAAAACCCACAGCTTCACTATTAGTATAGAGACGCTGCTAGGTAGAACGAATTCACACGCAATCACTCTCTCACTATTGCATTCGTATAAATTTAATCTTTACTGTGCTACTTTATCTGTATCTGATTTAAAACAAGCAGAATTCTGTGAGATATATAATGACACAAAGACAAAATAACTAATAACAATAAGCTGTTATGTAGGAGCAATAGGCAGCGCTGTGTCCTATGCCATAGCTGTCAGTGAAAAGTTTGGACACACTTTCCTATTGGTGTGTACAAACTTTTGATGGGTACTGTATATAGAATACAAAGTAATTAAACAGAATAAATATATAAACGTTTTGCAATGATCACTCAAATGTGGTGATCAAACACTTGTGTGACAGATATGTAATGGAGGCAGGGGGAATGATAGAATGAGAATGATATATTTGAGCTGTAACCAAACTAGTTTGCATTGCCTGTTATATTATATTATATTCTAAATACTGTTGCATAATCTTCACTAACGACCTTGTCTTTTAATTTAGTCACGTTATATAAAAAAAACTTGTATCAATAAATATATCAAAAGTGTCACTGACATTATCTTCTATTTTTAGTCTTAATTGACCCTTCGCAAAGACCCGCCCCCCTTAGTTACTGTCGCTATGTCCGACAAGCTACGCCGCTCACGCACACACCATGTTCTCACACAGTGAAAAATACGTCGCGGATCAGAGAGGAGACTGACAATACGCTGACAGACAGGACAGACCAGGTTACTTTTCGGTTACTTTTGATATTAAACATATTGAACAAAGTCTCACCTTTCAAATTTGCTCATTTTTAAAAAGAAATTTAAACAATAAATACCGTTTTGTGGCTCTTTAATGCGTTGTGACAGATCGCTGTAGAGCCTCAGTTAAAGCTGCTAGTGAACCGATCATCTCTTCCTTCTAGTTCATTTATAGCATCAAATAAACATGAATGAACATAAGAAGGAATGTTGTTTTAACCGCGGAAAGGCGTCAGTATATTCAGTTTTTCAAGTTCAAATCCTCCCATGTTAATCTACTAACTCTCCTGACTGCTTTGTCGGACAAAATGGCGGATGGCGAAGTATGATTGGTCAGATCACCTGTCAATCAAGCTCCCTGCGAAGGGTCAATTCCTTTAATCTCTACAAACGGAGGAATAACTCAGATCTTTTTACTAAAGTAAAATGTATAATATCATAATGAAAACGTTTTGAATTACATAATGTACAGACTTTTATACTATTTTAAATAAGTAGTAAGCAAAATGTACCTACTAAACGTGAAACTAGGCTACTCTTAATGCAAAATGGCCCTATATAAAGTGTTATAATTATATAAATTATTGGAATATTGCTTGATGTTGTAGGTAACGTAGCGTTATAGACAGAATGAGCTTTAACACTATGTCTACACACCGGACGCGGGCGTTATTGTTCGCGTGAGTCGCAACAGCTGTTTACCCGAGACGCGGAAAAGCACCCGTTACAGAGCAGAATGGGCCATCCGTTTACTGTCGGAAATTTGTCGCTCGCTCCACGCATTTTAATCAATGTTTAATCAATCAATTACCTGGATTTAATAAATAAGAAGAAAATATAGCAGACAATATAATCAGGACTTCTCAGCTGCGCGCTTGCAGTAGTCACAAGCTCACACAATACGTGACAGAGGCTGGCAGCAGAGAAATCAATTCAGTGAATTACACTGCGCAAATCAAAAGTAATAGTAATAATAAAGGGTTGGCTCTCAACAGAACATATAATATTTATTTTATTTTATTTTTCTTGTTCGCATTTATGAGGAAAAAACGGACGTGACAAGCTCCGCAAGCGGCAGTAAAGTGCTTTAAAACTTTCACATAGACCTCGAACAGAAAGCACAAAGCCTTTTATTAAAGTCAATTTATTAAATATTAATTAAATATTAATTATATCTTAATTTTAATCAATGTTTCATCAACCAAATGCATGGATTTAATAAATTAGAAGTAAATATAACAGACAATAGATAATCTCGAAACGGAGGCGCCGGCGAGTGAACTGCAACTCGTCTCATAAATGAACCGAAGCTCAGCGTATAGACCTGAGAAATATACCTATTGAAATGTCTACTTTTAAACAGAACAAATCAAAACGAAAGACAAACTGCTCTCTGTTTATGTAGGCCTAATCCTTCTGAAATGTACATTTCTCTCTGGCGCGTTCAAAGATCGCGAGTCCGCATCCTCAACTTCATCTTTGCAGCCCACAATGACTGAAAACACTTGTTATTAATAAACAATTGAAATGTCTCCTTCCTATATTTGATGTATTCATATCATTGCTTTTGCCAGTTCATTGTGACAGCTTTTAGGTGCTTTATTGGCAGCGCCACCTTTACATGAATCACTGCACGCCGCATTTTTTTAATATTCATTTATTGGCCATTTTAAATGCCTATACGGATAGTTATGAAAATGCCTAATATCCACCGATAATATCGGCTCGCCGATATATCGGTCGGGCTCTATTAGCTAGCTAGCCATGTTTCATACCTTGTCAGTGGAGTGGAAGCTAATGTGTCTGAAGAAGAGACCTCATTACTGAAGTGAAAGGGTCGGCTGGTGTCACTACAGTGACGTGGGTTTCCATTAGCAAACAATGGAGTGCGCTCTGCAGGACAAACTACGTAGTTATACAATTTACAAGCATTTTATCTGCGTTATATGTTCTGTAAAAGAAAAAAAGGTCATATCTGCGTCATATACGGCGATACTATATATCTGCGACAGGCTCATATTTGCCGATAAAATCGGCAGACCGATAAATTGGTCGGGCTCTAGATCACATGATCATCGTTTTCATGACTGATCATCTGTGTCACTGTCACTTTAGAGCACTCGGGTACTCATGCCGATCCCTAATTCATTGAAGGTCAACATGTTATTTAACTAATTTTTTTGCTTTTCTTTCAGGGAACAAATCTCAACGGGAGGAGCTGGACTCCATCCTCTTTATTTTTGAAGTAAGTCTTTTCAGCATGCACCTTTAGCATGCACTTCATTAGTGTTTAGTGTTGTTTTCTGCATGTTGAGTATCTTTTGGTATCTCTGGATCTGTTGATGTTTGCTTTACCTGCAGCCCTAAGTAGGTTTTGCATAGATGCTGGTTTTCTGGACGGCTTGTGTGCTGCTCTTTCTGCACAGAGCAGGTTTTTCCACTCTCTCTCCTGCTTTTCCTGGAGGTGCTGTCCTCCCTGTGTTTTTCCCGCGTGGCTAAAAAGTAGACTCTAGTTTGCAATACAAATAGGCAGGCAGGGCATTCTCTGGTTTCATTGCTCAGGGAGGTGAACAGTCTTTCTTTTTTTTAAGGAAAAATAGAGTCTCGGTGTGAGAAGAGAGTTTGCATTGCATAAACAGAAGCTGACTTGAAAGGTCACCCTGGGGAAATGCCTTTAATATGTTTAATCAGAATAATTCACATTTTCACATTTATTTGTGTGTGAATGTTTCTACATTACAATTTAGAATTTTTGTTACAATAGGTGACTGTGTCAAATGAATGTCCATTATGTAAAAAATTTATAGTTCTAATACAAATCATGTAGTTAGCTAATATCATGTATTAATTTTGGCAGAAACAATGATCTCATTAAAGAAATTATTACCAGTTCATAATGATTACAATATCTTATCATATATAGAAAAGTCATTGGTGCATGTTGATTCAGAGTTGGCATCATCTGAAGTCCTAACAGGGGAGTTAGCGTCACCTCTTCTCAGGTGTTGGGCATCTGAAGTCTTTATAAGAGGCTGGATCCAAACTGGAGCTGAGATACTCTCTAGCTACCTTAGGATGGGACAGATGGAAAATAATTAGCATAGCTGCTGTTCATAACATTATAAGCAAAAGATAACCATGTGCATTTGATTAGATATAACTGGAGTTCAAGGCTATGAGGTGCATGTGAAGACTAAGTATGGTAACCCATACTCGTAATTTGTCCTCTGCATTTAACCCATTCAGTTAGTGCACACACCCGGAGCAGTGGGCAACCATTATGGGTTAGTCATTTCCTCGTCATTTCCTGCCAGTACTGGAATCGAACCAGCAACCTTTGGGTTACTACTCTGACTTGCTAACCATTAGGCCACGACTGCCCTAATGTGAATGCGATTGATGCTGCGTTCGTGCATCGATATTGACTACCAGCTATATACAGCGTGCTAATCTCGAAAATCCAGCTGTATTCTAACAATAACTTAGCTCTCCTTATTAGCTAGGCTCCTTGCATGCTGGCTAATAACTTGTTTTAAAGCTGGGTCTCCAGCATTGTGTTGGACAGATTTGTGCAGCGGTGTTCCATGAGGGAGAGAGAGCGCGAGAGGTAGAGAGGTAAGAGAGAGAGAGAGAGAGAGAGAGAGAGAGAGAGAGAGAGAGAGAGAGAGAGAGAGAGAGAGAGAGGGAGAGGGAGAGAGAGGTAGTACTGTGTGAATGCGCTACGGCACTCTGCAATCAAATACGATTTTAAATAGGCTTAGTAAAAAAATAAATACAAAAACAATCGAAAATCAATGTGTGGCGGTCAGCGTTGACAATGTGGCTGGCCGCCACAAATAAATTAACGTATGGGAAACCCTGAGGTACTACCAAAAGTCCAAAGTTTTGTGACATTAAAGAGCATGATAGATTGTAGGGCGATAGAAGATCAGTTTGGCCGTGTGTCCACCAAAGCGTTTTTAGCCAGCTGAAAACGCTAGACGCTCTGCTGAAAACGCCTAGGTGTGGGCGCTTGAGAGCGTTTTGGCAGCGCGGCGTTTTTTCAGTTGAGACGATTCGTTGCTATGATACAGAATATCTGCAGCACAGTTTACTTGTAACTGATTTCGTAGATAATTTGTTTTATACAAAAAAAATATTTTTCATCTATTTTGTTTGGTTAGCTCTGCTGGTTGATGTCGCTGTGCAGAAAGAATGTTGTGACAGTTGGTCGGTGTGATATTTGTCCCACCCCTCCTCCACTGTGATTGGACGGCTGTGTAAAAAGTGACAGTGATGAGTGCTGCGTTTTGCCCAAAGTTGAAAAATGTTCAACTCTCGGCGACCAGTAAAAAACGCCGGGAAAAAGCGCTCAGCGCCTACGCTCATGGCGTTCAAAAAACGCTGCGCTCCCATTGAAAACAATTGGAATTATACACCAGCTGCGTGAAAAAAACGCTTTGGTGGACACACGGTCTTAGGCTAAATACACAACAGCTGAACTGTTTAGGGTCTTATAGGTCAGTAGCAATAGTTTGTAATCGTTACAGAACTTTATAGGTAACCAGCGTAGAGATGATACAATTGGGGTTATATGAGCATATTTTCTTGAGCTGGTAAAAACTCTAGCAGCTGCATTTTGGACTAACAGTAGTTTGCTTCTTGAAGATGCAGGACAACCAGCTAGTAGTTCATTACAGTAATCCAGTCTAGAGGTCATGAATGATTTTCTGCTTCAGAAACTGATAGCATGTTCCGTTGCTTAGTAATATTTCTGAGGTGGAAGAAGGCTGTTTTTGTAAAATTTGAAATATAATTATTGAAAGACAAGTTTCTGTCTAATATAACACCCAGGTCATTACAACCTTCTAGCAAATTGTATTCTAAGAGATTATGTATACAGGTTTTTGGTCCAATAAGTAATACCTCAGTCTTATCTGAATTAGGCTTGCTACGGTAGTCGGTGTTACCGGTGTTACACAGAGTTCAGTCCAAATTCAAATCCACCGACGTTAATCTACTTCTGACTGCTTTGTCGGACAAAAATGGTGGATTTTGATTGGTCAGATCGCATGTCAATCAAACTCGATGAATTGACACTAAAAGTGAAAGTGAAGTGCTGCTGCACCAGCTTTTTATAAGCGATGTAAAAAACAAACAAAGTTTCATTTCCAAATTAGCGCCAATTCAGGGCACAAAACAGTGCCACTCCGCACGATTGCACCATTATGCATGCCCGTGCAAACGTGCACATTTTACGTTTGCCTTTAAATTAGCGATTTAAAAGCCCCCGCCAGTGATACCGGTATTACCGGTGTTGTCAAACGTCGATTAACCGGTGGGAAAATATCCTCACCGTCAAATCCCTAATCTGAATTTAACCCTCTGAGGTGTGAGGTGATTTCTGGGTCCTGGAGGTGTTCTGACATGCTCTGACATTTGTGCTTATTTCTGTTACTTGTGACATTTTCATGGCTAAAGTCTTATTACATTGTATTCAGCACAAACTCTGCTACAGTAATATGTCAGCAGCATGTATGTAAAAGTTTGGAGTTTTAAGATAATAATGTTTATGCGTGGTTTGTGAAAAAACAAAAAAACAAATGTCACTGAAATAAGGTTATAAAACCCATAGTGATTATTTCTTCACAAGACTTTTCAAAATTGTATCACGTAGCCAAGAATATTTGCTCCAAAATATGTGAAAATCATCCTGCATACTCATTTAGATTAGACAATATATTGATTTAAAATTTGTATGACGTGTTTTGTGTAAGAAAGCTTTATGCGAGGAGCGTGATCTCTCATTAATATGAATGCCTTTTACACCTGAGAAAGACAAAGACCCTCCCCAAATGGCCCTATCAGGTGCTATCAGGCCCGATCATTATGAGGAGCCTTGCACAAAGAATGAGGAGAAATAAAAAAAAAAGAATGGCTTTTAGATTGTCTGGATTTATTTACAACACAACATAATCCTAAAATACACAACAAAGGGCATAAAGCACATTAGTAAACACACTGATCTAAAGAAAAAGACTTAAACAGTCACACACCTTTATGCCATTCCTGAAACATAGTAGCCTACATACCTGTCATGTCCAAGGTGTTTGACTTTTCATTTTACCATGTTCATGTACAGAGACTCATGTGAATGTTGAAGTCAGCAGGACTCATCCGGGGGCATCTGGTGCCTTTCTAAAAAATAAATAAATAAACACCTCTAAAATGTTGATATCAAGACAAACTATAGGGCTGCACGATTCTGGGAATACATTTTAGATTTTTCACTCACACACACACACACACACACACACACACACACACACACACACACACACACACACACACACACACACACACACACACACACACACACACACACACACACACACACACACACACACACACACACACACACACATATATACACACACACACCCACTGCCGTTCAAAAGTTTGGGGTCGGTATGATTTTTAATGTTTTTAAAAGAAGTCACTTATGCTCACAAAGGCTGCATTTATTTGATTAAAAATACAAAACAAACCCAGTAATATTGTGAAATAATATTTCAATGTAAAACAGCTGTTTTCTATGTAAATATATAGTAAAGTGTAATTTATTCCTGTGATCATCATTACTCCAGTCTTCAGTGTCACATGATCCTTCAGAAATCAGTATAATATGATGATTTGATGCTCAAGAAACATTTTTTATTATCATCAATGTTGAAAACAGTTATTTACATTTTTATTTCAGGATTCTTCTATGAATAGAAAGTTCAAAAGAACAGCATTTATCTGAAAAAAATATATATTTTCTAACATTAAACACTACCGTTCAAAACTTTGGGGTCAGTAAGAATTTTTTTTTTAATTTTTTGTGGGAAATAAATAAAATGGATCAATACTTTTATTCATCAAGGAGGAATTAAATTGATCAAAAGTGACAGTAAAGACATTTATAATGTTACAAAAGATTCTATTTCAAATAAACACTGTTGTTTTTAACTTTATGATCATCAAAGAATTTGAAAAAACAGTACACAACTGTTTTCAACATTGATAATAATCATAAATGTTTCTTGAGCATCACATAATCATATTATACTGATTTCTGAAGGATCATGTGACACTACAGACTGGAGTAATGATGCTGAAAATTCAGCTTTGATCACGGTAATAAATTACGCTTTTTACTATGTATTCACATAGAAAACAGCTGTTTTACATTGAAATAATATTTCACAATATTACTGGGTTTGTTTTGTATTTTTAATCAAATAAATACAGCCCTGGTGAGCATAAGTGACTTCTTTTAAAAAACATTAAAAATCTTACCGACACCAAACTTTTGAACGGCAGTGTATATATGTATATGTATTTTGTAAATATATATACGAACACCTAGTTTGTTGTGCCTTGGGCTGCATAAAATAATAACAATAGCCTAGATAGCAGGCAGCCTATAGATCGTTAAAAATGAACATTTTAACATTAAAGTTAATTAGCTCGGGCTGGAGAAACTGTACATGTCGTTGCTTTCACACGGATTTCTTAAACCGAGAATATTTGTTTTTGATGTGATTTACTTCATTTAAAAAAGGAGACTTCAAGCTTTGTAAAGCCATTACTTTCATGTGTGGGTGGCAAATATTGGCTGAGTTACAGATCATTTTCTGTCGCGTTTCAGAATGCTGCAGCAGAATGCAACTTCACATTGAGAGAGAAGACAAAACGTGCATCATGTTTTTTTTCTTTATTTTACGAAAACACAACTTTTTGTTTTTATTATTAGTGTACACAAAAAAAGAAGACATTTAACAGTTTTTAATGATGTATAACACTTGCCTGTATGACAAAAATCGACGGAGTTATTTGAGTTTCTTTTGCACTGATAAGAAAAAAAGCCAGACGCGATAGCCACCCCAGGGGGTTAATAGAAAAATTTATTTTCAAAATTGTAACACACTTGGTCAACTTGTATAATTTAGAGATTTGATCAGGTCGTGATGAAATATACAGTATAACTGAGTAGGGATGGAACGATTACCGGTTTCACGATAAACCACGATAAAATGTCTTGATGGTTAGTATTATCGTTTAAAATTTAATTATCCCAAAAACCGTGTCTGATTATCGCAATTTTGAAAACTCGCGGCAAATCCTGTCCCGGCACCATCACAAAAATCCTCCCCGCCATAACTGCAGCTTCTAGGTGATGTCCAATATTGTATGTACTATTCTCTGTTATTGTTAAGCCCCACTAAAGACATAAAAAATATTGTAAAGCACCATTAAGTTTTCGTGCATTATATTCCAAGACTTGTGAAGCCATTCGAGAGCTTAATGTGAGGTACAAATGAATATTTTGTCTTTAAAGTTAATGAAAACTCATCTTTCCTCTGTCATTCTCCATTCAGCATTTACACAGCGCTTCGCGTTCGGTTACGACAGTAACACGAGCAGTGGCGGATTTAGCAAATTGGGGGCCCAAAGCGAAGGTACGAATGGGGCCCCCTCATCCCATCTTTAAAAGAGAACGAAAAAAAAATTTACCGACTGAAAGCTAATCTACGGGGAAGTAAAGGTTGGAGAGGAGAAAAAAAAACCTTCCCCTTTAAACCCTGCATACATTTCTTTACTCCAAAATGAAGATGGAAAGGAGAGAACACACAAAGTGTAGCACTACACAAAATAATAGTCATGATGGAACCCAACAGAGTATACGGTTTCAGATAACACCTGTCTTTGCAAAATGCCAGGAAAACCAGCGCTGTTTATTATTTTTTTTAAGATCAAATCAATATCAATATAACCAGCAAGACAAGTAGTTAGGGTAAACCCCCACAAACAGCCATATTTTAGCCATATACAAATATTGCCAAGATTTATAATTGACTTTGTATGAGTGAGTGAGGGAGGTTGCAATTGGCATTGCACTTGAGATTGACATTTCAAACATTCTACAAACAAACATTGTTATATGTTTATACTAGTTTATATATTTAATAATGTAATAATTTCACAGCTAATCTACAAATGAATGCAGAGACAACATAAAGACAGTATATTTTAAATACTTGTTTAATGGCATCTTTTTATGAATGAAGGTCAGTAGACCTATCACTGATACTAATACAACTATTGATGTCTGGATAAAAAATACCCCCCCCCCCCCCCCCCCCTTAATTTTAAACATTAATTATGGCCATCCAACATGACAGTGTAATTGAAAGCTGAAAAATTTACATTTATTAGGCTTCAAAAAATATATAACAACTTTTAATTTACATGAACTTTAAACAATCATCATAATACATAATATTATAATAAATGTCATATTTACTTTTGCCCTTTCTGTAGGATGTAACGTTATACACGTTATCCTCACCTAGCGTCACTTCACATCTAACTGCAGCTGGTGTAGCGGCATGTATCCCTAACAGAAGGCGTAAAAAAGTTTGTCATTTTTTGGCTGCGTTGCCAAATACATATCGGTGTCTTTTTTCTTTTATTTGAGCCGCTTGGGTTACTTCGTTTCATATTGCGTTTAGACTCGTCTTGCTTCGTTGTGTACTTCCCAGTCCTCCTGTCATTGTGTTTATCTTTAGCCGTTTCACGCCTCAGCGCGCACCGTTACGGACTAGTGTATTTTAATACATTTATTTGTTTTTCATCAATATATTTTATAACAATACAAAGAGCAATGTGGAACATTTTACCCTTTAATTTGTTCTAAACTAAATGTTTTTTAATAACATTTAATGCTGAATTATCCACTAACCTCATTTATAATAGCACTTTAATGAAACGAGAGAGCGCGTCCGCGGTGATGTTCGCTGTGTTATAATGCGTTTCTATTGATGACGATCATATAATTTAATGTGTATGCTTAGAAAAAATTGCATAGAGTTGTTAATTTTATTTGTTGTTTGTTGAATTCCAAATGCAACTTTTTTTCCTTTTTTTTTACATTTTCATCTCATTTTAACAAAACCGTGCTAATATTGATAATCGTGATAATTTTAGTCACAATGATCGTGATATGAAAATTTCATACCGTTACATTGGCATAACGAATTCTGTTTTCTAATTAGGCTATAACAAAGGGGCAGCATGTATATTAAAAATAGCAGGGGGCCTAAGACAGACCCTTGCAGCACTCCAGAATTTCCTGACGTTAACTTCCCTTAAATTCCCTATTTATGGTCATTATCTAAATATTTCAGTCTTTCTACTCTTTAAGGCAAGTTTGTTCACATGGTGGCCATCTTGGTTACACCCCAGAGCTGGTATTGTTTATGTAGGCAAAATGAATAGCTCATATACAATACTTGAATAGGGAAACTATCAGAACCTGTTTAACATGTTTCAGGTCAGTAATTAAATATGACAGCAATAGTATCAAAAACTTTTTCCAGTCTTTGTCCAGTTTCTGTGCAATTTCTCTCTTGGGAGTTATGACTGCTAAAATGTCTTTGTACTCTTTGTGTGTCCTTGTAACTCTCTACAACTAGAGTTGTGGCTTTCTCCTAACCTCCTCGCATCAACATGGCTGTGGTCTCCATTAGTTGTTGTTCCATCTTCTTTGTTTCTTCTTTGATTGTGAACAACAGTCAGGGCCTGTGTTGCCAAATTGTAGACCAAGGGTGTAACAGTTCAAATTGCTCAAGGTTTAATAGTCACACAATAGTCTATATCATGATTTGAATTCAAGTGTACTGAAGTGCTTTTTAAAAATGTACAAATTCCGTGTTTTACAGTAAATTCCATTTTCATGACTGGATTCCGCTAATACGTCCACATTTTCTGCATCACGAAAATCATCTCTGCTAAAGTTACCACATGGATCTTGCGCATCCGATTTTTATTTATTTTTATAATATATTTTTGTCATTCTTTCAGGGGGGCATTTTGAGGGGGTATGAGGTACTTTATCTGAATTAAATGCATCTCTCTCACTTTTGCTCAAGAGCCAGCGATTAACCCTCAGCGTGCCACAGTGTTGGTACGAGTGCCATAGGTTGCCGACCCCTGATTTAGACGATTTAGTTTAGTAATTTTAATCTTTGACGACAAAATAATCCCCTAAAAACTCTGTTAGCCACTTATTTAGTGAGTTTAATAAATACTATAACTAAAAGTAAGCTGAAAACTCTGTCTTTGAAAAAAAGAACAGAACCGTCACCTCTTCCATAGTGAAGGGATTGTGAGCAGTAATCAAATAAAATATTGAGTTGAAAAATTAACTGGAAAAACTGTATTGACCTTACTGGTGTCCTATTTCCAATGTGCATACTATTTAGGATAGCAAGATGGCTCGAATGCAGGGTGTCTATAGGTGAGTCAGTGGTGTAAATAGCTCTTTTGCTGAGCAAATTGTGTATATATTCAACATATATCCTCCTACGTTAGGGTGTTTTTAAAATTCCAGCTCTAGTAGCTTTTTTTGCCCTTAAATTCAAAGGTCATGCTTATTTTAGATGGAAATATTCTGATGATTCCTGAGCTGATGCTTCAACTACACCTGAAACACAAGTAGCTTAAATAAAAACTTGACCTGAAGCATATACAAACCTAACCTGAAACAAAGTAAAATACAAAATTATTTATAGAATATTATGTATAGATAAAAATGAATTACATGGAAAAAAAAAACAAGTATATTGTTGTGGAATATAATGCTCTTACAGGATCATAAAAATGAGCTTTGAAATATCAATAACATGGCTGCCTAATGAAGAGACACTGTTTTTTTTATTTTTTTGACAGCAAATGAGAAGAATGATCTCATTAGCTTGAACATTTCTTCCAAGCTTTTCCCGTTTGCATGAGCATGCTGTTTAGTGGAGCGCCTGCGTACAGCGACAGCAGGAGACGAACCATTAGTAGATTCACACTGTTAATGCAGCATGAAAGCTTCACAACCTCCATCTTACACAGGCCCATCTCCACCAGCACACCCTCATGTCTCACTCATCCCGTGTCACAGCCCGTCCTGGCATGGCAGCTGTTCTGTGTTGGGGCCGCGCTGGAAGGGGTTACAGCAAACACCTTCATGTGGGTGTCTGACCACTTTTTTTATGGGTCGGCAGAAGAGAAATGATCGCTCTGTGTGGGGGGCTGGTATTGTTCTCCTCCTCCTCCTCCTCCTCCTCCTCCTCTCCTCTCCTCTCACTTTGTGTCTGGCACCATCAAGATATCTAGCACACTTGTCATGTGCTGATCATGGCTGCGTTCTCCTGAGTGTGGATATTTGGTGAACACACTTTCAATAGCATGCACACGTTTATGTCTTGTGTAAGCTGAAGATCGTGATGACACAGCACCAGGGTTATTATCAGTAAACTATAACCATAAAAATATCTTTGCAACTTGAAACAAACAGTGGCTGAAAAAAAAGTATATTATTTTTAGTGCTGGGCAATGATTAATTGGTTCTAATCACATTCAAAATAAAAGTTTTCCTACATGATATGTGAGAACTGTGTATAATTATTTTGTATCTAAATACACACATATGCATGTATCTATTTAAGAAATATTTGCATGTATATATATATATATATATATATATATATATATATATATAAGGGGCGTTAACGATTATTCGACGATCGATTAATTGTCGATAATACATTTAATCGATCAAATTTATCGATCATCGATTAAGCAGGTTCATGGACGTGCGTGCTGCTCAACCGCGAAACATGTAAAGCGAGCGTGCCGGAGTTATGTTTGGGACCATTTTACTCCATCATGACTTTGCGTGTGCATTCGCAGCCTTTTGTTTTGTGCAAATGTAAGTTGTAATATTTTGTGTAGGCCTATCTATATCTGATTAAACTCATGTATGATGCATTTGGTTAAAAATGTATGAAGTAAAGTGTACGGTGATCCTCTTCAGCTTCAGCACGCGCAGCTCAAACGGCAATGCACGACTAATAATGACTTTTGGGACTGTCATATTACATAACGTTATAAAGAGAACAATATTGTAATAAAACACTGAATTATTTTGGTTTAGTTGCTGTGTCATGTTGCTCCAGGAAGAGCGCATCCAGAACATGAGTCTTTCTGAATGGCACGTAACTTAGTTAAAATTCACTTATACATTCTCGTAATTTTGTGCAGATATAATTTGTAATATTATGTTTATTTTGTCTTTTATTTATTAATCTTGCATAGGATGCATTTATTTGAGTTAAATAACGTGCTAGCAAAGTACTCCAGTTTACCGGTAGTCATTCAGCGCATGCAGCTCAAACAGCAATGCATGGCTAATATCATATTACCAAACATGAGAACACATTTTATTAAATCGTTGTGAATTCATTGGGTTTAGTTGCTGTTTTTCAGCACGTTGTTCCAGGAAGAGCGCGTCCACGACAATCACACATTCTGGCAAGCACGCATCTGAGACACCGTTGGTGACGCATTGTATTAGTCGTTATTTGATAATTCAATCATTAATTTAATTAAATGATCGATCACATCGAAACATTTTACAATCCAACTAGCCCTTTATTTAGATTAAAAACCATTCTCATTCATTTGGTGAGGAACATGTAGTTTTGAGCAGCATTTGCAGACCCTGTCATGCTGTTGGCCATATGCCACAAACGCATATTGCAGTATTAAGGCTTAAATGGATACATGCATGTGTGTATTGATAAATATGAAATAATTATACACATACACACACATATATACACACACTTTTATTATAATGTGTATATATTTAAAAAAAAAAAAACTAATGTAAATGACAATAACACAAAGACAAATTAAAAATGTAACTAAAATAAAATGTAATTCATAATATGAACAAAAAACTATAATGTAATATTACTAAAATAACCCTGCACAGCTCAACATCCTGTTATTTGTTTTTGTACAAATATATGAATGCACCAATGAATGTAGCCAACCCATAGCAGCCTTGCCCAGCTATATGACAAAATTTTTCAACATGGTTTCAGTGGGGGCGATTCCAAGCAACATGGTCACAGAAACGATTGACAGAGTTGAGCAGCTTTATGTAAATGCGCAGAGTTACGACAACTATCAATGCAGGCAGTGAAGGTCACATGATCTGCCGCTTGGTGTCATTGGGTACTGCAGTTGAGAGCACTACAGCAACTTGGCGACCTCCAGAAATTTGATTATCTTATGCGCCACCACACCTTTAACCAAGAGTTTCTGTGCAAGCCAAGATACTTTGATGATAACTTGGTTTTTATGTTGCTGTTGCTTTTTCAATGAAATCTCATTGGTCAAAATCACATAGATCTATTTTGAATAGGGCCGCAACAAACGATTATTTTGATAATCGATTAATCTAGCGATTATTAGAACGATTAATCGACTAATCGTCGATTATTTCACCGACTAATCAGTAAGTTTGGAACGATTATTCAGCTTTTTCAATTAGTTAAAACATTGAGTTATACATATTCTTACTATAATATAAAAAATTAAAATCAGTTCAGCTTTTGAAATAGTTGTTTTAATGAACTTTGAGCCAACTAAACAGGTCATTCTCTTTAAGTTTTCAGATTTCGGTCCAACTCAAATCACACACAAATGCTCTCTAAGCATTGTTGAATAGGCCCACTGCTTTTCTTAGAACTGAAACAGAAAAAGGGACATTTACTTCAGGACACAAAGAATGGTAAAATATTAATCTGCAAACCATTATTATAAGTATAAAATTACAATCTTTTTTTTACATGACAATTGAGCTGACAGAGACGTTCTCATTCACATTTTAATTTACAGTATGAAAAAGTAACTGCCATGATATTCTTCCTAACATCTCCTTTTGCAAGTCATGATTATGGAACAAAATACGTTACAGGCAAGTGATAAGACTATAATACCTAATAGTGTTACAATAATAAAAACAGCCCTGACTCCTAAGCTCGATCAAGCTTTATTTTATGCAAAATAAATCATCACATTACTGTAATTATATTATTATTGATAATATTATTAGTAATATTGCATTCTCTAATAAAGACATTTACCGCTAATTTAGTTAGTTAGCTCTAGCTGAAGAACACTCAATTCTCACCGGCTCCTCTTGTGCCGGGATGTTTCCTCTGTAAGTGCTCCAACTTGCATGTTGTGCTCCCGTGAAAAGCAAGTTCCGCCTTGGATGTATTGCACACGACAGCATTCTTGTTTTGAAGTTTTGTGAAACTTTCCCAAACAAACCTTGCTAGTTCGGATTCGTTTGCACTCCGTCATAATTCGCGCTGTTTTTTCTTTTACCAATAGCATTTGTAAGGGCTGCATTACACTCTAGCGCTACAGCGTCGTAGCGGTCAAATCGCGATATTGCACGCCCTTACATTAGGTCACGTGGGATCAAACGACTACTCGACAACAAAGATATTTGTCTATATTATTAGATATTAGATATTACTGTCGACATTGCCGACAATGTCGACTAATCGTTTCAGCCCTAATTTTGAAAATGAAGTATGTTTTAAATCTGATTCACACAGCATTTCAGTTTTTAGTATGGACAGGCATATACCGTGATGCTGGAAACGTATCGCCTTTCACCTGTTTAGGACACACTTTTACAGTTATTCCATGTGCAGTGAAATCAGGCTTTGTCATGCATTGCAGAGTAAACATATTTATTTCTCGCCTTTCTTCTAGACTCAATACAGCCACTACGGTCTGAATTTAACTCAAGCATTCTGTTGTCTCAAACACACACTCATGCTGGCTGCTCATGAAACTACTTGGATGATGAATGAGAGCACTGTTATCTCCCTTGATAGTCATTAGCTTAAGGCAGTTCCTTTGGCATCTAGATGGGCACATAATGCGGCTCGCTGTGAGCTGCCCACAGACCCATCACAGGTGCCACACACACACACACACACACACACACACACACACACACACACACACACACACACACACACACACACACACACACACACAAACACACGCACACAAAGAGCCTCTTATGGAAGAAGAGGGAGATGGACACATTTGCATGGCTTCCAATCTCCTCTTAAAACGGTCCCAAACGTCTCTCTTAAGATCCGCATGAAATTTGAGATATTCCCTTTATGACTGGCTTCAGACCAACACAAAGTAACTATTTCCATAATCTGATGTATATCTGACTAAAACAGTAAGGGATGCTCTGATCAGGATTTTTGCAGCCGATACAGATTACCTTTTTTTTTTTTCATGATTGGGTTATACCAATAACGATCCCGGTCATTCGAGCTTTATAGAAGTAATAACTAATAATTAAAGCTCCAGTAGGTAGCTTTTGTAAACAAATATTTGTTAAAACTGTCATTATGTCCTGAAAGTAGAATATGAGACAGATAATATGTGAAAAAAAGATCTCTCTTGCACAGCGCGAGCGCGTACCGTCGTTCGTGACTCTCCTGTTCAAACTCGTTCATCCAAATGAACGCATCTTTTTTCGAGTCATTTCGTTCATTCAACGAACGAATGACTCGAAAAAAGATTTGTTCATTTGGATGAACGAGTTCGAACAGGATCACGAACGTGCATCACAGAACAGAGCAAGGCGAGCATTTGTGCTTATAAAACTTAAAGTTTTTTATTTATTTTTGAAATGACCGATCGTTTCACTAGATAAGACCATTATTCATCGTCTGGTATCGTTTAAAACCCTTTGAAGCTGCGCTGAAACTGTCATTTGGTCCTCGAAATGTTTGTGTCCTATTGAAGTCCATTATATGGAGAAAAAGCCTGGAATGTTTTCATCAAAAAACTTAATTTCTTTTCGACTGAAGAAAGAAAGACATGGACATATTGGATGACATGGGGGTGAGTAAATTATCAGCAAAAGTTTTTTTTAAAGTGAACTAATCCTTTAACGTTATCTTAGTAGCTATAACTTATATAAAGAGTGCAACCTTATAAAGTTACATGTATTGCAAAATACATAATGATTTGAGGACCAAGTTTGTAGTCAAAGTATGGGCAGGCCATAGTCAATGTAAAGAATATTGTTGATGTTTCGTCCCTATTACTGAATGTTCCATAACTGTTTATAATCCGCCGTCATCGGTGGTCCTGCTTACTAGCCTGCGCGTTCACGGCAGGCTCCGCTGTGGGGGAGGAGCTGTGGAGGGAGGGCTGTAGCGGAGCAGAGAGCAAGGGAGTTGGACCTGTAAGTTGTGCTTGTTCAAATTTTCAGGCTAAGTCAACATTTTCTCAAAACTCCCTACTGCAGCTTTAAGCTCTCTGTTGAATGTCAGTGTCAGGCCTTTAAAAACTGGGCTTATGCAAAACACTATCCATATTAGGATACTCTGGCTTATTAAACTGCCTACAAGACTTGATGTCAAACTGAACATTAATTACAACCCATAAGGTGTAATTAAACATTGTCCAACATGTTACGGCCTTGCCTGGCTCCTCCTCCTGGCTGTGTGTTGTGTCTGTCTCCTGCAGGTGAGCTGGGCGCAGGTGTTTGGAGTTGTGCTAATTAGTTCCTGGTCTGGGCCTTTAACCCTCAGAGACCGACGTCATCGTCGATGACGCCACACGGCACCTCCGATAAATATTTATTTTATTCGACGAGAGATTTATCGATTTTCTTACCGTTTTTTCCAGCAGAAAGCTAACGAGCTAGGCATCACGGGGGTGTCTTTGGTGTCTTTCTAGCCTTTACAGAAGGTTTTCTATCCAGCCTGGAACTTGTGCATCTCAGCAATAAATCCAAACGCTTATATCCAAGTATGAGCCTCTTGATGTCCATAATTTATAAATATTCCGTCATTTTTGCCGCTAGCTCGAAGCTAACTGCCATTTTGGATATCATGTGATGTTTTCACGTGATGGTTGTTGACCAATTACAGGCTGATCCGTCGTAAACATTGGTGTGCGTCATTACGCAATTTTTGATGCCATGCAGGATGATCGATTTTCAGGAAAACAGAGCTTTTTGACAGATGAGAAACTAGATTACCAGGATAGACCCAGCTGAAGTGCCATTTATTTATTTACTATATAAAAGTATTATAGTAGTATAATTGTAGTATAAAAGTATAAAAAGAATATAATAAATAAAATAATAAATAAAATAGAAATGCAAAGCCACTGGCACCAGTGAATTTCATGAGGCCCAAAACGCCTGGACTTCTTTTGGAAAAATGTAAATAGTTTTGGTTCTGTACAAATTATAATGTTTATTCCTGTGCTCCAGGACTCCAAAGACATGAACAAACTGTTTTCCAGAGGAAATTTGCTTAGCTTTTATTTATTTGTGTGTGATTTCAATAAATATTTGAGTGATTCAATTTCCGTTTTATTTTTCTATTAATTAAATAAATCTAGTACATTACTATTCCGTGTGTGGCCTTTCCCTACTCTGTTGCTTGCTTTGAGCCAGGCTCGTAACAAACATGTGACTGAGGACATAAACAAATAGAAACACTGCAACTCCTAAATGAGCAAAATGAGTAGTCTGATACAAAAATGATCAGGAATATTATTCAGCATGTGCTGTGTATTTGTGTTCTTCCTTCCTAATTCCTACTTAAGTAGGTAAGGCAGGATTCTTGGCAGGATGAGAGTGAGCGGTACATGAGTAGAGTGTTCGCTTGTGCCGTGAGCGACTGAGTAGATCGCACGGGCATAGAGTGAAATATATTGAGCCGCTCCGCTTCACTCACATGCTCTGGTTAAGAGCAATGAATGACTGTTTGATTAACATGAGAGGCAAGGACAGCATCAGCTTTATTAGCCAGCTTTCTCTTTAACATCAAATGCACTGTTTACGTTCAGGTAAGACAAACGACTGTATTTACGAAGATAGTTGCGAAGATGTACATTTTGACCCATAAGTGTGTGTATTTGACCGTTCAAGCCCAGTAATACAAGTACTTACGCGCTGTATGAGCAGCAGCTTTATGTGCATGTGTGCGTCAGGTGTGTGTGTGCTGACTGTGCTTAGAATCCGTCTCACACACAGCACATGCACAAATCGCATGAAACAGCATCGTGAATGGGGACAGTTGAAGCACCATTAAAGGGGGGGTGAAATGCTGTTTCATGCTTAGTGAGTTTTTCACACTGTTAAAGAGTTGGATTCCCATGCTAAACATGGACAAAGTTTAAAAAATGAAGTTGTAAGTTTGATGGAGTAATTCTGTTCCAAAAATACTCCTTCCGGTTTGTCACAAGTTTCGGAAAGTTTTTTTTCGAATACGGGCCTGTGTGACGTCAGAGTCGCCGGAATTTCCTTATACGGGTCTTAAGGGCACTTCTCCCGGAAGGGCGCGCGCGCATCTGTAGCCTAGTGCGTGCGAGAGTACGCCTATGCCCATCAGAGCGCTGGGCTCGGCTGCGCTGCAATTAAAAAAATGGCACCAAAAAAGTGTGTTTTTGGTTGCCAGGGCAAGACAACATTGCACAAATTTCCAAAGAACCCAGCGTTAAGGGACCTGTGGATGGATTTTGTTTTTCCAGAGCAGCAACGGAGTTGTGCAAGTGTTTTTGTTTGTTCCCTTCATTTCGACAGTAATAGTTTTATAAACAAGGCCCAGTTCAACGCCGGATTTGCAGATCGCCTAATACTCAAAGATGGAGCAGTCCCAACGATAAAGGTTCACGGTCGTGCGTTGGAACCGCAGGCGGTGAGTAAAACTGCTTCAAATGTCTGTGAGTTGTTAACTATCGGCGTGTAAGCACAGAAAGTAAACAACATGATCACATACAGTTAATGTATCTATGGAGCATGCGAAGTATGGTGTGTGTTTAAATACATTTGTTTAGCTGGCCACTGTAGGTGTCAGTTTGTTTATTGTAAAAATAAATCATGTCCTCATAAACCAGTCTGTCTGTTTACAACACACAAATGTTGTAAAACTCGCGCATGACATGGTGTTCTAAAAACACTGCGCTCAAGTTCAAATCATTTCTATTTTTAAAAAAACGCTCGAGACCTTATGTTTTTCACCCATTTCACTGCCCATCTCACGTTTTTGTGAGCAAAAACGCGTTCTGTATGAACGATCCCTTATATTGTTTAAGTTATAAGTTATACCGTTCCAGTAGGCCTACACACCACATAGAGACGTCCTGCTGTAGTCGTTGCTGCTGCTGCTGGTCGTCTTCAATCTCAGCCTCGGGATCTGATTATGGATCAAAAATGTATGGCTGAATCTGATTGTTAGCCATGGTTTATTTTCGGATGTCACTCACAGCTTCCAGACGCTCTCAACGCAAAAGCTTCGCGCGCTCGTGTCGTGATTATTTAGCTCCGCCCACACGGTACGCCTCCACCCGCTCGGGTTTTTCCGGAAAGACTCGGTACAGCCTATCTTTCTTTTATAAATATAATAAAACTAAAGACTTTTTGGAGATATGAAGGATGCAATACTACTCTATAGGTACTCAAGATTAACATTAGATTGAGTGAAACTGAGCATTTCACCCCCCCTTTAAAGTATTATTACACTTGTCAACACAGCTTGTGCACTGTCAGGCCTCAATGCAAAGGGTTTCTTCTAATGGCTCAGTTGGGACAGTGATTCAAATTTGTATTTGCCCTGCCAAAATTTTCACTGGCTCCACCACAGAAAAGTAATAAATAAATAAAATAAAATAGTTATTGTTTTAGTTGTTTTTGACCAATGTAATCTTTCACTGTACTTTCACTCAACTTTTAGATACCTGTGAAATTTCACAATTCTCAATTCCAATTTTGATACAAAAATCAAAAAAATGTAGTCTTCACTGTATAACATAAATGCAGATTAATCCTTACAATTAAAGTTATTCACTCAATAGGAGTGAGTAATTTTCTCTTTGTCTTTTGTTGTTTGATTAACATTAATGGCACAGACGGCAGCAGGAACATTAGGTTTCTGTCACTTTAAGACTAATGCACTGATCCAATATACTGATACTGATACACATGCATTTTCTTTCTTTACTCTTTATGTTCCATTAAGACAATACTTACTGTTCAATAGGATACTCACAAAGACAGGGATTGTGACATAATTTTGTGTGAATTTGTGCTTTCAAGTGCAAAATGGAAGCAAAGGTGAAATCCCATTTTTTTTGCCAAATACTGTTGTGTTCATACAGCATTTTGTTTTTATTAGTGTGACAGCGACATTCTATAGCAGAACTAACAAATGTACACACAACCACATTCTCGGTAAACCTGCTCTGTTTGGATAAAACGAATAAGATTAATTGCAGAAGTTATGATTATCCAATTAAGTTGTAATGTAAGGAAGAGCATTTCCGGGTCCAGGCCTCCACTCATTTTAAGTGAGAATACTGTGTATTTACTCATATTACACATAAAAGGTAAGCTTTTATAAACTCAGAGTGCATACAACAGTCTCCGGGCTCACTGCTTTCCGGACACAAATATTTTAAAGATACATAAAAGATGAAGCAATGTCTGGCCATCTGGAATTTCAGTATGGAGATTTAGGTCAGGTTTGTGATTTTTCAGTAGTTTTACCGCACACCTTGAGAGTATTTTAGTTGTTTTGCTTTTGACATTTTATTATTTATTGTCAAGTTAACCAACGGATTAATCGTCTAATCAGAAAATAATCAATAGGTTTAACACAAAACACACTAATTAGCATTACTAACAAAAAATAAGAAGACAAACAATTATTTATAAAAAAATAAAAAAAATCATTTGTGATGTGTAAAGGACACTTCCGGGAATGTTGTTTTATTGTTTTTATATAATAATTCTTAGTTTTTACTTGCAAAAACAGTGAATTTAACACTGACTATATGTAACGTGATGTTTAACCATCTACCGTTTCGTACCATCACTGTATATGGCATGGTAACTTTCAGTTAACCAATCAACAAGCTTCTACTATAGCCTTTTTATTTTTTTACAGTGCATGAAATTGCATCAAAATATGGGTAATGTGACTGCGTCAGTGTCTCTGAGAAACTTGCGGGAATCCCTGACCCGGTTTCACTGGTCCAGTCCTGAACGCTGTGGTCTCAGGCCCTTCTGTCTCCATAACATCACCAGACCTCTGATCCCTGAATCTCTAGTCTCATGTCCTGTGCCTCCTTCCTGAATCCCATCTGACCGGTCTGACCTGGGTCAGTGCTGTCCTGCAGTTTGACTTTTTGCCTTTTTTTACTGACTGCTAAGTCTCTAGTGAACAAGGGGCACATTGCTGATGGACATGTTCCTCTACTTTTATCCAGTATGGAGCCAGAATATGTTGTGTGTTTGAGTGTTAAATATAGTTATGTTCATGTTAGGGCTGAACGATTAATTGCATTTGCGATCATATCGCGATATGATGAAATAACCGCAAAAGCTGTGATTACACTGGTCACGTGACACGCGAGAGAAAAGCAGTCTGCAGATCAAGCATCAACTTGGCACGCTACGCATATAGGTCTGGCATACAGGGAAGAACAGTTTATTTTGTATTTATGTGATATTGTGTTATTTATTCTCTCTCCAACAATTCTGGATCGATTCAGAGAATTTCAGAATCGACTCTGAGCTTAGTTTTTAAACACAGATGCGTGATGACGCTGCGCGTGCTTTAGAGACAACCGAATTCTCCTTGCTTCTAATTTCTTTCTCTCTCTCTCACACGCACGCACACACACACGCACGCACGCACACACACACACACACACACACACACGACACCGCTCTAACCTTCCGAAAAATAAGCTTTCATAAAGTAATAATGTAATTTCAAACATGCAGCCTTACATGGCTGACACCGCCGTCGGTGTATGAGTGAATGGGTGAATGTGAGGCAATATGTAAAGCGCTTTGGTGGCCATTGGGTCTGTTAAAGCGCTATATAAATGCAGCCCATTTACCATTTACCATTAGTGTGAATGCAGCTTATCGTATAGGGGGAAAATCACTCCAGCTCTTGAATGGAATACGTTCAGATAGCCTACTTTTAAATACTGAAAGCACTCTTTGTTTATTGCTTGTAAGGTTTTTTTTTTGTTCCTCTTTATTTACTAGCTTTTATATTTTGAAGCTATATTTGTTTATAGCCCATTTAAAATTCTTAACATGTAATTGGTTTAATTAAATGCGTTTAAATATATATATATATATATATATATATATATATATATATAAAGTATGTATTTACACATGTAATTAAATACATATTTTAAGTGTTATTAAGATTAATTAATAAGAAAAAAATTAGATCGGATCATGAGCTGCCTAAAGATTCCCATCCCTACTGTACAATGATTTATTGCTTGTCTTTGTCGACTAATACAGAAGGTAAAGAACGTAAAGTAATCGCATATTAAAAAGCTTTTATTAAAAAGTTTTTTTTTTGTTCTTCCATTAAATAATTTGCACTAAAGTGTGCATAACTAACCAGGTATGCCAGTTTGGAAAGTGAATAGGGTCAATTTAGATTAGATTTCTTTTTTCTTTTTTTCAGACTAAGAAAAAGTACACGTTTTATAATTTTCTCCACCTCATGTGGCTTTCAGGACTCTTCAACAGTTAAAATACATAGAATTTGTGCAGTATCAGAATTAAATGATTGTTTCAGCGCAGCCCTAAGATGAGAGTGAGTTAAAATGATCAATTCTGTACCGAATGTTATCAGAATCCATTTGTAATTTTTGTGCCCATTCTCACGAACAGCCGATTGGCCATCAGTGACGTCCATTTAGGCACATTAGGACACATCAGTATGCAAATGGGCCTAAAAGGTTATAAATAAGAGAACAAGGATTCTCTCTCTCTCTCTCTCTCTCTCTCTCTCTCTCTCTCTCTCTCTCTCTCTCTCTCTCTCTCTCTCTTTCTTTCCTTCTCTCTCTTTCTTTCCTTCTCTCTCTCTCTTTCTCTCTCTCTCTCTCTCTCTCTCTCTCTCTTTCTTTCTCTCTCTCTCTCTCTCTCTCTCTCTCTCTTTCTTTCTTTCTTTCTTTCTTTCTTTCTTTCTTTCTTTCTTTCTTTCTTTCTCTCTCTCTCTCTCTCTCTCTCTCTCTCTCTCTCTCTCTCTCTCTCTCTCTCTCTCTCTCTCTCTCTCTCTCTCTTCTCTCTTCTTATCCCTCACTTCCTCTCTCCTTATCCCCCGCTTCCTATGTGCATCTGTATAAATGACCTTTAGTAACCCTGTGATTTTGGTAGAACAGATCCAGTCTTACAGTCTCTTATACATTTTCAATTAAAAATTGTTTCTACGTTATACAAATATTTAGGACTTGTATTTTAATACAATTAACACATTTGTGGTGGTTGTGACATCAGCCAACTTATGGACATTTATGAGGTTATGCACAATTCATTTAATGTGGTCTTTTTACTGCTTGGATAAATTGTCTATGTGATCTGCTGATCTGTAGAGTGTCTGTAGAGGAATATTTGCCACGGCTGGCCTCGGGATTGTGTAAGTTATGATTGTAAGTGAATAAATTCATTGAGCAGCATTCAAAGGCCAAGGATACCATGGGTATCCGTCATGGATACCAGGGTCAGAAATTAACTTTTTATTTAAATTTATTAAAAATTCTCATTAGGATTGTAAGAAAACACTTATTTTACCTGGTAAAAAACAGCTCTGTTGTCAGCACGCTGTTTAAGTGTGTCTTTAAATGAGCTTTGCTCACCCCGCCCCTCTGTTCTGTGCGTACACCGTTTGTAACACAATAACCATAACGCGTTGTTCATTATAAACGTGGGATTATGAATTATATTGAGAACGTCGTACATAGAATACATGCCGTAATATACCCTGAGTGTAAACCTTAGCCACATTCATCGTGAAGCTAGCGATTTGCAAAGATTAATATAAATATTAATATAAAGGTTAATAAAACGTTACACTCACTTCAGTTCTTCTGGAGGTGCAGCAGGAACACGAATAATTGGTTGGTACCGATCTTTTTTTCAGGAGCAGCTTCTTAGCAAAACCAGCTTTATACTGACCCTCCTCGTTTATAAAGCAGTCTGGTGTGTGAAATGATTCGCGCAAACATAAAAGCATTTACGTCGATCGTGGGGAATATTCCCTTGGAAAACAAACTCAGCCACTGCGTCTTCAGCGGTTCGGATTTAGGAACATTAAAATGACTGCTGTGTTCCTTATTGTACCTAAGAATAGAACACCACTTCGCTTAGACTCCATTCTGCTCATAGACAGTGCTCCAGCTACTTTTCGGCACGACACAGGTCCTCGCGGACTATGATTGACAGCTCGCTCACGAGCGAGGGCGGCTCAATTTGAGGCAGGGGAAAACATATAAGGAGATTAAAACAAAATCACTGGATAGATTTGTATCATTATATGATGGTTGTGTACAGGCACTGCCAACACACATTTAAGTACAATCAACTTTAAAGCTACAATATGTAATTTTTTTCGCCACTAGGAATCGCTAATCTCTTACAATAACAAAGGCGTAGGTTGATGACGCATAATTCCAGCGGAATGGAACTTGTCGTCACACTAGAGCAGGGTGTGATTGCTAATGAGAGACAGATATCAGTAGGGGTGTCACGATTCTCCAAATCCTCGATTCGATTACATTTTCGATTCTAAGGTCACGGTTCGATTTGATTCTCGATTTTTACTTCTTCTTTTTTTTAAGCACAGGTTGCTGTTGCTCCTAAAAAGCTGACATCAGTTCATCGCAATCTCACACATCTCTGTTATTATCAATGAAGCTGACTGCCCAATAAATCTTTCATAATATATAGCCTACACTTTGTTTGTTATAATTGGAGGATTTGACAGCTTACAGAATTCAGCTCTGAACAAAAAGTTCGTTTTGAGAGGTGAGGAGAGTCTATCTTAAATGCTTCTGATTGGCCATTGTGTTCAAGAAATCAACACATATGTCTGTGATTGGCTAAATCGCTCAACGCTGCAAACATGATATAAATAAAAACTCTGGCCTGTAAATCGTTTCTATTTTGTTTTAGTTGTTCTTGTTGCTTTTCTGTAACAGATAAATAAAAATGTATTAGTTTTTATTTGTTGTATTCATAGATATTTCTAGTTTGCGGGAGTCCCGCGAATCTTTTTATTCTCCCGCACACACAGAGTGAGTGCATTACCCCCCGCGCTCGCACTCGGCCATCAAATCTAGTCCCGCGCCGCACTCTATTGCGTTGGGAGTGCACGTCTATAGATCAAGAGCCCGGCCCGAGGATAGTGATGGGAAATACAAGTTCGGGCACGGACATAGAATCTAAGTTAGAGGACTCACAGCCTTTCAACACGTGTGTTTTTTTCCCGCGCCGTGATGAGTCGTTCATGAACGATCCGTTCATTGCCTCTGTCACGCGACAAATGAACTAAAGACTCGGAAGGTCAAGTAATTTTTAATGTTCCCTGTAAATTATTTTTGGCGTCATTGTAATGATTTCTTAATTCAGAATATGATCAAGATTGCGTAGGTGGATGTGTTCGGGGAATTTGCCTGTTAAAAGTATAACATTTAAAGCTGAAATGACTAGAAAAAAGATTAGTTAATTTTGATGAACGAGATTGAACAATAGAGTCAGTAAAACGATCCAAACTTTCCATCACGGGCGCGACATGGGGGCGTGGCAGTATCGACGATTCCATTTTTTATGTCGATTTTTGAGTCTGTGAATTAATTTCGATCGATTTCGATTTAAAATCGAAATCGTGACACCCTTAGATATCAGCGCCACACGCGAGTCCCGTGGATATAAAGGAATAAGGACATTTCATTCTACCGAACTACCCGCAAGTGCTGTATTAATACTCACACAGGTCAGTTTATTAGACGAATGAATCACTTGGTCTGCACTATCACACTAAACTGCATTTAAGTGTGTTGAAAGTTATAATGTTATTCTATGAGTTAGTTTGTTGGCTGTATGAGACTAGCAGTAAGCTAGATCAACATTAGAATAACATACTGATCATATTCTAAAATTTTATCATGTTGAACTATATAACATTGATTAGTTTTATGTACATTTGCTCACCTGTCTAATAATGTACATGCAAGAGCGACGTCTCTGTCAAGTCGAAGTTTGTCGCGTACGTGAAGCTCTCGGCATCTCGAAAACGGCACGCTGATATTGATCCTCGTTTTAGTTCTTTTTTTCTTTTCCCAAAGTCTGCTTGCCATGGTCCATAATGTTTGAACAAGACAACAACAACAGCGTGAGCGTGCCGCCATGGTTACTATGGCATTACGAGCGGAAACCAGGGATAACGTGGATATTACGTCATGACGTTCGACAAGTAAGGCGCTCGAACAGGACGTTTCTGAATGTTTGGTTAACGTAATGCCACTTTGATCTATCTTTGTATGTACTGGCAGGGTAGAGTAAGTTAGTGAGATACGAACGCAATGTGTTTACTGATGTATACGTTAGTTCATTGACAGATTGATTTAGGGGTGGGAATCTCTAGACACCTCACGATTCGATTCGATTACGATTCAGAGGGCTGCGATTCGATGCTAAAGCGATTATCGATTATCTGAATCTTTTTTTGTGTGTGTGTGGGACTATAAATAACTACTTTTCTTTAAAAGTACCAAGTAATGACCCATAAAGAATTAACGTACAATATATTTTATAAACATTGCAAAGAATCAACAGGAAAATAAATGTGTGCCTGAACTAGCAGCATACTTGTAGTAAATGAATAATTTAACAACGACCGGTAACGTTACAGCCGAGTGTTTTTCCTCCTCTGGGTGGAAACGTGTCATATGGCTTCTCATATTTGTCGTGTTTCCGAAATATTTTAGTTTTATTCTACAAAGCTTACAAATAGTGTGGTTCTTGTCCAGCTCCTTTCCCCCTTCAACTTCATAAGCCAAAATATTTCCACACGTCAGCTTTTAACGAGGAGGGTGTTTGGATTTCGCGCTCAGCCATCGCGTCTCTGTTATGTGCACACGCCACAGACGGTCCGGGCACTGCACTTCCGTCTTTTGCGTTCCGTCAATATTACGTTATTATATATATATGTGTGTACTTATTTATTTTTAAATCGATTTGGGATATTTGTGAATCGATTCAGAATCGTCCACGTCTGCATTGCGATGCATCTAAGAATCGATTTTTTCCCCCACCCCTAGATTGATGTTACAGCTAATGGTCATGAAAAACTATTAAGGAACGTATTTAGGAACACCAAAATGACTGCTGTGTTCGTTATTACACCCAAGAACAGAACACCACAATCGCTTCGACGCCATTCTGCTCCAGCGTATCAACAATGGTGGACTACGATGACAGCTCGCTCAGGGCGGGTCTGTGTTGAAACGCTGCTGTCAATTATCAATCGTGGGAGGGGTGTCCAATCTAGTAACGTAGAGCTGCACAATTAATCGAATTTCTAATTGCGATTACGGATGCCACGATTACGTAATCGTTCAAAGCCGCGATTACAAAAGAAAATCCACTCTGCGTGTGTGTGTTTAGAGCATAATTATGTAATGAGAGGCGAATCACGACTACTTCAGACAACCCAGCACAATATGACATACCAGGCAGACGTAAGTGTACGCTGAAATAAAAAGTCTTTCACCTCAGAAAAACGGACTTTACTGTCCTGTCAGCCGTTATATTGTGCTCGTAGCGAGCACTCTTCAATTGCACGCGCAAATGCGGTGGCGCGCGCTGTGTAGCGCTTCACTATATAAACTGAAAAAGAAACTACGTGCATGCAACGTCGTTACAATGTAAATTATTAAGTCACGAAATAAAAGTAAAATACCAATAAATCACGCGTTAGCTGAGAAGGATTTGCATGCAGGTATGATTTTCATTCTATTCACCAGGAGCTGTTTCATTAACAGTTCTTGTTAGTATTGTGTATTTACCATGGTAACTGTCGTTTCCATAACCCAAAAATGCCACTTTATTTTCACTTTGTGTTATTTTTTATATTATTAAATGACTGGGGTGGCTTATATCAACATTGTATTAACAAAAACTAGTTTGGGACTGCTATTTAATTGCTTTAGCATAGTCCTAATGTTTTTCTAGTCTTTACTATGAGTCATTCTTACAATTTATGTGTATGTTAAGTAAAGGGGGACAGTACTTGTGTGTGTTAACAATTTTTGTGTAAACATGTATTAACAGGGCTCTCAAGTTTTATCAAAAGTTTAGAGTGAGATTTAGGGGAGGAGCCACCCAAATATTTGCAGCAGCGGTCCCTCGACCCAACCAAATTCGCTTCAATTTTTGCTAGCAGTTCAATTTTGCCTATTGTTCATAATTGACCAGCACAAATGGAAATTATAACAATTGTTAAATCTGATAAAAAGACAAATTCATCCAAATAAAATAAATAGTTATATTTAAAAAATACAAATTTATTGAAAAATAAAAATAAATTTGACCCCAAACAAGCCAGCTGAACATCAGTGCTCAATGTACATAACATTGTGTCATAACAACTTGCCCTGAGCATGTATGCCAAGACCCAAACGGTCACCTTTACAGGGGTCATCGGATGCCCATTTTCCACAGGTTGGTATGATTCTTTTGGGTCTTCATGTAAAGTTTGTAACATACTTTAGTTAAAATTTCTCAATGGTTGTGTAAAACAACACCCTTTTTACCTCTTAAAAAACAGGTCTGTTCACAGTGACCCGTTTCGGTGCATGTCTCTTTAAATGATAATGAGCAACAACTTTTTTTTGCTTTTTGAGGATTAAAAAAAAGTGAATTGATTTTTTTCATTGCATGGTGATTGTGTCCACACACTGCAAAGACACATTTATTTGCAAATACCATATAAAAGTGTATTTTGCATCCGATGACCCTTTAAAAGCAGTTGGAGAGTTTTTGAATGCATCAAAAATAATTTAGCACGAATTTAGCTATACTCCTCAACATCAGCTCTCACTGTCTTTGATCGCTGGCAAGAGATATCGTCCAGGAATCGTAAAATCAAAATGCTAAAAAAAATAAATGAAGATGTCCGCAAACCGCATTCATCAGATCGTGCTCTTTCAACTTCCACTCCGTGTGTGCGCGTGTTGTCTAGTAACGAACGAGCTTGCAGCGGGAACACATAATTTACCCGGAAACAACTAATTCTAATTTCTGATTGGCTGGTAGCTAGGATTTAACTCTGTATAACTCGAGACAGATGCTATGAACTCGGCAGAAAACTTCCCTCCGTTTGCCTGCGCCTCGTCCATTAATTGTATAGCGGGACAAGTTCCCTTACTCCTCAGCGTGAGAAATACAAGGTGTGGCGTGTGAGCGTGTGAACGGGTTGAAATGCGTGTGTCTCACGAGACTTGAGAGCCCTGTATTAATATTATATGCCTATTGCCTATATATAGGGATGTAACGATTCACTCAACTCACGATGTGATACGATTCATGATACTGGTTTCACAATGCGATTTTCTCACGATTTTTTTAACAAGTGATTAATTTAAGAAATTATAAATTAAAAAGTGTCCCTTTTATTATTTCTCAGACAAAATGCTGCACATTTCTTTTTCATTTTTAAATATATTTGTCAAATAAAAAAAATACATTGAAATTAAAAAAAAAATCCCTTCAAGGTTGTTTCAACTCAGTCTTTCTGTCTGTCTGGTCAAGAGGGTGGAGGGTACATTTACATTTACATTTATTCATTTAGCTGACGCTTTTATCCAAAGCGACTTACAATTGCTATATATGTCAGAGGTCGCACGCCTCTGGAGCAACTAGGGGTTAAGTGTCTTGCTCAGGGACACATTGGTGTCTCACAGTGGATTTGAACCCGGGTCTCTCACACCAAAGGCATGTGTCTTATCCACTGCGCCCTCGCCCTTAAGCGTACCTTCCCACACTAAGTAAAAGACTATGTAAAATTAGTACCACATTTAGAGGGGTTTTAATTTTGTTATAATTTGTATCATTACACTAGCAAGAGTAAAAAAAACACACATTTAGAAAAATATGCCATAACCATCAATAAATAATATATATATATATAAAAATATATACACATGTACACATTTAGAGAAAGAGATCGTAAAATAAATACAACACCTGGTTGCCACGGAAACACTGGTGCACCTTGTGATCTCCGTGGCTCTCGCACTTGTCGTATTAATGCCTTTTAAATGAAAAAGGAGGTGACTTGTGCTTCTCACGGTGGTGATTATTATTAGTCTACGGAAAGTCAAAATGTCGCCACACCTCCGATTTGATGAGTCAATATCTACGCTTGCCGTCGCCATGTGTTTGACGGCGCGTGCACACCAGTGAGGCACACACTGGCACGGCGCGAGCGGAGCAAACCAAGCGTTTTCAGTCCATTCCTATAGAAGTTGAGGTTGGCTCACACAAGCTCAAGTTCCATGAATGAAGTGAAAACACTCGCTAGCTTCGCGCCAGTGTGTGCTTGCTGCTATTGTGCCTGTAAAGCGAGGTTCACAACTTCACAGTAGGCTACAGTAAACGACCCTGCTTAAAACGTGTATCGCGATTCGTTTAACATGTCAACCGACTTGAATCGTCACACATTTTTATCGATTTTCAACCGGTTGCAAGTGTATCGTTACATACCTACCTATATATATATATATATATTCAATGTAAATTGTGATAATCGTAATTAATAATCGCAATTACAATTTCAAGGGAATAATCGGCAATTATGATTTTTGTCATAATCGTGCAGCTCTATAGTGACGTCACAAGATCGATCGGCTCAATTTTAGGCAGGGGAAAACATGTAAGGAGATTAAAACAAAATCACTGGATGGATTTTTATCATTATAATATTTTTGTGTACAGGCACTGTCAACACACATGTCAGTACAATCAACTTGTAAAAATGCATGTACGCATATGACACCTTTAAAGCGCAATTAGCAGTGAAAGTCAACTCCTTTCAGTATGTGCCGTCAGACTGTTTCTCAGCGCTGTCAGAGAGAGGCTCGCACATGAAGCCAATGCTCATGAAGTGCGTGAGAACCAAACTGAACAGAGTGATTTTTGCTGCCTATTTGGGCTTGAACGGTTAAATACACATACCTATCAAAGACAAAGTCAAAGAGTCACATGCAAGCAAGCAAGTCATGGTTCTCAACCTTTTTTTCCACTGGGTCACACAATGGTCCAAGTGCAAGTCTGACGGGCCGCATATCATTTACATACGATGTCACCAATGCAAACCAATCAGATTTAATGTTATGGTATTAGCAGATACTATTATTATTATTATTATTATTATTATTATTATTATTATAATACACTCTGCAAAACCAACAAATACAACAAGAAATTCATTTTTGTTTAAGTGTGTCGAAATGACTACTTCATATCAGGGTATCATATTTATATCATATCATATTCACCGGTGACGTTTAATTACAGTAAAGCATTTTTCCTCCACTTGAAAACCCTTATAAAGAAAACGCTTGAAGCTTAGTATTACGTTAAAGGGATAGTTCACCCAAAAATGAAAATTCTGTCAGTATTTACTCACCCTCATGTTGGTCCAACCCAGTAAGACCTTCGTTCATCTTCGGAACACGAATTAAGATATTTTTGATTAAATCTGAGAGCTGGATCACTCTGGGCTCATCTGCTTTTCTGTACATAATATATTTTATTAGTATGATGTTTAGGTCTGTTTGGTCTGTTAATATCACTGTCTTAGTACATTAGGCCACATTAAGTGTTTTTCATACAATACTACGATGCAATAATAATAAGATGCATCCCTGACACACACACAAAGTTGACCATGGCAAAATGCAGCTTCTTATTATGAAGACATTTGCTTTGGAATAACCCGTAACCAATGTGAAATAAGTGTCCTCAATAAGAACAGGAAAGAGCAAGAAAATAAATAGGCCTAGGTCATTTTTGATTTCATGTTGACATAAAGTTGACAAAACACATGAATATGTGTGGCCTTAATATAAAGTCAGTATTGTATTTTCAGTTAATGATGGAGAAATACTCCCACGTCCTGTTCCTCTGTTCCTCTATTCCTCTGTTTCTCTTTCTGACGTCCCTGTTTTGGAGTAGCGCACTGAAACGTTTGTTGTATTCGATTGATTTGTATTGAGTTGCTTCCCTCTTCTGGATTGTTTGGGTAATGCAGTGATGTTTCCTAAAATCTAACCTGCAAGAAGTATGTAGTTCATTTTAAACAAGATGTTACTTGATCACTGGTTGATCTAGATGTCATTCAAAATGCTGTTTATTCATAGGTTGTCCATGGCACATAATCCAAAATAACTTAATCAGTGAAGTGATTCAGATCATTCAGTTAGCCTACCTAGACAAAATTCTATCAATTCATTATATTTTATATCACTGTACAATAACTAATACAGAACCATGTGTTTTTAATAAACATTTTACATATCAGTGTATTGCACTATTTTAAAAAAATGTGTTTTAATATATTGTTAACTACTCATTTTCACATAAAGGTTCAATCAGAGTCAGATATTAATTCAGTAAACAAAGTTGTTTGACTCTTCTTTTTTTTTTTGACTTTAATTTGGTAAAGTGCACTACATTTATTACAGTAATGCTATTGTTTTTGTCTGTAATTTCTTTCCAAAAAATGTTTTATTTAAATGTGCATGAATTAAAGAAATATTAAAAATACTAACATGACGCATATGCCCTTTATACTTTAGTGTTAAAAAAAGAAAAGAAAAAAGCCCTTCAAAGTCAGACATCCAGATGTATTACAATTATACAAATTATATTTTCTTTTGTTTTGAAACTCACAATTAAAATTTCTCACAAATGCATGCAACACATTGGACAGATACGTTATGCAATGTTTTGTAAGAAATTTATATCTGTCTTACGATGTCTAAAAACTTCCACCTCTCCATAAATCTCTCACCGCTTGTTGTACACACTACACAAGCATGTCAGAGGGTCTGTCATTGATTGATAGCCTGTTGCTCCGTCAGCATCAAGGCCATGCAATCAGCATCAGGCAGCATGTGACATTGACTTAATGCTAACTTCAAACCTGAAAAAAAAAAAAATACTAAATTATTAATTTTCCTCTTTAAAAATATCAATTAAAAAAGTAAATTCAAAATGACTAACTAAATTTCTATTAGTAGTTCATAATCACCAACACATCTTTGTTTTACATCTCAAAATATTGTTGAGCTTTTCATAGTTACAGCAGTACATGTTTGCAGTCGGCAGTTTACAGTGTCTCTTATGCTGTGCCTTGAGCGATAAATTATCATAAAATGATGAGCTTGATCATCCAGTACGAACCAGGTGCTTACAGACTGTGATCTCTGACCTTCCTGTGGTTTTTTTTTTTGACTGTTCGCTGGTCCTTCTGTCTTATGACTGCCATTTCTGCGTCATGTTAATGGCTTGTCCTTATATGGATGGACTTTTGACTTGCTTGAAATGACGACCCATCTTTGATATATAATGACACATACTATGATATATACTGTGCCTTTTGGATATATAAAACTCAACATTATCAAAATCATGTAATCTGTGGGATGTCTGAACCTCTAGTTTACTAGTTGATCTTAAATGGATAGTTAATCCAAAAATGAAAATTGTAATCATTTACTCAACCTCATGTCATTTTATATATATTTTTTATGCCTGTGTCTCATACCAACTCACCGACTTTATTGTACGTTTACAAGCCTTACCTTTATTCACCAGTTTTAGTGATATTATGACAATTTATGTGTATGTTAAAGCTGCAGTCCGTAACTTTTTGGGGTTAAAAATTATAAAATTAATAAATGTTTGAGCAAGTACATAACCAGCCAGTGTGTTCAAAACTATCCACTTGCCTTAGCTCGATTCTAAACGGTGAGATTTGTAATAATTTTTTTAATTCCAGAAGTACTGGTGAATTTCCGCGGGAAATTTGAACATGTCTTTAGCCCTATTCAGAGGGGATTAACTTTACAAGGGTAGATGGAGTAATGCAATTTTACCACAGGACGTCTGTAATATTAATGGCAAATTTGCACAGGATAGGATATCTCAGTAAAACTAGCAGAAGTGGGAGGGGTATTTGCGCATCACCGTCACCCTCCTGTCGTCATGTGCATATTGTGTTGCTTCCTGATATCACGTGCGCAAACACATATAACCTATATGCACTTACCTAATGCTAAACAATGTTTTTTTCCTCTAACAATTGCTTTCGATCTTCTTTCTGATCTGAATGGTATGTGGAAAACACTTGAGTTTTGACACAGACTTGTCCCAGCGTCGAGAATGCAACTGAACATACTTGAAAAAACGTCGAAGACTACTTTTAAACACGAAATGGCGAAATATTTACGTACGTATATTTACAGCGGGTCTATTCGCACGGGATTAGTATAACCTGAGGTAATTTTTCCAGACCTTTTTACTGAAGGTAAAAGTTGCCGTAATCTTTATTGACACTGTCCATAATGATTACTGAGATGGCACATTCGGACGGGACTAAAATCACAGAGAAGCTCTGGTACCCCACCTCTCCATGTTAAACTAGTCCTGTCCTAATAGGGCTTTTGCGTCATTACTAGGTGTGTCACGATTCTCCAAATCCTCGATTCGATTAAATTTTTGATTCTAAGGTCACAGTTCGATTCGATCCTCGTTTTTACTTTTTTTTTTTAAAGCCGAAACCGGCCAATCAGGATGCTCTCTGTCTTACATGCGCTTCATGAGGCACACACACAAGGTTTCTTGCTCTCTCCCTCTCTGCCGTGCGGGCGCTATACGGTTAGAGCACAGTTTTTTCTGTCTCGCATGCGCGCTCTTGCTCGCTCAGTCTAGATTTCGGGAGATTTTAACTAATTTGCGGGTATCAGGGAGCCGCTATCAATATGCGGGAGACTCCCGGGAACTTCCGCGAGACTTGGGATGTCTGCAAACTTTGGCTTTTTTGAAGCGTGAACGTTGTCAACATAACTCACTGGAAATCCCAAAAACTTCCACACATGCAACTTCAATAAAAGAGGAGGGGGTTCAAGTTCTATCGATGGATCTCCCGCATCTTCAGTTGCCATGCTATCTTTTGAATGGCTGTAGCTAAGTTAGAGGAGTTTGACCATAGACTCGCAGAACTTGAACACGCACGTGACATGGGGGTGTGGCAGCATCGATGATTCCATTTTTTAATTCGAAGTTCGAGATTGTGAATTAATTTAGGTCGATTTCGATTTAAAATCGAAATCATGACACCCTTAGACATTACGTCACATCTGTACACATAAAGAAGGGGTCTCGGCTAGTAGGCTATGTTGCGTGTGAGGATGTTGGAGGTGGAGATTTATAGCCTTTTCTCACAGCACTTGATATAATTCAACTATAATTCAATATAATTCAACTTTAATTCAACTTTAATTCAACAATTTGATGGCGATCAGTCAGCTAGAACCCCTCCAATGCTCACATGTTTCACATGCTCCCTCTGCATGTGTAATTGCGCATCAATGCGGACAACGTACGCAGAAGTATAAATGAAAACCAACGCGTAGTCTATAGCGTAGAGGCTCCGGTGTAGGTATGAATCAGCCTTTAATGACCATGGACAAATTTGTCAAACCAGTTGAGAACCAATGGTCTGCTAATTGACAACCAATGCCAACATCTTTAGACTAATTTACACTGCACCAACAGATACGACCAACACCAACAAAAACATTTGTCGGGTTTCGTCAGATCAGTGGCGTTTTTCAGCACATTTTCAACGATTGAATATTGGTGTTTGTCAGGTCCTGGAATATCTGAAAAGTGAGGTACTGAACTGATTGTGGATGTTGGTTAGCTCCTGTTCGTGTGGTGTAAATTAGCCCTAACAATAAATATGTATATTTTAGTCACACAGTTATTGAGCCTATTCAAGTATTCTCCATCTGTTTGACACGCATGGCAGCTCTCCTTCAAAGACCCGTTTTCTGTCAGGACAAGTCTCTTTGCAAAATAGAAATACCAGAGAATACACATGAAATGTAAATTATGCTTACATAACATCTGTCAGAGCACCTGAAAGGGCAAGCCGCGTTTCACTATATGCTTACGAGTTGGTTGGACCGACCCAACCAGACACAACAACAAACGTGTAGCCAATCAGCATTAGGGGGCATATGACGGTGGAGGAGAGAGAACGAGCAAGAGGGAGATTTGAGGAAAGACTGTAGAAAGAGAGATGGCTGAGAGACATTATAAAAGAGAAAAGCTCAGAGGAAAATCACTGGAAAATTAGGGATACACCGATACCACTTTTTTCAGAATCGATCCGATCCGATACCAAAAATTCTGAGTATCGACTGATACCAATGCCGATACCAGCGCAGTTTTTTTTTTAAAATCAAGTATAATTTATATAACTCTCTGTGTGTTGAACACAATCTACTTAATACAGATAACTTCATTATAAAGAAAAACAAATCCCAAAAATATATGATCATAATCTGACAAAAATGCTATTATAAACTAAATTAGTGGATAATTCAGCAGTAAAATTTAGAAAAATCAGGAGTCCACAATAATTGTATCAAATCTGAACATTTAGTCAAAAAAACAAATACAGTAAGGAGACAATACGTGTAACACTAAATTTGGTAAAACGTTACACATTGCTCTTTGTATTGTTTTACTTTCATGAAAAACAAGATAACAAAAATCAAAAAGATTACTACTATAGGCTACTATACAATTGAGACATGTTTTAAATGTATAGCACAGCTGTTTAATGAGGCTGCAACATATGATAGATAGAAATATTTCATTGCGTCACTGTATTATGATATGAACGGCTGCAATACAGTGCGGATAAAAGCGCATTTTATGCGCATCCCGAGTGCAGAATTATGCGCTTGAAGCAACATGGAACGCGCAGCTCTTCGAGTCCGCATTGAAAAGTTCAATGCACAAACGGAAGACATATTGATGCGTAGTGTATTATACAGTATCTACCTATCTATGCAATAGTTTGAGCCTTTTCTTTAAACAGTTTTAAATTCAGTTAGTGCGCGTGAAGAACAATTATAGTGCTCTGAGTCTACTCTAGTGTTGTGATCTAACAGACACCCGGTAGAAAGTAACATGATAAAGTTACAGCAATAAAGTCCAGCAAGATAAAGTTGTTTTATGCGAAACCATAAACCTTTATCTCCAGATTAGAGGTCTGCACTCCCGCGGGAGTCCCGCGGGACCCGCGGGTCCCGACGCAAAACAGTGCGGCGCGGGACAAATTTTTAAAGGTCATTGCGGGAGCGGGCGGGATGATGAGGTGCACTTGCGGGTGCGGGCGGGAGGGATGATACGCTGCACTCCCGCAAATTAAATATGAGTATAAAGTAAAATATATAAATGATTAAAGTAGCGTACATAATTTGTAGTTGTGAGGGAGATTCTGATTGGCAGCAATAAAAACGTTTTAAGCAGCCTAAACTTGTGAATGTTGTCGGGAAGGGCGGGGCCTAATCTCACGCACACTTGTTTAGAGACAATTCCTTTCCCGCTGCTCCGAGTTCGAATTCGAAAGCTAGTTCAAGTTCAAAATAGACAGCATGGACGAGGAACAGAGCGCCTCTAGTGCTTCAGATAAAGTACTGTTGTGAATATTATGCTGTTCGTAATATGGGACCAATAAATATGTTACCAAGTATTGGTAAGGAATTTTGTGTGCACGCATTTTTTTCCCCAAGACCTTTCGTCAGACAGAAAGTGCGGGCGGGAGCGGGACATTATATCACAGATGCGGGCGGGAGCGGTACTAAAAATGACAAATCTTTGCGGGAGCGGGCGGGAGCGGGACTGAACACTGCGGGAGCGGGCGGGAGCGGGTCTGAAAATTGTGTCCCGCGCAGACCTCTACTCCAGATCAAGTATAATAATAATAACATTTAATCATCTTGGAGAGGGTTTCATCATGTTGACTGTCGTAACCGAACGCGGCGCTCTGTTTGAATGCTGGATGGAGAATGATTGACAGCCACAGCGGAGGGAAAAGTTTACGTGATCTTGAATTTAATGACTTAAATGTTCATTTCTATCTCACATTATACTATATTATGGCTTCAAAACACTTGTGATATAGTGCACAAAAACTTTATGGTGCTTTATAGTGTTTTTGTGGCTTTTGTGGGGCTTAACAATAACACAGAATAGTATACGCACAATTTTGGATTTGGATCGGCCTCGTCTGACCAATACCCGATCCGGCAAAAATGGCAGTATCGGAGCCGATACTGATACTGAATATCGGACCGGTGCATCCCTATGGAAAATGAAGGGTTATGGTCAGGAAAGAGCTTTAGGACCCACATTAATATTAGAAAAGCTTTCCAGCGCTGCAGAGAGCGAAGTGGGAAGGCCTGAAAACAGACATGGATGTTGCTTTGATTCCGCTCCACACGTGAGTAACACTGGATTTGAGTGTCATTGTGTGGCAACTAACAACAAACTGTTGTTTGTTGTGCATGTATGTTCATTTTTTGTGCTTCCTTGTCGTTCGTTCATCCTCTTCACTTTATTTTTCGTGAAAAATAAATTCATTATTCTGTTGCACTTCTACTGCGATAAATACATCCACTCTTGCATTGCGTGTGTAACGGAGGCCAGATAGTGAGAGTTATGTAGGCTGACGACTGCTAGAAAATGCGGTGTTTACTGTTTAGTGTCCTTGTTAGTGTACTTGCCTAACATGCCGGCATTCGGGGTTTGATATCGACTCTGAGCACAGCGGTTAGGATTGGAGGCGGAGCAATAGAGGGGTGTGTTTGGTTTGTGTTTATTTCAAATATCAACAATGTTCAGCAACGACTTTGAGAAATTACATACTGCACCTTTAAGCATGTCTTGAACTATTTGGATCTTGTACTGTCCCTCAGCAGCTTACTCTGTCCTTGCTATTTTTCAACTTGCACCCACATCAAACTACTGTATATTGATATTTTTGCATTGGTGGATCAGTGGTATAATTCTCACTTGCCACGCGTGAGACCCGGGTCTGATTCCCTGCCAATGCAGAAAGTCTGGCTCTTTGGGGGTTGTTGTGGCCTAATGGTTAGAGAGTCTGACTTGTAACCTGAAGGTTGTAGGTTTGAGTCTCATTACCGTAGAGTTGTCAAAAAGTACCGACGTAGGTAGTACCAAGTCCTTACTGAAATTTAAAAAATGTGACGATACCAGCATTTCCTTTATGCGCTGTTGAACGGATTCTTAAACCCCTCTGATTGGAAATTTGGGCACTTTTAAGTCTCTACATTCCGGCAGTAAATGAATGTGGGGGAGTGAATGAAAAGTGCCCTCTTCCACTCTCTTTCACCCTCTTCTCTGGGTGTGTGTTTACAGTGTGTGTGTGTGTGTGTGTGTGTGTGTGTGTATGTGTTCAATACTCACTGCTGTGTGTGTGCGCACTTGGATGGGTGAAACTCAGAGCACAAATTTCGAGTATAGGACACCATACGTGGCTATACATGACATCATATTGCTTGTGAGATGAATCGAATCAGAGTGGATATTCCACCCAGCTCAGTGTATTCTCAGTCATGTTCATCATGTGATAAGCACACTGAGAATGGATAACACAGATGCAGGAAAGCCTGCGGTAATGCTTCATCCTTATGCTTGGAGAGACACTGCAGATTAGCACAGACTCTGGCAACCGGCGGCAACTCACAAGCTCCACGCCACCCATCTCAAATCCACCATCCCAGACGCCATAGCGGCACAGCAGGGGAGCTTTCCGTTCCCGCTGCCGAAACCTCAGTTCTTCTGCGGACCCCGAGAGTGCAGGCTTAAACAGATCTCACCACTGGATACCAGCTCCAGTTATTTGTCTGTTCCTCATGACAATGACAGGCTGTAATCCAGAGCTGTCCTGATAGACGCTGAAGATCAATACTGAGGTGCTTGAATGCTCATACTCATGTGTCATCACGTTCCACATCAACACAGCAAGTAAATGAGATTGACACGATGAGACGGGTGTGTTTGCAACTTGAGTGACGGCTGTCTCGTAACACGTGAGATTATGGTGACATTATGGTGTCCTCTTCTTGTGGAGTGTCACGACTGCCACTTTTTGAGTGAGTTTAATCAGCTGTGGACGGGAGTGTGTTGGGACAGACTTGACCCCATGTTGCTGTTTTTTGAATCTTAACCCACTTGTATGTATCACCCTACAGGGACACATGTAACTGTCTGTGAATAGACATTGATGATATGGTGTCAAAAGGGTCTTAGTGAATCAAGAGCTCTTTAAACATTTTTTAGACAAATACCCAATTACAAATTAGATGAATTAGGAGCGTGGGACTAAAAGGAAAACAATATAATTTTTGATAACGATAATTCAACTATATTTTGAGTGTTTTTGTTTTAGTTTCTTGGATAGTTTAGGCCGTGGACTGCTGACTCATATTCTTCATATTCTGTGCGGTGACTTTATCTACTATGCATTTTAGTGGTGATGATTTCATTTCTAGGGGCCTTTTTTTCTACTTTTTAAGAGCATTATTTCTAACTTTATTATAATTGTATGCCAAAATCATAAATTTTAATCAATAAATTAATATAATGACACACTATAGGCTGTTTCAAATCAAATGAAATCAGTAGCCTATTAAAAGCTGCATCTAAAGGAGCCTTTAGATTTGCAGTATATACACTACAATTAAAATTGCATAAATAATGCTGAGATTTTTCAAAATATTTTGAATATTGAGATACGATTTTTTTTCATAACTCATAATACATCACATTAGCAGATATTTCAGAAAAAACTGAAAAAGACAACAACAAAAAAAAAGAAAAGAAAGAAACTAGTACAGGGGCATTTTTGCCACAATGCATTTTATATAAATTATGACCACAAAATTTACAATACATTTTGTGGTCATTTTAACTGCATTCTACTATAATACATTACACAATGAAAGCGTGCAATCTTTAGGCATTTAGTTTTTTTGGCAGAGTGACATTTTTGATAATGTAAGCATCCACATCATCAAAACAACAAATACTATAATAGTATATTATCGTAAACGGTACATATTAGGGATGTGCATCTCCATAACTGAGGCTCGATGCATAGCCAACGATACGATACATTAAAGATACATAAATATGAAGCAGCTACCGATGCAATACAATATGATTCACTACTATTACGATGCAGTGCGATCTGATTTCGATTCGATTCAACGCGATCCTATTCAATGTAATACACACAATGCAATGGAGAAAAATATGATGCTGTGTAATTCAATGTGGTATAGGTAGTTAACTTTTATTTATTTTGTTCAGACATACAGCAAATCATAAAGTAGCTTTAGTGCCATCTGAGTTTTAACGCATTGCTCTTTCAAAAATAAGATTTGGTTTTCACAAAACCAAAAGATTAAAAAAAACAGATATTTCTTTTTGTGAACTGTCTCCAGTTACACTTTTAACAGCTCACACATTTAACGGTGAAAAAATGTAAGGATGCTCAGGGATAAACAAAGAATATATGTTCCATAACTTGCCAGCAGTCTAATGTGATTTCAGCAGGTAGGCTAACTCCTTGAGCAGAAAGCAGGTGCTGTTTTAACATAAACAATAATAAATAAATAAAAAACTTTTCACAAACAGGTCTTTCATAACTGTGTGAAAAAAATACTGTATGAAATGTAGTATGTGTATGTGTGTATATATATATATATATATATGAAAAACATTTACATTTATTAATTTAGCAGACACTTTTATCCAAAGCAATTTACAAATTAGAACAATAGAAGCAGTGAAACTAACAGTAGGACAACAATATGCTCTGCTGCAAGTGTGTTCAAGTGTGTTGTTAAATTAGTAGTACTGCCTATATATTTTACAAATTGCAGTTTCCAAAAAAAAGTGTTTCCAAACACTGGATTTATAATTATTTGGTGGAAGATAGAGCTCTGCCATGGTGATCTGTTCTTGGTAGGTGACTCTCATGACAGACTTCGGTCTCCGTAGTGTTGTGAAACATCATATTCACGTAGCAGCAGCGGCAGTGTTGTTGAGAGAACCCGCTTTAGCAACAGTTCAGAAAAGAGAAATCAATCTAACTGTTACATAATAAGATATTGGTCACTTTCTAAATAGTAAAAGTATCGCGCATCTACTAAGAATTATATATGAATAAATCATTTTTTACCGATGCAGATATGTTAAAAACGATGCATCGCGATACAAATGCCAACTTGTATCCGGTGTACACTTATTTAAATCGATGCATCGCATCGTTAGCTTTTATGCCGATGCACCGATGCGAATCTGTGAATCTTACCATCCCTAGTACATATTCCTCAACCATAGTGGGTGGAATAACATGAACGATAATTGAGAAGTTTGCTTTACTTCTCTGTGATCATTCTTTGTATTTTGGCCTGGTGGACAATAAAACCATAAACTTACATTAAAGACATAACAGAATGTCATAGAAATGTGGCATGGGCTTTTTTGATTTTCACCAGTTCACTATTATTGGGTGTATAAAATCACTTGCATTGCACTTTCTGCTATTAGTTTAATGTGTTCACTGTGTGTTCTTTTTTTCCCGTCAGAAAATTCTTCAACTTCTACCTGAGAAAATCAACAGTCGATGGCAGTTTCACAGTATAGGTAAGTGCTGTTCAGAGAGACCATGTTACACTGATGTTGTTAATGCCAAAGGTTTAGCTGTTGAAATTGAAAAATTGCTTACAGTATCACAATTTCTTTGTGCGTAATTATTTATGAGTCGGTGTGTAAGAGTTCTGCTGTTAAAGCAGGTTCAGGAGAGAACCTGGTTTAATACTTTCTCAGAGAAAATAATTAGCTACAGAGAGAGTGAGAGCAGGAGGTTAATAAATGAAAAATGCAAATGAGAGGCTTCATTTGAAATGCAAATTACTGAATTAAATTATGCGTCTCGTGGTTTCAGTCTTCCGTACAGGAAGACCCTCAAAGGAGTCAATAACCTCAATTAGAGCCCTTCACATAGAAACAGACAGACCGACAGACCTTATTGATCCCTGAGGGAAATTCAAGCAACAATGTATGCAACAGTTTCTTGGTTTATCATTATTGATTTAATGTATACTAGTTATTTTCTTACACTCGTAACCCTCTGTGTGGCATGAGGTATTAAAACTAAAAGCTAGTTGATTATAAGGTAAGTTTTTGCGCACCACATCTGATCCACCACTGTGTTGCTAAAGTTTCACAACATTACAAACTTTGATTTCTAGCAAAAAATGTATGTGAAAATCAGACAAAGGTACAAGACTGTGTACCTAACAGCTTTGATGAGGGAAATAACAACAATCCCATGAAGCCTTGCATTCTACAAAATCAAATTTAAAATGATGGAGCAATATAAATGAATGATTTAAAGATGATGGTTGTGTATATAGGAACCTAGTGCCAGGTCATTTGTTATAAATAATATTTTGGCTTGTGTCCAACAAGGTGATTTTTTTTCTTCCTTTTTTGAAGTAAAACCTCTAGAGTATTAAGCTTTGTAATATTTAAAAAAAATCAGTGTTGAATTTCCAGCAAAAATAACTATATTGTGATATGTACCATTACCATGATATAAATCACTCATACCATGATAGAGGCCTAAGACCTTCTTGATCATAGTCAATATTAACCTTTTTTATTGCTTTTGGGGTTGTGCATCATAAGGCTGCAGATTTCTGCATTGTAATGATCAAGTCTGTTACTGATTATGTCTGTTTCTTTTATAGGTTCTATACTCAAAAAACTTTTGCACACTGGAAACTCTTTCAAGGTAGGTCAATTTATGAATCATAAGACCTCCAAAATGATTACATGAATCTCTGTTGGTGATGTGTAACCAGACTAAACTGTGTTTATGTTTGTGTGTGCAGATCCGCTGTGATGGCATGCGTCTGTTCCTGCTCTGGCTAGAGGCTCTGCAGAGTAACTGTGCAGAAGAGCAGCTCCTCATTTTCGCCTGCCTGATCCCAGGATTCCCTGCTGTTGCCTCATCCAGAGGACCCTGCACACTGGACACCATCATTTACAACCCCTTTTCCAACCCTCCTGACGGTAACAGACATACACACACATTGACATACAAAACGAATGTTGGACCCACTTTATTTTAAGTGTCTTTAACTATATACTAACATTTAAATTAACCATTTGATAGAATTCACTTATTGTGTCCATATTTTTACATTGTATGTATATTTAAAAAAATAAAATAAAATCCTGCATGTAATTGCAGCTGTAATTACACCGTTGACCATTGACTTACACCATTACCAACTCTTAAACCCATACCACCAAACCTGTCCCTAATCTTACTGGTATCCCACCTCAGCGAAGGTGTTTTGGTTTACACTTTATTTGTCAATTTTACATTGTAATTGCACAAATAACTACTGTGTAATATCATTACCAACATGTACTTATAGTGTTAGTGTTTAGTTTAGGGTTAGTTGTTTGTAATCATGCAACATTTATTGTAATTTTAATATTGTATGCATCAAGGACACGAACATAAAGTGTTTCCATGTTTTGCAATACAACATGAACACAACCAATACATTTTACCTAACTTTTTTTTTTTTTTTTACATAGGTTCATTGCAGTTAAAGATAAAGTGCAGTTAAATAGAAAGTGGGATCTAATGTTTTAATCCTAGTCTCTAGGCTATCTGCATAAAATCCACTTTCATCTTAATCTGACAATAAACTGTCTGACATGAAGAGCTCTTGTTGTTTCACATGATGTTTAGGTATGGCAAAATCTGAAATCAGTAATATCACTGTTGTGTCAAACAGATAAATCATTCAGATAATAGACCAGTAATCTCTGATTTAAAGAAAGTATGGAGAACATTAGTAAGAACTAGAGCTGTGTTATTCATCGAAAATCAATTCGATTTTGGCTTCCAACGATTATGAAAACAAGATAACCGAGGTCAAATGATTATTGTGCCCCTGCTGCATTCACTTTCGTTCTTCCCAAAAAGCTAAAATTTAACATCCAAATCAGGATGTTAAGTTGTTAAACTACTATTGTGATATTAAACAGTGTTATTAAAAACGCATTAAGCCGTGAAAGAGACACTTTTCCCCAGACCGCTTTCTGTGTGCACGCTCCAAGATGCACTGTATAAGCAAAGTATATTATGGACTTCAGATACGTGTATAAACGGCAAAATAGCCTACACACAAACATGTCGAAATGCCGTTTTGGTGAGTATCCTCGTAAACAGTCGGTTCTGTCTTAAGTGAATGTAAACAGTTGAGAAAGAAAACATAACAGTATATTGGATCCAGTGACTGCAGCCCAATGTTACTGCTTCAGTCTGTCATTACTGTTAATCAAACAACAAAAGACAAAGATAAAATCACTCACTGCTCTTGAATAAATTACTTTTGTAGTTTTAATAAGGATGTGTCTATATTTAATGTATACAGTAAAGACTAGGGGTGTCACGATTCTCCAAATCCTCGATTCGATTACATTTTCGATTCTAATGTCACGGTTCGATTCGATTCTCGATTTTTACTTTTTTTTTATTTAAGCACAGGTTGCTGTTGCTCCTAAAAAGCTGACATCAGTTCATCGCAATCTCACACATCTCTGTTATTATCAATGAAGCTGACTGCACAATGAATCTTTCATTATATATAGCCTACACTTTGTTATAGTTAGAGGATTTGCCAGCTTACAGAATTCAGCACTGAACAAAAAGTCGGTTTTGAGGGGTGAGGAGAGTCTATCTTAAATGCTTCTGATTGGCCATTGCGTTCAAGAAATCAACACATATGTCTGTGATTGGCTAAATCGCTCAACGCTGCAAATATGTTATGGATAGAAGCTGTGGCCTGTAAATCGTTTCTATTTTGTTTTAGCTTGCTTTTCTGTAACAGATAAATAAAAATGTATTAGTTTTTATATGTTATGTTCATAGAGATTTCTAGTTTGCGGGAGTCTGCGAATCGTTTTATTCTCCCGCACACACAGAGTGAGTGCATTACCCCCCGCGCTCGCACTCGGCCATCAAATCTAGTCCCGCACCACCCTCTATTGCGTTGGGAGTGCACGTCTATAGATCAAGAGCCCGGCCCGAGGATAGTGATGGGAAATACAAGTTCGGGCTCGGACATAGAATCTAAGTTAGAGGACTCACAGCCTTTCAACACGTGTGTTTTTTTCCCGCGCCGTGATGAGTCGTTCATGAACGATCCGTTCATTGCCTCCGTCATGCGACAAATGAACAAACGACTCAGAAGGTCAATTAATTATTAATGTTCCCTGTAAATTATTTTTGACTGCATAATGATTTTTTAATTCAGAATATGATCAAGATTGCGTAGGTGGATGTGTTCGGGGAATTTGCCTGTTAAAAGTATAACATTTAAAGCTGAAATGACTAGAAAAAAGATTAGTTAATTTTGATGAACGAGATTGAACAATAGAGTCAGTAAAACGATCCGAACTTTCCATCACGGGCGCGACATGGGGGCGTGGCAGTATCGACGATTCCATTTTTTATTTCGATTTTTGAGTTTGTGAATTAATTTCGATCGATTTCGATTTAAAATCGAGATCGTGACACCCTTAGTAAAGACTATGCATTATTTTTGTTGTAGAGTATCACTTATCTGAATACCACTGCTAGTACATCTTCCTGAGAAACCTAAAGCATTGTTTGTTTAATTTGTATTTTTGTTGTATGTATTTGTCGGTTTTGTTTGTAATTAGTTTCTTTGTTCTTATTGTATTGCTGACTGTTTATTTGTATAATGTAACTGTTTTGAGGATCTCCTACTTAGTTATATTAGTCAACCTAATAGTATTTTTTGCTGAAGTATTGATATTTGTGAAATTTTACTCATATCTAAAATTAATCATGAAATAAGACTTTGATCATATAGCCCAATTATCATATTAAATAATCGTGAACTTAAAATACTGTGTAATTTTCGGTAAGACATCAAGACCATCAACTGTAAAGGGTCTACTTTTAATTCACAATAACAACAAAATGTTGTGCTTTTGAAAAATAAAGAAAAGGATGTGCTTTCTTGCCGTCTCGGTCTCTGTGAACTAAAACTCAGCATATACTTGCCACACAGACATGAGAAACAGGTTTATAGAAATCTTGAAATTTCCTGACAGCCTGGTATTACTGATGTATTTTATGTCATACAATAAAACATGAAAATATGTTGAACTTGTGTTCACTACAGACCTTATTTCAGGCATTTAACCAAAAACCCATTAAAAAAAAACATTGGACCAGAAGTGTAAAAATGCTTGTTTCCAGGTTTTGGACTGAAAAAATATGTAATTCCTGCAGCACTCTATGTGACGGATGGTCCATGATGCTTGTACTCTTTTAAAAAGAAGCTCCTGGACAAATCTGCTGAACTCAAAACGAATACTGTACATGCACTGCCTTAACTGAAGTACCCAATAACCCTGATATTTTTCTGTGCTCACAACTTTGTCCTTCATTCATTTCATCCCTCACCATTTACAGCACATCTACTATGTTTCTGTCTGGGAATATAATTTTTAATGGCAGCCATTAATGCTCTTTATGGCACAAAGGCACTTTAAATCTAGTATTAGAGTGTAATAATCAAATGGCGACACAGCATCCTCAGAAAATGAGGTCAGAGTCTGTTAAATGCTGAAAGGAATGATTTCCCTTGATGTTTTCTCTCGGAAAAGATTTTATTGATGCCCTTGAACTGGTAATGACCCAGTAATTTCAAAGCACTGTGAATGTGTTCATATGTATTTGAAATCAGTGAATCCTTTCTGTCTGTGCTGACGTGCTTTATGTCTGAATAGATTTCATTAGTGAAACCCAAGCTATTCACACTGAAGGTTGTTCAGCCCTCTGAAATGACAAAGGCATTTTTGACAAAACCTAAAAAAAAACAATTCATGTGATAAAAATAAGCTGGATGCAATCTTGCAAAAAGTCATGAAAGAGTTATGGATTTAAAAATTTTTTTTTTAAATAATTAGCTCATTTGTTTTTACTTAAAAGGTGAGGAGTGCTATTTTTTTTGAATGTCAACCCTTTAAACCCGAAGTGTACCCCCCAAATAAGTATCATTTTAAAGCTTAGAAACTCATGCAACTCTTAACGATTGCTGAGTAGTCTATCCAAACCGGAGTGTACCACCCGCGGCCGCCGCCTATCTAGAAAAAAATGTATAATCATATTTTTTTCAAAACTACTGCCTTAATCAACACAAAACATATGTCATTTGAAAGATTAGAGTCGGAACTTTACAATGATTTGATTAACTCTTAAGTAGTGTTTGCTGATAAATAAAAAATTCATATTTCATAATTTATGTAATACTTTTTTGTACTATGTACTATAATGTGTCTAAAACATCATACAGCTCAGATATTTGCGTGTCACGTGTTGTACATTAAGCCCTGCAAGACCCATATGCAAATAAAATACGGAAGCGGCATTTATGTCACGGTATTGCTCGTAACTTCATCAAACATGCCCTGATTGTGGAAAAATCGCGGAGTTATGAGTCTTCACCTTTGTGTATGTCACAAATGCCTTCAGAGCTTAAATGGTTAAAATGTTTTCTCCATCCCAGTTTATTGTGCATAGACAACTATAAAGTGTGAGCCATTTGTTCATTTAGACTCTCAAGCATAATAGTTAAGCATACACACCATAACAGACTGTGTGGTGCTGACAAAGCTGGCTCAACCAGTGATGTGAATATTTTGTGCAGGATTAACTGTTGTTAGAGGGGCTAGGAGCATCAATAGTGTTTTTTGCTGAGGTATCACTTTTTCTACTATGCATTTTTAGCTTTCTTTAGATAATTTCAGAGCATATTCCGCTTTTCGGAAGGAGGGGCTTCAAAGAGACAATAACTAAACAGAGCGTTACTAACAGGCAAAATATGGCCTCTTTAAGATTAGGATTTGAAGATTCATCCAAGTTTTGTGAATATTGCGCAGCTTGTTGAGGGGTGGAGTGTAATTGAACATATGATTTCATTCCAAAGTGATAAAAAATCCCATAGACTTACATTGAAATATCTAGAGCAGTGGTTTTCAAGCAGGGGGCCGGGGCCCAGTATGGGGCCTCAGCAAACTTCCATAGGGGCCTCAATATGGCTTAAAATGATTAAAAATATGGTAAAAAAGGGTTTTAAAATAAGGTAAATAGCTAAAAAATAAAATAAAGTAAAAAGTTGTAAACTGCCATCATATTTGTTCCCTCAACAACTGTAATTTTTATTTAATATCCAGGGTTCTCACGCTCTTGGAAAACCTGGATATATAAGTGCATTCTAAAAGTGTAATTTATAGACCTGGAATACTCATGGAAATTCTTTAATGAATATTAACTTTTCTAGTTATGTCAAGCTATATAATATTCTGTTCAGTAAGAACTGTTGTTTGTATAAAGTAAATACTATTTGTAAAAAACAATTATAATAAAAAAGACTATCATTCATGCAAATTATTTGGTCATAAAAAGTGTATACGCTAAAGAAAATAAATAAACACCATGCAAACAAATACAATGATAACAAAAAGGGTGAAATGAGCAGCTTTAAAATCTTTCTGGCAAATAAATTACACAGATGTTTTTAAATAATCATACTCCGTGTTTGTGGTGTTGTAGCCAAGATTGTGCCGGAGGAGATCACCCCACTGGTGCCTGCGGTTCCCGGAGAGAAGGTGGCAGACGACCACACCTGTTCTGTCCTCCAGATTGTGCTCAAGGTCATGGTTCTCCAGGTGAGATTGAGCTGCTCACACCAGTATCTGTCTGATATCTGCATGTTTCTCATAGCCGTGATGTAATCTTAATCCCTGATATTTGTTTTCACCCCACAGGCATCCAGCTTGGACTGGAAAAACAAAGAGAACCAGGACACAGGCTTCAGATTTCTCTTTTCCCTGTTCAAGAAGTACTACCTGCCTCATCTCTTCCCTTCTTTCACAAAACACACCAACCTCTACAAGCCACAATTAGGTGGGTTTGAGACCAGAAACGTTTCACTTTAAACCTGATTTTTGCAGCTCACATTTTCATTAATTGTTCATCAAGAACTAGCCAAGAGATTAAAGTATTAATAAATAATAATTCAGTATCACATATTATCTCATAATAATATTAAACCCTTGGAAAGGAAACCCTTGTAGTTAGCGACACCGGTGGCCATCGAGTGAACTGCAGCCAGCAACTTTTTGCTCGTGTTCACAGTCGTACGCGAGTAACGCACAAGAAACTGAGCGTGACTCAATGCCTTGATATACTCACGGCAAAGTTCTTCTTCGTTCTTCATTCAAGGGTAAAAAGGAGTGGAAATATCTTTGCAGTGATTTGCTGTTAACAAACATCTTGGCGCCGTCCATGCTGCTGAGAGCGACGTTTAGATAAATATGTAAATAGGTGCAGCATGCTTTTCTCTCAATAACAAAATAAACACGCAACAAAAATGACAGCAGTGGGAAAGCTGCAGTTAGAGGGAGTGAAGGCAATTTCAGAGAGCTTAGCAATAGCTATTTAGCTCTGAAAGCATGAGATCCCACCCCCCACTTCAGAGCAGAGCCCGTCTCCTCCGAAACACATGAGCTCACACAGCAGATTCTGCAAAGCATCATGAGAGACTGCGTTAAATTACCTCATGTCTCAAAGCACATAACATTACAATACTAATGAACATAAACAACTTTTAAAGCTCTTACTTGTACCACCTGACTGCTGCAGATTAATTTTGGCGTTGATAGTGTTGACATAGAAACACATAAATCCGAGTCTGAGGACGTGATGAGCTCCGGGTGGAACGTCACAGGTTTCCATCTCGTAACAGTTACGACATGGCATGAACGCAGCACCAGCTCGTTGTTTTAGTTCAGGAGGAACTGTAAAAGGTGGCTCTGTTGTTTGTTTTTCGCAGTCGTGGCTGACTGTCTGTCGGGCCGAATGCAATGATTGGACAAACTTTTTTGGTGCTGAGACGTCCACAGAAGATATTGTACATGTCTTATATTTTAGACCACATCAATTATTGATTGCTATCAGGATGTGAAAAGAGTTTCAAACAGTATAACGTCTCGTTCCTGTGAACTCAATCTCGTGAGCTAACTGTCTCGTCACACCCCTAGTCATTTCTGTACTGTATAACTTTTAAAAAAGTATGCTTTTAAAGAAACAAATCTCTATAAAAGCGTACACCAAACTTCCAGATATATGCTCTGGTTAAGAGATTAACCACTTCTATTATGAGAAGTGTTAAAATATTTTTGGTTCGTTGTGAAACTGTCTAGGCAGTTAGTTGGAAACACTGTTGTTATTCCTTATTTTTAGTTATAATTTTCCCTCTCTGTCTTTCAGATCTTCCCATTCACAGACCAAAGCCCCTCTACATCCAAGTGACACGCAACAGTGAGAGTACATACTGCACTAGGGATCAGTATCTGGCTCCCCGCGTGGCCTTCATCACGTGGCTTGTTAACTTCTTCCTGGAGAAGAAGTATGTGAACTCGGCCACGAGCAGCTCTAAGAATGGAGGAGAGGTCCTTCCTAAAATAATCCAGGTGAGAGGAAGTTTGATAAGGAAAAACCATGTGGGTTTCCCTCACTGTCTACTCGCTAACGTGGATGGATACTTCTGAGGCAGCATTCTCACTCAAATGAAATCTACTTTTCTAAAGTTAACCTTGTTTTGGCACCTTCATTATAGGCATAATTCAGCCAAAATTCTGTCATAATTTACTCACTCCCTTGTTTTAAAAACACATAAGCAGAATTTTTAACCTGTTCTTTTCAATACTACTCGCTGTCAAGCTCCAAAAATGAAATAAATTAATTAAAAAATATCACCAAAAACAAATGCCATTAATATTGAATATGTTTTGAGCGACAACAAACTTGAGAGTGCTTAAGAATACAAAACAATTGACAAAATGTATTATATGACATGTTACATAGCCTCACGGCAAGGGTTGAGTATCGTTTGAATGCTAGCGAGTCCAAATCTGCTGTAGGAAATTAGCTAAAGGGAATTATGAACAATTAATTAAAACTCATAATTAATTACACATTTGTATCAGTTAATAGAATTAACTTGATGTAGCAGAATTATACCACAATCAACTAACATGTTCATCCAGCGAACGCTCAGTTTTGATTATTTATTAATTCTGAAAAAAAATTAAATAATCCAGGGCAAGGGAAATAACTTTCCTACCGTACAGCACTATTCAGTGCATGTAGCCAAAATCTGCATGATTAGGGACTCCAGTATATGAGCATGAACCACAAACAACTTTACATGTAACGCAAACATGAACTAGACTGAACACTGTCTAATCTGACATACACACACACATACCTGTACATTCATACAGTTTACTGTAGCAAGGGAAAGTGAGCTGAAGCAGAATACAGGAAAGCAAGAAGTTATAGCTTTGTTTAAAATTTAGCAGATCAACGGCCTTGAGCAACCCATCAGGTAAGTTCTAACATGCCCATCTTTAAAAGGGGTAGGGATACTCAATGTAATGTCAGTTTGATACTTGCATGTCTCGCCCATTGAATAAAACTGTCTTGATGTAATTTGTTGAGACTCCAGCTGATCTTTGTTGATCTTGTGAAGCTGTCACACCCTCTGGAGGTGTGTGAGCCAATAAGTTGTTCCTTTAGAGGGAAACTTTACGACTTTTTTACGACTTTTTTTTTAATACTATGGAAGTCAATGGGGTCCATCAACTGTTTGGTTACCCATATTCTTCAAAATATATTCTTTTGTGTTCAACAGAAGAAATAAATTCATACAGGGTTGGGACAACTTGAGTGTAAATGATGACAGAAATTTCATTTTTGGGTGAACTATCCCAAGTATCTTTTTCTAGAATTCCGTACTCATAACCTTTGTGCAAACTTGTGACAGTAACCATGAGGGGGAAATGTTGGCCAATTCCTAGTAAATGGTGATTCATTTATTTTTATTTTTTTAAACATTTTTCAACACTTAAGACTAATTCTTAAGTAAGTATTAATAATAGAATGTGTATAAATAGTTTAATGTGAGCAAGATCTCTGTTATGTATGTATTGGTGTTCAGACTGTGACTGCGGGCGGCATCAGTCAGGAGAAGAGCGCAGACTCTGAGTCCAACGGTCCTGTGGAGCAGGAGAAGAATCACTCGAACAGCAGCACACTGTCTGATCGCAGAGGCAGCAACTCCAGTGTGTGTAGCGTCGAGGAGGAGCATCGAGGCGTCTACGACATGGTGCAGTCCATCCTGCTCTCCACACGAGACAATGTCAATTTCGTCAACGAGGTCTTCCATCAGGTCAGAGACAGTGTGATCAGATCGGCCTCTTAGACCACGTCCACTGCCGCACAATACATATGTATCATGTTGAGACATAACACAAACCATCATATTATCATATTCACATCATATTAGATCTTTAATTATTTTTTTTTATTGTTTAAATGTTATTAAAAGTGAAAATTTAATAGAATTCTGTTTTACATTTCTTGAGGAAAAACATAGGCTAGTAACTTTAAAATATATCTCAGTAACCAAAGGTGTTGTTCATCACATTCATCAGATTAGCTATGAACATGTTGTAATAACATCACAAATTGAAACAGTTTGTCAGTAGTGTTTTATCAGTTAAAATATAAGTTCCGTTTGATGCAATTGTCTTGAACATTTTGGGTTACACTTTATTTTAAGGTGTCTTTGTTACAGTGTAATAATATGCAAGTACGTGTACTTTCTATGGGGGTTAGGGTTTGGTTTAGGGTTAGTTGTATGTAGTTATGCATAATTTACTGTTATTACTACAGTAAATGCATGTAACATATGTACATATAATATATGTAACACTGTAAAAGAGTGTTACCTATTTTTATTAGTTTAATAACTTTAATACTTTTTTAGAATTAAAAAAAGATGTGTCCATTTTTTCGAGGCACTGTATAAAATATACATAATTGTTTATTTGTATAACAAAATGTGATGTAGCTTGTTCAGATGCTCTGTCTTTTGCTGCCACCTTGTGGCCAGAATCTGTTCATCATGTTAAAATACTTGTTTCAGCAGATTTAGTTGTTTATTTGGTTAGTAAATTTTTCATCTGAGTCATAATAAAGAATCACTATTATAGTAGTAGTCACATGATATTTAAAGTTTTTAAGCATTTTATCCAGAAAGCACATGTGTTATAGACCAGAGTGAGTTTTCCATGTAAAGGGGCATGTGGTAAATTTGGAACAAAAAGACAAAAACTGAAAAAAAAAGGAAACAAAATAAATCATTATCCTTTCTAGTTTGGTCATGAGATTAATTGAGAGCCTTAGTTTTTTAACAATAAGAAATGTGCATAATTAATAATAATAATAATTAAAAAAAAGTATTCTTGCAGTTTTGTGAAAATGTGTGGGGAAATTAAATAGCTTCAAGAATATATTTGATTTTCTGTTTTCTGTTATATTTGATTTTCTGTTTTTATTTAAAGGGGTGGTAAAACACATTTTTTCGAAGGCTTGATTGTGTTTGTGGGGTGCACTGTAACATGTGTTCATGGTTCGTTTTTTAAAAAATTGCATTATTTTTCATATATTTTACCTTTATTCTACACTGCTCTGCCCCTCCTTGTAAAAACGGTCTGATGGTTTCCGGGTTCTATGAAGCCAGTCCCTCAAAACTACGCAATGGGCTCAGATTGGTTAGCTGGCCCAGTGTGTTCTGATTCGCTAACCATCTAGTTCACGTTTTCCGGAGAGGTCACGCCCCGTACCTTTACGGTACTTTTTGCTTTGGTGTATTATAAACAATGGCGTCAATAAAACCAATCGGACCCGGGGAAACGTTAGTGAAGATTTATCGGGCAGAACCTGTTCAAGAACGGCTGTTAAAGACGTTTCAGAAAGGTTTGTTTTTTGTTGTTCTCTCATTACTTTTTAGATACGCTGTTATTTAATTGTACTAATTATTATAGAATTACAAAAAAATAAGCTTCATAAACAAGAATTTCATATAATTGTTCTAACAAATTATACTACAGTCCTTAAAGGGATTTTTTTGAGTAAAGACTGCGGATCTATAGTGATCGTTTCTGACTGTATGCCACCGTTACTTTTGTATTTTTAGAACGATTGAAGCCAAATATCTGTCGCCAGAACTATTAACCCAAAACGAACACTAAACATTGGCTTTACTGCAGTAAGTTACATAAACATAAAAGCTCTAATCAAAGAATAATTTACACTAATTCCAAGTTCGCTGTTGAGATTTAAAAAAAAGTTTGTAACGTTAGGTGTTTGTCAGATAACGTTAAGTATGAATGAGCATTTAACAAACCAGCAGAGCCAAACAGCGTTGTCATTTGTTTACTTCCTTGCTACAAAGTTACAATTAACAATAAAAACTATTACAGGAAAACACATCGATGAAAAATAAATCATACTTACAGGTTGTGGCTCGTAAACGAAAGCTTCTGTTCTTAAAGTTGGAACTGCTCCATCTTTCAGGACAAGCCGATGTGCATATCCTGCATTGAGCTCCCGAAGATTGTGGAAGCTTTCCTCCGTAACGTGCAGCACAGAGAGCGAGATTTGGGTCATAATTATGAGGGACCGAGTTAAAAATAAATATTAACCATTGATCCCTAACTCCCTCATCCCTAGGAAGGCTGAACAAAGCGTACCTGCAATCCGGATGAAAATAACAGCAGTGTTCCGACGGCATTGCGACAACTCATCTCCAAAACAGCAATATAAAATGGCCTTGCCCGGCTTATTAAGTATTCCTCGGAGGAGGGGTTTATGTAAATAATGGGATATGCTGACGTCAACATATCCCATGGAATGTCGTGTAGTCCAAAACCGGTCGTTTGCTGTAGTCCTTAGAAATAGATTTTTTTAAAAGCAAATATCTCCCTTTCCTTTGAACATTGAGCGCTGTAACTTTGCAGATGTTGTTTATGCTCAAACAGCAACATTACACACTAGCTAAAGTTAGAAAAGTGAAATCGTGTTTTACCACCCCTTTAAGTAAATACATTAAAAAAACAACAACATAAAAGCCCATTATTTCATTTTGGAAACATGTATAAATGTTGTTTAATATTTTACATGTCGTGGAGTCCTTGGTATCAAAAAGTTTGAAAGCCCGTAACAATTGTGTGAGTGTCCATCATTTGTGTGTGTGTGTGTCTCACTGCATAGGCTTTCCTGCTGCCGTCCTGTGAAGCCTCAGCCACTCGCAAGGCGATCAAAGTCTACAGGAAGTGGATTCTTCAGGATAAACCCACATTCATGGCTGAGCCTGAGACGACAAGCCAGGAGGAAGATGGAGAGGAAGAGCAGCTGGTCTCAGAGACGGACAGTGTGCATGTGGAGGCATGGTTACACACACACACGCACGGTTCATGCTGATGGATAAAGTTGATCCCTCTTACCTGTCCTGTATTAAACCTCCAGGTGTTGGAGCCTCATGGGCACAAGCGATCGTCCAGCTGGGGGCGCACGTACTCCTTCAGCAGCGCCATCAGCAGAGGCTGTCTTACTGAAGAACAGAACCAGGACGTGAAGGCCGGTGTCCAGTCCACTCTGCAGGTGCTCACACACACTCTCAACTCTCACACTACCATGTCTGATTGGATATTTTGCTTCAGGCAGATGTTAAAGGTGTTGAAAATAATGTTTCATGTTGTCTGCAGATACACAATGTACACTACTGGTCAAAAGTTTGAAAATGTTTTATGTTTTTTTTTTTGAAAGAAGTCTCTTATGCTGACAAATGCGTCATTTATTTGATCAAAAATACAGTAAAAACAGGAATATTGTAAAATATTATTACAATATAAAACATTTTCTACTTTTATTAAAGTTTATTTTAGTTTTCTAGAATATTAATGTTTTCTACTATATTTTACAATGTAATTGATTCCTGTGATTAAATCTGAATTTTCAGCACTTTTTTTTACTCCAGTCCTCAGTCACATGATCCTTCAGAAATCATTATAATATGCTGATTTAATGCTCAAAAAATATTTCTGACTATTATTATCAGTTGAAAACAGTTGTGCTGCTTCATAATTTTGTAGAAACTGTGATACACTACGATTCAAAAGTTTGGAGTAAGTAAGATTTAGAAAAAGAAAAAAAAAAGGTTTATTCAGCAAGGGCACATTCATTTGACCAAGGGTGGAAGTAAATACATGTATAATGTTACAAATGATTTCCATTGATCATAAATGCTATGCTATAATATGCAAATAAATTCTATTTACAGTAAATACATATTTTATTCATTAAAGAATCCCATAAAATTCCTGTTTCCACAAAAAGTATTGATTAAAATTTGAAAACAAATAATAATAATTTATTATAACTGATCACCAAATCAGCATATTCAAATGATTTCTGAAGTATCATGTGACACTGAAGATTGGAATAATGATGCTGGAAATTCACAGGAATAAATTACAATTTAAAATATTTTAAAATAGAAAAAGATTATTTAAAATGTTTATGATATTTCACAATATCACTGTTTTGCTGCATTTTTATTCAAATAAATGCAGCCTTGGTGAGCAGGAGACTTTATTTTTCACAAACACAAAGACATCTTAATTATTCCGAACTTCTGACCGGCAGTGTTGTTTGAGCGAGTTAATTGTTTGTTGTGTTCTTAGGTCTTCCTGACAAACTCCGCCAACGTGTTCCTGTTGGAGCCATGTCAGGATGTGCCCAAACTGCTGGAGAACCAGTTGGAGGCGTGCCGAGCTGTGCTCAGCGTCTACCGGCACATTATCATGGAGCAGAACATGAACCGCCAGACCTGGTCAGTCTGTATGGAGCGCAGCTCTGGTTGACTATAAATTCAGAAAAACTGAGCATAGTGTGTGCTAAAGCGCTTGACTGAGGCTTTGGGTGTTTTAGGGAGCAGTTACTGCAGGTGTTGCTGAGGATCACAGAGGCAGTGATGAAGAGACCACAGGAGAACCAAAGAAAAGACACGTTCGCTCACAGCCTGGCCAGCATCCTCTTCAAAGTGAGTTTGAGATTAAAGAATAACTTTTCACGATTAACTTTTACGATTTCCAACCCGCTTTATATTGTTACAGTGTTGGTAGTATATGTAAATGAACCACGTTTACTCGTTCTCCGTGTTACTTGGACAGAATTTTTTTTTTTGTCAGCAAAAATTTTGCATAATCAAATCAGTACTAAAATTTTAAATATGTGGTGATTCCAGCATTTCTTCAGTACTGCTAGTACAGAGTACCAGGTATATTCAGTGCCCGCTGATAGATCCACCGTTTGTATCTGTGTAAGTGATCTGTGAAGAGCTTCTAAGGTATCTATTTACAAGGTGTTTTTAAAAGTGTTGATCATGGTAGCCGATCACAGACATATCTGTTGAGCGTGGGAACGCAATGACCATTCAGAGACTTTTAAGTTAGTCAGAATCAGCTCAACATTGCTCAAAAAAGGTTTTATTTCACCACACGCTTTAGAGTTCTGCAATTTTTCATTATTACCAACAAAGTCTAAACACCATGTAAATCAGAGATTCATTGTGCAGTGTAGACAGCTTTTTTGATTACAGCGGGACTTTTCACAAGAGTGTAGATCTCAGTGAGCAGGCGCTGAAAAGTTATTGACAGCTTCAGTGATTATAAAGGGAGCATTCTTTGCTCGCTTTCTGTTTTCAACCCATGTACAATTTGAATAAAAGTTTAGTTTTTGATACTTCTAAGCACACTGCAAAGTTTCTGGATTTACAGTTGTATTTAAACGCGCGATTGAATCCGAAACTGCAATGATTGACAGTGGCATAACCATAGCATACGGGACAAAACAGTCTGATACTGTATGTTTCAAAATAGATCTGTGCATTAAGTCTTGGAGAATGCATGCAAACTAATAGATCTGCCACTTTTTCTCTGTAATATGTAATATGTTTCTTTGTAAGTACTAAACTCATGAAATATTAAATTTTTTGTTAAATAAAATTGTAAAATAGTTCCAACCGTTTTTGCTGTGGTACCGACATTGGTACATAAAACCGTGAAATGTTACTGGTATTGGTACCGACTACTGGAATTTTGGTACTGTATGAGAGTTATTAACATAACAGTTATTGTATGTCTTTTGATGTTTATTATCCTGTGTCGTAATATCTTGGCAGAATCAATTTGAATAATGAATTTCAACATCAAAATAATGTTCTTTAATTCTAAAATTCCTTAAAGATGTCTTCCTATAGGGTTTACCAAGTACAGAACTGTAAAATCTTTGAAAAGCGCAAGACTATTTTCCCCTTCATCATACGTGTTAGATTGTTAGTGGTGCTTGTGATGATATAGTTGATATGGTGGTTTGGCTGTGACTGTATCTGATGTTTGATTTGTGTGCTGCTGTCATTTGCAGACAATCTTTGTGGCGTGGGTGCGGGCCAACCTGACGGTGTTTATATCCCGTGAGCTGTGGGACGAACTGCTGGCTGTGCTGTCGTCTCTCAGCCACTGGGAGGAGCTGGTGTTTGAGTGGGCCAGCATCATGGACGCTCTCACTGCAGTGCTGGCCCGTTACGTCTACGGTCTCGACCTCCACAACCTTCCGCTCGACAAACTCTCAGAGCAAAAGAAAAAGAAGCAGCGTGGCAGAGGTGTGTGTGTGTGTGTGTGTGTGCGTGTGCGTGTGCGTGTGCGTGTGCGTGTGCGTGTGCGTGTGCGTGTGCGTGTGTGTGTAAACTACATGGAGTGTATTTGGGCGGGCTGATGAAGCTAAAATGTAGCTTGAGTTTTGTACTCAAACACCTGCGTTATGAATTACTATACAATTAAAATGAGTGTTTTCTCACAAATATTAAATGAACAACATGCATTAATAATGCATTAATTAGGGCAGTGCATTATAAAACGGTCTATAAAGGATATCATGTTTTTATATTCTTTTTCAAAATAAGCAAAACTGCATCTTAGCTTGAGGCTGACTATAGAAAATCTATCATGATTTACTTAAAATATTAAGCAGCACAACTATGATCATTGATCAATCATAAGAAATGTTTGTTGAGCATCAAATCATCATATTAGAATGATTTCTGGAGGATCATGTGACACTGACTGGAGTAATGATGTTGAAAATTCAGCTTTGATCACAGGATAAATTACATTGTAAAATGTATTCACATAGAAAACAGTTATTTTAAATTGTAATAATATTTCACAAGATTACTGACATTTTTTATCAAAAACATTTTAATTATTCCAAACTTTTGACTGGTAGTGTATGACATTAAAGCATATAACATGCGGTGTCATGTAGTTTTTATGATTGCATCTGTCTTCAACTTGAGATGCTTTTGTGGTTTTTGCAACCCCTAGTACAATAGTGTTTTTTGATTTTTGTTTGTTAAGCCAATGCTGAAAGTCATACAGCAACTGTGTGAGACACATCAGACTTCACTTACACACTTGATGAAAATGCTTCTTTTTCTAAGTCAACCCATCATTATTTTGACCATAATTAATGCACTGTCATGCAGCAAAAAAAAGACACGAAAACAGTGCGATGCATCAGTGTGTCAGCATGCAGTGTAAATGCTTTGACCTATTACCATGGTCACTGAAAAATATTCGTTTGTTATGCTCTACTTATGTCTAGTGTGAAACAGACCTCACTTGTGCACGTCACTAGTTTTGACTATATTTGACACTATTTATTGTATAACATATATTGTATAACATTAATGTATTTCCTCTAAAATGGCACAGGCTTTCCTTTTGGTCAATTAACTCTTATTTTTCAACTCCTTCATTTTAAATGGAATGTCTTTTACTCAGAAATATGTTATAAAAAGTGGTTTGTGAACAGCATTTTAAGGTAACTTTGTGGTTAAACAAATATAAAATGGAAAGATGGCAATATCCAAAATTCCTTGTCCTTGTGAAATTTTCTTGGTCCCCCACGAGGAAAACAGCTTATAAATCATACTTAGTGATGTTTTTTTATATATATATAAAATGCAGAAAGTTTTCTGTGATTGGTAGGTTTAGGGGATATTATATAGAGTTTATAAAAATCATTGTTTATGGAATGTCCCTATAAAACATGAAACGCCAACGTGTGTGTGTGTGTGTGTGTGTGTGTGTTCCAGGAGTGATGCAGGACTCACAGAAGTCTGCAGATACCGCGCAGTCCTTCTCTTTGAGCTGGAGGAACTCTGAAGAGCAGAGCGGCACTCAGGAGCCCATGAGGTTTCGCAGCGCCACCACCACTGGAGCTCCTGCGGTGGAGAAAGCTCGCAACAACGTCAGGCAGAAAGCTTCAGGTCAGAACTAGCTTCAGGACTCATGAGCTCAGTCCGTCTCAGCTGTCTGCATAGTGGTTTGATAATATCTTTTTGCATGAATCCATGTAGGGCTCTATGAAATCATTTTTTAAAATTGTTTTATTCAAATCGTTTTATTTTATCCCAAATTCTGTATTTGTTTTGTTTTGTTTAAAAAAAAAATTATTTCAATATTTCTGTTTTCAATTTTAATGGTAAAAACAAAAAAACGTTTGTCATCAAAAAGCGTGTCTAATTGATCATTAAAATACAATTTAACAGCATTTTATTAAACGTTTTTAGGTCCTTATGAAATCTGTTTGTTATGTTTTATGTCCAAAAATGTTTTAATTCTTATAGATTCTGTTTTAATGGTTTAATTACATTGTAATGATCAAAAAGCATGTCAAATCAACATTATAATAGTTTATTAAAGTTTGTTTTAAAAAAATTTTATAATAATACGACAAAAAAAAATTGTGCTGGCTTTAATTTTTTTCTGGATTTGTTATTTAATACAAATTTATTATCAAAAACTGTGGTAATTAAATGAAGGTATAACAATAAAATTTAATTAACCCTTTAAAATGTAATTAAATTATTATTATAATTATTCATATTTTGGCAAACGATCAGCACAACAGAGGTGTACTGTTAAAAATTAAAACGTGGAAAAAACATTTTGATATTCCTTAAATAAGTTCCTTAAAGTTTTGCTAAAAATTATATTATTATTACTTTGAGAAGTACATTCTACTGGACAATAGTTCATTCTGTCACAATTTCTCCAAGCTTGATTATTTGTAGATAACAAACCTGTGCCGCTCATTCACACAAGATCTCCAAGAATATGCAGACTTCATATTTAAACAAATATTGTTTTTGCAGTTTAATATTCACAGACATATCACAATTTGATTAAGTGTACAGCTGTGCTTTTAATACATTTATACAAAATTTGCCAAATTGCGCGACATTCTGCGTTAGACTGTAAATTGCATTCGAATGACTGGATTCTGCGATTCTGTCCGCATTTTCAGCATTGCTTAAATCATAGGTCCCTAAAGATGACATTGGGCAAGGAGCTTCACTGAGGATTATATTGTACCATTGTACCATGTATACAACAAGTTCAGCTGAACCCATGTGATCCAAGTCTAGTTGACACACACACACACACACACACACGCACACACACACACACACACACACACACACACACACACACACACACACACACACACACACACACACACACACACACACACACACACACACACACACACATCAACTAGTCACTTCAACCCCTGATTAGAGCTCAACTCTAGCATGAATTTTCTGTTTCTTTGTTTCCTTACATGGACATGCGCAGACACATTTTCCATTGACTGTCTCCTGGTTTGGAGATGATTGTATCTCTTTATAGTGGAGAGCTTGTTGAGTTTGGAGCAGATGTGTTTGAGACTGAAGGATCCCTCTCACACACACCGCCCCCAGAAACATCCTCGTGTGTGTGTGTGTGTGTGTGTGTGTGTGTGTGTGTGTGTGTGTGTGTGTGTGTGTGTGTGTGTGTGTGTGTGTGTGTGTGTGTGTGTGTGTGTGTGTGTGTGCGCGCAAACATGAAACGCCGTGGCTTTAAATTCCCTCCTTTTCTTTTGCCTAATTGGATTTCTCCTACATTGTTCTTCAAACGGCCCAGCGTCCTGTCCTGCTCGTTAGGAGAGCCGCCTCATCAAACTGCCTGCCTGTTTTTGATAGTTTCATTAAGAGCGTAATTAATGCTCATTAATATGCATAAATAGGTAACTCAGTGAAAGCGATGTAATCTTGAAAGAAAAGGCAGTAATTAAAGTGCACCGTAGAGGGAATAATAGAGCCCTCCGCTTTCACGGCTCTTCTCCAGACGTGACATGGAGTGGCCAAAAAACACAATGCTAATATTTTGTCTTATCAGAGCTGGCAGAGAAAACTTGAAATAATGTGATTCATATTTCCTGCTCGGGGATTGAATATCAAAGGACGGCAAGAGCCGAACGAGACCACGGTTAGAAATCCTCAAAGTGTGTCCTCTGTTAGACTTCAGCTTAAAAATACCAATGCGGGTTAGTGAAAATGCTCTTTACAGAACAGAACGCTTACAGCATTAATTCAGATTGTGCTTTGATGTGATGCTTTCATGGGGTCGTGGAACATAATCTATATTTTAGTCTGTGTGTTTTTATTGGCGTTCACTGTTACTGATTCTCATACTTCGGCTTAGAAGAACCTCTTGTCCCTGGATAGTTCATAGACGTGACTGATATATTAGTTCTTGAGGCTCTAGGAGAGGAAAGGTGTAGTATTACTTTAACCAATAAGACTTATTGGTTAAAGTAATCATGAAGAATCATGAAGAAAATATATTGTGCTTTTTTTCTATTTTCCACTAAGGTAAAAGTTGTTCAACTGTTTTCTTTAATGGACAGTTTGTGTAGTTGTAGACTGTTTTATGTCTCGCATCAGACTGACATTCTAATCACCTTTTCCACTATCTCCAAAGAATAACAGACCGAAGTCATTCATTTCCAATGGAGAATAGTATGCTAATATGCAAATGTAGAATTTTCAGATCTAATTTGAGCTTCGGCTGTGTTGAAATATTTGAACCGTATGCACGACCAGATGTGATGCATTCTAGTTTTGTTCATCATGATAATCTTCACACATGAACACAACTTTAATAAATTTTGAAGCCAAAATCCAATCGCTAGAACTAAAAATCTAAACATAAGATGTAAACAAGCTACACCATGGTCACATGACTTCAGTGTCACCAGCAACAACTCTTTCCCTGAATGTTCGAGTTAGAATAGTTTGCAAGAGCGCGATTGTAAACACGATGAGGCTGTGAAAGCAACTAGTGAGCAGATGAGATTACCAGGGGTGCGTTTCCCAAAAGCATTCAACTATGGTCGCAATTTCGTCGATGATATCAGCATAGTTCAACGAGTCAGTGTTTCCCGAAACCAAAGTACCAATGAACATTCACAAACAGCATTGAGAAGTTCTCTCGACCTGTGGTTAGAAGCATAGTTTCTTGTTTGCATGACTTAATTTGAGCAAAATGAAGAAGCTGAAGTTCAACTTAATCTATATTTTTCATTTCAATGGTAAACTTTGAGATTTAAAGTGCTGTTTTTGAAGAGTGTGCATGTGTGTACGTGATCTAGTGCATAAGAACAATTCTATGAATGAATCTGGAAATAAAGAAAAATAACTGAGAAAAATTAGAATTAGTCTTCAGATGCCATATCTGTTTGATTTCCATTACACAAGAGTAGATGTTAAAACTTCATGCTGATTTGTACTCTTCTTTCGCCAAGATAAGCACCAACTAAGACATAACTTTACAGTAACCTATGATTCTCCATCCATTTACGCCTCTTTCCATCTGGTGATGTGAACCTCCTTCTGTCTGGTGTTAATGGCTGCAGTGTATTTGGCGTGTCAGCACACACAACGGCTGCAACCACAGTGCGGTCTCCCCAGTGGATCAGCATGACAACCGTCTGGATTGAGCTGAGTAGGGAACATCTCTAGGTTCTTCAAGTGGGCACCTTCCGTCCTCAGTGTTTCGTCGACTAGCCCACGACACCTCAAGAGGGCTCGACAGTGACTCTGGCGTCCCAGTGACTCTGGCGTCTGGGATCTGGCGTCCCAGAGTCCCCCTCCGTCCCCCACTCAACTCAGCCCAGCTTACTGACCTTTACATCCCTCCTGCTGCTGAGGTTTCTCCTTCCTGGTAGTTCACATGTGATCTAGCCACAATCTCTCCGCAACCCGACCATACGCGCCAACCCGTTTGACTAAGGCTGTCGAGCCCCACTGCCGTCGTTAAAGCAGGTCAGTGGCAACGGTTCCATATGGCATACTACCGCAAAACACAATATTTGTCCAAACACCAATCCTCATTCACGCAAAATACACAGGACGTAATAACTGTAACTACTATGCAAACTATACAACTAAACCAACAGACACTTTGAGTTTTTCAAGAATTCTTTCAAACCGTAGCGTGGCGGCCTGTACACAGCCAGCCAGAATCTTTCCGTCTCAACCACAGCCAGTTGCTGCTCCTCTCTGCTGCTTCAGATAAGTTCTTTACTGTGCGATGCAACTCTTGGCCACTGAATCCGAGGTCTCTAAGGAACCGGGTTGTAGAGTGTGCCACAAATCTTCGACAACCCACTTCCACTGGATAAACCCGGACTCTCCATCCTCGCTGTTCTGCTTCAGTGGCCATCTGAGCATACCGCAGTTTCTTCCTCTCATATGCCTCATCTACCGCATCCTCCCATGGCACTGTTAACTCTATCAGTTGAACAATGCGTGCTGATCCAGACCACAAAACAATATCTGGTTGGAGGTTAGTGGTGGCAATCTCAGGTGGAAAAATAAGCCGTTGATCAAGATCAGCCAGCATTTTCCAGTCCCTAGCAGCTTCCAGTTGTCCTGCGCGAGAATTGGTTTTAACACCTTTTCTTGGTGGTTGCTCGCCTGGGCGGAGGAATATTGTCTTCTGTGTTTAATGTTTTGCTAGAACAGGTTGCAACTTATTGGTCATGTTGCGCTTGTCTTCCAATGCTAAAGCCAAACATCGCAGTAATTGGTCATGGCGCCAAGTAAACCGACCTTGGCTAAGAGCCACCTTACATCCTGTCAAAATGTGCCTTAATGTGGCAGGTGATGAACACAAAGGACAAGAGGGATCCTCTCCTACCTAGAGGTTTAGGTTCTGCGGTGATCGGAGAACATCATATGTTGACCTGATAAGGAAACTGATCCTACTCTCTTTCCATTGACCAAAGGTCTTGCCAGCCCATCTTGCGTTGTTCCACACTCTCCCATCTCATCCACTCTCCCTGCTTGGCCTGGGAAAATGGCCTTTATACACCTCATCCTCTCCTCCTGCTTTCGCATCTCGTTGACTATGAGCTTCCTCCTTTGAGCTGCCTTGTGCCATTTAGGAGGAGCTAAACTGAGCCCAAAACCCCCTTTTCCATGCTGTACAATGATATCACCAATTTGAAGGGCAGCCTTTCCCTCTTCCACAGATTTCTTTGCTTACCACTTATACCAGTTTTTAACACAGGTGCTGCCTCCCTTACACATTTGTCGCGTGACCAGAGGTGGAAAGAGTAATAAAATATTTTACTTAAGTAAAAGTACTACTACTTCAATGAAATTTTACTTAAGTACAAGTAAAATAACCGGTCTAAAAATCTTCTCAAGTAAAAGTAAAAAGTTGCTCATTTAAAATTTACTCAAGTAAAAGTTACTGAGTTGCTTTTTTAACTGCAGGGCAGGGGTGGGGTGGGGGGACTCTCCCATGTAGGGTTGTAATGGTATGAGATTTTTACAGTATGATAACGTCTCAGAGAATATCACGGTTTACAGTATTAATCAATTATTAAATAAACAGTGTTATTAAATTATGGTTATTATTATTATTATTATCATCAGTTAAAATGACAGTTAAATTAAAGAAAACAGTTTTTTGGGGGGTTGAACAAATGCTTTTATTATAACAAACTTGAAACCATTTGTTTGTTTTGTATATTAAAATTTAAATAGAACATGTCTAATCAATTAAATTCAATAATTGATAATGAATTAGATTAACAACTCATTTTTAACATTAATAATTTATTACTTTTTTTAAGAATAATATAGTCCTATGAAATGTATTTTATTCATAAAATTAATGTTTGTTTTATGATTTAATCCAAATATATTATCAAAATCGGTGGCAATCAAATGAAAATTTAAACTTGTGTCCTTTTATTTTTTGGGGAAGAGCTGCAAAAAACAGATTTACTAAATTAAACCATGGACAAAAATATATGCCTTAATTAATGTTTAAATAAATTGTATTATTATTGTTGTTGTTATTGTTATTATTTTGAGAAGTACATTCTATTGTATGCCTACAAAAGTAATATATTTCTGTGATAATTTCTCCTAGTTAAACCAAACTTTTATTTTGACGGGTTGTAGTGAAGACCTGTTTCAAAGTGTAAGCCTATTTGACAATGTTTTTTCTCAAATATAATGATGAAAATGCTCATTAGGCGTTCTCTTAGAGCAGCTCTGGAAATGTTCATGTATTCATCATGTACTCAAATTGTTTGTGAGACGCTGAAAACACCACGAGTATGTAGTAGACAAAGCGGAGCAGCTCATTCACACCGATTCACAGAAATGCAGAACAAGCAGGTTATATATTTACATAGCAGTATTTTTGCTCTTAAATATTCACAGACCATGTCGCGATTGGATTTTTTTGCAGAGTTCTACTTTCCATGTATTCATCCATCCATCATTTTGCGTGTTTTACGTGACATCTTCTGAGTTATGTAAATTCCATTTTCATGACTGGATTCCGGGATTCCCTCTGCATCACGTAAATCATTCGGCCTTACGTTATAATCGGGACATACCTTTATCTGCAGGAGGGATGGTGTCCTATGTATCCTCCTTTTGCAGCCACTTTGTGTCCACATTTTTTGCAAATTGGATATCTATCCTCGAGGACAACCACACTTTTTTCTACATCCAAATTAGTTCCATACTGGCCATAATTCGCTTCATAAAAATTGGAGGGTGCTTCGCTTTCAGCTTCAGCTGGGTCTGCGTCACCTTTTTTGAGTGTTTTTTGCGTGTTTTTTGCGTGTTTGTTCTCCCATCAATGCAGTAGTTTCCGGAGTGTGAAGGCAGTGTATTATTATTTTTTACTCAGTAACGGATATGATTTCAAATGTAGCGAAGTGCAATACTTCAAACAAAACGTACTTAAGTAAAAGTAAAATTACAGATTTTAAAAACTACTTAAAAAAGTAGAAGCACACAAAAAAACGACTCAATTACGTAACGCGAGTAAATGTAATTCGTTACTTTCCACCACTGCGCGTGACTCTACTAAGATCATTTCCAGTCTGACCTTGTAATTTATAGCAAAAAATCTAAATCCTCAATTCGAACTCAAACGGATTAAGTAAAATAAAATATTATTCCACTACATGCGTGACATCATTAACAACAAATTAGTTGCACAACAAATTTGCAGCAATATGGTTTTGGTTTCGGGTCATGACTAGCTAGTTAATTTATATTTTGAAAAATTACTGATATATTTACTGATGCAATTACTGATGTGTTTTATTTCGTATATTAAAAATCTTGAGATAGTTTTTACCTTATTCTATATATTTAACACCCCTCCCCCACCCCACCCCCCCCTCCCGTTGGAAGACGTTGGAATTAAAAGTGCTAAAATGCTACAAAACTACATCAAAACTTCACAGCATAGAGGTAAGATCTTGCAGATTTATGAATGAACGGCCCGTTTTAAAATCTTCCCGGTCTACATCTATTATGACATCTGCTTCAAATATTACAACGCTCATGATCACTTTCGTTAACTCTACAATAAGTAAATCAACTTCACCAGCTTATTACTCTTCGACAGCGATGCCATAGCAATATACAGAGCTACCACAAAAACGGACATTAAAAAAGCTATTCTAAAGATGTCTGTGCGCTTGTTTCTCTGATGCATATTAAGGTCTATTAATGTGAGTTTGGTTGTTCAATGGTCTCTTTGTTGGCACATAAATTACACACTTCAACTTTAATAAATTGTCTGGCTTTTACCACAGCTGTAGAATGCAATTGATTTGTTTCCCTGTCTCTCTGTCTTTCTCTTTCTCTCCCCTGCGCTCTCTTTCCCTGCTTCTGTGGGCAGCTAAGCGAAGTCAGTCTATCAGCAACTGTGTGCTTCTTTGCGAGGCTTTGCCGGCCACTAAGAGTGTGCCCATGCTCCTCCACACTGTCAGCTCTTTCTTACCTGGTATCTCTCACAACTCTCACTGCTCTCACAGACTCTCAGGTAACTTCCCTTTTCCTCTCTCACAGAGCTTTCTTTTCCCGTGTTCCATCTTGCTGTCATTTGCTTTCATTTAAGATTTAGCTTTGTCAGGAAAAAGGCAGATAATTCATTGTATGCATGTTTTTATAAGGACATTGTTTATTTTCATTCCAGACAATGCTGAGAGCACTGATGGAAACACTCGCTCACTTCATTCATGCTTTATTCACAGATTCAATTAAAGTATCCTTAAGCATGTGGAGCATCTAGTAACTTTAGCTTGTTTGCAGAAGCATACAAACTGTGTAGACAGCCAGTGAGTTTGAAAACCTTGCAGAGCACACGGAAATCTGCAAATAAATAATATTATGCAACTCTGTTACTTTATTTCCATCAATGTGCAAATACGAAGTAAAAAAAAATGTTTTCCATTAGTGCCCTCAGAACTGCCTGTAGCAAACTTCAATTATTCCCTATTAGTATGAAAATAAATAAAATGTACAATGTATATAATTGTTTTCTTGTGATCTCTAATACACATGGTGATTGTATGAGGTGCAGTATTGCTGACAGTGTGTCTGTTTTGTCCGCTAGACGTGGAGGAGTGTCAGCTGTCAGAGTGTGAGATGGGGGACGGAGACAGTCCTCTGGCCCGCAGTAGCAGCACCTCTGACATCACACAGCAGATTAACAACACCTTCCCAGGTACCAGCACAATCACACAAACTACACACATTAATATACTGACAGCTGAAGGGATTTACAGAAAGTAAAACACCTTTGCATTGGCTTTGCATAACTCTAAGGCAATGATATACTACTATTATAATCAGTGTTGTGCAAGTTACTTCCAAACTGTAATACATTATACATTACTTGTTACTGTTATTTAAAAGTAATTCATTACCTTACAATATTACTGTCTTAGAATTGTAATGCGTTACATTACTCCTGTATTAGGCTACTTTTGAGTTACTTTCACCAAAATAGCTATACAGTAGTAGAACTTAATATTCTAAGGCTGTAACGATATGCGATATGAAACACTCAGATGCACGAACCTGCAGAATCGCGACACACCCCTTCCAACTCCAAGAGTTATCCTTCCCGTCCAGATCCAATGCTACCACATATTTAAATTACTTTTAGTATTATATGAATTTTGAAGTTAACATTATAAAATACTTAGACCTACACCACAAAACTAGTTGAGGATAAATTATTTAAAATGGGGGAATTCCAGCGTTTTGGATGTGACATTTGCAGTCACAACTTGAAATATAAATTCTCAGAAAATGCATTTAATAGCATACCAATATATTGAAACATCTGTTTATCCATAGGCTACCCCCTTAAAGGAGTCCAGACATTATAAAAATATCAGTCTACACATGCGTTTTATATTTAATATGAGGGAAATACACACACATCCATGCGGGACATTTTTTTTTTTACTTTTAGGAGGCAAAATATTTTTTGTAATTCTGTGAATTACACTGCGCAAATCAAAAGTAATAGCCTACTACCCACCGAATGAAGAAGGGTTGGCTCTCCACAGAACATAAAATATTTATTTTATTTTATTTTTCGTGTTCGCATTTATGAGGAAAAAACAATGTAAGGACGTGACAGTTCTCCGTTACGGACACGACGACTCTGAAGCGGCACTAAAAGACTGTTTTAAAACTTTCACAGAGACCTCAAACAGAAGACACAAAGCCTTTCTTTAAAGTGAATTTCGATTTGTACTAATTGTATCTTAATCTAATCAATGTTTCATCAACCAATTGTCTGGATTTAATAAATAAGATGTAAATATAGCAGATAATAGACACGGAGGCGCCTGCGCGTGAACTGGAGCGCGTCTCATAAATTAACCGAAACTCAGCGTATAAGGTAGCCTACTTCATAGACCTGAAAAATATATCTATATTGAAATGTCTACTTGTAAACAGAACAATTCAAAACGAAAGAAAACGGACTGCTCTCTGCTTATGAAATGTGCATTTCTCTGTGGCGCATTTAGCCTACTGCGAAGATCCCGAGTCAGCAACGTCAACTTCATCTTTATTAATAAACAATTAAAATGTCTCCTTGCTATATTTCACATATAATGCGCATACGTCCATCTCGCGAGTGTACAGTTTTCTTCATGCCATCTTCACCCATAGCCGCTTTTCCACTGGCCAGCGCGAGCACAGAGGCCGAAATCATGACTCACGGCACTCCTGTAAAAAATAAATTGCTATACAAATATATCAGATGCTGCCATTTAGTCTTTATTTACAAACTTGGACACCACACGCGGCTACTGACTGACCACAAAACTTAGCCTACTTGCATTTTTCATTCGTTAATGTCTTGCGGGGTTTTTTTTACAATTAAAACTAAAAGTGTGTTGTAACGCAAGCGTAACTGAACATGTACCGAGTAAAATATTACTGAAAATTGATTAGTAATGCCTTACACTACTGTATTACAGCAAAAAGTAATATGTTACTGTAATGCATTACGTTTGTAACGCATTACTCCCGACACTGATTATAATACATATACTATTGTAATACAACGTCTCTATAAAATAACTGTAAATGAAAAAATAATTTTATTATATTAAGTATAATAGTATTTTTTTATAGTAAAATACATTACTTATGTCTTAATTTCTTCACTTTTCAAAAGTTAAACCCTCTTTTATTTTTGTATACAACTGCAGTTTCTGTGAAAACAGGTTTAAAAATCAAATTGAACACAGTGCCGTGCTTCGCTTTGGAACGTACAGCGCAATAGACTATTTACTTATTTCATTAAAACACAGCCTTTTGTCTGTCAGATCTATAGATGAGGCTATATTATGTTTATAACACCTTAGTTTGAGGAGTTAAAACATTTGGTTCATAATGAAACTGTTGTGGGCCTCATCAGTATCATCATTCTTAGCAGAGGCCTGCACGCGGGCGGGCACCTGACGGGTGAACCGCTAATATTTAATGTAACGGGTGGAATAATATTTACCTTGTCATTTGAAGTGCGAGTCGGGAGTCAATAGGCTGGGGCGGACTGCGGGTCCAATAGCCAAGACTATTTCGACACAATTCGGTACACACTGATAGGATGTGTTCACACTCTGTGGTCTGAAGACCATCAAAGGTTTCTATTTACATCGCGATTTGCAGTGTTAAGCATTGTAGCCAATCGTACTGCAACTGAACTGATTGACAGCTTCAGTCATTATAAAGGGAGCGCTCTTTACTCGCTTTCTGTATATAATCTATTCACATCTATTTTCATGCTACTAAGAGAACCAATGGCCACGTATACACTGCAGAGTTTCAGGAGAGACAGCTGCTTTAAATGTAGAGTGAATCCGCTAAAATATCCCCAATATTATATGACAGTAAAGGCTCATATTTGGCAATATGTTCTATTAATTTATGGTGACATCTAAGCGTCTGTGTAGCCTGGTGTGATTTATTGCACGTTTGTTCAAAATAAAGTTTTTTATTATTTACACGACGGATACACGTTCTCATCTTTTTTTCCTGTTAATTATTGCCATGTTGGACCGCGTTCTTTTCCGTTCTTCGTTTATTTTCTAAATACGTGAGCAAACAGATTTTGTTTGAAATGACATCACATCAGTTTGTTCTTCGATTTCGCTTGAAGCCTTAAGAATGCAATTCCGTAAAAGCGCTGGATGGAAGTGAAAAGTTCTGTGCGATGTACTGATGATACAACGATATGCTTAAAGGTGCCTTATCCGCAAAAAAAAATCAATTCAAACTCCACATTCCATACCAGATGGGGGCAGTCTACCTCCAGAAAGTGAATTGATCTACTCTAGAGTAACAAACGAGAAACGGCATAGTCTCTATGCTCCGCCCCTACCTTCACAACGACCCTAGAGCCATAGCCGAAGCCGAGCCAACTTCTAATAGAGGACGTTTTGACTCCAGAGGAACGTTGGTTGATGTCAAGTGATTTTTAAATGACATCTTCAAGCTTACTCCCCTTCACCAGTGAATGTTCATATTCGTTTTGTTCATATTACATTTTTATTGTTAGTTTGAATTACATTAATTTGCAGACAGCATTCGCTGCTGTTGACCAAGCTAGCGCCATTCAGAACTGCCAACTCTCACGAATTCACCGTCACCGATTCTGTCAATGTTATTATGCAATTCAAACAAAAAATACCGTTTTGGTGCTTGTAAATGTTAACGTTACACGACAGATCCCTAGCGCACGTGAACCGATCATCTATACTAGCTAATAGTAAAAAAACACGAACACTGTTGAAAGATACAGTATGCTACAACTTACCAAAATGTATTCTTCATACATAATACCGACCAATTATTTTTTTAATCAGCATGCAGAGGTCAATAACATAGATGGAGAACAAATATGTCAGATTTACCTCAGGAAAGCAATTTAGTAAACATAATATAGCTCACGTAGTTCTCATTACACCTTTCAATGTAGCCATCGCTAACTTTAGAACTTATATCGAACAGCCTTCGATACATTTCTATTATAACTTCCCGAAAAAAACTAAACAAACATATAAAACAAACTTCTAGCGAAATACTAACAGCATCTTACTTACCAATCCAAAAGAAATGTTGCAAGTTCGGAGTCAAACCTCATTTCTTTCATTTTCATTAGTTGTCTCCAACGATGGAAAGCAGTGCCAATGTTAACTCTGGTTCTGCTCCTTTTTTTATCCGATTTTATTTGTGATTCCGAGCGCGTTTTTTTTCCCTGCAGCGGGTGGTTGTGGTAAGGGTCTCTTGCCAAGGGCTTCAGCCATTCTTCCGCTCTCTTCCCAGAACTGAACTGTAGTAGTGGGGTGTACTTTCCACACGATTGACATTAGGTTCAAATACGCCCACAAGCCGTGCAACTTATTCGTGTATTGCAGTTTGGCTGGTGTTGCCTGCATACCGCCTCCCATGGCCGAAACTGGTTTTATGACATCTGTCGGGCCAGGGCTAGTAATTTAGCATGCTAATTCAGGTTGATGTCTCTGCAACACTATAACTTTTCATTTTTTAATGACATCATCGCCCTTATTTCTTCTCATTCTTTTGATCCGTGTAACTAATTTTTTGTATATTTTTAACTCAATTCTGACACATGGCACCTTTAAAACAGAGAAGTTTTTCCTTTGCGTTTTCCTTGTACAGACGATCCACATTCACACGGATCCGCGAAAAAGACAAAAAACGCTGTATTCTGCTGCCAGGCCATTAGATGGCGATGAAACACTGTAGACTGAACACGTAATACGCATGTGCATGACTTCATCTTTTTCATAGAATCAGGTTTTTGTCGTTTACACGCAGAGCGTTTTCAAAAACTTGCACTTTGAAACCCGTTTTCAAAAGTTTTCAGGCAATCAAACCGTTCTGTAGTCGTGTAAATGAACGGCCAAAACACATATAAAGTTTTAAGTTTTTAATTGAAAACGGTGTTGTGTAAACAGCCCCTAAAAGAACACAGACACAGTCAGATCATTTCCAAAATGACAAACACAATCTACCAAGAGCAGCGCAAAGTTAGCGTCTTGTACCAGTAATTGATTAGCATTAGTAAATCACCTTGCATGAGTCATTTAAAAACTCTCCCATAAATTTTACGTCTGAAAGGGAAACCCTGTCTACGCCTTTTCAGCGCTTATTATTCACTGCATGTCTTTAGTAAATCCTGACAGTAGTTTTTTTTAAAGCCAAAAGAGGGTTTGCACTGATACAAGTTGTTTGTAAATATGGCCTTAATGCGGGTGCAAAGTATTAATGTCTAACTAGTTGGGTTGGGTATTGATTTAAATTAGTGTTGCTGTCGGATAATCTGTTCAGAACTGCGACTGTGGTGCTGGTGCCGATTTACCGAACAGGACCCGTGCAGTACTCTGATTCTTAGTACATATTAAAAGATAACATTAAAAAAATAACATTAATCTAAACACAATGTTGGATTGATCACACAGTCGTCAAATTGGCCAATGCAACATAAACTAAGAATTAGCCTCTTTTAGACTGCTTGAAGAAATCTGCTTGAAAATCGAAGGTAGTGTGATTTCTAATATGTGGGACACCTGAATGATATGCAGGTCAGAAGAGAGATGAGTCTGCAGATACGAGCAGAACGTGTGTGTCAGAGAGCAGCTCTACTGGGAAAAGAGAGAGCGATGCTCCCACGGTCAGTAACATCTCATTGGCATTGAGTCATTAAATGTTTCTTCACATGCAAGTTTCATTGAGGTTTTGTGGATATTGTCAGATCCGGATCCGGCGGAGCAGCAGTCCAGCAGATCTGGATTATCCAGGAGATGGAGCTCCAACATTCCTAAAAAATAAACTGCGTGAGAAAAGTGAGCGTTGTCCCACAATCACTCCTGGCATCTTTCTATTGTTCTTCTTTAAAGAAAATATATCTATATCTTTCCACCTTTCTTTCTTTCCTGCTTGCTTGCTTGTACCTGTATACCTCAATACATGAAAACTAGGGATTCTCATAATTAACCGGTTAACCAACAGTATGAATTTTGACCGTTTGATACTATCTTAAGTACTGAAGCGATTTTAAAAGTAATTTTTCCAAGTGTTTTTTTAAAGATATTTTAAAATGTTTGCTGCATGGTTAAACAATAACCTACATATATAAAATTTAGCTTTTGAGAGAAAAGATGCGTATAAAAAATTGTGTATGTCACACTTTTTTGTTTATTACATTAATGTAAAATACTGGTACACTGTAAAATCTTTACAAACATTAAAAACGCTATAAACATAGCTATAGGCTATTTTTAGACAAAGTCTGTCATCAAAATGATTAGGTTTAATTCCCTCCCAGAAGCGTCTCACGTGATTGCCTCCCCAAACAACGCAAGAGCACTTGACAGCGTTTATCGGGTATCATCTGTACACTCTTAGGTAATTTATGATGTTCGGAAAAGGAGACAGTTTCCTCCCCGATTGCAGCAAGTTTATTACCGATATTTTACACCAATTTCCCAAGAAGTGATGATTTTATTCTCTTGAACACATGGGATGGAAACGTTGCTTTATTCGCTAATGTTTTATGCGATATTCCAATTTTGCGCACAAGTTATATTCACAACTTTGGATGGAAACATAACTACTGATGTCTACGGTAGCGATCAAATCACCTTTTGAAAGTAACTTAACGCTTCAGATAAAGATTGTATCAATTACATGGTTACACCAGTAGGTGGCGATAAGTGACTGTTAAAAAAAATATGTTATTGAATCATTCATTCAAGAGATTCGTTCAAAAATGCTGATTCATCCTGTAATAAAACAAGGTGGATTCAATGTCTTTATGAGTCATTGGGCCCTATTTTAATGATCTGAAACACATGTATCAAACGCGAAACGCAAGTAACTTTGTGGGCGGATCTCGGGCACTGTTGTTATTATACCAGCGGGATAAATGACTCTTGCGCCTGACGCAAATCTAAAATGGGTTGGTCTGAAGTAGCTACATTACTCATAGGTGTGGTTTGGGCGTAACGTGAAATAAACCAATCAGAACGTCATCTCACATTCCCTTTAAAAGCAAGCACGCTTGTTCCATGGTGGATTGCTATTATGATGGCGGATTTGCCAGTTGCATCAGGAGCAGTTCACAGCCGAGGAGACCAACGTTCTCGTCAGGGCCGTAAAAGACAGAGGAGTGGCATTGTATGGGGATGCGAGAAAACCCCCCAAATTAGCTTCGATTGAACAGGCATATAATAATTTGGGTAAATGTGTAAGCTAGATTTATGCCTACTTTTTCACATCTTCATGGACACCACAATGGTTTCCCTCGTGTGGTAATATTTTTCCTTGTAATTATGTATGGTTTGCAAAAATGGGAACTGCTCCGTCTGTGTAAATGAGAGAAGCAAAGTGTATGCGCGTTGTGCACACGCTACATTATGGCCAAGCATGCGCCCTTAAAATAGCATCTGAATAACGTGCCACTGACTTTAGACTGGGTTTTTCCTGGTCTGTGGCCGAATTGTTTTCTGGAACTGCAAAATAGCACCAGGGAACGTTTGCGCCGGAACACGCCACCTCTTTTCGCTGAACCGCCCCGGGAACGCTGCTGTGTGTCGGGTGTAAAATAGGAATGATACATGCGTCGCAGTCACTTGCGCTGGGTGCAAGATAGGGCCCACCGTCTTAATGAATTCAATGTATTTAAGAGTCATTGCATCATTCAGTTAAACCATTTTTTAAAAGTAATTAATTCAGTAAATTAAATACTGTAAATTATTAAAAACTTTGTGATTTCTTAATTTATTCACAATCGTGCAGCTCTGATGCGATTGAAAAATATCATGGTAAAGCATTAGTATACAGTATAGCAGTGGTTCTCAAAGTGTGGGGGGCGCCGGAGATCAGCAGAAAAAAAACAACAAAAAAACAGCCGTACACTGAATCGTTCTTCTTCAGACCGTTGACTTGTCACCGCTGGAACAAGCCCAACATAGAAGTTGCTCGCTGTAGAAAAGCACCTCTTCAGCAGACTGAAACTCAAGCTGCTATTGTGAACTCGCCACTCCACTCGCCACTGCTTTGCGTGTTCCGGTGAAAAGACGAACAAGAAGCTGAGCTTGTGACGTTAGGCGCTGTCAAAACGAGTCATATATTTGCGCTTTTATATATTGCTCATCCAAAGCATCACTGTAATATTATTATTATTATATTATTATAACACTGTATTATTATTCTCTCTTACTGTTATATGAAATAATGACATTACAAAGCGAAACCATTGCAGGTGTTTTTCATTGCACGTTTTTTTTTTTTATCTAAAAAATCTTTCTGTTTTTATTTTTAAAATTTTGGGGGTGGGTGTAGTAAAATAATGGGGGGAGCGCGACGAAAACTTTTTGAGAACCACTGCAGTATAGTGAAAATATCTAAAGGAGCAACTTTCTTTTATAAATAATTGTCGATATTAACTCAACAATAAGTGAATGCATCTTAATGTCAGTAACCTCTCTCTTGTCAGGTGAGAGTGTGAGCAGTGAGACATCTAATGGTTATCTGAATGATGCTGAGGTGGGTCTGCTGGAGTGGCATGCGGTCGAGGAGGAGCCTGACTCTCCCTCTACTCATGACATGAGTGTTACAGCGGATACAGTCAGCCAGAGGAGTCTCCTGCTCAGCCACACTGAAGCACTGGCAGGTACCAGAACCCTCTGAACCCTGACAACCCATGTGTTCATGTGTCCCATCTGTGTTCCTGTACTACCACTGTTTGTCAGCCTCTGTGCTTGAAAGTTGTGTTGTTCTTAATGTGTTTGTTATTGTTACCCGTTACTGTGGTGTCAGTATCTGTCATGTGAGCAGGTGATAGCAGCACGGCATATGATATAAAGAATGGTCCAGGATAAATACACCAGCGTCTGTGTTACTCTGTCATTGAAGGTCATTTTATTGACAATAATTTCAACGCTCAGCACTGGAAGTCTATGACTCAAAACCTAGAAAGATTATAGAAAATACCTTTTTTCTACCTAGTTTTTACACAATTGTCAGCTCATATAATAATTATAGGTTACACTTTATTAAAGTGTCTTAGTTACATTATACTTACTCAAATAAGTACTGAGTGATATTAATTAACTACATGTACTTACTATAGAGTTAAGGTTAGGATTTGGTTCAGGGTTAAATACTTGTAATTATGCTTTATTTACTGTGCTTACTATAGTAAGTTCATGCAGTAACGTGTAAATACGTCACCTTAAAATAATGTTACCTAATTATGTTTGATGAATAATATCGAACTTTACTCTTCATAGACTTTCATTGTAAGTGTGTAATTGTAACTTAATTGACTTTATTTTTAAAAAACCTAAGGTACAGTTTGGAATGGTTTATGTGGTAGTGGACATCATACCACAGACTGTGAATAGAGAGATCTATTTAACTCAGAACATTCCTTTAAACCAGTGGTTCTCAACCTGGGGCCCAGGGCTCCACTAGGGGGCCTCAGCAGACTTTCAAAGGGCCTAAAGATGACTGTTCTTCACTCAAGACCTCTGAGCTCAAAGACAATGTGCAATTGCTCTTTTCATATTTCATCCATTTACTATGGAGTCATTGTTGATCATAAAGATCACAAGTGTGACTTGTAAGACCATTTTCTAATTATATCTACAAATTGTTTTGTGTTCATATAGTTAGTGCTAAAAAGTTTTGTACCATTCCGATAAAGTGAAACATTTTAAAAATTCAAAATGGAAAATGTTTTGGTCTAAAATAACTGAAGGGGTTAAAATGGTGTAAAATAGGACAAAAGTATTAAAATATGCTAAAACAACAAAAAAATCTCGATTTTTCTTATTTTAATTCACCCCTCACAGTTTTGTTCTTGGAAAACCTGGATATACAGTATGAGGAACCCTAATAAAATGAATTCTAGACCTGGAAAAGTCATGTCAATTAGTAAAATCCTACAACTCAATGTGTATTTTTATAATGGATATACATTTTTCTAGTTTATTGGGTGAAAATTGTAAAGAGTAAAAATCCTTATTCTTAATTCTTATCCAGTAAATCGACTGTAAACTATCCAGCTTTTAAAACTAAATATTGAAGTTGAATTTACAGAGAAGTGCCTGTGGAGAACCACTGCTTTAAATCATCCTAACGTCTGCTACTGATTATTAGAATATAATTTCATTATCAGCTGTCTGTGTCTTTAAGTGTTTTGATTTCCCTGTTTGTGTGTAATGTGATTCCACCGCCACCACCCTGCCATCTATCGTTGTGTTGTGTTTTGTGTGTGTGTTGTGTGTGTGTGTGTGTGTGCGCGCGCGTGTGTGTGTGTGTGTAGGGTCTGATTGTGCAGCCCTTCCTCACTGTCCCCCAGTGTCTCCGGCTCTCCTCCTGCCTCATGGCTGCTGTGAGGGCCCTCAGCTCCTGGAGGATGCCATGAATATGCCTCACCATCTGGGTATTGCACTCATCCTCTCAACCTCCTTCAGACCAAACTCATCCTCTGTACTTCACTCTACCTCCAACCCTCAAAGACAACATTTTTCCAAACCCTGGCATAGGTGACTTTTTCCTAAGACAGCATCTTCGCCAAAGTGGAATCTCATAAATAGCTGATTTGAAATATTCTGGCCAACAAACATGGCGTTAGCACAGCCACGAAACTGCACGAAATGCAAAAATCACATGCAGTTATTGGGTGAAATGGTCAAATTGTAATTAGAATGAAATATTTTGAGAATCTGCTCAGTGTTGCATGAGGTTCACTGAAAAACATTTGTGTAGGATTTACATTGAGCCAATCTTCACTCAATTTTTTAATGTAAATTTTACACAAACACATTTAATTGAAAACACATTTAATTGAATGCAACATTTTAAAGTATAAAGACTTTTTTTGTAAAACCTAATCCAATATTTTTTTTGTTTCATTATAAATTCAAAAAATAATTTTTTACAGTGTATTTTTATGAATGGCATTTCCCATTTCCCTGGCCTTATCCATGAAGGATATGTGCATTTCTGCCTGACAATATTTTCTAAAACAAGGTATCTTAGAAGGCAGCATTATTTTGCTTTCCTTTTGGATCAGTCTTTGCTTTCGAGGTGCCCACTTCTTAAAATGCTGTCTAGGTAGACAACTCACTAGGGTCTAAGACGGATCAGAAGTCAGTCAGTTCTCTCCTGCAAGGTAGAAAATACACAATAAATACAACTATTTCAAAATAAATAGTTTGAACAAAGTTCAAACTACAAACATTGGAAAATAATCCATAATGTTCTAGAAGGTTTGTGCTGGTTGCGCTAAGGCAACTCAGATGTAGTGTTCAGTGTGATCTACTGCATATTAAACCGGGAAGGTTTAGACCGATCCACTGAATCTACAGCAGTATTTTTGGCAGTTTAAGTCCATTTTTCTTGTTTCCCTTGTCAATTTTCTTATTCTTGTTTTCCCTCCGTAGAGCAATTAACTTCTAACAGAATCAAGCGAAGGTCTTTCCTCATTTAAAAATAAAGTAGTACTTTTGAGACATCTGTTGACGTACACTTATCTTAAAGGGATAGTTCACCCAAAAATGAAAATTCACTCAAACTATAAGACTTTTGTTCATCTTCGGAACATCAATGTTGAAAAGATATTTTTAATGAAACCTGAGAGATTTCATTCCACCACAACTTTGACAATTCAAAACGTTTTTTATGACATCGTAAAAGTAATACAAATAAATGTAAAGGTTTTATCCAAGAGACATGATTGTGTTACATGATGAACCAATTAAAAGGAAGAGTGCAAAAGAATCTTGCAAACCATTTACTTCATCCAAATACACTGTGATAAACCTATAATAATGATTTATATTTTAGAGTGGTCAGGACAGATTTTACACACAGCTCTGTGACGCCTGAATGGTGTGTTAATAGTGCAAAGTTAAGGTTGCTGTCACAATAAACATGAAAATTTGACCATGGATCAGCAAACCACAAAGAAACCATAATTTATTTGTCCAATCCTATATCTGTGTTCACTGGTGCCTCGGTCCCCATTCATTCATACAGAGCAGCACAGCTAAAGCAATCTTCTATTGAAAATCATGTTTTGGAACCAGTAGAGGGCCAAAAGTTTGTGTGTAGATTTAATTTAGTGTGTGTGTGCGTGTGTGTGTGTGTGTGCGCGCGTGTGTGCGCGTGTGCGTGAGAGATGAAATTGTTTATGCATTAACTTCACAGCCCTCCTCGATATTTACATAAAGGTTCTTGTTCACTCATTCATTTTCATTCACTCCTTGTCCTGTGGTGAGCTGAATGACATTCACTATATGGGAAAAATAAGGGGATGGGGGCAGTTTCAACAGTTTCTTAGAGCAAACAAGTCTCGTGACTCTTATTAAACTTTTGCATAGATACATTTAAGCCTTTTCAAGTTAGTGGACAGGCCTCTAAAGCATGACAAATGATTTGTTTTTATTTTTTTTAGATGGAAAAGTTCATGGAACCTTTAGACAAAATATTTGTTTTTTAATTTAAAAGAACAGTTTGCATGTGCTTTTTTATAAAGAATCATATTTATCTTTTATGGCTCTTATATGTATGTCTGAATACTCGATTCTGATTGGCTGGAAGGAGTGCATTAAAACCGTTTAATGCACAGGTAGTTCCAAGTCAGTTTAATCACATTCTATATTAGTGCACTGTTCTCATTTAAGCACGCAAGAGGAAGAGATACAACCTGTTTTACATGATGAATCATATTTGATACTTAAGTTTACTGTATAAAAATCAGTGCAGATTTCACAGCAAAAAGACGTGGGAAGCACGACCTGAAGGGGACATTTTTTAAATTATACTAAAAGGCTTTTATAAGCATAAATTCTACTTCCTGTAATGGACTCTGTGTGTGCCTGCTCTTCCTCACAGACAGCAGCGAGTTTCTGGCCGATGATGTCAGCATCATCGCCGGTGGCAGTTTGACCGGTTGGCACGCAGACTCAGCCTTCGTTCTCTGGAGAAGGATCCTGGGGATTCTCGGTGATGTGAACAGCATCCGCTGTGCCCGTATCCACGCCAAGGTCTTCAGTTACCTCTATGAGCTCTGGCACAAGCTGGCCAAGGTGGGTTCCCTTCATTCCCTGCAGAGCCTTCTATAGTCAAGTCAAGTCAATCCTCATTTATATAGCGCTTTTAACAATGTAGATTGTTTCAAAGCAGTTTTACAGAGATAAATAATCTCTGTTATAGATAAATTATAGATTATAATTTAAGGTAACAGAGATTGGTTTGGTTTTATAGTGGTTCTTGAATAATGATTTTTCCAGCTAAAGGTTAGTTTTGAATGATTCACTTCCGTCTAAATGGTCATTTGTTGTTAAATTAGAGGCCGCTAAGACGACACCGTTCTCTCTAAACAGACTTTAAACGTGAACCTGTGATAGACGCTGATGGCGTTCACATGCGCATTAAGAATTGATTCTATAGTTATGTGCGTTTGAATGTATGTGCGCAGGTTTGTAATTCCTTACAAACCATGCCTAAACAAACTACTTGTCTTGTCTATACATTTTGATCCAGAATTGTATTTTATTTTATCACTTCGGGTAGGTACGCAAACCGAAAAATTCCACATTGCTTTATCTGTAGAGTGGTATAGACCAATTTCGAGCCGACGTCACAATTACGTCACGGCGCTAGCTGGAGGCAAAACAAAGGGAAAACTGCAGGCGGCCAATACAAACCAGCACAGATTCGGCTACATAATAAGGAGCTTAAATTACTATTATTATTATTAAATGTCATCTTGTTGTGTTGTTGGATGCAAGAATCAATGAAAAATGAATATGCTGTATCTGGAATTTTTATTTCTAGAAAATATTCACATCATTAAAATTGCACCGTAATGTCACTCTTTACATTGTCGTCTTCTTGCAAATAACAATCGCGGTCCTAGACAGTGAGTGACCTTGCACATTAAGATAAAATCGGATTTTCTCCAGTCATTGTTAAAAAACAAGCTAACAAAACTTGCAAACTAACGTTAGGGAAGCGGCCAGAGGGATCGTTCTGCAACCACCTCTCCGCCCACAGAAAAACGTCACCATGTTTACCAACTGAAAAGGGGTCTATAGGGATCCTCCATAGGGAGAGGCTAGTTGGCACTTCAGCACTGCACTAACTATACAGTTACCTTACAACATCTTGATGTGGAACTGTCGTTTCAGATCAGAGATAATCTTGGGATCAGAGTGGATACAGACACAGCCATGGCCAGACCCTTGTTCTTCCCTCCTCTGCGCATGCTGGCTTCCTGGCTCTTCAAGGTAACACTCATTCAAAACAGCTCGTCAGGAACATTCTCTGAAATTTAGACTACACCAGTTTTGCCCTGTTTCACAAGTGATCAGCCAGGAAGCATTACTGTTCACGCCTGATAATAATGGTTCTCAGATGTGTCGACTTCTGATTGGATTTAGTTTGAGGTCAATCAGTCAGTCTTTTTCTTTTTTGAGAGAGAGAGAGAGAGAGAGGGAGAGAGAGAGAGAGAGAGAGAGAGAGAGAGAGAGAGAGAGAGAGAGAGAGAGAGAGAGAGGGAGAGAGAGAGAGAGTGAGAGAGAGAGTGAGAGTGAGAGAGAGAGAGATTGAAGATTTCTGTTTCAAATAAATGCTGTTCTTTTGAACATTCTATTCATTCAAGAATCCTGTAAAATGTATCATGGCTTCCACAAAAATCATAAAAGGCTTAGTTCACCGAAAACTGAAAATTCTGTCATTTAATTACTCACCCTCATGTCGTTCCAATCCCAAAAGACTTTCGTTCATTTTCAGAACACAAATGAAGATCTTTTTAATGACATCTGAGAGCTTTCTGTCCCTCCATTGACAGATACGCAACTGCCACTTTGACACTTCTAAAAGTTCATTAAGAGATCCTAAAACTAATCCATATGAATTAAGCGGTTTAGTCCAAATTTTCTGAAGAGACTTGATCACTTTATATGATGAACAGATCGAATTTAGGCTTTTATCCACACATAAACATGTTTCAACTCACACATCAGTTGTGGTAAACTGAAGCTCAAGCACTTTCGCTTGATAAGTGAGAACCAATGAGGTTCATTCTCATGTTATGCAGCACGTCTGAGCTTCAGCAATTAATGAGACAATTTTCACTCATATAGGCTACACATAAAATAAATACACAGCCTTGGACATTACACTCATGACATCAGAAATGGAAAAATATGTAATTGAAAACAGCTTTATTGGGAATTTGTCTGTGTTTAGATAGAGTAATTGAGCACAGAGTGTAGGAGAGAAGCAAACAGATGTAAAGAGTTGACACTAGGTGGAATGCAAATATGAGGCAGTGGGCATGTTTCGCCATATGTACTTGCGACTTGTTGTTTTGAATAGGAATGGCATATTGAATACCAAACGACCTGTAATGTGTGTGTTCAGGCTACCATGCTGCCGTCAGAGTTCAAAGCTGGGAAACTACAGGCGTATAAGCTGATCTGTGAGATGATGACTAAACATCAAGATGTCCTGCCCAACAGTGACTTCCTGGTGCACCTCTACCACGTCATGCACAAAGGCTTCACCAGCGACGATCAGGTACAATTAAATCTGCATGCATGCGTTTGTTAAACCTTCTTGGTTTAAAACTTCCTGTGTCGACGTTTTGTATTTCTGTGTGGCGAATTATGGATTATAACTTCACATAATGATGGGTTGTTAATTATTTCAGTGAGTAAAAATGTTGTGTTAAAGATATGAGGAAGGACATGACAGAGAAGCTGAGTTCTGCGAACTCCACAGGAATTACATAAATCATAATTATAACCAATACTTCATCCAATTAGAAAAGTACTTCCACTAATTAAAATGTTTTAGACTAATTTACATGTCAATAACAAGCAAAGCCTGTTAGACTTTCATTTAAAAAAATACTTTGGTTTCCAATCTGCTTTTTAAAATGTGAGGAACAGGGTTGTTGTATCAGATTATTTGTTTAATGATTGTATTTTGGCAGCATGCCACCAATTCTTCGAGTAGAACATAAGTGTTTAACCTAAAATATTCCTTTAAAAAGAATATAAACCTTCACGCATTTGACCACTAGGTGGTATAACAGTCTTGTTTGTGATGCAGCAAAGGCTCTCTAAAGCTCCCATATTCTGTAGATAATAAAATGGCTGAATCCTAAACATTCGCAAATGATCATTATTGAATCATCAAAAGAGAGTCTGATCTGATTGTGACTAATATACACTCAACATTTTTTTTCATACTATAGGGTATTTTTATTATTTAGGGTTTATATTATTCTATTTTTTGTTCATATTTTTGATCATGATGCAGTGTAGTGAAATATGCTCAGGTGTCCAGTGGTGTGTGTGTGCTGGCACAGCGACACTTTATTTGTGTTTGTTTTATTTGGTCTAGACAAAAAAATAAGAGCTCCCTGAATGTGGAGATGCAATGAAAAAGCAATGGAGATTGTTAAAGTGCATTTGGCCGCTATTCTGTAGATAATAGATTCCATTTGTGTCACTGTTGGCTCGCAGTCTCACTCCAATTCCACATGGGGGCAGATTTAAAGCCCAGATAAAGCTCAGAGACAATGGGAATGGTAGCTGAGAAGTGCGTCTCTTTCTGCGGTTGTTTTACCACTCACTCGATGGAGCTGTTTAAGTTCAGCTTAAGGTTCACATCTTATACACCTCTGAAACAACTGTTCATGTTCACAGCAATACAGTTTCACAGCCACCTGCAAAAACTACTTACATTGCATTAGATGTGAGCTGCAATTCAACCATAGTTCTATGCTAGTCAGTTCTTTTCTGGATCATTGAAAATGAATAATAAATCAATAAAAACTAATTTAAAAAAACATTATAAAATAAAATTTTAAAATCAATAATAATTTATAATAGCTTAAACTATAGAGTTTTGGGTGTGGAAGTGTGAACAAGTATACAGTGTGAACTTTGGCAATTTTTGGGGATTTTCATCACCAGTCAAAAATGTGAAAACACAGGGCTAAAATGATCACAAATGCAACTTGTTGCAAAATGTTGAATATCACATTTTTCATGAGTCAGTGATATACATTCTTCACAAGTTGGGTGTGAGACCATAAACAACACATTTAAGAACTTTTTTTAACCCCCTCCAAAACAGTTGCAAATATTCTTTACAAAACATAGTGTGACGGATTTAAATCTAAACACAAATTTCACATGTGCAGTCCAGTCCTATACAAAACATGATGTTCTCCTGTTTTACAATGCTACTTTAACACAACAAAAAACATTCATCTAGTCTCAAATTGGTTGAAACCAATAAAATAACTTGAGTTAGTTTGAACAAGCAGCAACATGCATGTGTTAGTGTTTATGTTGTTGCGCTAGTGCTACACTGTGTACAATGCGCAATTTTCTGCGACTGTTCCACATACTGTTCTTCTAGAAATAGCCAATTGTAAATTTACAGAGTGGGTTTCATGTATATCACATTAATCCTTGCCCACTGCAATATATTATGAGCATGGACAATGGGTTCTGTAATTTGGCAACCAAAAAAGTAATTTGGTCCTTTAATTTTAAGTTCTGCTAACTATAAGTTTGAAACTACATGTCAACTAGCAGTCATTAGAGTATTAGTAGACTGCCTGTTTACTATCTGCTAACGCTTTATTTTGATGCTCCCCAACAGACACTCTACTGACTATAAGAAACCTGGCAACTGCATGTCAACTTATTTTATTAAACCGAACCTAACAGTCTTCTAATAGTTGACATGTAGTTGCAAAGTTTCTTATAGTTTGTAGAATGTCTAAAGTGGACCATTGAGTGTAACCAATTTGAAAAGAAATGTGGCATTTCATTTTCAAAATACTCTTGTTACATTCAAAATGTTTTAGGGTTGAAAATCATTCAGATCTGAACAAAAAATCAATAATAACGGTCTGAACTAGCAAATATCAAAGCACTGCACAACATTACATAAAGAAAGTCTTGTGCTTTGTGTTTTTTTCTTCTAATTACACACTAGTTTATATGTAAATCTGATGAAATATGAAACCTACATCTGTTCAAACCATGTGGTCAAAAAAAAAGTTCAGATTTGGAATTAAGTCGACCTGTAAACTGAAATTGCGACTCAACTTCTCGCTTGTGACATACATCTGAGAGAAACAGCTTACCTTTCTATGATAAAAAATGCTGGGCGGGACTTGATTTGGCTGGATGGTATAAAGTGGCTGTTTCAAACTACATAGACCGCTGTTTCATATTGGACAGTTATTTCCCAGGCCTCTAGCCTGTACATGTCATCAGAGGGAGGTGGGACTTTTTTTTATTTTTACTGAAGATTACAGCAGCACTTTTTCTTTTATTTTCTTTTTTTTAAATAATGACCTGCAGATAATAAGCAACATTTCATACAATAAAAAAAAAGAAGTTTTGATTTCACAGTGACTTTAATTATATCTATAGTAGGTCACTGGTTCACAACTATAATTACAAACATTTAATAAACCGTTGAGTGATTCATGACAAATACATTAATATTTATAGATTTTTGTTATATTTATATTTTATTCTTCAAAATTAAATGATCACAAGCATTTGTTTAACTATTATTACATATTGCATATTATTTTCCTCCGAAATGTATCTGTAAACAAGAACCTTAATCACACAGAACCTGTAGTTAATGATTAAACCTTTGGTTGTCTGCCGCTTTAGGGACAGGAAAGTCAACAATAAGAGCACTGCTAACAGGTGTTGGTCTGCGGCTGGATTCAGTATACACACATTGATTTTTACCTCCACTGTTTGGAGTCATATAAAGGTCAGAGATTGAAATGTGTGTCGAAGCTGTAGCACATTTAGAGTCTTCAGATGTGAAGGCCTGTCACTCGTGTGTAACTGTACATGTGCATTTCCTTGCACTGCTCTGACAATTTAAACCATTGAGCCATGTTGAGCTGCCGCACACACACACACACACACAGTGTAGATTCAGATTGTGCTTTCTGTATTTACCGCTGCATAATAGTCCCGCTTTGCAGAATTGCCGCTTCCTCCAAAATGCTCATTTTGGGTAATCACGCAGCAGTTTGGTGGCGGTTAATTACTACTGGTTGCTAAGCATTGCAAAGGTCAGTTATTGCAGAATGAGGGTAAAATGTCCCTGCAGATGCACCGCTTCCACCAATTTCACATCTCCCTCTCAGCAGGACTCTTTTTACGCAGCGAGGTGGCCTATATTGGTGTTTTCTTCTTCTTCGTCTGACAGTGTTTACAAAGGATTCAATTAAGGAAGATGAATGTAGCGGTTACGGAGCAGCTGTGCTTGTTTATGCGTTTGTTTGTTTGTGTGCATGGCACAGTTGATTTAAACGAACTGATGTGGGAGAAACAGAAATTGTGATTTATAACGCGTTTAATGCGTACACTCTGAGTTACGTAATGTTTCACACCTTCAGAGTAACGGATAGATCCTTGAAATGTTGCATGCAAGTAACCTTAGGTTTGAATCTGAGTTTGAGTTATTTCCAGAGCCTCTTCTCTGTAATTTTACTTTGATACTTTACTAAAGTACCAAATATCTACACTCCATTGCAGTTCATAAAAAAAACTTAATTTGTTACTTTGAATTGATGAATGGACACCCGCTCTGATTCTTTTTAATAAATCTATTGAATCAGTTCACAAATCACACTGAATGATTGATTCTCAAATTGGACTGATCCAAAAAATTAAGAAAAAAAACAGTGATTGAGTCAGCGCGAGTAAGTTAGCAAGTCACTAAATTTGTCATTTCTTTCTGACTCAAATGTGTCATGAGATCCTTGAAACTTGAGTCTGCGTGACTGATGGTGTGATTAATTTTATTAATGGGGCATTTTAGTATTTGTTATAAAACATACAGAATTACACATATACTGTATTTATGTGTTGAGTTGTTTGTGAACTAAACAAGTTGTTTAAGCCCATTGCTTTGAAATGCTTGAATGTGGACAGATTTCATTATTTTCACTTGTTTGCAACCTTAAATCATTAAATTGATAACTTAAATTGATATTTAGTAATATGATTTCAGACATGTATATGACATAAGACATTTGCTAATTTGCAGATTAATGCGTAGGGGTGAATTCAGGGTGATTGGGACACCTTTTGCTGGAAAAACCTGAATTCACCCATATATATTATGTTGCTAACAGTCATTAGAGTATTAGTAGACTGTTTGTTTTAATATCTGCTAACAATTTATTTTGATGCTCCCCAACAGACATTCTACTGACTATAAAAACTTTGAAACTACATGTCAACTTATTTTACTAACACTAACCTAAAAGTTTACTAATACTGAAATGATGAGATACTGAGATAATAACAATGAGAGTTAGTTGGCATGTAGTTGCAAAATTACTTACAGTTAGTAGAATGTCTAAAGTGGACTATCTAAATAGTGTCACCTCATTGTATTAGGTTATATGTTCCTACTCAAGAACTACTTCTTTACTGTCCTCTAAATTAAAGTGGCACACGGAATATACTAAAACGTTATCTTGTCTTTTTCTTCCCTGCTCTCTCATGCTCTGGTTTGCTCAGGATGTGTTGAACACGATGATAAGGTGGTGTTCACCTCGATTCTTCTTCCTTGGCCTGCCGGGCTTCACCATGCTGGTGGGAGACTTCATCACCGCAGCTGCTCGCGTCCTGAACACAGACTCTTTTGAGGTACATGCTGTTGCTACCCAATCTTTAAATGAACATATCTACACTTACACTAACTACAGAAGCACACTGCTTCATGCTGGCATCTTCTCCATTCTTGTTCTTGTCAGGCTCCACGGATCGAGGCTCAGACGGTTCTTGGTTCGCTGGTGTGCTTCCCTAACCTGTATCAACAGATCCCATCTTTGCAGTCTGTTCCCGGATCTGAGGATATTGTAGTTGGCAAAGAGGACATGAAGGTATGCTGTTATACAGGTGAACCAAATCCTGTATATCTGAACCACCTAGGTTTTGGTACTAGGAATGTGCACCACTACTAATGTCATTAATGTTTAAACTTTAAAATTAAAATTTTGTAACTGACTAGTGGACTAGTCAAACTCTCAGAAGAAAACAGTCTGTTTATGAATATGCATTCGAAATAGCCTACTTAATCTGTGAATAAAACAGTCGATTTGGTAGAATATTGATGTAGTATATGTTTTTGTCAATTAAGTTTTATTCATAATGTTACCCTTTAAACCAGTAAAAATGTTATACTGGTATTGTCCCTCATAATCGGGAGTATAACAAGCCTATAAGCAAGCTGAATGGTTATATGGAACAAAACCTTTCCTAAAAACTACATTTTGCCAATAGCTGGTGACTTGAGAAAATGTACTGGCCATAAACATATTTTACTTGCCATGAAACTGTTTTTACAAAAACATGCAGTAATGGCACCAACATTTTAGATAACAGTGAAAATCCACAATTCACTATTCCAATTTTGATACCACAGCTAAAACTACTAGCCTAACTATTATAAATTAAAAAAAAATTCCCCAAGTTGGTATTACTCTTTAGGGTCTTCATGTAAAGTTTGTAACATACTGTGGTTAAAATTCCTCAATGGTTGTGTAAAACAACAACCTTTTTACCTCCTCAAACACAGCTCTGTTCACAGCGACCCATTTCAGTGCATGTCTCTTTAAATGATCTCTTCCATGGGGGCTTGTAGACACAAGATACATAAAGTGCTGCCTAGGTGGACAGTATACAATTGGCTGAGGGTGGAAATATGCTAATACTGGACAGTCCGTCAGTGGTCGTGGACAGAGCATGAGCAATATGACATCATTCATCACTCATCCAAACGGCTTGATTATTGAGTGTGTTTAGGCTTTTTGAAGATAAAAAAAAAAGTAAATGGATGTTTTCATTGTATGGTTGTTATGTCCACACACTGCAAAGACACATTTATATGCAAACACCGTATAAAAGTGAATTTTGCATCCAATGACCCCTTTAAAGACAACTAAACAGTCAGTAATAAAATAAGAACAAATAATCAAATTACAAGCAATAGCACACATAAATACAGTAGAACAAAGATACAAAATAAATAAACAGTGCTTTTCAGGTTTTTCATGTAGGTTTAATGGTAGTTTTCAGAAAGTATTCAAATATAAAATAACATTGCATTTAGTCTTCACGGTATACATTAAATATACAGTAGTCAACATTTGAAGTGTATCAAACTTGTCCTAAGACAAGAACGGGTATTGTTTAAAATTTGTGTATAACTTTGATGAACGGTTTTAATTCACTTCAAATGTTGATGATGCGTATACCCAATGTTATGCGGCCACGACTCGAAGGGAACCTCGGGTGTGCATTATTTTTCAATAATTCAACGGCCCGGAGCCAATTATTCCGCTTATACTATGGTTCCCAAACCTAAAAACTAGAGGTCGACCGATTGTGAAATTTACCGATAGCAATATTTAGGTTTGACCGTACATGCTGTTAAACGATTATTCAACCGGCTTTTTTTATTAAAATGGATACTGGATTAAAAACAAACATAACACTCGAAGTAAAACAGTGCTGACCTGAAATGTGCTAAATTAAATAAATATATAAATATGAATATATTAAAACGAGAATTTCTACAGAATGAACTCTACAGAAAATAATTTAAACATTAAAATATCACAGGTCAAATGTTTTTCTTTAGCTATAACCTAGAAACATATTTAAATTTCATAAGTTACACTTTGCAAGTCCCAGTTGTTAACAAGGATTTATTAGCTAGCTTTCATGAACTATATGCAATATAATATACATTTTTACTGCATGTATTAAAATTTGAGCAATACAATTGTACCTTGATCATTCATGTTAGTTCATAGCACATTAACCAAGGTAATACCAGATAAAACTTAATTTAAAATGTATTAGTGAATGTTGAAATTAACAAACTAACAATGAATAATACTTCTACAACCTTTAATTAACCTTAGTTAATGCTAAAATTGTAATCTTATTGTAAAGTGTTACCATTTCATATAAATCCAAAGAGTCATGGTTAAAGATTGCCATTAAAACTACATAAATGTTGACCTATATTACATGTATAGTCTCTCACCTAGGTTATTATAGTTTTGCTTTTTTTAAATAGTTTTTATTTTAATATCATTTTCAATTTTGCTTTGTTTCATTAATGGTTTTGTTAGTTTTAGTTTAGTTTTTATTTTGCAAACACATTTCTATTTAGTTTTATTTTATTTAGTTTCAGTTTTAGTAATTATAGTTTAGAAGAGCAAACAGAACACTTCCAGTGTACATCAAATACGAGACGTTTAATTTCAGCAAAGTTTAATGTTTGCACAGATTACAGTTAACTCTTGTGCAGACATCTCAATAATAAAAATAAAATAATGGTTTGAGATTGAACAAAGCACCAAATAAATGGAACTTAAAAGTATACAAGAAAAAACTATGAAAAATTCAGACAGACTAATTCATATTAAAAACGTGCCAAGTTTACTTTTTTCAGCTGTACTATGTAGCAGACTGACCACTGGTACATTCAAATAAAAAAACCCAGCTCAATTCATCTGACTACAGCCAACACAACCTGCTGTGATGCCAGTGTGATTAAATAAGGAGATAGTTATGCAGTGTGTGAATTTGTACATGTATTTCTATCTCAGTGGGGACTTTAACCTGAATGCACACAGACTAATGGGGACCCGTGTCACTCACAGAATGAGTTTTTTTGAAAATGTAAAAATGCAGAAAGTTGTGTATGATGGGGTATAGGTTTAGGGGTCGGGTTAGTGTAAGGAGACAAAATATACAGTTTGTACAGTATAAAAACCATTACGTCTATGGAGAGTCCCTACAAAGATAGTGGGTGTGTGTTACCAGACTGTGTGTGTGTGTCCTGGTATTCCCTACATTTTGGGGAAATGTCTCCACATGGACAATAATATTATTAGCAGTAAATGTTTTGTAAAAATAAAGATAATAACAGCACCTTAGCCTGGCAAGCCAGACCTATCAAGATGTTAGGTCTGGGGACTCACAATTGGCATACCTCAATCCTAGGGGTGGAATAAACGGTTGTCTTTCAAATTCCCTCTGCACGCAATAGGACAGCGCTACAACCAACCAGAGCAACGGACGGCTGTGGCTGAGTGAGTCCCATGCGTTTTCCCACCAGCGGAGCTAGTTGATATATTAAACTTTTGCCGTATCCGGTCGTCAAAACTCCAAACACATCTTCCTTTTTTAAGAATGACTTAAGTGACGTTCTCTTAACTCCAAGTCATCCAGAGTCGCGGCCAAAGCCACTTCGAAAGACCGCTGTTAATCAGCAGCATCTTCTTTGTTTTCAAGTAGCAGGGAAATCACCTATGGAAATCAGGCGGAACCATCACAACTCTGCCGTCATTATGTTAAGCCCGCCCACCAACTCTATACACGATGTGATTGGCCTGAACAGAGTTTGGTTTTTCCAACTCGAATGCTAACGGAGAGTTGCTAGACCACACTAGGAGCAAAATAAGTTTTGCTGCCGCTAGGGTGCGTCTAGATTTCTAGGCTAACAGCACCTGTCAGCCTGTCAACATTCATGAAAACATGACATCTCAAACGTACAGTAGTAGTAGTACATTAAATTTTTTTTGTGCTTGATGGACTTGTTGTGCTGTTGCACCCGTGTCTCGCACATTCTAAAAATGCTGCGCTCAAGTTAAAAGAAGTCCAACTTGCGTCTCATTACCTTGTGTAATTTCCCAACCACTGCAACAGATGCATCCTTTACGAACAGCCACTTAGCACTAGCGATGTGTTCTACGTTACGGTCCTTCATTAAGCGTGTGACAGGACAGCGGTTAATCGCCTCATCAACTTCACGTGCATGAAGTGCCATATACAGGCATTCCCCAGGGGGGTAATCCATAGACAGTAAAAGAAATGGACACAGCGACCCCATTGATTTCAACGGAGAAGACTGAAGCCCGATTATTGCACTTCCTGTCTAATGGCTGAGCGACTGCGCAGGCTCAAACTGAGCGTGACGACAGTCTGACAGTTGTACATCTTCTAGTAGCTGTGGCAAAACAAATCTGAATCACCTAATTCCTCAAAAACGTTGTTGAAATATTTTGTCCCGTTGTTTTTATGGGCTCTCTATCTATGGGCTTCTCCCTTGACTTTATGCCTCTATGTCCCCCCAATTGCCTCATAGACAGTAAAAGATTGCCTGCGAGCTTCTCCTCCTGTCTATACGGTAATGTATCTATTGTGCGACATAAAGTCGTGTGGTAGTGACGCAATCGTTAGCCTGTTTTTAACAAAAACGCCTTTTACGGGGCCATAACGTAAGATACAAAGTAATGGAGCCTTTTATACATTGTCGCGTTTATTTAGAAATAAATAATGGACAAATGAAGTCTTTGGACGCTTCAGATGTAAAGTTATTCGCTGTCAAAGTGACGCCAAAATGAATGAGAGTCAATGGAATGCTAACAGCAGGTGAAGTTCTGCTACAATGGCGGCTCCCGCGAAGCTTCAGTTTCGTTGAAGCCTCGCGGCATCCAAAGACTTAATTTGTCCATTATTTATTTCTAAAGAAACACGATAATTGACAAAAGGCTCCATTACTTTTTATCTTACGTTATGGCCCCGTAGAAGCCGTTTTTGTAAAAATAGGCTAACGATTGCGTCATAACCACGCGACTTTCTGTTGCACAATAGAGACATTACCGTATAGACAGGAGAAGCTCGCAGGCAATATTGTACTGTCTATGAGGCAATCGGGGGGACATAGAGGCATAAATTCAAGGGAGAAGCCCATAGATAGAGAGTCCATAAAAGCAACGGGACAAAATATTTCAACGTTTTTGAGGAATTAGGTGATTCAGATTTGTCTTGGTACAGCTACTAGAAGATATACAAATTTCAGACAGTCTCCACGCTCAGTTTGAGCCTGCGCAGTCGCTCAGCCATCAGGCAGGAAGTGCAATAATCGGGCTTCAGTCTTCTCCGTTGAAATCAATAGAGTTCCGAAGTTATGACGTCACTTTGTAGGCCAAAACGCGGAAGTGAGTTAGCATTTTAGCACTTCCGGTTCCCTCGCCCTAAAGTCTATGGGTTTTTTGAATAGGTTTTTGCTAAATCGCCTGAAATAAGGTCTGTGGTTAACAAAGCCTCTAAATATTTTCACGTTTTGATCTATGACATAAAACACACCAGTTATATCCTGCTTGTGTTTTTTTAAACTTTATTGTGTCTGCTTGTGGTTTTTTAAACTTATATAGGCTTCAAAATGTATACATTTTGGATTAACTTGTAAAGATTATCTTGATAGACAAAACATGTAAGGGTCACAACTCTTTGTTGAACACAGATCTTATGTTTTGCAATTTTCCAAAAGTCTATGGGGAAAATGCATAGCTTTTCGATCGAGGGAACCCATGCGCCGCTAACTTCCGAGTTGTCCTACAAAGTGACGTCATAACTTGGGCACTCTATGGGGTCGCTGTGTCCAGTTCTTTTACTGTCTATGGCATTTCCCTAAACAGCCACAGGTCAGATTTTCCGGTAAAGTAAAGGTCGTACTAATTACGATAACAAAAAAATTAATTTTTGCTAATTATTATTTTATTTCAGTTTGTTTTTCAATAACTGTTGTTAGTTTCGTTTAGTTTTAGTTTTTCATTTATTATGAATTTTAATTTTTATTTCAGTTTACGGAAATGTTTTTTGACCATTAGTTTTAGTCTTAAGGTAATTTTCGTAAACGAAAACTGAAACTGTCTCACTTTATTTGCTTCTATTTTAGAACATTTAATGAATGTCTAATCAAAATAACAATATGTAGGCTATTGTAGTGATAAAAAAATAACTGAAATTGAATGTGTTTCTGATTTGTTTATGTTTATGTTGGCTGCATAAACATATCAATGTTGAGATATCACGTCACTAGCTTTAAATATGCAACTTTGACGGCTAATGAATGCATAAAAGTGACCAGCTGGATATAAACTAATGGAAATAGATGGAAACAATAGCGACATAAAACATTTGGGTGAGGTTTGCATGTGTTTATGTCTCATTGCTTTAATCGCTTGAGGTAGCCACTACTAATGTTAGTCCTCTCAGACTCAATGGTAAACACACTGCTGTTCTTTCTCTGCTAATGCAGAATTGAGTTCCCTTTCCGGTCTTCTTGCGCTTGAATATTTAAATTGACAAGGCTCAACCTTTCGTGAAAATACAGAATACAGTGCTGAGCATCATTCACTTTTGTTCACGTTCATGTTCTTACAACATTGCATTGTTAGAAATAGGATTCATAAAAATGTTACCAGCCAACTGATGATTGACACCGTTTCATACACTCACCAATACTGATTTTACTTGCATTTGGCGTTTGGCAAATGTATATTTTAGTCCCTGCTCCCTCACATTGTTCATCTCCCAAGTGGACAGTTCTCTTTAGCCTACCGTGACTGAACGCATGCAAGGTCTGAGGTAAACTGAAATTATTTAGTTTTTTGCTCCAGACTTTTATGTAGACATCTAATGATGCTTCTAGAGTTGATATTAGCTTTCCAATCAGCTGGTTACACATTTTGGTTTCAAACTGTCAAAAATCCTCAGATAAAGAAGGCCCCAGTGTTATTTAAAGGATTAATTCCCCCATTAATTACAATTCTGAAATTTTAAAGCCTTATGATTTAATTTCCACATGTCAATGCCATTTTCAGTTAGTAATGATTTAAATGTCTTCTCACATTTGGAGCACTATATTTTCCCTACCACAGTTGCCTTTGGATTGACTTTCAATTGACTTCTCAATGAAACTACTTAGGAGTGTGCGATATAACCAAAATCTTAAACGAACTTCATCATTTAATCATGGCAGTGATACACATCACCTAATGGTAATGCTGGCTGAAATAAGCCTATAATTACCATGTTGTATAAGCATGCACACCCTTTTTAATGGTGCATGGTACTCTTTTTGGAATTAACCAAACACATTCAAATTATTAATAAGAATTAATAACCATCCTCCAGTCATTATTTAAGTGATTAACTCTGAATAGAAATTAGCTGTTTCCGTACTTAATGTCTTCACCGGTCCAATCTTAGGCAGGCAAAGAGCTTTCAAAAGGATCTCGTGAAGAGGTGCCAATCAGGAGAAGGGTACAAAAGACTATTTGTAGCCATTCTATGATTACCCAACTTATACCCGCATACATAAAACAATATACTATACCTGTATAGCAAAGCTTAACTGCTTTGATTTATATTTTCACCAAAATCATATCATCCAGCCCTAAACTACTTTATGTGGACTATAAGGCATTAAGGTGTAACAAACATAAACAGTATGAATTTCTTTGCTTTCAAACATTGTGTATGTGTGAAAAGCACTTTACAAATTAAACTTGACTTTCATAAAATTGGAAAAACAAAAACAAACAAAAAAAAGAGTTAAAACAGACTTTTCATTTTTGGGTAAACTCAAAACATCAGGCATCTAAAAAAAAAACTTTAAAAAAACATCAGGCATACAAATATATAAATCCATTCCTATCAACATTGTCTTAGGCCATTACCAAAACCATGACCACAAAACTGAACCTAGGACCTTCTATTAGATGTATTATGCTGCCAAATATATTAGCATTAACTATCTTTGTCATTCTTTCTGTCTGTAGGACTACCTTGTAAACATTCTTCTGAAGACTGCACGTAATGAGACATGTGAAGGAGCCAGGTACAACTACATACTTTCTTACCTATCTCTATTATTATAATGATCCAATCCAGGAAAACTGACCTTTTTTGTGTTCAGTGATCTTGTACAAATTTTTGACGTTTTATTTTGATCCTATTCAAATCCCATGCATATGGAAGCTTGTTTCCACAGAATAAAAAATGAAAAAGGTAATTGCGACTTTTTTTCTCACTATTGCGAGTTTAAATCTTGGAATTGCATGATATAAAGTCACGATTGCGAGTTATAAAGTCAGAACTGAGATATAGTCACAATTCTGTGTTATAAAGTCAGAATTGCGAGATATAAACTCACAATGCGTGTTATAAACTCGCAATTACGAGAAATAAACATTACTTTTTTTTGCAATTCTGACTTTATATCTCACAATTTTGAGGAATAAAGTCAGAATTGCAAGATACAAATTGTGCAATTGTGAGATAAAAAGTCGCAATTATCTTTTATGTTTTATTCTGTGGCGGAAACAAGCTTCCATTGATACATGATTACAACCATACTGATTTGTTTTACCTTGTGAATGATATAAAAGGCTGCTCTGCTGGTCTGGCAGTAGTCTGAGTGTGTTTAAACCATGTTTTAGGTGTGTAGCGATCTGCAGTCTGGGGCTATGGGTGTGTGAGGAGCTGAGACACACAGAAACACACCATCAGGTGAAAGATGCAATCAACGTCCTGGGTGTCACGCTGAAGGTGATTATGTTTGATGTGTTCTTCACTCTGAAGTTTTTTAGTCTGTCCTCCTAATCCATATTAGTTGTATTACTACTATATGAAGTTTGTATTCATCCACAAAAGTAAAGCTAATAATTTACTGTATCTCACTTCTCTGAAAACACAATGAAAAGTGTGCGTGTGATGTTTGTAACGTTCAGCCTTGTTTTGTCAAGTCAAAATATAAAGTTTTTTTTTTTTTTTCTTATCGGTTCTAATATCTCAACTTGCGGCCACTTTATTAGTTACACCTGTTCAACTGCTCGTTAACGCAAATATCTAATCAGCCAATCACATGGCAGCAACTCAAAACATGAAGGGGCCGTTTGCACAACACCATTTTCAACTAAAAGTGTTTTGGCCGTTTATTTACCCAACAACAGTGTTCTGGTGGCCTGAGAACACAAACTTTTGAAAACGGGTTTCAAAGTGCAAGTTCTTTTTGAAAACGACACACTTATAGTATCCGTAATTACAAAAAAACGCAAATGTGTTAAAACGTTGACATCATGCACATGTGTAGGCTATTACGTGTTCAGTCTAGGCTTTTTTTCTTTCTTGTTTTTTGTGTTCAAAGGTTTTGAAATTTTCTCAAAGGAAGTAAAAAGGCACTTTATATCAAGAAGAGAACATTCTAAAATTGGGATTACAGTGAATTTTTCTGGCTTTGTGAAGATGAAATTTACCCAGAAGACAAAGTAATAATATAGTATTATCAAGATTAACATCCTTAGAATGAAAATCTGATTTAAAAAAATGATAGATTATGTAATTTAAGTCTATAGGCATGTGTGTTTGGCTCGAGTGCACTGTAGTAAAATAATGCCTGTGTGCAGCCATGTAGTCTTTCTTTACAAAGTGACATCGCCAACTACTTCTCTGGCATGCATAACCTAGCCTTATTAGTTGTTGTTGCGGATCCGTGTGAACAGGGATCGTTTTGTTGATGTTTACCTCTGTACAAATAAAAACATCAGTTTTTAGCACATCAATGTCATGTAAACGTACCCTTAGTCATGTAGACATGACTGAGCATCAGAATGGGGAAGAAAGGTGATTTAAGTGACTTTGATCGTGATGTGGTTGTTGGTGCCAGATGGGCTGGTCTAAATATAGTTAAGAAACTGCTGATCTACTGGGATTTTCATGCACAACCATCTCTATGGTTTACCAGAGAATGGTCCTAAAAGAGAAAATATCCAGTGAGCGTCAGTTCTGTGGGTGAAAATGCCTTGTTGATGCCAGAGGTCAGAGGAGAATGGCCAGATTGGTCAGGGCTGATAGAAAGGCAACAGTATCTCAAATAACCACTCGTTTAAACCGAGGTCTGCAGAAGAGCATCTCTGAACACACATCACGTCAAACCTTGAAGCAGAAGAGCTACAGCAGAAGAAGACACACCAGTGACACTACTATCAGCTGAGAACAGGAAACTGAGGCTACAGTTCGCACGGGATCACCAAAACTGGACAATTGAAGATTGGAAAAACGTTGCCTGGTCTTATGAGTCTCGATTTCTGCGGTGACATTCAGATGGTAGGATCAGAAGGACCATGACCATCCCTTTATGAACAAAGTGTACCCATCTTCTAATGGAATACTTCCAGGATAACAAAGCTCAAATCACCTCAAACTGGTTTCTTGAACATGACAATCAGTTCACTAAATTTAAGCGGCATTCAGTCACCAGGGGCCTCATTTATAAAACTGTGCGTAGGATCCTTACTAAAAGTGTACGTGCGCCAGAATGCCAAAAATGGCATACGCTAAAAATTATTCAGACTTATAAAACCGTGCGTACGCCAGAACCTGCGCAGAATTCACTTTATAAATCCCAGTTAGCGGAAGATTGTGCGCACACGGTCTCCTCCCCGAAACAACCATATATGGAGCTTACAACGCCTAGTTTTACTTTGCATATCCTCATCTGCATATCATTTGCATATGATTATTCATCCACGTGATAACATGTTTAACGGTACAAGACATTTGGAAAATATGAAATGCGGATGTGCTGTCACATTAGTTACAAATCATTTAGTAGCCTATCCTTGCCTTGTTTTTGAATAAATAAATCAAATAGTGTAAAATACATTTCGGAGAAAGTTTTTCTCAATCTTTTCCACTGGCCAATGAGTATTTTTAATTGATTTAAGTTTTTAATGGAAACAAATAGACCTTGTTTTGAATTATTTGCACAAAACTATTTTCTCAGACAATCTGCTATTATCATGATAAGCAATTATCTCTGTAGTTAAACATTAAAACACAGCATGCCAGAGGAAAAGTGTTCGAAAGCATTGCATCCACAACAAATATTTCTATTTATTGAATATAAAAAATGTTGTAACTTCTCAGTAATGATTTCATTTAATTATTTAATCTAAATGTTTACATCAGAAGTAAAACAAAGTTTAAATCAGTCTTTTATTTATTTAAACTGTTATTGTGAACATGCACTGTATTTATGATTAGGACTTATAATGAAGATTTACGATTTTAGATGCGTTATGCTATGCGTCAGTTTCACTAAACGGCCCAACGCGCTCGCTGACGCGGACATTTAAGGAGGGATGGATGATTGCTTCATGTGATAGGCTTGGTGAGTGAAATTATATTTGTATTAATTTTCTGTATATGTATAATTTTCTTTAGATTTTCTGTCTAAAAGTGACCAAAAAGACATGTAACTCTAGCTCACCATCGGTGTCGCCAAACTGCTCCATCTCCAAAATGTTCGTACGCATGGGCCAGAGTTTGCGTGAAGGTGCGCAAATCTTCCCGTCAAGTTTGTTTTTATAAATCACAACTTGTGCGTCGGTAGTGGCGCACGCCTTTTTCAGGGCCTGTTTTGTGCGTACGCAATGGTTATAAATGAGGACCCAGATCTCAGATCTCAGATCTCAAAAGTTGCCAATCCAATAGAGCAGCTTTGGGATGTGCTGGAACAAGAGATTCGCATCATGGATGTGAAGCCGACAAATCTGTGTGTGTGTGTGTGTGTGTGTGTGTGTGTGTGTGTGTGTGTGTGTGTGTGTGTGTGTGTGTGTGTGTGTGTGTGTGTGTGTGTTTGTGTGTGTTTGTGTGTGTGTGTGTGTGTGTGTGTGTGTGTGTGTGTGTGTGTGTGTGTGTGTGTGTGTGTGTGTACAGTATATGTTAGTGCTGTCAATAGATTACAGTTTTTAATCGTGATTAATTGCACCCTCTTGTGACACTTATAATGACATAAAAAAAAATCAGAATCTATAGTGTATAGTAGGTGTAGAAATACTAAACACAGCAACATGAAAAATGACAAATGAAAACATTATCCTGAATGTGTGTGGAAACAATGTGAGTGTAGTGAAATGTGTTTGTGCACAAATACATAATATATAAATGTATTTGTGCACATACACAGTTTGTTTATGCATCTATATAATAGACTCGTGTGTGCCTACTTTACGGCTCCTGTTCGTCACCACATTCGTCATGCAATCCTCATCCATCAAAACTTAACTAACGAGGCGCTTGTTTGCTTTATACAGCCAAGAAACTTAGTTTGTGTATCATCTGCCCGTACAGCGGTGGATGTGTGAGGGCTCGCGCTCTTCAGAAACATCACAGAATATGACAGAGGTCGTGTTTTGAAGCTAAACACACTGGAATGGATAATTCACTGAAAACTGCCATCTCTGATGTAATCAGCCTGGTTTTCTTTACATTAGCGCTGTTTTTGACTGATTAAATTCGCTTACTGGATCATTGGACTAAAATTGTCCTGATATGATCGCAAACAGAAAAGCGAAATCGGGTTAAATAGTTTGAATATAAATTTCCACCTACCAGGTCCCAAGATCATCTACCTGGATGTATAAATTAGCGTAACGTAATTAATTATTAATTATTTTGTATTAATTGCATGGTTTTTATATACTGAAAACTTCATGTTCTTCTTCCTTTGTAGAAAAGCTGTTGTGACAAGAGACAGAAACCAGGAAGAAAACAAAAAGGATAATAGAATTTAATTATATTTTTAAAAAGGCAAAGGATTTGGTAGAAGGCAAAGGTAATTTTTGTAGAAAATTACTTCAATATAATATAACGTAAAGTTATCATAAATCAATGGTTTATATAAAAATCCAAATGTTATCAAATACTGCATTATTAAATCAAAGTATAGTTGGAAAGACTTTTTGAACCATAGTTATTGTGATTTGAAACCACGTCTAAAACGATACCTTCCAAACTGAGTCTTCACATTCCCTTCCTCATGCAGCTGTAATTACGTCAAGTTCATGTTGACACGCTGCAGGTCAGGCCAGAATAAAGCTTTGGGAAAGGAACAGGGTTTCCATCTCTAAAAGCATGTGCCGAGCTGTTGAGAGTTTATGTGCGGCTTCTTCTCTTCTATTACTCTGAGCAAACACTCACTCTCTCACCTCAGATTCCACATGACTGAAGCCCAGAGCAAGAGAGAATTGTGGGTAGAGCAACAGACAAAATCCATTAACCTGGAATCCTCCCAGAGATGTTTCTCTAAAATAACATGGGTCTAAATAGCAAAAACAAACATAGAAATAGAAAAGACACAAATAATGGCATGTGTTTTAATCATGATGATGTATTATGCCAATAATACTTAATTTTCAGCGTCATCTTTTACCATCTGATTTATCACATATAATATTGTTAATACCTAATTGTGTTGACAGAAATTCGAGACACCGCTGTAAAATCTTGTAAAAAGAGTTTCTTAAGTTGCATATATGTATTTAATCTACAATGTATATGAACTATGAGTTATGATCTGAGAACAGGTGGTTTTAGTGAGCCATAACTTGAAAGAATCAGTCAAATGAAATGTTTCAAATGAAGAACATTCTAGTTCTTTTGTCTGATCATTTTCAAAGTGGAAAATGTATTGCTTTCTTTCTTTCTTTTTTTTTGAAAGATGTCTCTTATGCTCTCCACGGCTACATTTATTTGATCAAAACTACAGTTTTGTATTTTAAAATATTTTAAAATGTTATTAATTCATTTGTAGGCAAATCTGAATCTTCAGCTGAATTCACTCCAGTCTAGCTGCTCAAGAAATATTATTATTATGAAATATTTCATTATTATTAATTGTGCTGCTTCATATGTATTAACCATGTATTACCAATTAACCATTTTTTCGGGATTCTTTGATTAAATAGAAGGTTTATAAAGCACAAGAGGTAAAGCCTAATCTACTTAGCTTTATATCAGATTCTGCATATAAGTAATAATTATTAAATATATCTCTTCCTGATCATGTTCATTTCGTGAAAAACAGTAATTTCTATTATCTTTTTTTTTTCTTTCTCGTCTGTGATTTTGTCTTTTAGTTTGGAAATAAGGTGGTGGCAAATGTGGCCTGTGACATCTTTCAGCTACTGATTTCTCACTGGCAGCACTTACAGAGACTGGAGACATCCCTTCCCAAAAGAATTATAGAGGTATGATGCATCTTCATCAGCATGATGCATCTGTTGTGGTATTGTGCAAGTGACGCCTGAGTAATCTCTGCTTTTCCTCTCTTGTAGATTTTTGTAGCAACCATAGCATTTCTTCTGCCCAGTGCTGAACACTCAACAGTTGAGGCAGATAAAAAAGTAAGCAAAGCAGAACTGAGAGTCTTTATTTAGATCTCTGTTTGTGTAAGCAGTGTTGGACATGGGAATTCAGAATGAATCCAGCTCCTGGTTATTCTGTCTCTGTGCTTGGTGTTTCATCCGACCTAACAGCTTGTCTTTGGCAGGTTTGGCTTTATTTTGTAGTGGTGTCATGAGTGTGCTAAATGGATGTTTTCTCCGTGTGCTCTAGTTAATGGTGTCTCTACTGCTGTGCCTGCTGGACTGGTGCATGGCCGTACCTCTCTCCATCCTCCTGGAGCCCATCACTATGCCTGTGCTGGATGACCCCACCTCACAGAAAGCCCCTCTACTCGACTACATTTACAGGGTGCGTACAGGCCTTTTTTTTTTTTTTTTTGCTGATAAAAATCACAATTTAAAAAAAAATCTAGGGTTTGCTATTGATAATGCCTCGCGCATTTAAAATGGCAGACGACATTGTGGAGAAGTTAATCGCCGAGGTCTAGAAAAATCCACCACTGTTTGACAAGTCAAGGCCCCTTATAAAGAAAATGGATATGGAAAACAATCGTTCATACCCTGTAAATAAATGGTGAGAATTATTATCTCAGGGATCCAGCACTCGTTTCGACAACATTGCTTCCTTTGAAGTTGCGGTGAAAAAGACTAGTTGTTGTTTTTATTCCACTATATTGACTACATCAGCTAAATTCACTGTTAGATTATTAGATCGATTACACTAGCTTCACTCAAAACATGGCATATTCAATGACATTGTACACACTTTGAACCCTTAGCTTAGAATAAACAGACCAGTTCGTTGGTGTGGACTCAAATGTATTTATCGTTATAGTTATCTTTATAGTTATCATTCTTTGTGTGAACGGCCCTTCACAGTGTGTTCACATTTGGCAGGTCTGGTTCAATTAAAACGAACACTGCACATCAATTGCTCTGATAGTGCGGTTAATTTGAATAAGTGTAAATGCTGCCAATCTGAACCCTGTTGGGCCTCTGTCCACTTCCAAAGGAACTCTGGTGCAGCAACACTGACCAAAGGCATTTAAACAAACCAAAATCAGGACCCTGATGTCACAATATGTGACCCTACAAAAGACAGAAAGGCTTTCTGTCTTTTGTAGGGTCACATATTGTGACATCAGGGTCCTGATTTTGGTTGCATTCTCATCATAGGAGCAATGTTGACCATTTCTGTTTGGAACAAGCATGAGAAACGTCTTATAAACAAACTACTATATAAAATGTTGATTATAATGTATAATAATGCAATGGGAAAATATTTGTGGGTCCTGATAATTCCAAATCCCTGATGTTACCAGTAAAAAGTGGCATACGTTATTTTAAATACTATATATCTAGTCAGTGACAGTGTGCAAGCATGTTCGTCTAAAATAATTTTTTATTTTCAGCTTCAGAATCATGGATATTTTTATTCTGGTGTCATTATTGTGACTGTGCATTGGGTTTCCAGCACCAAGTCCAAGCCTATTAATTTACATACACAATGTAATACCACATTCAACATTTTAATCAACAGTACATTTTTTGTTAACCTTCTATCATACGTATTATCGCAATAATATTGTATTGTGAGTTCAGTATCGTGATATGTAGTGAATCATTACATGAGCTTATTGTTACAACCCTGATAAATAAACATCATAAAAAACTTTTTTTTAAGAACCTTAAGGTGCTTAGGTTCAGTGTGAATGCCAAGCAAACCAGGACTAAATGTATAAATGTATTTTTTGGTCAGGACTAAAATAACCATACTACAAGTGTGAACACACCCTAAATTTCTTCATTTTCAAACATTACACCATGGAAGTGTTATTTTGACATAAAACCGCAGGAGCCCTTAACGCTTGTCTTTTGTTGAGGAACACTTCTCATTACATGTATGGGAAGATGGTTGGCACATGTGTTCACAAATGCACGTTATGGTGACCCGAACCCAGAGCAGATGCAGAGATGGAGTTCGGGTGGAGCAGCACTTACTGTGAACATCACACTGACAGATCATGTGTTAAAACACAGTGCCATGCTTGTGCTGAAACGCACAGCACATACAGTATTTAATTCAATCACAGCCTTTGCGATTTAATAATCGCACTAAGCCATATTGCATTTTCGGTTTTATTTGGATTAATTGTGCAGCCGTAGAGTGACTGTTACTCTAGTTTGTTACTTGAAATTAAAGCAGAAATCTTCCAGTGTGTGTGTGCGCGCGCGTTATGTTCTATTATAAATGCATTCGTCCCCTCGCAGCTCATATTTAGTCATCAGACGCTAATGAGAGGGCATTGAGGGGCACAGAATAAATGAGATATTAGTCCCGGGCTGTTGTGCAGATGCAGACAGACACGGACCTTTGTGCAGATGTCATGCTCCCAGAAAAAAATGGCCGAATTATTTAAATGTCCCATTGTTGGATTGATAAGCTCACCAATGAATGCCAAACTCAAGAATTCAGTTCATCATCATATGAGAGAAAATGCACCTGCTGCAAAGGGGAAAGGGGAAGAATAAATGTCCTTTGTTTTCCTCTGCACTCGTTTGACTGTTAATCATTTTCTGCTAGTTATTATATGCTCAGTGGGATTACTTTAATCTTCCATTTGTCAGAGCTGAATAGCATCTAACATGAGCACATGTACATAACCCTCGCCAGGACAGCACATCAATACTCTTGTTCTCGATTGCCATGTCTCAATTAAGAGCAAGAAATAATGATTAGCATCTCATGCTTATAGTACTACTCAAATAATAATTGATGATAAATGTCCTTTAAGGGTATGGAGTCTTGGTTAATTTATGCAGCACAGTTTGAGAAGTGCCACTTAGAAAATTTATAAACTGATGAAATCACACTGAATCCTCAGAACCAGCGAATGCCATTTAATACTTTGGGTGCTAAATTTTCCTCAATTTATTTTCTTCCTCTCTCCTCTTATCACTAGGTGACGGCTTTATACTTAGTCAGTTTGATTTTCTACTTTATCTAACAGGAAAGGCAATCAGTTTATGGCCGAGGTATCGCAGCTCTCAGCAATCAGAATGTGAGGGATAGAAGTGCAGTGGGTTGTACCTTAGTCAACTCAAGTCACCTTTATTTATAGAGTTTACAATACAGATTGTTTTAAAGAACCTTTATAGATCTTATGCAACAGAGAAACGAGGGCGCAGCCATCTTTAAAATTTTGTCTTTGAACTTCCGTTTTTGCGGTCGTCCTGTATATTTCTATGGCATTGCTGTCCAGGAGTAATTCGCTTTTGAAGGGGATTTACTTAATGAAAGTGAAAAGTGAAATGTAAAGTTAATGAAAGTTATCATGAGGATTATAATGTTTAAAGCAGATGTATTAACAAATGTCCGTAGACCGGGAAGATTTTAATACGAGCCGTTCATTCATGAATACGCAGGATCGCTGTGAAAATACAGACCGGAAGACAAAAGACGAATGAGCACAGCGCTGAAAAGGGGCAGGGCTACATAAGGTCCATAGTAATAAACAGGAATCAACCGGAATAAATCACCTCTACAGAAAACTGTGGTGTCGTCATCAAGCTCAATTCAATTTAGTTTTTTAATGATTTACTTTTGATTTTCACTTTTACTGATATACTTTGAGAGATCATCCATCACACCCCTTTGGATGACCTGTATCTCTGATATATCAGCAGTTTTCAGTTGAACCAGATGGCACTAATAGCTCTATGGTGGTGATTATGTGGCAAATCAAAGTTCTGTGGTTTTATTTTTAGGTATTTTTACAACATGAATTTATATCAGATCATGTTTATGTAGCTTATATTGTCATTGTTTGCTGCGTCAGTGTGTGGTGTTTGAGAATGAGCCAAGGGATAAAGCCTTAATTAAATCAAACAGAGCAAACCTGTTCAGACACTATGATAAACTGTGCTGGACCGTGTCTTATCTTCTCCAGCCAATAGAGCCATGACCATCTGTTTCTGCACGTCGATACACTCCCATATCACAGGAGAAATAGATTATTAGCCCATAAAGCCCCTCTCATTGGGTTTCCTGGCTTAGCATTGTAAATATATCGTCCCATCTCCATATGGTGGCCTTGCAGCACTCAACCACACCGTCTGGGTGTAACAAAAATGTTTCAATCTATTAAAGATTTCTTTTTAATGCATCTCAGTGGTGTGCCAAGAAGATCATCTTCATGGCTGAGTTGTTGATCATAACGGAGTTCTCGATTTGATACATCTCATTAGATTTTAAAAATGGATTTTGTAAATCTAAACAATGTCAGTATTACCTTATGCTTTGCATTGTGCTTTTGTAACAACAGAACAAGCGAGAAAGCTGCTCATTATTTAATAAGTAATCCTTCTAATCTCACTTTTTCACTAAAATCACTTTTTTTTCTGAAGGTGTTCCCCAGGGTTCTGTATTAGGCATGCAAAACTTTCTTATTTATTTTATTTATTCATTATTTTTGTAGTGTATCACTGGTATACTTAATTCACTGTTCTGCTGTCTTAGGTGCTGCACACTTGTGTATCAGGGTCTAACCTACACACTCAACAAAGTCACTACCTCCTCAGCCTTGCTGATCTGTCGACAGACTATGAACCCTTCCTTACTCTAGGCAATGTCAAGAGCTTTGAACCACCCCCCATACACAATGTCATGGGAGACTTTGGAAATCTCCTCACTGTGGCTGAAGGTAAGGATTTCCTGTTATGCTTCCAATTAATCTTATTGCTATTGTGTTTTGGTATCTACAACACGTTATCGACAACGTGCTTAGGGAAATCCCATGAAAACTCTGCTGGGTCATTGCTCACCCCAAAATCAAAAGAAAAAAGAAATGTCAGTTTGTTTGTCTTTTGCCTTTTCCTATTTAAGTGCATTTGTACAATATTATTTATCTATAAACCATAGTAGTATTTGTTATACTTAATTTATTACTAATGGTCGGCAAAACATTTTTTTTGTGAGATTAACCATATTCAATTTTTTTCTATTATTTTGTTACATCAAATTTAAAAAAAAATGTATACAATAAACACAAATAATTTTTTTATGTCTAATGTAAAGGCAAATTTACAAAATGTATGATGTCAACTTTTCCAGCATAAATTGAGAAACCGCTGCATCTCCCTTAAAAAAGCAAAGAAAGTACAAAAAGGGATGTTTTTAATTTGTCCTTTGAGTTTATACTGAGCTCTCATGAATCATATTAGAGCAAATGTAGCACAATGTGAAATGAAATGAATTTTAAAGAGGTGTGCATTAGTTCCCTCATCCACTCAAAGCAAGCCCATTTATGCCAATTATTAAAGAAATATTTTTTTTTCCTCCTCCGACCTTGCTTTATCCATTAGGCAATATTTCTTGTGTGTTCTCTACCTTGGCATGTCATCAAATATCATCTGTTTTTGGTTGGGCTGTGGGGTTGTGGGGGGAGGGGATCTTTCCTCTTCCAACAGGGATGCCTTTTATGACAGTACATTTATATCAACAGAGTAGAGGAAGAAAAAGACTGCTGGCTTTTGCAACACTAACATCTCCATCCATTGACATGCCTTTTATATCTCTGCGTACGAAAAAACAAACAACCTCAGCCAAAGAGCAACTCATAAGCAATATCCCAGTACCTAGCTCATATTGATTAGTTCACTTCAAAGCTCTGTGCATCCCTAATGCAACTTGCTCGTCTTTGCAAAGAGCTTTTTCCACTTTGATGGGGATGATGGTATTGATAGCACTGTCACAATGTGAGCACTTCGTTTTTCCCCCTCCTCTCTCTCTCATCCTAATCTTAATATCCACTAATGACAACACTAGATTTCTCACTTTGGGAGGTGTTCAGCATTCAGAGGACTTTAATTCATAGTGCTTGCAGAGCCCTATTCACTCATCCCGAAAGGTGTGATGCTCATTAGTGCAGCCCTTTGAGTCTGTTTTAGGAGACTGAATAGATATTTTAAAGGTGTCTATGTAGACACCCGTATAGATGGTACAAACGTGGGAAAACTGCCTCCATTGGTCATGACAGCTAAAAGCCAGTATACCAGCTAGCTTTTGAGAAAGATAAGTAAGGGAAAAAACAGTCAGCCAATCATTATTGCAAAATAAATTCTGACAGGGTGACCAGGACCCTAAAAAGTTAGTCATACAGTCAATACATCAAATCAGAATAAGGTATTACAAAGAGATTTGTGATAATTTGTGGTGATGACTGTACATTATCAGGGCTATGCTACAAAACGGTCTGTGCGATGAATAAATAAAAAAAAAATAGTTAAAATGGCCAAATTACAGCAAACCTCAAAATGGCCAAATAATGGCCACCTAGTTGGTCTGGATGGTCAGTTTATCAATATCCAATAAGATTCACACTCACCTAAAGGATTATTAGGAACACCATACTAATACTGTGTTTGACTCCCTTTCGCCTTCAGAACTGCCTTAATTCTACGTGGCATTGATTCAACAAGGTGCTGAAAGCATTCTTTAGAAATGTTGATAGGATATTGATATATTGATAGGATAGCATCTTGCAGTTGATGGAGATTTGTGGGATGCACATCCAGGGCACGAAGCTCCCGTTCCACCACATCCCAAAGATGCTCTATTGGGTTGAGATCTGGTGACTGTGGGGGCCATTTTAGTACAGTGAACTCATTGTCTTGTTCAAGAAACCAATTTGAAATGATTCGAGCTTTGTGACATGGTGCATTATCCTGCTGGAAGTAGCCATCAGAGGATGGGTACATGGTGGCCATAAAGGGATGGACATGGTCAGAAACAAAGCTCAGGTAGGCCGTGGCATTTAAACGATGCCCAATTGGCACTAAGGGGCCTAAAGTGTGCCAAGAAAACATCCCCTACACCATTACACCACCACCACCAGCCTGCACAGTGGTAACAAGGCATGATGGATCCATGTTCTCATTCTTTTTACGCCAAATTCTGACTCTTCCATCTGAATGTCTCAACAGAAATCGAGACTCATCAGACCAGGCAACATTTTTCCAGTCTTCAACTGTCCAATTTTGGTGAGCTCTTGCAAATTGTAGCCTCTTTTTCCTATTTGTAGTAGAGATAAGTGGTACCCGGTGGGGTCTTCTGCTGTTGTAGCCCATCCGCCTCAAGGTTGTGCGTGTTGTGGCTTCACAAATGCTTTGCTGCATACCTCGGTTGTAACTAGTGGTTATTTCAGTCAAAGTTGCTCTTCTATCAGCTTGAATCAGACGGCCCATTCTCCTCTGACCTCTAGCATCAACAAGGCATTTTCGCCCACAGGACTGCCGCATATTGGATGTTTTTCCCTTTTCACACTATTCTTTGTAAACCCTAGAAATGGTTGTGTGTGAAAATCCCAGTAACTAAGCAGAATGTGAAATACTCAGACCGGCCCTTCTGGCACCAACAACCATGCCACGCTCAAAATTGCTTACATCACCTTTCTTTCCCATTCTGACATTCAGTTTGGAGTTCAGGAGATTGTCTTGACCAGGACCACACCCCTAAATGCATTGAAGCAACTGCCATGTGATTGGTTGATTAGATAATTGCATTAATGAGAAATTGAACAGGTGTTCCTAATAATCCTTTAGGTGAGTGTACGTATATACCAATAAGAATACCACAACTGACCTATCAGAATCACATATCCCAGAGAGCCATGCAATATAAGAGGGTGATGTGCAGATTTCTAAATAACAGTGATGGGGATTACCTTTTTTTTCATTCAAAGGGTTAGTTCACCCAAAATATATAAAAACCTACCTACCCTCATGTTATATCATGTAATCTTAATTACAAACCCTTAAGACTTTTGTTTTTCTGGGAAGATACTTTTAACAAGACCTGAGAGATTTCTGTCCCTCCATTTAAAGTCCACCTAAAACATTGACTTTTCCAAAAGACATCATAAAAGTAATATATATGAATCAAGCAGTTTAATCCAAGTCTTCTAAAAACACGTTCACTTTATATGATGAACACATATATGGATGCATCAGATATGATCAACAGAAGCACAAGAACCAATGAAGTTCGGTCTCAAATATCAACCAATTAGGGTTGAGCTTCATTTTATTGCAAATTTAATGTGCTTTATATGTATGTGCGTTGATCAATGTTTAATGTGAATAAAAGCTTAAATTAAATCTGTTCTTCATAAAAAGTGGTCGTGTCTCTTCACAAGACTTGAATTTCTACCCGAATGTTATGTTTACGATACCTTTATGGACTTTTTGAAGCATCAAAGTTTTTGTTACATGCCTTTAATCTAAAGACAGATATCTCTCAGTTTTCATTAAATCATCTTCATTGAGGTTTCGAAGAGGGTCAAAAGTCTGATGTGTTTGTAATGACATGAGGGTAATTATACATACACATCCTATTATTCATTTAAATTAAATTTAAGGAATTGGCTTTTTGATGATCAATAATGCCAACACTGATGTTGTTTTTTTACATCCATAAAGAGACTATATTAATATTATACTTTATTATCTTAGTGTATTATATGCGGCTAGTTTTTTGTATTGTAACCCTTTTTTTGTTTTCTGGCAAAAATGAGTGCTGATGAGAATTAGCCTTTTGACTAACTCTGGTACATAAACATTTATTTGAATATTTATTAATGTTCAGTGTCCCTTTTTTAAACAAATAAAATAAATTGATGACACAATAAAAAAATGTGTGTGAACTAACCCTTAAGATTGTACCTTTAATTCATATTTACTAAATTTGTTTGACATCCCAGAAAAGAAAAGGAGAAGCATGGAGCTGATTCCTCTGACTGCTCGGATGGTAATGTCACACCTGGTCAATCATTTGGGACACCATCCTCTCAGCGGCGGCCCTGCTCTTTTAAACAGCCTGGTCAGTGAGAACCATGACAACCCCTACATAGAGTCTTCCGAACTCTCCTCTGAAGTCTTCAAAAGCCCCAATCTACAGCTCTTCGTCTTCAATGACAGCACACTAGTCTCATACCTTCAGATCCCCTCTGATAATTCCAGCACTGTAAGTGCCAACCCAAGGGATCATTCCTCTGAGGTCCGCGTCATTGTCAGGGACATCTCGGGAAAGTACTCGTGGGACGGTGGCGTTCTCTTCTGCACTTTGGATGGATCTGGCTTGAGCTCCAGTGGCAGTAGAGATCAGTTGTCTCGCGACACTGGTCTCTCGGAAAAGCAGAGCTCCGTCCGCACCAGTAAATGCTCCTCTGAGTCGGAAATGGAGGATGGCGTGGATGTGTTGGACCAGCTACTTGAAGATCTCGGCCACAGCAGCCCCGAGTGCCTCCCGCAGCCCCAGCTGAGGCTCACACAACCACCGGCTCCACCCATGGGCATGAACCCTGAGATGGAAGGGCTCATCATGGATGCCATCCACAGACAGACGAAGCAAGAGGATGAGGAGCTGATGTGGAGACAGAGTGAAGACCCCAGCATCAGAGCAGAGACACAGAGAGAGCCCACACACCAGGAGCCAAAATCACCCTTTTACCTCTGCAGACTTCTCCTCAACGACCTCGGCATGAACTCATGGGATCGCAGGTACAAAATTTCATAGAAGTTGCTGGAAAACAGTGAACTTTCACAGTAAACATTTTAATATAAATCTTACATTTCGAGATGGCAATCCAGTCATTTATTCACCCACTTGTAAAGCTGCTCTTCCCCACATCATTGGGCATTGATTTTTAAGGCCTAATATACTCAAGTGAAGTTCTTTTTCGTTCTTCGCTTAAGGGTCAGACAGGGTTCCCATTTGCCCTTAGAGTCTTACATATACTTTTATCAAATTCAAGGCCATAAGAAGTCTTAAATATCTTAAATGATATAAGAATTGTTTTACAGACAAGGCTTAGGCCTAGACCTAGACTACAAGTCATGTTTTAGCTGTTTTAACTGAAGGAAACTTTGCACTGGCATATCTAAAAAAATATGTCAGTGCCATTCTTTTGTCTCGAGATGCACACCAGTAATGTTTTCTTTTCTATGGCACATTTATAAAAGCTGCTTAATTCTAAGCCCTGTCTGTGAATCCAGGCCTTAATATGTTTATTTAAACCTTAAAAGACAATGATTTAATGAAATAAATGTGAGAGCTGCACGTTACAAAGTAAAAATGGGGCACTGTTGCGCGTGCTACAGGTTCACGGTTTCAGAGTAGTTGACAATCATTGAACTCCGCACATTTATGCCAAATGATTGCTTATGATCTATTGTTAATTAATTATGACAATGTTTATTTTATGGTGTTTATCATAGATTGTTAAAAAAACATGGAGGCCGCGTCTCCATTTCCTTCCACCAAAATAACCCAGAAATGGTAGTTGCCGATTATGTCATTCAGAGCCTGAGTCTATGATGTAGTGATCCTGAAGTGGAACCCCGGGATCAAATTCCCTCCCACAATCCCAGGCACAGCTGTCAATCATAACGTTACACCCCTTTTTTGTAGCATCAAATAACTAACTAAACCCAAACTTATTGGAAAAATAAAAAACACCTAAACATAAGAACTACCTAAAATGACAGAAACTGTCTTTGGAAAAAAGTTATTTGAAGTGTGATTTGGATTTTTGTAGTTTGGCTTGCGTCCCATTCGATTACATGGAGAGGGCGGGGTTTATGACCTACTGTATACTGCCGATCGAAATGCTTTGGCTTCACTTTTCAGGACTTGTGCAGCACAATTGGTGTTTATTCATACCTGCAAACTTGTTGCCTTTCACAATTCTGACATTGAAATATCTCATTAATGTGATTTGTGCAATTCAGATGAGTTTTGTGTGTCAATGGCTGTTTTTGTATGAATTTATGTCTGAAGGGAACTCACTGCCTATAGAACAGTTTCCTTCACTTTTTTTCTCTTACATCCTTATGCCTAAAGTAGCCTTTATGAGTGCTGCTTTCTATACAGAGGTTCCAGGCTACCGCTTTATTTCTGACATTCCATAAGCGCTACCTACTGGCAGAGAATAAATTTGCGTTTTCAATCAACCCGTCTGCTTTTTTGGTTTAGACCAATGTAAAAAAACTGACCCCTTTTTTATGCAGCATACACACTGTGTTGTAAATATTAATCGGTGGATCGACCAGAATCTAATGTTCATTTAAAAAGATCTTACTGACCCCAAACATTTGAACAGTAGTGTATTTAAGTAACAGAAACACAGACAGAACAGACACCAGTCATACAATTGCATCACTATGGTCTATCTTTACTTTGATTGATCATAAACTTAATATAATATTCGAACGACGGTTAAAATTCTACTTTTATGGTGACATTTTGTTCTTTTTGAGTGGAAAGAGATATTCCAACATATACTTCTTTATATGGATGTGAAATTATAAGTGTGAGTAAATGACTAAAGCATTTTCATTTTTGATGATCTTTTTTATTATCTTTTTTGCACATTGCAAAATAATGTGTGAATATGATTACATGGCATCTAAATATTTTAAATGCATGCAGTACTTCTAGTTGGCCTACGCATTGGTTGCAGTGGGATAGGAGGAAACATTTTAACATTAAAAATAATAATTTGATTAGCTTTTATCTCACCATTTATCTTTTGAGAAGTTTTATGATGTTCCATTTTATTTTCTCTTTATAGAAAGAGCTTTCATCTTCTAAAGAAGAACTCCAAGCTCTTGAGAGAACTGAAGAATTTGGACTCTAGGCAGTGGTAAGGGTTTCTGCTTCTGCTTCAGAATGTCTGGAAACAGGACGACAACATCTGACGTTCATGCCTATAAACTCTTTCCCTGCCAACGTAAAAAAAAAAAGTAAAGTCACTGCCAGAATTTTCACAAAATGTTCATGGCCACCAGTATATTTTGTTGTATTATCTGAACATGCAATATATCTAAAGAAAGAACAGAACTTCTGCTTTTAAACAAAAACATTTTATTCTAGCTTAATGTATTATTTTTTATAAACAATTGAATAGGGGTAAGTTTCATAAAAAAAAAACAACAACAATTTTTAGATTACATTTTAAAGATTACATCCAGATTGGATTCAGAACGATGATCAAAACATAGATAGAGTAGATCAAGTCCATCAACACCCGCAAAGCTTCACAGTCCTACAGCTCGTCCTGGATTGACATTTCATTTGGTAATATTAGGAGTTTTTTATATATATGCTGTTTAATGTTGATGATCGCGTTATTTTACATGTGTGTCTGCTTACATATGCTATAGCTTGTTTCTGCTGCTTCTTCACCTGTGTTTTGATCAGAAGATTCAGTACTCTTTCAGAAGATGCGTAATAGCGCCTCCTACCGTATAACAGTGAAAACACAGAAACCAGGAAAATTCCGTCAATGGCTGGGAAAGAGTTCAAGTTTCATACATAATTAGACGCCTAGTAAATTAGTGACATGAAAACTGAATTATATCTTCTTTCTGACTCATATGCACTTAACGCTAAAAATCAGTAGCAAACAACAGCATGCATTTGGAGAGCTCTATCATGCAGCCTAATGCCAGTCTACAGAGAGTGGCTAAATCCTTTAAAAGCACTATTAAGGAGACATGTCTTAAGACCACTCTCAGATACTCCGCTCCTCACAGCCTAATCCTGCCCACGTCTGGCTGATCACAGATCCACACTTCTCAGCCAACGGCGATCAATAGGCACTCAGAGTAGCTAATTACAGAGGCTTATTAAAGAATACCCCCAGGATCGGGCCAGCGTTTCCCTCTGCAGGAATAACCGGCCCACTCATGGCAACCGCTGACTGAGCATGCCAAACATCACACTGCAAGGGCATGAGGCTTCATTAGCAACACTGCTCAAAGAGACATACACTGCTCACACATACACAGCACATACCAGTATTGTATTTATTAGCCAATAGCTGTAAAGTTACAATAGACATTTTTTTTATAAATGGTTTTTGTTTTGATAATAATAATAAAAAAATAATAATGTGAATTTAATGAGCATAACAAAGGTTGCTTCATGTATAGGTTGAATATCCTATTACTTGACTACATTTTTTTAAAGAAACTAAGCCAACTTGCCAAAAGCATCTTATTTAGCTGTCGCACATTTTGCGCTCAGTCTTCATACCACACAACGCCTACCCTTTTAACCAAAAAGGGAATATTTGATAAAATTGTGACACCCAGGAATTAAAGGCACATCACCCAAAAATGAAAAATCTGTCATTAATTACTCACCTTCATGTCGTTCCAAACCCGTAAGACTTTCGTTCATCTTCAGAACACAAATGAAGATCTTTTTTAATGACATCTGAGAGCATTCTGTCCCTCCATTGACAGCTACGCAACTGACACTGTGACGCGTAAGAGATCGTAAAACTAATTAATTTGAATTGAGTGGTTTAGTCCAAATTTTCTGAACAGGATCGATCGCTTTATATGATGAACAGATTGAATTTAGGCTTTTATTCACATATAAACATTGATCAGTGAACATAAACAGAACCTCAACTGAACCTGCTTGACACGCGAGAACAAACCTCTTGCTGAAGCTCAAACGTGCTGTGTAACACGAGAATGAACCTCATTGGTTCTTGCTGAAGCTCAAACGTGATGCGTAACAGAAGACTAAACCTCATTGGTTCTCGCACATCAAGGCAACATGCTTACGTTTCGTTTACCAAAACTGATGTGTGAGTTGATGAAAGTTTATATGTGAATAAAAACCTAAATTCAACATGTTCATCATATAAAGCGGTTGATTCTGTTGAGAGAATGTGGATTTTAGGATCTCTTTATGAACTTTTAGAATTGTCAATGTGTCAGTTGCTTAGCTGTCAATGGAGGGACAGAACGCTCTCAGATGTCATTAAAAAGATCTTCATTTGTGTTCTGAAGATGAATGAAAGTCTTACGGGGTTGGAACGACATGAGGGTGAGTAATTAAATGACAGAATTTTCATTTTTTGGTGAACTATCCCTTTTTACTGCGTACTGGTAAGACAAATACATTCTCCTTTTATTTCTCATTCTATTTTCTCTATTTTTACTCAGATTTTAGAGTTGACTTATATTCATCAAGCTCTGCCATTTGACAATGTTAACTTGTTATTTTAAGGAAAAAAATGGAACCAAAATATATATATATATTATTTATATATGTTTTTAAAATTTTGTTGCAAACTTATTAAAAAATGTGATGCTTTAAGATATTGAAATGCTAAATAACACTAATCTAAACTTCATACCCCATAATGACAACCAGATTTGTGATAACTTTGATTAAAATTTGATCTCATTGCGTAAGTATTCAGACCCTTTGCTACAACACTTGAAATGATGCTCAGGTGCCTCCTATTCCTCTGGAACTATTTCTCTTTGATTAAGTACACTGAACACATCAAATATGGTGACATCTCAAATGTCATGATGTTACAACTTTTTGCATGATGTCTGTTGGTCTTGTGTTTTTCTGTTTCCAGTCGAGAGACGCACAAGATTGCTGTGTTCTACATTGGAGAAGGCCAAGAGGACAAATGCTCCATTCTGTCCAACACAGAGGGCAGTCAGGCGTATGAGGACTTCGTCTCTGGGCTAGGATGGGAGGTGAAATAACACATAAAATCCACTTAATGCATCTGTAGTGAGCAGGGATCATGTTCTGTGACTACATCAGAAAGCTTCTCTCACTTTCAGGTGAATCTGGCCTCTCACTGTGGGTTTATGGGTGGTTTGCAGAGGAATGGCAGCACCGGAAACACAGCGCCATACTACGCTACCTCCAACGTGGAAGTCATCTTCCACGTGTCGACTCGCATGCCTTCTGACTCAGATGACTCCATCACCAAAAAGGTAGTTCCTCATTTCCTGCTTGACAAGACCCATACACTTTTAAAATAAATATTGTGGTTTTAGATGTGTTTTTACACAATACACTGGTAGAAATTTGTCATTTATCAGTATCATAAATTGCATCACTGCTTGGTCAGGAGTGCAGGCATTCCAGTCACATTCAGAGAGGAAATGAGGAAGAAAAAAGTGGATGATCTTTGGTTTTGAAATGACCTGTTGTTAAACTGCGCCCCTTAGTTACTGTTGCTATCACTATCAAGCTTTTCTATTGCCCGTTTATTCTACCACTGTCAAGTAGTGGGAGAGAAGCAATCAAATCGAGTGAAAATGTATGGTGAAGCTTTAGAATGAAAGCATCCGTTGTAGTCAATTGAAAATGCTTGACAGGTAAAATATATGTGTATATGATAAAATATATGTGTGTGTATGTGCTTTGGATGTTGTTTTAAATTAAAAGCAAAACAAAACAAAGAAGGAGTATGCCCACTCACTAAAACACACATTGGTGAAGTCTATTATCATGCAAAAAAAATATATATATGTGAGTGTGTGCGTGCGTGCGTGCGTGCGTGCGTGCGTGTGTGTGTATTTATTATTGTAAGTGTGTCGGTCAGGGCCGATAACCTCTGACAAGTAGAGTGATTGTTTAGTCACTTAGTTGTGTTTTCACCCTTTTTCACTCTTCCTCTTAATTTCCATCTCTTGTTAAAATGCAAATATCCTGCAGCTCAGTTTTAGATGAGTTTTGGATGTGCACACATTTTCTTTTCTCCTTAAAATTATGTATTTGTTTGTGACACCTTTATATATGTATTATATACTAATGACAAATGTTTGCTTACTCCTAAAAAAACACGTATTGACATTTCATTCTGTTTAAAATGGTGATTTAATGACGGGTGACATGTGTAAAGCGTGACTTCTGGAGCTGATCGCTCGTCTCTGTCAGACCTCTGCGAGCTGCAAGAGCGTGTCGTGAACGAGGGAGCCGAGCATGTGCAGGTTTAGTAACTCTGGTCTCCTGTGCGCGCTGTGACCGGGGCCCCGATCAGCACATTAACTCACGCCGCAAGGGCCAAAGGCCTGCCGGATACCAGCAGGGCCCTGCTATCGAATTCCCCCTGTGTCTGCGGGACGGCGATCGACATGCGTTAGCAGGTTAACTCTGGCAAAATGAGCCAGTGGGAACCTGCTTAGTTCTGAGCACTCAATCCGATCATGCGCAGGCCTGCAGAGAGAGAAATTCATCAGGCTCCCGGACATCGAAGCCTCACACCATCAGAGCTCATATTAGCCCATCTCAGCCACACTCCGTTCCTCTGTTAGCCAGTGGGAGGGAGTGTGTGTGCCGCGAGCCATGCTCAATTCATTTTGGACATCAGGCCCCGTAATTGCCGTGCTCCCGCTCTGGCACGTGTGTGAGGAGGGGTGAAAGGGCTGTTTTATCAGTCACAGGCAGACAGGAAGTAAGTCCTCTAATTTGCAAATCCAACTTTCAGAGGTAGTGATAGAAAGGAGGGGTGAAAAGACGACAGCGAGGAAAACAGAGAGGGGAAAAGAGAAGAATTCCTGATTGAAATTGAGTGCTGGGGGCAGATCGAGCAGAGCAGCTGGCCAGGCCAGTAATGCAGTTACTGGGAGGGTGTTTCCATGCGAGGCCCGGTGTCAGGAGGCACCTCACACACACACACACACACACACTCTCTCTCTTTTGTTTCAGAGGGAGGGACGCTGCTTCTTTACAAGGCAAGCGTTTAAGCTTCAGGGCATCTCTTGCTCTGCTCAGCGTCTGTGTGTTTACAATCTGCATGTACACTGTAAAAAAGTTTTTTTTAAGGCTATAAATAAAAATGATTGGAGTACGTTTTACAAGAAAATACTATTTCTTCAAAATTTCACGTTTAATTCAGTCTTGCAGATTCTTCGTACATTTTTGAGACTTACTAGTAATTTCTGAGTGAATTGTTTGCAGTGTAAATGTTATACTCCATGCAACATACCTATGGCTGCTAATATCCTAATATTTTCATGTGTGCTAATGCAAATGCCACTATTACTATTGCTCATACTTAAAGTCCCCCTGTAGTCAATAATGTATCCCTTAAAACTAATCTTTGATCACCAAAATTACATATTTAAATGTATTTTTTTCCTTTAAAAAAAAATCTTCTTGCCTTTAAATATTTTGAATGTAACTCTACACTTTTGCCTCATTTAGTATATGCGGTTTATGAATATGCAAATGAGCCCCGCCTCCACTCACTTACAGCAGCTCAGAGATCCGCTCGTTTACGATCACATCTTGATCTGATTGGTTACAAGGTAGTTTTTGATGTCATAAACACCAGCGATTTCAAACCGTGTTTTTGAGACTGTCTTTGGTTCACTGCAGTTTTAAGGAGAAAATACCCAGCAATGGTGTTGACTTATGAGTTTACTCATGGTTTGGCCTAAAGCATATTAAAAACACTACATAGACATAGAAATAACATTAAAAGCTTGATTTTCAATACATTTAAGGTATTGCAGTTTGAACAATCATTGGCATTAAACAATTAGAACTGAGCCTTAAGTTTTAAAATCAGTTTGATCATATTTAAGGTCATGAAAATTATTTTTAAAAAAGTCCTGTCTTTTTTTCTTTTCTTTTTTTTTTGTGCTATTTTGATAAGACTGTGAACTGTATTTGGCATTTTAATAAACTCTTGCGGCTTCTCTGGGCCTAAACTAAGAACATAATTTAATACATTCAGTAGATAGACTTTACTAGTATCGGTACAATAATATTTTTATCTTTTTTTTTAAATACATTATCGTGTCAGCATAATCCAATATCAGTCGACCTATAATTCATATGTATTTATAAATTGGTATACAAAACCAATTTCAGTATATTTTAAATAAAAGATGTCTTGATTATTTTTAACTTGGTTACCCTATTTAAAATGTTTACCCTGTTTTGAATTTTTTTTTTTTACGTATTATTTTTAATTAAGTAAAATAATGTTATTGATGCAAGATTTATTTTGAGAATGTATGTTTTTTTTCTGTATTATTATATTTGTAAAACATCTTTGAATTTAAAAATCTGCAGAAACCCTGATTAAACTTTGGCAAATAGTCCTGTCCAACACACACATAATGATACCACAAGTCATGTGGTTTAAGAAAAGCTGTGCTATCACTGTGATTTCCATCTGGTGAGAGATAAAATGGGGTAAAAAAAATCCCAAAACCTTTGATTGTTGGAATGACCCAAGTTATATCTAAAGACCAGCACATCAAAGGGTCTTAGGGACTCTTTTGGCTTGGGCCAAGAAGAAACAACCAACCACACAGATACCCCAGCAACCGCATAGAATATCTTAGCAATGCATAGCAACAGCATGGCAACCAGCCACAGCTCCTTCGGCAGCACCTTCTACTTCCCCCTATTCTAAAGTTTGTATTTCTTAGAAGTCTGCAGTCTTTAACATCTGATCCCTTTCATTGAGAATGGCATCTGGTGTATGTGTGTAATGTGTGTTGCATTTCCTCTCTTCCCCCAACCTGTTTACATGCCGCCAATTCTTCTGCTGACTCTCCAAATGGATCGGTATGCGCCGACCCAATCAGCTTGTTGTGGATTTGTTTAATTTTAGCCCATTAGCATAATTAAGGGCTTATGGGGAAATGTGGTAATTGCATTTTTGGTGGAGAGGACATGTTTTGGTAATGGCTCATTAGGCTTTGGTGCATCGGCAGATGTTTAATGACCCATTGACAAGAGCTCGATTAAAGCACACTGTTGCAGCAAAATGCTTCCAAGACTCCTTTTTCTTGATTTCAGAGGTCACTTTAATTTCTCACTATTTTTCTAATAGTCCACTTAATTTTTGTTAATTATTTGGAATTAAGTCTTTATGGTCTGTCTGCCCTGCTTTTGTTTTGTTTAGTGACAGTGAATGCTGGGAAGAGTGAATGATGCCTTGTATGAAAACTAATTTTTTTTCACTTCATGTGTGCATTACTATTGGATTGGGGCGATATGTCTATCACATTACTCTCTCAATTTGGTTGATAACAATACTGCAGTAGCTGTATCACACATTAAAAACTACTGGTAACACTTTACAATAAGGTTTGTTAGCTAACATTATTTAACTACATTAGTTAGCATGAACTAATTATGAACTGCACTTATACAGAATTTATTAATCTTTGTTAATTTCAACATTTACTAATACTTTATTAAAATCTTGTTAACATTAGTTAATGCACTGTGAACTAACATGAACAAACAATGAACAACTGTATTTTTATTAACTAACATTAACAAAGATGAATAAATACAGTAACAAATGTATTGCTCATGGTTAGCTCATGTTAGTTTATACATTTACTAATGAACCCTATTGTAAAGTGTTACCAAACTACTTTTTTTAATCCATTTCATTTTCTTTTTGGCTGGTAATTTGTAAAAGTAGTTTTCATAAGCGCAGCACTGCTTTGTGTGAACCCGTAACTGGAAACTGCTGTATTTCAACTTTTCCATTAGCGCCACCTATTGTCTAAGAGGGAATTTGCATCTTTATTCAGCCGTCTTGTGTACGGTATATAACAGCATATGGATAAATATATTTATGGGGGAAATGGAAAGTCAGGGTCAGCGCCAGAGCGCATGTACATTTTTTTCGGGGGCGTGTTTTGGCGAGATAACGCAATATTCAGAAACAGGTGCATCAAATAAAACAGAAAAAAAATACAAGCACGGAATTTGTAAATAAAATAATTGTATGTATACAATTAAATAACACATAGTTTTATATATGATTGCATGCCGTCGGAGTTTCCAGTGTGGACAGCTCCATAAAGTAGCCTACTGGAAGCACTGTCGTTTTGCTGTACTATACTAAAAATATGAAAAGTACAATACACAAATAACATTTTAAGATACGTCTGTTTCTGAACAAATAAAGCAGTAATTTATGTCATAGATACACATGCCCTATGTTTGTTTTAATTGTCAGAATCTATCGTACTAAAATAGATCGTAATAAAAAAAATATTGTCTTGCCTAATAATTTAATGAATAAATAATTCAATAATAAAATAATTTTAAATATACAGTTTATTAATGTAAAGTAATTTTATTTCAATTGAATAAGGAAAATAAAGTGGTTTGAATCCAAAGAGCTCTAAAAAAAATGTTAGAATGGTTATCTGAAGCTAAAGTGACCGCAACTGAAGACACGCCGCACTCCTGCAGTAGACCATTAAACATTTTAAATAACTTGACAAATAATATGTTTAGGTTACAACTGCATCTGTCTCTGAAAAAAAAAAATCAGCAGTGAATCTACCAAAAACTCTCACCAACAGCTGTGTCAGTGGATAGATACACATTTATTTAGTGAGGTTTGAATAACTATTGAATTAATTTAGATTTACCAGTATATTACCAGCTCTCTAGACATCTGTATCAGCATTGACCCTTACCGGTGGAGTTCTAGAAACAATGTATACTTTTTTTATGTTTAACTTCTCCTTCCTGAACTTTTACAGGTTTGACAGCTGATAGTATCACATCTCTGAACCCATTGCTCTGATTCACAGATTTCCACATGTACAAAATTAAACAAATTATTGCAATATGTTACTGGTGCTACAAAATTAAAACTACATATTATTCTGACTCTCAGCACCCATGTATTTCATGCTTCTTGCCAAAAATGAGCTTCTGAAAAATGCATTTCCTACAAATGTATATATATTTTTATGTAAAATGAAAATCTGTCCAATTTTCTGGCAAAAGCCAATTTGTTTAAATGATTGAGACATAATGAACCCAATTTCTCCAGCTCATTTGTCTTCAGATTGAAAATTCCCAAAATAATTCCAGTAGTTGTTATGTACTAAAATAAATGTCGTTTTTTCTGATTGTTGATCACTAAGAAAACATACATGTTTGTGAGGTTGAGTTATCATTTTTTTAAATGTTTTTCTAAGAATCTGTTTTTTTGTTTAGTCAATATGGTTACCCTGTACAAATTATTATCTGTGTTTGTTTTTTTCTCCGACATGAAGCCCTCGTGAGGTATATGACTAATGTTTAAAAAAAAATTGTCAGATTGATTGATGCGATTTGCCTCTGGTTGGTTATAGCTTCGTCACTTGGGAAACGATGAAGTGCACATTGTGTGGTCGGAGCACACGCGGGATTACAGACGAGGAATCATTCCCACCGACTTCGGAGATGTCCTCATCATCATCTACCCGATGAAAAACCACATGTTCTTTGTTCAGATCCTGAAAAAAACCCAGGTACGTCCCCCATTGTGAAGATAATGACATTACGTTACATTAAAAACCACAACCGTCCACCATAACTTACCAGATTTTCATATATTACGTGCAATGCCTCTCCAGAGGCATCTTAAGATTTTCGCCAGGATGTGCAATGTTTGGTTGATTGTCAGGATATGTGGATTGTGGCTGAATGGTATCTCTTCCTGTCTGTTCCCTGAAAGCACTAATGCTCAGAGTCCATTACTGCACTGTCGGCACGCCACTCTCATCGCGGTCAAGCTGCCTTTCATCTTCCTCCTCTTTGGGGCCTGCCACTAGATCCCCAGAGAAACCAAGCGTGCATCATTTGTAATTTCTCGTAAACACATCACCTCTACGAGTCTTGACTGCTGTGTGTTGAGTGGCCTGGATGCTGTCAGATATATATGGTTCCTGCACCATGTGACTGGCTGCAATTAGTGAAATTCCCTCAGCTGTGTCACTGTTATCTGCCGTTCCACTCAACTAACTCTCATGACATCCGCTCGATAAATGCAAGCCTTGGCGAATGGAAGTACTCCATCGACTAGATTCAGCTGTCCTGCTCATAGATTTTTTCCTGTCTGTTTGTGGTCTACACATCACATGCAACTTCGGGCTGAGACTTCATGCATAGTGATTTAATGTTTAAAGGGGTGGTTGATAATGAATTCACCTTTTTAACTTTAGTTAGTGTGTAATGCTGCTGTTTGAGCATAAACAACATCTGCAAAGTTGCAATGCTCAAAGTTCAAAGCAAAAGGAGATATTTTCTTTTACAGAAATCGCTTTTTAAGGACTACAACAAACGGCTGGTAGGGACTACAATGAGCCTCCTCCCGGGTTAGTGACATCACTAACCCCAAAATTTACATAAACCCCACCCCCAGGAATGTGTTTTATAGATTATCATGACAGGATATGCTAATCAATGACTAGAAGATATCACTCCAAATCAGCAACCTAAATTCATCAACTCATCATTCAGAAACGTCCTGTTGAATTCTACATGTTGTCACTTCTTCTTGAGTCTCTCCATCATTGTCCGACTTCAATTTGAACATAAAAGGCAGAACAGTTTCTGACATTTTAGTGTGTGTCACGAGGACACGAGCTGTAGTAACTCCGATACCCATCACATGCAACATCGGGCTGAGACTTCATGTATTTTGATTTAATGTTTAAAACATACAATGTTTCAATGTTTTTACCCTCTCTTGACCAGGTTCCTTTCTTCGGGCCTCTGTTCGACGGGGCGATAGTGACTGGAACGCTGTTGCCCAGTCTGGTTCGGGCCACGTGCATCAATGCAAGCAGGGCAGTGAAGTCTCAACTGCCACTCTACCAGAGTTTGTATCCTTTAACCTTTATGGTTTGTGATGCAGTAGACTGTCAGATCACTGCATTCGCTGCATTCGAGTATCTGTATGTGATTGTGGTGCTAACTGTACCCGTAGAGAAAACACACTCTGCGTGTCTCATACACTGTAATTCCCTGATCATTATATCATGAACATGACTTCCACTAAATATCGAGACACTGATGCCTCAATAATCTGCAACGCCATTATGAGATTAATCATTATCACTATTGCTGTATTATACGGCATGAGCATATTTTTATTTATTTTTTGGCATCATTTGTTGTTCTTTGTTATAGCTGTTAAAAGTACTGCTCGTCCTCCAAGACAATGCACCATTTTCTGGTAAGTCAAAATATTCTGTAGCCGATGCTTGCTGGTATTTATGGTATATTCTGGGAATTTTCAGAGAGCAAATGTTTTATTGCACTAGAATGATTTTGACAATGAGAATTACCTGGGTAGTGCATATTTTCTATGGAACTAATGAGCAGATTGAAACAGACCCGCTATGTAATTATTACAAATCAATTGCCAACTTGAAATGTCGCTTTAATTATCAATAATTCAGTGGTCAGGAATCAGCTGTTATGCTTATACTATTGCTAAATGTGTATTTGATTGTCTCATAGCTTTTTCATCTGCATGTAGAACTTCTCTCTAAAAACAGCGTAAGCTGCCATTTCTAGTTTGAATGTGTTTGGCAAGAAGTGAAGTAATGTAATACGTCAAGTTGTGTAGCTGTAAATAATAAATCAACACTCTTGGAAAGTGTGCCAACCAGTTTTACATGCCGTGGTATATGGGAGAATATGAATTAATTTGCCAATTATCACAAAATTAACCTTAAAGGAACGCTGACATAAAACAGTGGTCATTATTTTTTGATAATGATCAGCTGACTGCAAATTATCCCATTTAATACAAGACTTCTTAACGAATAAATAAAATCTGGTCACAAAATATTGATTTTAGGGGATATAATTTTGATATGTGAGAAGAAAGAGCGCTAGACTACCATTCTAAAGTTTGGGGTTGGTAAGATTTTTTTAAGTCTCTTATGCTCGTCACGGCTGCGTTTACTTTAACAAAAATGCAGTAAATTCAGTAAAAAGCATTTATCTAAAATAGAAATAAGATGGTAGTGCATGTGCATAGTGCATCTATTTTCAAAATGTTTTGACCAATCAGGTATTCCGATCCCTGTGTAATAAGCTTGTATTACACCTGTAATAGGAGAATACTGTAGATCATACTGTAAGTAGATATTGCTGCATCATACCTGATTTTTTAAATTCTGCTCTTTGCTTTCTGGAATGATATTGCGTCAGCTTGATCATTATTGTGTGTTGGTGTGTGTGTGTGTGACTGTTAATTGTCTCTTGTGAATAGGGTGTGAAAGGCCATTAAGGATATTCTGCTTTCACAGCTTCCTGCAATGACTTGATCTGTCTCTATGAATAATTGATCTGCTTTTGGGTGCTGCTTCTACACCACTGTCTCTTATCTGTCTGTCACAAGAACATCTGCTCAACATTCACACATAAGTGCATCCTCTCTGTGTGTCTTTCTGTCTCTGTTTATCTTTCCTTTGCCTTTCCATCTCTTTATCCAAGTTCACAACACAAGCCCAATTCCAGTTTTCTTATCAAATCATATTTTTTTGTTGTTGTTGTTGTTGGTTTTAAGGTTTTAAGGACTTTTGAAATGTGTCTCATGTCAGACATTGGCTTGAACAGACGGTTCTCCTGCACTGACCCACATACATAAAACAACAGTAATTAATTATGAGGGTAAAGAGGCGGGGGCAAAATCTTCTGGTTGTCATTAAAAGAAAACTCACATTACCTATTTTTTATATGAATTGATCTTAACGTTATTGATATTTTGTGCTTTTTTCATTTTTATTCACTTTTTTTATATATATTTCTTAATAGCTTTAATTTATTTTTAGCTTCAGGTTTAGTTTTCTTTCAGTTC